>NC_142516.1:41279375-41890000 GCF_057876585.1 Rhinolophus sinicus | reverse complement strand
CTGGGAGAGTCCCAGATGTAACTAACCCGCATGTCAGAAGTCAGTGGATAAAGAGAGAACCCTTGAAAATCGAGAAGTGCGCAGGAACCTTTACCTTCTTCCTAGTCCTGCACACCGTCCTAGCTCCGTTGGTGACCTGCGCTCCTCCTCACGCTGGGAACAGCTGTCCACGGAAGCTTTGGGAAGGCCTGGGACCCCGGCTGAGGAGTGCGTGTGACCTTCTGGGGGGTGGGGGGTAAAGGAGGAGGAATGAATGAATAGCCGCTCCTAAAGTTCCACATCTTTTAATGGAAAATTTTTACTCCCCTCCATAGAGCCAATTAAACACAATAAAACCTCGCATGTAACCCCTCTTCCTAGCAAAGCGTCGCCAACAATTGCCTAGGGGTAAACCAAATATGCCTGAGATAATTACACTAAGCCCAGGGCAATGATTTGCCTGCCAGCGTCCTCAGCGCCAGCCAATATTTGGATAGTGCAGTGTAGTACAGTGTGTGTGTGTGTGTGTGTGTGTGTGTGTGTGTGTGTGTGTTTAAATTACACGCAGAAACTTGAAACCGACTGGTTGGTGCCAGGGTGGTTACACGATCTGTTTTTCTTGAGCAGAGGTCTGTAGGCAGCTGGAGCGCACAAGTACCGGCCCCCGCCCGTGCTGCTTCGCGCCTGCAAAACTTGCCGGAATTAAATCAACCTCGGGGGAAGGAGGGGAGAGGGGGCGAGTGCGCCCCCCGCACCGAGGCCCAGGCACCACCGGCAGGGCCTGCGCCACGCCGGGAATCCCCCAGAATACTTCGCGGCGGTGGCGGTGGCTGGACCCTCTCCAAAATGGCCTGGCGTCCGGCACTCGAGGTCTGCCCTCTAGGCTGCAACTGCGGCCTGGACCGCTGGGCTGGCGGGCGCTTCAGTGGCTGGAAGCACTTTTTGCCCTAGGGTAGTGCACCCGGAATGTGGAAGGCTGAGGCTTGCGCGCATCGCTTTATCTTCGCCGCTCTGTTTTGGTCCAAGTTGCGCGGAGCCGCTCAGCCAGCTGACCGCAATTGGCTTGCGAGACCCAAGACACAGGCCACGCGGCTCGCGTGACCCCGGGCACAGAGCCCAAGGTTGTGGCGGCGGGTCTGTAGGCTGAAACGAGCTCACCCGGTGAGCGCGCAGCTCACAGCTCTTTTAGTGTTCAGGTTATGTTCGTGAGGCTTGCCCCGAGAGCCCCTGAGGGGCCCCTCCCCTCGCTCTGTCCCGGGACGCCACGGAGCCCACTTGCCCGACGGGAACATCCCAGCTCTCCCAAGGAGGAGGCGCTGCTTTTCCAGGAGCACGCGAAAAGATGCTCTCGCAAGGCTCAATAAAAGATGCCTTTGCCTGCGCGGTGTGCGCGGTCAGGGCAGGAAGAGCCGTTGAGCGCTGGGCACGCCGAACTCCCACCAGCATTTTCTGGGGGGCTTCTGGGCCTAGATAGGGCGTTCTCGCACCACGTCGATCAAGGAAGAAGGGGACAGCCGGCTCTCGCGGGCTCTAGTTGTCACTGTAACTGTGAGCCTCCTCGGAATTCCTCCGCGGCTTCGCGAGGCCAGGAGGCCGTCTGCTGCTCGGCTCCCTAAACTGCCTCAGAAGACCAAAAATCCGGAAGAAACTACATTGGCGGAATGTTCCTGGCCTGAAGTGACAGTGAAATAATCCAACTCTGAAAGGGTCTCCTTCATTAGGACAGGCTGAGGCTGCTTTTTCCCCCAGGTCCCTCTAGCACACTTCACCTTAACTGTTCTTACCTACTCTGAAACAGCTGCTGGCATAAGAAAATCTCGCCAAATAGCACTCTCCAGAAAGCTAGTTCCCGACTATAAAGATAAAAAGTTTGAACCTTTCCGGTTCACCGCACTCCTACGACCAAAGGGGAGACAACCCCCCCGCCCCCATCGTGGTCCTCCTCTCAGGCAGTTCACCGGAAGTCAGAAGCTAAAAGCACTCGACCTGGTGTCGCCAAGGTTGGAGGGTAAGGGACAGTCTCCCAGTAGTCTGGACTGACGGCCTTCTGCCTTCTGATTTAGGCACAGAAAAGAAGAAATTAAAAATCGAGTGAGCCACAGTTCCTAACTGTTCTTTTCTCCTCAACTCGCGGAACTGAAAGGGACCCGTGAAATTTCCAACTTCAGACATCTCATTTTACAGATACTGAAACTGAGGCCCAGAGACTGGAAAAGCAGCCAAAACCGTAGTATCACTTCGGGTTCTCCCTGCAGTCAATTGGGATTCGCTGCTGGGTGTGCGGATGAGTGTGGAGCAGGTACTTACTTCTCCGACCTGCAAGTACCAGGACATCAGCGCTGCGGCCTGTCCACCTTTCTCTCACAGATCACACCAGGGCCCTGTAGATTGATCATTTTGACCTCCTACTTGATTTTAATTGTCCCCCTTTCCCTCGATGTGCTAAGAATAGCAAAGACTTCGTTCCGACACACCCAGGTGATGGGACCTCTGAGCTCCCAACTCCTCTCTGGCCGCAGCTCAGATGTCACCACCCCGGAGAAATGCCTCACCCTGCCACATCTACCGGTCATGAGAAGAGCGGTGGAGCCTCCATCTGCCAAGCCCTTAGTATCTATCCTAATTCCCTGGTTACAGTCAGCTCCCCCTCTAGACCGCGGTCCTGGAGCACAGAGAGCTGTCTCGTGCCTCTGTGTACCTGGCGCAGATCGTTGGGCCTAACATACAGTTGGCGCACAATAAAGTTGTGAAGTTGACATTTGACGAAAACGCCCCTGGCTCTCCTCCCCCATGAGCTTTTCCCTCCAACCCTCCAGGCATTGGAATTTCTTTCAGAGAAGATGCCTTGAGGCCACAATGCTCCGAACTTGGCCCCGAGTGGTTAGTCCAGGAGAAAGGTAGTGTGAGGAGAAGGAGGTCAGAGCACGTAGGTGGGAAGAGGGAAGTGTAAGGGCGGGAACAGTCTGGAGATGCAGGAAAGGAGAGAGAAAGCAGGATCCAGTCCCCCTCTACCGTGCGTCGCGACCCGGGTGGCGTGCAGCAGAGGGGACCGCACCAGGGACTGCACCCCTCCCTATGAACAGCCTGCGCTCCCCGCCCCACTTGGCGGCGACTGGGGGGCTGCGAGCGGATGGTGAATGCTGTGGGTGGGGGCGCCCGAATCCACGCGGAGGAGGAGGCGGGGGCAAGGCACCGCGCCTCCTTGCCCCTTCTTCAGCAAGAGACGCGGCGGCGGCGCGGAGTCCCACAGCCTGGGTCATGTGATAGTCTCGAAGCGCGAGCTGCGGGGGTCTTGGCGTTTCGGGGACCATTACAAAACGCAGCCAGGAGAGCGCATCGCTGCCACAGCCGCCGCCGCCGCCTCTCCAGCTGAAGACGGGCCCGGGAGAGCGGCGGCAGCTGCGGCGCGGACGCCAGAGCGGGCCTCCGCCAGTCTCGCATCCTCTGGGCATTCGCAGACGCCCCCTCAGGCTCCCCGCTCGAGCCCCGCGCCTCCGCCCCTCCTCGGAGACTGCAAGCGCCGCGGCTGCAACAGCCACCAAACTTTTCCCCCCAAGCGACCGCCTACAGCGCTATCCCCAGCTAGCCGGGAGCTGCCGGAGAAAGCCGGAGACGCGGACTGCCAGTAGCCGGGCTTCCTTCTGCTTACCTCGCCTCTCCCCTCCAGAAAAAAGAACTGCAGAGCGGACTAAGTGGCGGGTCAGAGGGCAGCGTTCAGTACGGGTAGGTGCCGCCGCCCGGGCCTCCAGGACCAACAGCGCCAACTCGGATTTAAAGGGCCAGAGCCCTGACTGTCCAGCCCGCTTCTTCCCAGTCCACTTGGCCTGCGCTTCCCTCGGAACGAGGGAAGCAAAGAGGAGGCCGGAAGGGAACAGGGCCCTCCCCACTCCTCCTCCGCCAGCTCCAGTGCTCACTCTGCCCACCCGCGGGAAGAAGCTGGCGCGCCCTGCCCGCGACTGTGCGCGTCTGTCGGCAACCGTCGGGGCCAGAAGTTCTGGTCGTCGGACAGCTAAGTTGGCACAAGAGGCCAAGCGGGGAGACCCCAGACAGCTGAGAGAAGGCGGCAAGAAACCGCGAGAGGGTCTGGGGGGGACAGAGGGCGGGGTGGCGGGGCTGGGCGGGCGGAGTAGGAGTTAGTGGAGACAGCCAGGCCCCGGGAGCGGGGTGAGGAACCGTAGGGCCGTGGAGGCGCCAGGGGAGATGCCGCGGCCGGGGAAGAGTTCGTACAGCGACCAAAAGCCGCCCTACTCGTACATCTCGCTGACCGCCATGGCCATCCAACACTCGGCCGAAAAGATGCTACCGCTGAGCGACATCTACAAGTTCATCATGGAGCGCTTCCCCTACTATCGTGAGCACACGCAGCGTTGGCAGAACAGCCTACGCCACAACCTCTCCTTCAACGACTGCTTCATCAAGATCCCGCGGCGGCCCGACCAGCCCGGCAAGGGCAGCTTCTGGGCGCTGCATCCCGACTGCGGTGACATGTTCGAGAACGGCAGCTTTCTGCGGCGCCGCAAGCGCTTCAAGGTGCTGCGCGCGGACCACACTCACCTGCACGCAGGAAGCACCAAGGGTGCGCCAGGTGCGGGCCCGGGAGGGCACCTGCACCCGCACCACCCGCACCACCACCACCATCATCATCACGCTGCCGCGCACCACCACCACCACCACCCGCCCCAGCCGCCGCCACCCCCGCCCCCGCCGCACATGGTGCACTATTTCCACCAACAGCCGCCTCCGGCTCCGCATGCGCCGCCTCACCTCCCGTCGCAGCCGCCACAGCAGCCGTCCCAGCAGTCGCAGCCTCAGCAGCCGTCTCACCCCGGCAAGATGCAGGAGGCGGCGGCCGTGGCGGCGGCCGCGGCGGCGGCTGCGGCGGCGGCGGTGGGCAGTGTGGGGCGCCTGTCGCAGTTCCCGCCGTACGGTCTGGGCTCTGCTGCCGCGGCTGCTGCAGCCGCCGCAGCGTCCACGTCGGGCTTCAAGCACCCGTTCGCCATCGAGAACATCATCGGCCGGGACTACAAGGGCGTGCTGCAGGCGGGCGGGCTGCCCTTGGCGTCGGTCATGCACCACCTGGGTTATCCCGTGCCAGGCCAGCTTGGCAATGTTGTCAGTTCCGTGTGGCCGCACGTCGGTGTCATGGATTCGGTGGCTGCGGCCGCTGCGGCCGCCGCCGCCGCGGGGGTACCTGTGGGCCCAGAGTACGGCGCCTTTGGGGTGCCGGTTAAGGCCCTGTGTCACTCGGCAAGCCAGAGCCTGCCTGCCGTGCCCGTGCCCATCAAGCCGACTCCAGCACTGCCGCCAGTGGCCACGCTGCCGCCCACGCTCAGTGTCCCCGCGGCCGCACAGCAGCCTCCGGCGCCATCCACCGTGTGCCCGGCTGCTGCGGCCTCGCCTGTCACCTCCCTGCTGGAGCCCACCGCCCCGAATGCGGCGGAGAGCAAGGGTGGCTCCCTGCACTCGGTGCTGGTGCACTCCTAGGGCTCCCAGCGGGCGGGGGAAGGCAACACAGTGAGAGACGCCTGGCGGGAAACCGCCGGAGAGGGAGAGGGCGCCCTGACCAGGCTGCTTTGAGCTGACTAGCCCCAGCCTTTGCCGAAAAGGGAAGGTATTTAAACAAACAAACCCGAAAGTGGATTTTCCAGTGGTCTGAATAAATATAACACTTCTGGTGTCTGTGTTTATATTATGTTGTACAATCACATTAATGAAAGCCAATTTTCAGGTAAGAGTTTCTATTGTATTTAATACTATAAATCAATAAGTTATTGGGGAAGGGAAGGAAGGAGTTTGGGGTGGACTCATTCGCTGGCAAATTGAAATGGATTTCGATCTTTATTCTTGGGACCAGAAGTTGTCGAATTTAAACATCCCGAGCAGAAATCTAACAGAAAGTGACGCTGAAATAGACCTCAGCCACCAAGTTTCTCTCCGCTTGTGTCATACCGGGCAGCCGTCTCCGGTAAAACATTTAAGACGAAACTGTTATTCATTAAGGAAATCTCGTTTAATTTAAGAAAGAGGGAGCGATAGATGCCGTTATTTTCCTGGCCAGGGAAATGGGCAAGGACACGGTATCATGAATAAAGCCGCGTTAGGGGGCAGTGGGAACCCCACAAAGGGTCTTGGGAAACAGTTAAGTTTCTTGCTTCTGATCCAGGGGTCGAGAAGGATAGAAGGAACAGCTAAAGCAATTAGTTTGCACAAAAGAGATTGGCAGCGGCTTAAACAGCAAAGCCCCAGATTCCAAAAGTAAAGTTCAGGAAACACAACCAAAGAGACAATAAAGGCGACTTTCTACCTGCAATTCGTTTGTGTATCAATCGGATGAGACCGTTAAGGAGCTCCAAAACAATGTGAATTCCCACGATTTGTTCCATTTGGGATTTTAAAGAGAATAAATCATTTGCATCGCGGGATTTTGTTTCCCTAACTCATGAATGCAAGAAAAATCTGCCTCACCACCCGACAGTATTGCTCTTAACGCTTCCAGGAGGGTTTCTTGGCCGTTGCCTTCCAACCACCTCGGGATAGGTGCGAGAGGATGACCCGGCCACCTTTGCCATCGAATTGGTATTCCGTGTGCCGTTTGGGCGCCTTCGTCTTTCAGGAGAATTCTTCCGTTTCTGTTCGAGAAAGGAAAAGAAACTTAGCTTGCCACGGTTGTTCCTTCCCCCTCCCTTTGAGCCCCAGTAATAGCACTTTACTCGCAGTAAACTTGTGGGAACGAAGTGGGGCGGGTAAGGAGGAGGCAGCAGCCCGCTGCCTCTAAATCATCTCTGGCTTGTGTCCGCGCCGCATTTGGGTTGTGACTTTGTAACAAGTTCATGTCTGCCAGTGTTGTTTGCGGTGTTCTCAATTAAAGCTTTCTCTGCATATGCTGGTGCCGGTGTGAATGTGTTTGCTTCTCGGGAGATGAGGCCGCAGTTTGGATGCCCACTGTGCGGTCAGAGGACTGCAAATCCTACACGTGCCCTTTATTTTTTAACATCAGAACTTCAATGGGGTGAGTTTACAGGCCAGCCACCAGCAGGGACAGGTTTCCTCCACTATTCATTTTATCCGTTGAGGCAATTATCTCTTATACTGCCCATTCTTATGCTGGTTCCCTAACTGAGCTCTAGTCCACCTCAGTGCTACAGACTGAATTAGCAAAAACCCATAACAGTGATTTTTTTTCTCTTCCTACATGAGGTTCATATCGACACACCAACACCAACACCCAACACCCTTTTCCCTTTTCTGAGGGCCTCGAGGTCAAGCCACAGCGAAGAACTTCGTGCCATCCGATGGGTACACAGCGGCGCCCCCTTAAGTCTGAGGGGCGGGCCCACGACAGGGAGGTTGGCGTCCCGAAGCTGTCACCGCCCCCGCGGCCCATTAACGAGGAGCGCACGGGCCTGCCACCGCGGCCTGGGGACCTGTTGCACGCAGGCGCCGGCCGCATCCTGGGCAAGCGGGGCTTCGGGTCTACGGCAGCTGGAGGCTCAGGGCCGCGGAACGCTAGGCCCACGAGACCTGGAGGCCCCGCAGCCTGCGCTCCTCGGAGGGGCACTGACGGCTGTAGCCGCTGCGGAGCTGCTAGGGATGTTGGCGAGGTGGCCTGGCCCGGTGCTGGGGGCCCGGTTGGGATCCGGGAGCCGCGGCTCGACCTCCGCCCTCCATCTTCGAACAGGGCTCCATCTTGAACCAGTTTCCCTCTGCCCAGCCAGGCCCCATGAAAGCCTCCTCTGACCTTTCCTCAGGAGAAAGTAAAGGGGCCAACAAGATAACTTCCACACGGAGGATTTCGGTTACTTCTTTAAAATAGTAGGTTTCCACGAAATCCTTATTTACAACTCCCCTTGCAGCATGCAGCTAAGTTTTGGCCTGCCTGAGAAGCATATCTCGGTTTAGGTCACTGCCTCCTTGGGGGCTCAGACAATTCTAGTGTTATCCCATCCTGTCAGCTTGAGACTCTGCTACGTTTTTCTCTACACTAGTTATTGAGATGGAGAAAAGAAGTGGAGACATTGACATGGGCGTCACAGATTTGGGGGGTCTTGGCAATCTGGATTTTTTTGTCCACCTCTGGGTGAATTGATGATGTCTGGAAGCCCCAGGCCGATACCCCTAGTTTAGAGGCTGCAAGTCACCTGGCCTGAAGAAGGCGTTCTTGGATTCCCGGTGTGTGTTTTTTTGTTTTTTTGTTTTGTTTTGTTTTTCAAAGGAACATCCCTCTTCCTTCTCCACATGCCCGAAGAAAAGACCAGTGAACTTTTTAGCGGTGTCCACTATTGGTCCCACTTCTGGGAGAGGGGCACAGCCCAAAGTGATATTTGGCACCCAGAGGAGTGGCCTAAGTGACAGCCCCTCCTGAGGAGAGAAGAGCCTGTGGGCCGTGTGTCAGAGAAGGATGACCAATTGACCCTCAATTTTTCCCCAAACTCTCTTGTCACCCAGTCCAACACCCGCATACCCCAGTGGAACCCTTTCTACCTCTGTAGGGAAAACATGGTTGTTTTTGTTTTTACTGTAAGGAGAGAGAGAAAGGAGAATGGACGGCAAAGTGAGCTTAGAAATAACTCCACTTAAATTTTCACCCAGGAGGAGACTCTGATACCCAAAGGAAGCTATTCATGGCATTAAGACTGGTGAACAAGGGGATTCATGTAAATAAACAAAGGGGGGGGGGCTTTCTGCCAAAGATCTGATGTCAAGGGAGGTCCCAATTAAAGCCTGGACATTGCTCTGAAGATCCCTCCTAACTAAGATGGGATCTGCCTGCTAACTGTAACTGTATTGTGAGGGGCTTCTTTCCCATAAGCAACAACCACCCTGTTGCCAAGCTGGGACCTGGCATGGTTAGTCTAGGCAGACCTCTGAGATACCAGGATTGGGAGGACCCCAGGGCCCAGGCTCACTGCTCCACCAGAATCTGATCTTCATACCCCTGTGACAAAAAACACCCACTCAAAGACACTGGAGCCAGATTCAGTACTTACTTTAAATATTTAAAGAGGGGTCAAGCCATTAAAAAAGCATTGTTTTGGTAATAATCTGAGTATACCGAGAACAGTTAAAGCTAATAAGAATAATAAACTGATGGTGATATTTTGGTAACCCTCTCAACTGAGTATGTGATCTTGTATGATTTCACAGGTATTCTCTGTCTTAGTTACATGTTGGGATATAGGGAAAGTAAATTCTGGATCTGAGTGAGATGGAAGTAAAGGCACTTATATATTTATGACCATCTCAGTTCACAAATTTAACATAATCACTCTGAGTATGCTAAGTACTGGTGGAAATAATATGAAATTATGCTGCTGATTTCCAGGATGATAGAAAAGATTGTAGTTGCTTAGTCCGTACCCCACTTCCCTAAATGCACAGAATCCTGAGAAAGATGGGGAGAAACAAGGAGGAAGGAGAAAGGTTTTAGTGTGGATATCCTTAAAAATAAAAGTAGAAGAAAAACAACTTGGAATGATCTGTTTGATTATATTTCCTTGGGAAGCTGACACAGAGCTAAGGGCTATGGGAGGATAAAGCTATTTTAGCTGTGGTTCCTAGGAGAACAGGCCCTCCTGCAAAGGCCGGAATCAGCAGAGTTGGCATCTGGCACTTAGGAAGCCTGTCAGTCAGGCTGGCTTGTGGTCAATTATCTCCTTAAGTAGACTGGCATTAGTCCAGCCAGGGAGGAGGGCTGGTTGCATCCATAGGAATCAAAGCCAGTTAGCTGGAAGTGGCACTGCTGAACTCCAAGCATCTTTGCATTGTGGGGCAGGGAACACTGATCAACACCTCTCCTGGGACTCAAAGGTGACATTTGGCTGTTTGGCACTAGTACAGACATACTCCAGAAGAGTATGGAAACAGAATGCCTTAGGAGAAGTTATATCGATCATCAAAGCACTAAATCCCTTAAATTCCATTCACTAGCAAAATTGCCATTTCTGATATGCACAAAATTTTACAGAAATCCTTGTGAATTGTGGTGGGTTTTAACTTCTCCACTGGATAAGAATGTTCATTCTTCACTGTGCTGACTATGAAATGGGCACAAAGGATAGTTTGGGAGCATGTTCAGGCTTGCATGATGTCACAGGGGTTTGAAGTGGTATTGATGTTAATCAGAGTGTGCGTATGTGATTCTGCATGGCGGGGGCAGGGTGGAGTTGGTATTGAAAATGGGAAGTTAAAGAAATTGTTTCACATGTCAGTGATAAGCTCTTTGTAGGTGAAAAGGCAGAGAGAGGATCCAAATGAAGGTGGGAAGTCCTCAAATTCCAGAGGGCAAAAGAGTTTCAAGTCCGACATTCTCATTTTGCTCATTGAAAGTACTTTTATTAACTTTATCTTTCAAAGCTGAAACACTACCTTATACCCTCTGGGGGAGATTGAAGAGATCTGCTTGGGATTTGAATTCAGTCTTAAACCATTGTTTAAATGGTATGAGTTTGGCAAAATTCCAGATGTACTCTGTCCCAAGCACTTTTCCCCCTTAACCATCCCTTGTGTATTTTAAGGAAAATTCAAGCCACATGTTGTTCTTTCCCCCTTGCATCCAAATGTCGTTTTATTGAATTTTAGCATGGTCCATGAAATTCAAATTCTGAGTTTTAAGCCATAATATATTCATACGATCTACATGCAGTCACATGATATGCACATATATCATTAAGCAGAAAATAAAGCATCTGAGAACTATGGTTGCATTATTATAGTAACATTTCTTTAAACTGAAGAGCCATGCTGAGAATGTCATAATAAAAAGGATTTTATAAAATTATCAAAAATTCAAAAAAGCTAACTTAGTGACTCATTAAAATATTTTTAATAGAATATTGCTAAGAAGATGTTTTGGTTATGTTTAATTTGATTCAAATAGTTCTCTCCTGCCACAAGGAATAGGTCTTTTGTGTGCACAAGACACCCAGGCTTTGCTTGTAAGTCACAGGTCTCATTATTGCAGCATCATTCAAAAAATGCATTCAAATATGCTCTCCCACCTGAGCCACTTCCAGTCCTGTCAGCACCTTCATGGACAGCATGTATTTACTGTTATTGTGGATGGATGCTTAGTAAGAAGGGACCTGGAAAGCTGTAGTCCAGGCCTAGCTGAACTAGATTCATTCCAGAAAGGATCCACAACATTGAAGCACACAGATGACAAAAGGAAGGAAGGAGAGAGGGAGGGAGGAAAGAAGAAGAGAAGGAGGGAAGAAAAGAAGTTAGGAAGTTAGAAAGGAGGGAAGGAAAGAAGGAGAGAGAGGCAGATATATACATCTAATGTTGACAAAGCAAAAATAAATTTTAATTATAATTTTCTAACCTAATATTGCTTTTGGTTTTCTCTCAGGAAACTAGATCAATTCTTTCTCTTTGACTATATCTATAACACTACTTACCCAAAGTAATCATGACTTAAAACCAATATTTCTCTTCTTTTGAAAATGTTCCTTAGCTAGGGAGGACAAGGCACTGTATTACTAACTGGCAGCCTCACTTATTGCCTGAAAAGATAAGGCTTTAGCCTGCCTAAGAATTCATCCTAGGTGAGGATTTTGTGACATTAACTTTGTTGCAATTTATTTGGTAGAGATTAACCTATATCCCCATAGGGAAATATTTAAATACATGATGCTATTTGCATACTATGGAATATTATGCAGCCATTACAAATAACGCTTATAAAATTTTACTCATATGGAAAATGTTTATGAAATCCTACTGATTTCAACTCCATAGTGTACACTGGAAATGTACTAGAAGAGACTACACCAAATATTAACAGTGGTATTTTTAGGCTGGTGAAATCGTTTAAGTCATTTTATTTTATTGATTTCCATATGTTCTAGATTGTTTTAGGTTATGTCCGTACACAGATCATGTTTTATAACCAGGGAAAAGATTACTCTCAAAAATCTATCCAGCTAGCGTAACTGGCATTTCAATAAAATGTAAATTATTTTAAAATAGTATCTTAAGTGTGAGAGGAAAGGTGAAGAACTGTCTGGTTGAAATGTTTGTTAAAAGCAAAGAGCAGTAAAGACAAATGAAGCGGCACATACCTTCCTGTCCTGCTGTGCCTTTGAGAAAAGCCCATTGCAGCAGACCCTTCTGGAAGGAAGAAAAGGAGGGTGTCACTTTAAGCTTTGACTTGGGGAATTTTGTGAGAATCATTGTCCCATAAAACTGGAATGGGAATATGTGAAGCGGTTAAAATTACAAAGGGGGCTTGCTAAAGAATTAATCTCACATTATTTCTTTACCTTTTCTACTAAATTTCTCTCTTTTCATCTTACGCATTTCAGGAACTCTGTGAAACTAGGCAGATAATGAACACAAAGTAAACACATTCTACTAGCTTAGGTGTTTCCTTCCACATGAAAAATAATATTCAGTTTTCCAAACTAATACTGTAATTTTTCTCTTTTCTAGTTGGCAAGTCCTTTTTGTGTCGTGGTGACATTTTCAAGGGGAAAGTTTTAGATACTATTTACACTAGCTTGAATAAACCTGTTTTGTGTCGTCCCTGTCTACATTGAAATAGTGGAGTTTTGAAAAATGTAAAAGCCTGTACTACCCAGAATATGCATGCTTTCAAAAGATTAAACATGTCTCAACTTTTATGCCAGATGGTTGATAACCTCTAAAAAATGGCCACAGATCATTGAGATTTGAGTTTTTAAATAAGCTGCGCTAGAGAACTAAAATTGTTGAAATTATAAGACTGAATTTTTAACCCAAGAGAACCAGAGAATCAAAGTATAATCAAATATATCCTACTTTACCAGCTTGAGAACAAAATAAGATCCTATTTATTTAATATACAAAAAAAAATTTGAACCCTGATTCTAGTTATTACTAAAAAATTTCTTCTCTTCTTCCCTGCCGGAGACCCCTAGCTGACTCAGGCCTGGTTACTCCCACCTGACAAAAGAAAAATAAAAAAATCTAATCAATCTGTTAACATTGCTTCTCAAACTTTAGGTGCATGTGAGGCATCTGGAGTGGTTTTTAAAACTCAGTGTTCTGGGCCCAACATCCAAAGAGTCTGATTCAGCAGGTGAGATCCTGCATTTGTAACCAGCTCACAGTTAATGCTGGCTGGGCCCCAGGTCACACTTTAAGAGTTCTGTGCTTTGAAAAAAGATTCCCTTTTGTCCGTTTACCTCACCTACAGTCATCTCAGTCCATCAGAGATATCCAAATAACTTTGAACATCATAGAGAAGGTGGTAAGATCTCTCTTTCTTTTCTCTAAGAAACTCATTGCTGCATATCAAACCGACCCATCCTTTCCCAGCAATCTTTGAGTACTATATACTAATGCACAAGGGAAACAGAAAAAGTCCATATCATTATATCTCTTGTAAACTCTCGAGAAATCAAAGATGATGGGGGATGGGGCTCACATGAATGTTCAAACAGTGCCTCATCTCAGGGAACTCAAGCTTTGATTAAAAACAGAGCCATTCAGCCCAATATTTATGAAATATTTTCTTCTTCAGGACTGGGGCACTAAATAGTGTGCACGCTAACAAAACAAATGCTGTCAGGATCCAAGCTAGGGCCCCCTCTGATCTTTTAGAGTCGTGAAATTTTCTATAGCCTCACCATGTACTGTACAGACTCACACCCCAGTCTCTCTGGGGAATTTTCATCGGTAGCAAAGAAGATATAAGGGCTTCCTTGCTCCCAATTATCACTAACTTATAACTCCAACTCCCATAGACCTGATTCAGTTTATGGATCATCTCACTGTCCAAAGTATACCACCCCTTTACTTAGGAATACTCCAGATGTAAGCTGATTTGAGTAGCAAATGTCAGTGCATGAAGATTTGATTTTACCTTACTTTAGCGTCATGGTCGTAAACTTAAATTCAAATAGTTATCATTTCTACTTCTAAAAGTCCTTATATCATCTCTCAACCAGGAATTGTCACTGGTTACCTTTTGCCATCCACTGCAGTCTTCTTACAGTTTGCTTGGCCTTGACTCTCTGCTTTGACTGTGTGATCTCCCGTGTCCTCCAGGTGCTTACTTTGTGCTTGCCTTACTTCACCCCAATGCCCACTAGTTCCTTATGAAAGACATTTCACTTTATTTCTCTGTTTCTCTAACTCTTTCCAGACTGTAAGATTGGGATCTCACCTTTTATAATGAAAATGGTCTATCAAGTTATTTTCCTAAATGAACGCAGCTCTTTTTATAAAAGATCTAAGATGTTAGCTATTAAAATCACATTTTTAAAAAAGTTTATTGGGGTGACAATCATTAGCAAAGTTACATAGGTTTCAGGTGTAGAATTCTGTAATACATCATCTATATATCATATTGATGATGTTTACCACCCAGAGTCAGTTCTTCTTTCATCACCATATATTTGATCCCTTTTACTCTCATTTACCCCCTTGCCCCCTCCTTTACCCTCTGGTAACCACTAAACTATTGTCTGTGTCTGTGAGTTTTTGTTTCTTCATTTGTTTATCTTGTTCCTTTGTTGTTTTCAGTTTTATATCCCACATATCAGTGAAATCATACGGTTTTCTACTTTTTCTGTCTGACTTATTTTGCTAAACACAATAATCTCAAGATCCATCCATGCTGTCACAAATGGCACTATTTCATTTTTTCTTATGGCCAAATAGTATTCCATTGTATATATATACCACATCTTCTTTAATTAATCATCTATCAAAGGACCCTTTGGTTGTTTCCATGTCTTGGTCACTGTAAATAAAGCTATAATGAACATAGGAGCACATAATCTTTATGGACAAATGTTTTCAGATTTTTTGGGTAGATACCCAGGAGAGGGATTGCTGGGTCATGTGGTAATTCTAGTCTTAATTTTTTGAGGAATCTCCACACTGCCTTCCATAGCGGCTGCACCAGTCTGCATTCCCACCAACAGTGTATGAAGGTTCCTTTTTCTCCACAGCCTCTCCAACACTTGTTACTATTTGTCTTGTTGATGATAGCCATTTTAACTGGTGTGAGGTGTTATCTCATTGTGGTTTTTATTTTGCATTTCTCTGATGATTAGTGATGTTGAGCATTTTTTCATATGTCTATTGGCTTCAAAGGGAAGGGAAGTAAAAGCTAAAATAAATAAATGGGACTATATCAAACTTAAAAGCTTGTGCACAGCAAAAGAAGCCATCAACAAAATAAAGAGGCAACCAACAGAATGGGAGAATATTTTTGCAAACAATGCCTCTGGTAAGGAGCTAATATCCAAAAACTATATGGAACTCATACAACTCAACAACAAAAAATCTAATTAAAAAATGGGCAGAGGACCTGAATAGACATATCTCCAAAAAGGACATACAGATAGCCAATAGACATACAAAATCACATTTTTAAAATCTAATTACACACACATATCCATTCCATAAGCATGTATTCAATACTGTATAGCAGTCCCTATGTCAGGTGCTGACAAGACATGTTTCGTACTGCATCAATTATTAAGCTACCGTCTCTCATCTTGAAACCTACCCTTTGCTACTCAGCTCTGAGATGCTGGTGCTGGAACTTGGCAAACCATATTTCTGCTTTGCCAGCTGGCTATGTACTGGGTCCTGGTAATATGGGGTTCTTTCTAGTGGCCGTTAGCAAAGACAGAGAAAGAATGGAAATGCTCCTTTCTATTGTTTCCTCTGTGGCTGCCTTTCTGCTTGTGATTCCTGGAATCATCATGCAGCAAAGCTTCTTCACCCTGCAGTTCCTTCCTGCATCAGTAGCTAACCCTATTAGAAGCTTTTCCAACACTTGAAGAAATAGCCTTCTGTCTGAGCTTCATCTCAGAGCCACCAGCACAGGTTAGCAGATGCCCCCTGACATGCTGAGGTTTAGCTCCATGGGGATCACCTCTAGTTTCCAAAAGTTAATAATTCCATCTTCTTCCTTCTGTACTCTCCGCCCTAGGGGTGGTTGTGCTGCCTGCAGTTGCGATGGCTGTGATACCTTAGAGTTCTCTTTCCACCCTTTCAGTTATTAACATCTTCACACCTACTTAACAATTCATTGTATTAAATTCTGTCTGTAGAAATAACTAGAATGGTTTCTGTCTCCTGACAAGACTTTGATACACCTGCCCTCAGGGACCCAATAGTCTGAAGCAGAAGATTGTCTCCTCTGACAAAGATGTGTATAAAGTAAGTGTAGGAGAGCAAGGAGGAAAATGTAAAGTTCATATTTATAATATGAAACAATATGTATAGACATAGATATGCTAATACTTTTCAATCAAGAAAAACAATTAAAACATTTATTCAGTTTTGCAAATAACAAAATAATAAAAATAACTGTTAAAGCATGTGTTTATAGCAGCATGATCTTGTGTTCTCCCTGCATGACTTCATTGCAATGTGAGTTTGGAAAGTCGCATCAGTTTGCAGATAGGTTCTTCAATCTGTGTGACAGACCCAGTCCAGGAGCTAATTCCCCAAGGTGAGGCTACACCAGAACACACTGTTTGACCTCTACTTTTGAAGAATAAGGAACAAAAATGACCCAGTTCTCTCTGGAAAGGTAGGAGACTAGAGAACAAAGTGGTAACACAAACAAATAAAACCTATTGAGAACAAACCAAACTAATCATGTGAGTTGAAGGCAAATAGGGTGTTTTTTGAAATTTCTGAACTTGACAATTTTGCTTATAGATGTGATATGGGGATAATGAACATTTTAAAATCCTTATAATCATAAAAGCTAGCATGTATTGAACTTTTTTATTTAGTGTCAATGAGCTAAGTGCTTTACATCTTAAATCTCACGTAACTTCACAACAACTACTTTAGGTGCTTCTGTTATGTTTATTTTACAGATGAGAAAACCGAGATACAGGCTGTTCAAGGAACTTGCCCAAAACCATGCAGCTAAACCCAGAGCTCTTCATTTCGGGGGATACTGACTTCCCTTAAGCTCCTTAAGAATGGCCCACAAAATGATAGCAAGTTGGAAAAAACACACTTCAGGAACTTTTGTACAGTTTTCTATTAGAGCAACAAATATACTATGTTTAGAAATGGTAATTTATTTTTTTTTTAAGATTTTTATTAAAATATAGCTAACATATATTATGTTTCAGGGGTACACCATAGTTATTCAACATATATATATACTTAAAGAAGTGATCACCACGGTAAGTCCAGCAACCATCTGACATCATAGTATGCTATCACAATATTATTGACAATATTCCAGATGCTGTACATTTCATCCCCATGACTTATTGGTTTTATACCTGGAAATCTGAACTTCTCATTCCCCTTTACATTTTCCCCTTCTTTTTTAATTTTTCAATTACAGTTGACATTCAATATTACTTTATATTAATTTCAGGTGTACAGCATAATGATGAGACATTTATATAATTTAAGAAGTGAACTCCCAACTAGTCTAATACCCACCTGCCACTATACGTAGCTATTATATCATTGACTATATTCCCTATGCTTTACTTTACATCCCCATGACTATTTTGTAACTACCAATTTGCACTTCTTAATGACTTCACCTTTTTCACCCTGTCCCCCAACTTCCTCCTGTCTATCACCCCAATAGATCCAGTACTCATCTCACACCATACATAACATTATTGACTATATGCCTTATGCTATACCCTACAACCTCTGACTACCTTGTAACAACAAATTTGTTCTTCTTAATCCCTTCTTCTTTTTCACCTACCCCCTCAAACCCCCTCCCATCTGGCAACCATCAAAATGTTTTCTGTATCTATGAGTGTGCTTCTGTTTTGTTCATTTGTTTATTTTTTCTTTAAATACCACATATAGCAAAAATCACACTGCATCTGTCTTTTGCAGTCTGACATATTTCACTCAGCACAATACCCTCCAGGTCCATCCATGCTGCCGCATGGCAAGAACCCGTTCCCTTCCATGGCCTAGCAACCCATTATACATACATGTACCACCTATTCTTCATCTACTCATCCATCAACGGAGACACCCGGGGTGCCCCCCACATCTTGGCCATTGTAAGCAATGCTATAATGAACATATTGATGCACAGATCCTCTTGAAGTAGCATTTTGGGTTTTTTCAGGTAATTACCCAGAAGTGGGATTACTGGGTCCTTCTTTATCTTTTGTTATAAAGTCTATTTTGTCTGATATAAGTGTTACTCCTCCAGCTTTTTTGTTTATTTGTTTCCAATTCCATGTCATAAATTTTTCCATCCCTTTACTTTCTGTCTGTGTGTGTCTTTTGATCTGAAGTGAGTTTCTTATAGGCAGCATATGTAAGGGTCTTGTTTTCTTATCCGTTCAGTCACCCTATCTTTTGATTGGAGCATCTTATCCACTTACATTGAAAGTAATTGTTGATAGATATGTAGTCATTGCCATTTTATTATTCATATTTTTTATCTTTTCTTTTCCTTTTTTTCTTAAAGAAGTTCCTCTAAGATTCCTTGTAATACTGGTTTGGTGGTGATGAAGTCCTTTAGCTTTTACTTGTCTGGGAAGCTCTTTATATGTCCTTTGATTCTAAACGATAGCTTTGCTGGGTAATCTCGGTTGTAGGTTCTTGCTTTCCATCACTTTGAATATTTCCTGTCAATCCCTTCTAGCCTGCAAAGTTTCTGTTGAAAAATCAGCTGACAGTCTCATGGGAACTGTCCTGTAGGTAACTAACTGCTTTTCGCTTGCTGCTTTTAAGATTCTTTTTTTGTCTTTAACCGTTGGCATTTTAATTATGATGTATCTTGGTGCTGGCCTCTTTTGGTTCACCTTGTTTGGGACTCTCAGATTTTTCGGCTTGTATGAGTATACTTCCTTCCTTCACCAGGTTAGGGAAGTCTTCAGTCATTATTTCTTCAGACAGGTTTTCAATTGCTTGCTCTGTCTCTTCTCCTTCTGGTATCCCTATGATGCAAATGTTAGTACACTTAATGTTGTCCCAAAGGCCTCTTAAACTCTCTCTCTCTCTCTCTCTCTCTCTCTCTTTCTGTTCTGTTGGATGTTTTCTGCTACCTTATCTTCTAAATTGATGATTTGATCCTCTGCTTCATCTAACCTACTGTTGATTCCCTCTAATGTATTCTTCATTTCAGTTATTGTAATCTTTGTTTCTGACTGGCTCATTTTTATGTTTGTTTTTTTTTAATTTCCATTTTTATGTTTCCTATCTCTCTGTTGAAGTTCTCCCTGAGATCATTGAGCATCCGTATAGCCAGTGTTTGGAACTCTGCATGTGATAGATTCCTTATCTCCATTTTGCTTAGTTCTTTTTCTGGAGCTTTGTTCTGTTCTTTTATTTGGGACATGTTTCTTTGTCTCCCCATTTTGGCTGCCTCCCTGTGTTGTTTCTATGTATTAGGTAGGGCTATTATGCCTCTCTGTCTTAGTAGAGTAGCCTTATGTAGTAGGTGTCCTGTGGGACCCAGTGGAGCAGTCTCCCTGGTTACCAAATCTGGGTGCTCCAGGTGTGTCCCTTGTATGGGTTGTGTGTGCCCTCCCATTATTGTTGAGACTTGATTGCTGTTTCCATGTCAGTGGGGAAGGATTGATGCACAGGCTGATTAGTTGTGAGGACTGGCTGTGATTACAGTGGAGGAGCTATTGTGCTGGGTGACCCTACAGTGCAGGGTTCACTTTAGTGGTGCTCTGGTGCCTGCCCAGTCTACCCTTTGGATATGTCTTCCTTGGAGTAGCTGGGTGATGCTCTGGCTGAGTCCGAAGCTGGCCACTGAGACTGCCAGCCCCTGGAACTCCTGGGAGAGGACCCACAGCAGGCCAACTTTAGCCAACGTCTGTGCCCTGCCTGGGGCCACATGGCATGAGTCACAAAGCAATCCAGAAATGGCTGCTGCCCTCACTATGCTTGGAGTTGACTTTGAGAGGCTAAGCCGTGAACTAAGGCCAGCTGTTGCTAGTGTCAGACTCAAGGTTGCTCAAGCCAGAGGTACAGGACATGCTGCAGCCAGATGCTGTTTGTTTGGGTTTTATGAACCTTTGAGAGATTTTAGGAAAGTCTACAGCATGAGCCAAGCAAGCCGTTTATATAAAAAAGCCACTGGAAGTGGCTTGGATGTGCCCGAAAGTCGATGGGGTGTGGTCTCTGTGGTCTCAGGGAATCACTAGGACAGGGCAGAGGAAAGCTGATAGCCAGTTTAATGGAGATTCGGATATGATGTCGGTCTGCATCTGCATGCAGGGGGGGGGAAGGCTCAACAAAGAAACAATGTCTTCCACCCACTCCTCAATCCGGGAGAAAGATACCCCTCCAGCCCTCATCCTGAAGCTAGACAATTCAGTTTCTTTCTGTATGTCCCTGGCACCTTTTGAACTGCTGCCCCAGTGCTGGAGTTTAGAGTGAATGAGGCTGTCATCCAGTAAGTTTGTGCGTGGGCCTTTTAAGAGGAGCACCTGGGAGAGCAGCCGCCCTCTGTCTCACTCAGTTACAATCTCTGCTGGTTTTCACAGCCAGAAGTTATAGGGACTTCTCTCCCTGGCACTGAAACCTGGGGCTGAGGAGGGGTTGGGACCCCTCACTGCTTGGGGGGTGGGAACCTCCACAGTAGAGATATTCCTCCTGACTTTTAATGGTCACACATAAGTGTGGGACAAGCCCATTCCATGCCTCTGCCCCCCTTACCAGTCTTGAGATGACTTCTTTTGTATGCCTTTAGCTGTAGTTCAGCTAGACTTCAAGCAATTCTTAATAATGGTTATTCTGTGGTTCAGTTGCAATTGATGTGGTACTGAGAGGAGGTGAGCACAGCATTTATCTACTCCATCATCTCAACTGGAAAATATAGAAATGGTAGTTTTGACTGAGTATTCAAGTGCTTAACAAACCAAATAACTAATCAACAAGCTCAAGAGAAATTTGAGCACTATGGTGTCCAGATTCATTTTGATGTCAGAGACCAAGTCGACCCAGTACCTATTATTTTGCTGGCTTGATATGCATATTTGTGGAAATCCTTCAAAGTTTCTAAAGATACCTATCTTTTTCATCTTTATATCTCTGCTACCTAGGATAATACCTAACTCATGGTAAGTTCTTAGTAAAGGTTTATTGAAGAGAAAGAAGAATTGGGTTAATATAGTCCTCCATCCTGATTTAATGAATATTAAAGTGTGTAGACTGTATGCCTAAATGGTTAAACTAAAATTTAGGTAACTAAATCCAAGTAACCTTAAATGGCTTCAAGAGAGACAGAGATTCAGTTACTTTGTCAGGATCGTTTAGCTAGTTTATGATGTAGCAAGGACTGGGTCTCAGGGCAGTCACACCAAACTCAAGCCCAGCTCTTATTCACAGTGTTAAACTGCTTTGAAAAGTCTCTTAACTTTTCTGTTTCTTAGTTTTCACATCTGTAAAACTGGACAAATAATGTCTACCTGATTAGGTTTAACTTAACCAATAAATAAAATCAGGTATGTTAACAATCAAAATTGAATTTCATGTTTTCAAAAACCATTTGAGAGATATTTTTTAGTAATTGGAGACAGATTTTTAAAATTCTCTTAAAAATTAATATGATGCAGTAAAGGAGACCTGCTGAAAAGAGGAAATTGTTTTGGACAATATTTAAAAAACTAGATCCAGGCAATATTTCTTACAGCTTTTCAAAGCTGTGTGATGATTTTAAAACCATATTTATAGAAACAATTTCCTGGCTTTAAAATTAATTTTGGTATTATATGGTAGTTACTAAAAGTAACTTTTTCTAGTTTCAAAACTATTAAAAGCATAGTAAAAGAAACACTGTAAAAATGATTTGAACGTTATTTAGAATGAAATTTTAGAATATATCATGGTAAGAAGCAAACCTTGAAATTAACTATAATTGAAAGTTCATGTGAAAATGTGGATTCACCCAAGATGATAAGTAACTATGTGCTTAACTGTATTCAGCATCCCAGGCATATTTCTTTCTCCTTATTTTATTCTTTCTGTATCCAACTATTGAATTTTATCTTTCTTCAAAATCCAAGTAAAAAATCAACTCTTATAGTGCCTAATAAATTGTAGCAACACAATATTTTCTTTCTATATTTTTTCCAAAAAGTCTAGTCAATTTTTCTGTACCTTCCTCTGTTCTCTATTAGTAATCTCCATTTTTCTCATTCTGATCACTTGCTCACTTGCTCATTCTGATCCATGGATCAGAGTGCCTTGATATAGACTAGGTGTGTCACTTGCTTTCCTGCTGAACTCAACTGTAGTATAGATTTCACCTTTAAGAAAATCTTCATATTCCTTACTGCATGGTGTTTTCTACACTGTACGGACTCAGTGTGTGTGTGTGTGTGTGTGTGTGTGTGTGTGTGTGTGTGTCTGTGCGTGTGTGTGTGTGTGTGTGTGTGTGTCACAGAATTACCCTTAGCTGGTCTCCTTCAAAGCTGATTTCTAAACAGACAGGTAGATTCTCTTTTGTCCAACACCATTTGTATCTCCAGGAACCCATCCCTTGTACATGGAACATGAAATTATGTGGGACTAATGGCCTCCATCCCATATTCTTGCAGCCACTTACAGCATTCAATTTAGGACATAATAGGTGTCTCATCTGTAGGTAGGCAACTCGCTCCACAGCAAATTTAGATTGACCAGAAAGATTATTTTAAAGTTTTAATGCTAGACATCTCACTATGACAAATTCTGACCTTTGTGAATATCATCCAAAGGACAACGTGGTGCAATAAGAAGGGCTTGAGCTTTGAACCCCATCTCTGAAATTTACAATCTCAATCACTTTAATGATAATTGTTTGTTTTTTTTTATAGCCTAACATTAATCCTCAAAACAATTGAATGCAGTAAGCCCTTGTTCCAATATCCCATGACTTTTTTACCAGTAAAGAAACTGAGGATCAGAGAGTCAACTTTCTCCCCAAGGTCACACAGCTAGTTAATGATTGTGTCAGGGTTGGAATTCAAGGCAGTGAAACTCAAACCCCAACTCTGAACTTCAACATCATATTGCTTCTTTAAGTTCCTTAGCCTCTCTATTTCTGTTTTCTCATCTTAAAAAACAAACAAATAATTTCTACCTCTTTGGATTGTTGAGGTAGTAGTCCAATGAACATTAACTTCCTTTCACCTGGAATTGTGGAACCTCACGAAGCTAAATCAATCTGAATTAATATCTTGAGGAGAAACAAGGAAGGAACATTCTGTGTAATGCTCTACATTTCATCCCTTGCTTTTCTAACTGATTATTGTCTTCTCAATGACCCAGCTGTTCCATGGATGCAGAATTGAGTCTCCAAACAAAGAACAAGATGCCTTGACGGTCCTCAGCAATTTAAACACATTTGCTGTGAGTGATTGAGGACTTTTAAAAGAGCACTTGCCACATTTTGTTGACAATACATTTTCCCTCTACAAACAGACACAATTGTGTGTGGGTGTGGGTGTGTATCAACGAGACGGTGTGAGCTGTGTATTACCTACTGGTGGGAAAAATGAGAGTCTAGAAAGGGAAACTGCCTTTAGTTTCACAAAGAAGAAGAAATCTTACTCTTGCTTCCCACTGAGAAAAATAATGGACAGAGAAAGTACAAAGGACCTACAGCAACATTGCTAAATCTCTTCCTCTTTTTCCACAACAAATAGTCAACATCCAGTGACAGTATGTTGATTTTTTTTAAAGATGGTGCATCATCAAGTTTTCTTTCTTTTTTTTTTTCTATTCCTGACATGTGGTGAGTCAAGGCCAAGGAATATGTATTTTTTGATGAATAATGATTCATAATAATGGATCCTCTCTTTAATTTTTATTCAACTAAGACACCATGGAACTTTTTTGTTTTCAGTTCTTCATGTAATGAATTTTAGTGTCTGCAATTCCTTTTCTGCTTGTCTGATGCTGGGAAAACAGAAATTCTCTGAAAAGTAGTTCCCTTATTTACCAACATCAGTTCCAAAAAACATTTATCATGCACACCTTATGTAACACACAGTGTGTTGGGAGGTGGCCAAGGAGGATAATATTGCTGCCCAGATTTCTCCACAAAATTTTTGCAAGATGAAATACCCCAATGCTCCATCTACCTCCAAAGGTCAATAATCCTGATTCTGAGCAGGTCAAGCAAACGAAAGCTTTTTGTGAACTAAATGTGCTACAAATACTAGTGATGAAGATGATGGTAATGACGATAGCAATGGTGATGGCCCTTAGAAGGAGGAAGATTCTATGAATTGCTATTATCCTGTATTTAGGAAAGAGTTGCTGCTGCTCTTCTAGACTCACTGAGGATTTTGAAGAGGCAACGAAAGCTTTCTGGGCATGGAAATTGCTAGGGAATAGGAGAAAATTTGTCCTCAACCTAATAGGAAGTTGCTCTATGGAGTCTATAACCCATATATAAACATTGGGTTCAAGTTCTCAGGGGTGAAAGTCTTGAGATCTCTATTATATGGGACAATAAGTAGCTTCTTAACACATTTTACAGACAAGATTCCAGGCAAAGTTAGACAGAAACTCAGATATATAATGGCTTACTGAATTGTTTGTAATTTTCTAAGCTGCTCAATGAAATTTACAGGCTGAATTTTCCCAGAGCATCTTGCTGGTAAAAGCAGTCCCAGAACTGATTACCTGCCTCTCCACATACTGAGTATTATTTTTAGTACATTGAGCGCTATTTGCCATAAAAGATAAAAGTGAAACAATTGACATCCACTGCTTGTTTGCTCCTTGCATCGAATAAGGTTAACATTTAGGAATCAGAAATTTTTATCTTTCATTTTTTAATATATGATATAGATACAGCTTCTAAAAAGAATCCCAAAGTCATTACATTGTATTGCTATAATTCTTGAAATAAACATAATTCAGATTCCTGAATTTCTAAGTTAAATAGCTACATATATATCATATCAAGATTCATACTAAAGCCGAGATTCAGAACTCTATAGCCAAATACCCATTCAATTTTTTGTAATGTGTCATTGTGGATACAATCAATGTGGATAAAAATCTAAAATAAGTTTTCAAAATTATTTGTATAGGTGCAAATCCAAATGCTTAATGCCAAATATATTTGTTTCCTATTGCTGCTATCACAAATTACCACAAAGTTAGTGGCTTAAAACAACATAAATTTATTCTTACAGGTCTGGAAGTCCGAAGTCTGAAATCAGTTTTACAAGGCTAAAGTTAAGGTGTTGGCAGAGTTGGTTTCTTCTACAGGATCTAAGGGGAGGGTCTGATTCCTTTCTTTTTCAACTATTAGTAGCAACCTGTATTTAGCTATGGCTCTTTCCTCCATCTTCAAAGCCTGCTTCCACCAATATATCACCTTCGCCTCCTCTGTAGTCAAATCTCTCTCTGACTACCTCTTATAAAGACACTTATGATAACATTTATGGTTTCCAGGATAATTCAGGATAATCTCCCTAGCTCAAGTTCTTCATTTTAATCACATTTGCAAAGTCCTTTTTGCCATGTAAGTTAACATTCATAGGTTCTGAGGAATAGGATGTGGACAATTTGAGTAGCCATTAGTCCGTCTTCCACACAGGTGAATTACTCATTATTTATAGACCCCAGCCAGATTTCCTACTACATGAAAATGATAAAACAACTTTTGATTTCATGTCTTGATTTGTTCCTCTCAGTGAGTTCTATGGAGACCTTCAATAGAGCAGTTAGCATTTGAGATCATGAGGCAAGAAAGAAAAAATAAAAGAGAAAGTAATAACTAAAAATGTTCCATTATACTTCCCTCAGATTAACTGAGCATGAGATGATTTTCCATCTGAAGAGATCTTTTGCTTTCCCTCAACCTCCATCTCTTTAATTAAAGACACACTCAAAGCCAATGGAAGCGAGCTTGTGTTGAAAATCTTCAGGAGATTTCCAGTCAAGATGGAGGAGTAGGTAAACGTTGTGCTTGTCCCTCTCATGACCAAATCAAAATTACAACAAAACTATAGAACAACCATCATTAAGAATCACCTGAAGTCTAGCTGAACAGAAGCCCTACAGCTAAAGCCATACAGAAGAAGTCACCTCAAGATGGGTGGTAGGGGTGGAGACACTGGCCCCACACCCACATGTGACCATTAAAAATTGAGAAGGCCACCTTGGCTGCAGAGTTACTCCATGAGGAGTGAGGGTTCCCAGCCAGGGTTCAACTGCCAGGGAGAGAAGGCCCCATAATTTCAGCTGTGAAAACTAATGGAGATTGTGGCTGAGTGAGACAAAGATGGCTGCAGTCCCAGGTGCTCCTCTAAAAGGCCCATGGATGAACTTACTCCTGATGGACTCACTCGCTGTGAGCTCCAGCACTGGGCCAGCAGCTCACAAAGTGCCAGACACAGACAGGGAGGAACTGAATTGTCTGGCTTCAGGGCAAGAGGTAGAGGGGCAGCTTTCTTCCACGGGAAGGAGCTGGTGGAAGTCATTGTTTCTTTATTAGGTCCTCCTAACTCCTGGCCTGCAGACATAGGTGACTGCCATATCTGAGTCTCCATCAACCTGTTCATCAGCCTCACCTTGGTGATTTCTTGAGACCCATCCCACCCAAATTTCTGGCATAGCCAAGCCACTTCCATTGGCTTTTACATACCAATGGCCTGTCTTGACTCATGCTACAGACTTTCCTAAAATCTCTCAGAGTTTCAAAAACAGAAATGTTAGAGGGACTTCTTTAAGACATACACATACAAAAAGATAAAAAGTACTGGAGGTGCTAAAAAATGTATACAAGTAGACACTTTGGTCAATATTGCTCAAGCAGTAAGTTGCTGTAATCAGAAGTGTCTGATGCATAGGGAATATAGTCAATAATATTGTAATAACTATGTGTGGTGTCAGATGGGTACTAGATTTATCAGGGTGATATATGGATGAGAAAAGGGTTGAGGGCAGGGTGAAAAAGGTGAAGAGATTAAGAGGGGTCAAATATATGATAATGGAAGGAGAACTGACTGGGTGGTGAACACAAAATGCAATATATAGATGACGTATTATAGAATTGTACACTTGAAACCTATGTAGTTTTGTTGATCACTTTCACTCCAATAAATTTTAATAACAAAAAAAATATTTGGAGACCAAATACCAAAAAATAAGTAGTACAAATTGGTAGCTACAAAATAGTCATGGGGATGTAAAGTAAAGCATAGAGAATATAGTCAATAATATGGTAATACCTATGTAAAGTACCGGGTGAGTACTAGACTAGTGAGAGGGATCACTTCTTAAATTATATAAATGTCTAACCCTATACCATACACCTAAAATTAATATATTAACTTATTAATATATTAATATTAAATGTCAACTTTAATGGAAAAATAAGAGGTTCAAATGTCCAAATATAAAACAAATAAGTCATGGGTATATAATGTACAGCATAGGGAATATAGTCAATAATATTGTGATAGCATGGTACAGTGTCAGATGGTTGCTAGACTTATCATGGTGATCACTTCTTTAGGCATATAAATGTTGAATAACTATGGTGTACACCTGAAACTGATATAATATTGTATGTTAGGTATATTTTAATAAATATAATTGCAAAAATGAAAATCTTCAGGAGTACACAAAAGATAATCAATGGAGATGTGTTTTTTGTCTAAGTGGTTCCTCCTAGAACAATTTTCTTTTAATTTTTGATACTAACATAATATGAAAATTCCAATCTGAAAGCTGATTCAGAACAATGCCCTAAAACAGGAACTCAGTTTTCCAGGAATAGCGAATTCCTGGAACTTGAAATGGGTTCTCAAATATCTTGACCAAGTGTGTAAAATCTGACTAGTCTGTAGAATACCTGTAAGTATATTGTAAAGAGACCTTAACCTGATTTAGGATGAACAATGGAGATATTTAACTTTGGTAGTAAAATGCAAATCTACCACAAGAGATATCTTCATTTGACCTTTGAGGTAAGGATTATAAAATAGGGAGAGTTTGATCCTTCCAACATTTAGGATCTCATTCCTTAAGAGAAAGGAGTGGGGATTAGGAAGGGGTAGGAAGTTGGGGGAGGGGGAAATCTGGCCTTAACAATTTCTATGGATTCGAGAACCGTTGCTCTATCCCTAAGTATTGAATGTAAAGAAATTGCAAGGAAAGGGAAAAATGGGTGAGGATAACTGGTCCTCACATTAATAAAAAGACAGAGGTTTATACTATTTGTAACACATGAGGATCTTCACATTTCCACATTTAAAGGAAGTGTCTGTGTGTATATGTACGTGTATGTGTGTGTGTGTGTGTATTGATACTAAATGTAAATATCAGGAGTTCAGGGGACAATACCTGGTGACTCCTTTGCAAGCCATTTAACACAGAGTAAGTTTTATTTTGTAAAATTATGCAGGAAGATATTTTATTTTAAAGACAATTTATGACGTGTGCTCAAGTAATACAGATCTGCTCACCTAAAAGTTAACTTAAAGCTCCATTTTCCACTGCTGTCATTACTGAGTATATGGGGAAAGTGTTTGAATTCCAAATAGTGTCCCCCAAAACAATTTTAAACATCCTTCACAATAATAGCATAGGATGGTGTACTTCATTTGTCTCAATAGTTATGTTCCTAAAATACAACTCATATTTTTACAACTCAAATTAGATGTTAATAATCTTAAATTCCCCACTATGTAATTAGTTTATGTGTGTGCACGCATGTATGTGTTTGTTAAAAACAGATCACACATAGATCATACATGATTTCCAATAACAAAAAAACTGAGGCACAAGAAGAATGAGTGATAGGCCCCAAAATACAGACAATTCTAGCACTGGGAACAGACCCAAGACTTTTGACTTCCAGCCAGGACCATGAAAAATATACCAACTTCACTCCCTAAAGCTGAGTAATTTTAATTATTAACTGTAGATTTAAAATGTAAATAAAAATAACAATAAGCCTTTTTATCCTCTAAGCCATTGTTTCAAATGCAAATTCCCTGGAAAATTACTTTAAATGTGTACTTCATCATGTCTTGTGTTGAACCAGCCTTAGTTAATACACATATTTTGTTTTGTTTTATTATTTAGTTAAGTCTCATGCAACCGTCCTCCCTGGCAGTCAGGGAAATCAGATCATCCATCCTGAATGGAGCATGTTGATTTGCTACTTTCTAACTCAAGGATTAACTTTGCACTTGGGGAATCATTGGGTAGCATCAAACCCACCCTACAGAATTCTGTGATTAATTTCACTTATGAATTTAAAGCGTTTACAGCTGTCTTCACAGTTAAACAAGGATTTACTGAAATATTGCCCTCCCCAGTGGCAAAGACAATTCGCCAACCAGCAGGACTTCTGCACTCCAGAAGTAGATGGTTTGACCAAGGAGGATGAAATTAGCACACACACACACAAAACATACCATCTGAGACTTACAGAAAATGCAGATCCAGGGGGAAATCTTGGAGCATAAATTACTTTGAGGTTTTCTTTTCCTAGGTCTTAGTTAGATAGATTTGTGTTCATTCACATGCACAGCTGTGGGGTCTCTGGGGGAATTTCTTGCTCTTTTTCGTTTTTGTATATCAGCCAAAACTCAAGATGTAAGCATCAAATGCTGTACCCATATGATGTGGGTGGATTTTCCAAAGGATGCTAGACAGGAAACTGACTAAAATTCAAGGTGGGCATTCTGACAGCAAGGCAGTACCATGGGTAGGTAGCATGATGAGGGAAGAGACAGCTGAACAGATGGGATCCAAGACTGTGTTTTGTGGTTGCATTTGTTGTTATTGCTGTTTTTTTTGTTTGTTTGTTTAGTTCTGATTCTGGCTCTAACCATTTTTATAGACTTGGCCAAATTAATGGAACTTTCATTATCTCAATTATACTGCTGAGATAAACATTTGTTGCACTGATAAATTGGTAAACAAAACTGAGATTAATCTTTGCTGTGTGACCTTGGCCAAGTGATTTGGTTTCTACTCCTTTATTTCCTGTCTAATGACTTAGTCTAAATAAACTTTAAGATTTGTTCTGGTTTCAAATATTAATAGTTAACATTTACAATGCACATACTGTGGGATGGGCACTATTCTAAGCACCTCCACATTCCAACTACTTTAATCTTCACAAATCCTTAGAAAGTAAATACTAGTATTAGCTACATTTAACAGACAAGGAAACTGAGATAGAGAGGTTAAAAAACTTGCCCAACGTTATATAACTTGTAAGTGGCAGAATCAGAATTTAACTAGAAGGATTGACTCCAAACCATTCTTTAACCACAGTTCTATACTGCCTCTTTCAAAAGGTATGGGGGAAAAGTGAGGAAAATAATTTTTATGTACCACATCAAACCACCAAAATGTCAACTTTTTAAAAAATTGGCTAGCAATACATTGACCATATCTTTGAGTTTCACCCCAACCTTAATGCTCGTACCCTTCCAAAAACCAATTGTATCTCTTGGTACCCATCCCTTATGTAATCTCTTCGTTTACATTACCTTTGGCTCTTATCCTGGGTCTCTGCATGTGGCTTAGAAATGATAGACATTTCAAATGATGGGCATTGTCCATCATTTGAAAATAAACAGAATCCGAAAGTTGAGTGTTGTGCTTTGGGGGATACATAGAAATGTCCCAGGTGTTACATGAAAGTCGATAAGAAATAGATCACACATTTGAGTAATGGGGAGAGTTTATTTATAAAGGGGCTATTTATGTGGAGTTTAAGAAACTACAGGAATAAAACACCAACCTAGTGTTAGTAGCAACACTGCTGTTACCACCCCCTTGGTCTGAAGGAAAGAATGTGATTATCAAAACCATGAAGAAGACAGTTTTGTTAAGCAGCCAACTTTGGGGGAGCAGCAACCTTGGATGAAGGGGCAGAGCAAGCCTGAGGCCACCCTGTAGAGAGGGGATGAAGACTAAATACCTGACCTCATTTTTCTCCCTCTGATCATCTGAGAAGTCTCCCCACTGGCCAAACCCAAGAGGAAACCATTAGGCAAAGGAGTCAATTTGTGTAATCCACATAGATTAACTTCCTGGGGAAGAAAGGATGGTGAAAAGAATGGAGAGTGTATGGCAGGAAGCAAATGAAGATACATGGCTGACCTACGTAAAACTGGTATTCATGAGAGAGCTGCTGTGAGTCCAGGGAGTTTTAGATTTGTCCAGAAATAAATTTTGAAGTACAACAAGTAGCTCCAAACTACCTGTCCAAACCCCAAGAATCTTTAATACTTACCATATGGTTTGGTTTCATCATCTTTTATCCATAGAAAATCTATTTTGTAAGTCATTTTAAAGGAATTTATTTCTTCATGCTGTAATCTAAGACTAGAAATCAAAATGTTAATATTTTTTCCTAAAAATATTGTTTAAAGTTTTTAATTAAGTAATCAATGCAACTTTCATCTCAAACCCATCCCTCCAACAGACTCTTCACCAAGTGGCAGGACATAGTAATTACTAGTTTTCTCATTAAAGTACTGAGAACTTTCAAAGAGAAAAGGATCAATATTCTGCATACCTGTGGCACCCATCAACAAAGCACCTAGCAGCTTCCTATCCTTTGCAGTCAAAGCACCTTTCCATCCTTTTATTAGTGATTCCTTTCAGTATCTATTCAAAGTAGAGTAAAGTTTGTTTTGCTCTGTTCTGTTTTCCCAGTTAATTAAACCTTAATGGAAAAAAGGTTAGGTGACTGCCTAAGATCATATAGTAGGATAAAGGTGGGAAGTGGAAGAAATCTGGGAATCTAATTCATGTTAAACAGCAATAATACCTCAAGCAGCGACTTCTGACTCTGAGGTCAGAAATATGGCTAACAGAATGGTTTCTACTGATTCAGAAATAGAACTATGTATAGCCAGAGAGCTCTTCCATTATAGAGCTTGTAATAGTCAAAATAGGCCAAGATATGCTGTACTCAAGAGTGGTTCACCCATACAAAATCTTCTGGGGTCCGGCATCTTTTTAGGTCAGTTCCCTTCCAAGTGGTGAGTCAGGGATCTAGGCAGTTTTAGTTTTGTAGTTATGTCATCGGGAACATGTGGCCTTCATGTTGCCTGCCTCAGCAGGGGAAGAGAGAGCTGGAGGGTTGCATTTAAATGGTTTAGCCCAGAAGTGACACATATCACTTCCACTTAACAGCCTTTGGTTGGAACTAGTCGTATGGTCCTGTCTATCTGTTAGAGCTGGAAAATGTGGCAGAACATGTGGATATTTGAGGAGAGGTAAATGTCTCTGCTACAGTCCCATCTCCAAATAGTTACGTTAGCAGAATGGGAGCTCCTGGAGTGGCTGTGAGGGACCCCTCAGACACATAGAAAAAAATACTTTTTAGTAAAGGAGGCTTGTTTTCTCTACCTTCCCTTGGCTCTAATCTTCTTTACAAAAGGTCCGAAATGGGTTTGTTTCTTAATGTACCATTATCATTGAATATTGTTCAGGGACGTAGGTAAAGCAAATACGATATAACAGCAACAGCACAACGTTCAGAATAAGATGCTATATCCTCAGCTCTATCATGTAACCTTGGGAATGTTATTGATCTTTCCTAGGCATCAGTTTTCTTACCTGTAAAATGGGGTTGAAAATGTTCCTGTGCACAATTGGCTCCCTCCTTATTATCAAGCAATTCTTCTAAGTTTCCTGAAATTTCCAACCCACAGCTTCCCCACCCCCTACCTGTCAGCTGATGAGTTTGCCTTCACAGGCTAAAAAAAAAAAAAAAGTTTCCAGATGTAACTTGCTCTGCTTTCTGGTGCAAACTCATGAGTATGCCTGGATATATAGCTACGTACACTCTCTTAATTTTCTCAGTTCATAAAGAAGAAAGGGCCCCATCATTATAAGGCTACTTATTATATAAACTCCATTTTTCACTTCAACTACCACCTTCAGGAGCTTGATCCTCTCTCCTTTATCACCAATGTCTTCCTTTGTATTGGTTCCCTCCCATCATCATTTAAACATGCTCAGTTCTCTCCCACCTTTAAGTCAAAACAAAAAGACTGCCTTGCAGTCACAAAAACACCCCCTTGCCACCCTGTATTTGCCTCACTCTACACCCTCTCTCATCATCCCACCTTAGTCTCCATTTTATTTAATCTCTTGGAAGTATCTGATCCTTTTTAAAGCACTCTCTTCCCTTTGCTTTCATGATATGGATTCACCTAGTTTTCCTTTAGCCCTTCTGATCATTCCTTCTCCATTATGGGCTCTTCCTTAAATGCTGGTATGTTATGTCTGAGGCTCTCTTCTCTTCATTCTCTGTAACTCTCTTTGGGCAATCTTAATACTCACATGGCTATAAAATATCACCTGTCCTGATGGTCCCCAGTATATAACTATCTCAAGTTCCAATTGCTCTCTTGAGATTCAGATTCCCATGCTCAACATCTCCTGAATATCACTGATTGGTTGTCCCACCAATATCTCAAGTTTATTATGATTTTCATGTACTCATCACTTTCCCCCAAACCTGCTCTTTCTTCCATATTCTCTATCTCAATGAACGGCCATGCAATTTGCTTCAATGGAAATCTGCAATCACACCTTAGTCTCTAAGTTCCTTAAGACAAGAAGAGCATTTATTTCTTCACCACTGTCTCTCCAGCACCTAGGGCAATGCTTGACACATAGTATGAACTCAACGTATTCTTAAGCAATGAACTGACTACATTACTCTCTTTTGTTCCTCATATTCAATAAATTACCAGGTCCTGTCAATTCTTCCTTCCAAATACTTTTTCATTCCTTATTATCATGTACACTAACCTAGTTCAGGCCACAATTATTGCTTTAATGATCTCTTAATTGATTTCTTTGCCTCTAGTCTTGTCTCCTGTAGCAGAGACTGCTAATTATACCCAATATCCACACTCTCCTCTTCCTTTTGGTAATAAAACTGAGCACCATGCCTCCCAGCTAAAGACCACATTTCCCAACCTCTCTGGCAACTCCAGTTGATCAAGCTACAGTATCAAGCAAGCATTCAGTAATATTGATTATTGATTTATTAATTATTAAGTTCATTTTCTTGTGGTACCTTAATGATAAATTTTAACTTTTAATTGCATATGACATTATGCATAATCAGCGGATGGCATATCACCTTGAGGCTTTCACAGCTTTTGAAATCACCCTAGGTGGGTTTCATCCCCCAATTCCATTACCTGATGACTAAAGGGCCAGCAATCTTTCTGATGATGAGACGAATACACAAAGAACAGAATTCCCATGTGTGCCACTGGCCACCATAAAAGCAAGGAAAGAATATAGCACGAAAAGAGGAGGAGGAGAGAAAACAGCACGGAACTGTATTTAGTGAGAAGTAGAAAGTCATGAGAAATTTATTCATACTTACTGGTGATGTAGCTATACCTGTGACCACTACACATTAAGCCATAATGTCTTCCACTAGAAAGATGATCATTATACATTTAGATTTCTATTTAGCTAATATTTGTTGAGCCCCTAATCTAATATGTACCAAGGACTATGCATGAGAAAATCTAAAATGGTTCAGTAGTTGAAGCTCCACTTGCTTCGAAGAGGGTTCCTAGACTACCTGAGGCTTGGCAGGGTTTCCCAGAACAAGACCATATTTTATAAGTCCCTGAAATTAATCCTACCAAGTTCTAATAAGCTCAACTCCGAGAGTTGGGCTACAATGGGAGTAATGTCAGAAACCCCATCAAGTTCAGAGCTATCTCCTTCCCCAATTGTATGTTTTCAAAAGGCTTTGTTATTTTTTCTCCTAATATAAAGTATCTTAGTTTGATAAACATGAGTTGTCAGTGAGACTCTACCATAAAATACATTGGATAATGCAGTTGTTTTTCACAAAGCACTCCATTACACTTGTCATTTGGAAATAAAAACCACATTTTTGTGTGACATACAGAACAAATTGCACAAAGCAAATAAAGGCACCTGGGCAACTGATGGCCTTTAGCTGGGTTCTTGCAATTCCTCATTATTTTGCATTCACTTTCTCTTCTTCTTCTTGTTCTTTTTTTTTTTAATTCTAATTTTACACCTCAAAGAAATGAACTAATCTAGAAGTTCAAAGGCAGTAAGTGTCATTTGGAATCAAAAGTTTTCTTGTTCACTGTGAAGTTCTTAAGTGATACAAATTTTGCCCTCCCTCCCCCCCACCCCAGATTGTAGTTCCCACAGAGAACAAAGCACCCAGTTTTGAGGCAATGTAAAAAACCAGCATGCTTTTTAAAAATTATGCTGGTTTAAAATCCAGTAAAATTTTGAAAATACCTGTTGACATGAGAAGAAGAAACACCTGAAGCCTTGAGGCAGAGTAGCTTTCTGAAAGAAAAAAAACACACATTAATATTTCATGTGGAAGGAATTTTTCAAGGTACATATCAGTTATTCAAACCAGTGTGCTAGCTCACATTCACCTCCAGCATAAGTCTGTTGAGTTCCATTTGGGGGAAGGGTGTCAGGTAAATTCTAAACATTAAACACCTGCTTCCTTGGTCAGCAAAAACACCATACTCTGAGAGACAATGAGATCTCCACCACCGTAAGATGAAAGAAATAAAAATAATAGTAATATCTAACATTTAAGTGCTTACTATGTGCTGAACTCTATAGTAAGCACTTTATCTGAATTATAATTCTTTTATTACATCAAACCTTTGAGATAGATTCTCTTGTCTTATAGTAAAGATGACAAAATGGGGGCCTAGAGAAGTTATTTGTTAATGTTGCACAACTAGTAAGTGGTGAAATAAGGATTTAAACAGAATTTTAAAAAATTAATAGACTTTGTCAGAGCGGTTATATGTTAATAGCAATTGAGTGGAAAGCACTGAGAGCTCCCATATAAGCCCTGCCCCACTCCCACATACATGCACAGCCTCCCCCACTATCAACAGCCCTCACCAGAGTGATACTGTCGTGTGGGGTGTCATGCAGGAGACCCTGCTCGTTGCGCCATGTGTCACGCGGGGCGGCCTGTGGGGTCTCAGCTCCCGCTCCTCACATAAGAATGCAGGACACGGTGAGGCCAAAAAGGAACACCCATGGAGCCATAAGTAGGGGAGTCATACCACTGTAGTCTCACTGGAGGCTGGATTCACACCACGTACGACCTGCTGTCCGCTTTTATGCCAACCGACCAACTCCCCTTGCTAACTGTAATCCGCCGTGCTAACTGCAATCCGCGCTTGCCAGCCACCATCTTCTTGCTAGCTCCCATTTTTTGCTAGCGTAGCCATAGCAGTTATATCAGTGGCCAATGGCTCACTGGTTACAGCTGACGGCCAACTAGCCACAGCTGATGGCCATCCAGTCACAGTTGATGGCCATTTACTACCTAAGCCAGCACCTTTCTATGTGAGGCCGAGAGCCTGGAAACTGCACTCCTAGCTCTGTCCCCACAGGCTCACTCAGGGTTCCTTTCCTTTGGGATGTTTTTGGTTTCCAAGACAGGTGGTAAAGATGGAGACCCTAACAGGTAGTACAGGAACATAAGGAACGACCACAACCCACACAGGCAAGTGAGGATAATCTGTAAAGATACTGAGCCACAGTTCAGACAAATTTCAATAAGGCTATTCAGAAATGTGAAAACATTCCATCGTGTGAATTCCATTATCTGAATCCCAAGCTGCCTGAGGCAACTGAGCTCTGAGAATGCAGACTCTTGACTTTATTGCCAGGCCTGCCTCACAGACTATGGATGAGTCAGAAAGTGTTGTGACACCATGCCTGGCCCCTCACCCATCAGCCCAAGCAGATCCCTCCACCCCTATTGGGCCTCTAGGTTCCTCTACCCTACTCATCCTAGTTTCCAATCCACTCTTCATCATATCATATATTTACCTTAATGAAATGTTCTGCTTGTTCCACCCGTAGCCCAGGTATTTCCTGGGTCCCCCTTTACTGTGTGGAGAATTTGACTTGAGGCTTACCACATCCATGACCTATAAAGTTTGAAATTCTGCCTGGAATGTTTGCTTGTACCCAGCCATTTACACGCAGGATCATATATGTCCTCAAATCCCTCTTTCATATAAAATGCTTTGCCTTACATGACCCCAGATACAGAAATTAAAGTCTTTTATATTTAGTTTTCTGAATGTTGAATAGCAATTTTTAGATTTTTGTTTCAGTTAGCCTTTACTCTCTTCAATCAGAGGGGTTGACTCAAATAATTAAAATGAAGAATTCATTATTCAACATTCACAAAACTGAAATCAGTATAAAATAAATGTAAATAATTAAACCTTCAAATGATCCTGGGGGTAAGTCTGTAGCACTTACTTCTCTGAAGTTAGTGTGGGGGCGGAGCCCCAGAGAGTAGTTTCCAGGCTCTCGGCCTCACATAGACAGGTGCTGGCTCAGGTAGTAAATGGCCATTAACTGTGATTGGATGGCCATCAGCTGTGGCTAGTTGGCCGTCAGCTGTAACCAGTGAGCCATTGGCCACTAATATAACTGCTGTGGCTATGCTAGGAGAAGAAGAGAAGAGAAAGCATGGGGGCTAGCAAGAAGATGGCGGCTGGGCTGGCAAGTGTGGATGGCGGTTTGCGGACAGTGTGGATCCAGCCCCCAGTGAGAGTATAGTGCCGCCAGAGAGAATATAGTGGTATGACTCCCCTACCTATGGCTCCGTGGGTGTTCTTTTTTGGCCTCACCATATCCTGCGTTCTTGTATGGGGAGTGGGAGCAGAGACCCCGCAGGCCGTCCCGCACGACAAATGGTGCAGCGAGCAGGGTCTCCTACACGACAGTTAGTGAAGCTTAAATTGCACAAACACTTTTGTGACATGCTACACACACACACACACACACACACACGCATCTTTTCACAAAACAATCCAGTAGTTTCAAAATAAAGTATCTTCTCTTTTTATTTCAATCTTTCATATTTTTTGTATTTTGAGCCCACTTTTTCTGACTCTATAACACAGACAGCCCCTGACGTCTACATGAACTTCATAACAGTTGTAGAAATCTCTGTCTTTGTCAGTTCAGACTGCTATAATAAAATAAAGATACCATAGACCTGGGGGGGCTTAAACAGCAAACATTTATTTTTCACAGTTCTAGAGGCTGGGAAGTTCAAGATTAAGGCACCAGCAGATTCAATGTTTGGTGAGGACCGATTTCTGATTCATAGACAGACAGCTGTCTTCTCCCCACCACTTCATGTGGTAAAAAAAAAGAAAAAAAGTGAGGACGCTTTCTGGGGTTTCTTTTCAAAGGACATTATTCCAATTCATGAGCGTTCCACCCTCATGATCTAATCACGTCCTAAGAACATCACATTGGTTTTAGGGTTTCAACATATGAATTTTGGGGGGAATACAAACTTTCAGTCCATGATACTCCCCAAAGGTTGAGATAGGTTACTGAGCTAATGATTCCCTTAGTCCTCGGTGGCAGGGTGAGAGCTAGGACTGTCAAGTCCTTAGGGTACGTCTAATCTTGAGCAGAGTCACCTGATTATTCTTGTGGGGATGTAAGTACAGCTTAGGAACTGTAGTCAATGATAATGTTATAACTATGAAAGGTATCAGATGGGTAGAAGACTTGGAGTTATCACTTTGTGAGGGGTGTAAATGTCTAATCATTATATTGTTTTGTACACCTGAAACTAATAAAAATATGATATGAAGAAAGTTTAAAATGCATATTACTAAGTGAAAGAAGCCACTCAAATGCTATATACTGTATGATTCCAATTATACGACATTCTAAAAAAGGCATAACTATGGAAACAGTAAAAAGATCAGTGGTTACCAGGGAATAGAGGAAGAAAGGGCTGAGTAGGCAGAGCACAGAGGATTTTTAGTGCAGTGAAAATATTCTGCATGATGCTGTAATGGTAGGTACATGTCATTACATATTTGTCAAAACCCATAGAATGTAGAACAACAAGAGTGAGCCCTAATGTAAACTATGGACTTTGGGTGATAATGATCTATCAGTGTAGTTTCATTGATTATAACAAATGTATCTGTGGGGACGGACAGAGCCAGGATCTGAACTAGAGAACAGGGAGCGTAGCCAGGCCCAAGGCCGACGCAGTGACGTGTCCTTTGTCTCAAACGGCTTGACTCACAAAGCCTCCCTGACTCAGCTCAGGGTGTCTCCAGTGTGGACCTGGGAGCTTCCCAGGTGCTGCACATGCATTTGGAGGCCCGAGGGGTCAGCATGCAGCAGCGGCAGGAGCCTCGGCTCCCTGTCTTAAAGTGGTGTCAGAAGAAGATTTTTCCCACAAACTAAGAAGAAAGTGAGCCGTCAAGGCCCCAAATCCGAAGCGCTTCTTGGAGGCGATCCAGGAAACATCCCAACCTAGAAGGAAGAGCGTTTCTACTCAGGACATGTCATTAGAGGAGATGCTAGGGGAGCAAGTCTTCCCAGACCCTGGCACAGGGGGAGCTGTTTCCCCCTGAAAGACTTTTCAGAATAAAAATGAATCGCTTCTTTCAGGGCCTTCATCCTGGGCGAATATGCGAACAGCAAGAAAATTCCCAGGAAAAGGGCAGCCTTGTATCATCTACACAGAGCAGAGGCCCGGCTAAAAGTACAAGGGCCTTGACTGGGCCGACCAAAGGCCGGAAAATCACGGGGAAGTTTCTACAGGAGAAACTGGGGTGTCGCATGCAACAGATATGCCCTGCCCTCAAGAGCGCCTTTCCTCCCCAGGGAAGTTTGGGCAAGCTCAGCAGAAGGCACAAGTACCAGCCCAGGCAGGGCCCATCCAGGGGCATCCTTTCAGGTGTAAGGTGACAAAGTCATGTCAACAAGCTGCTGGCTTTTCTGGCCAGAGCTCTACAAGTCTTAGACAAATCCGAGACAAGGACAGACTATCCCAGACAGCTGCAGCATTTAAGGAGCAGCTCTTATGTCAGAAGTACCTCCAATCCAGGCCCCACAGGGTGGCTGTGCCCCATCCATGCCACACCTGCAGACGACAAGCTGGCCAGGGGCCTCACTTCAGCTCTCACCACTGCTGAAGGCAGTGCTTTCAGAGATGGGTCTCTGCTATTGAGACACAAAATTGTTCTCTAGAATTTCCAGGGAAAACATTTTCCCACCCCCAATGAATTTCTTCCTTGAGGGGAGAATTGATTCTTCCTAATAAATGTTTCTCCAATAATAGTGATGTCTTTTCCATGTACTACGTTGGAGGCATGGGTTTTGGGTAACTCAGTGCTTGAGCTTAGGAAAAGGAAGGAGTTAGTTCAGTTCTTACTGATTGCTTCCTTTGGCTTCTAAAAGATGACCAGTCCCCTGGAGCTCTAGTTGAGAAATAGGTATCATGTGCCCATTTCGTCCCTGATGAAGTGTGAGGAGATGGGCTGTGTCTCCTGCCTCTTAGCTTAGCCCTGAGGATCACGTATAGAAGCCCACACCTTCCCCCTCATGGATGTGTTATACCCTTTAGGGCGGTGGGGCACACGGGCCTTCTGTATCTGAATAGGGTCAAAGACAGATATATTTTCAGAATGTATCAGAGAAGAAGAAACAGTGGCTTGATCATTATGTAGAAGTCAGTGATTAGAGGACACCAGATGGGTGACCCCTCAGTGGGTATGTTTGGGGGGAGGATGTTGTTGCAATGGATCCTGGGCTGGTTGGGGTGGAGTCTAGGAAGAGCATAGATGCTGCTTATAAGTCTGCCTCTTAGGTCATGTTAGTGTGTTGGGGAAGCATCCTTTATACTTGACACTGAAGTTTCCCAATTGGAAAGTCACCTTGGGGAAGTGGTTGCCACCCCAGGCAGTTGGATTGATGATATTTTTGTTTTGAAGAGCAAAAGCATTGTTCAGCTGTTAGTGGTAGGAATGTTGACAAGGCAGCCACCTACCTTACGGGATAAAATAAAGCTGAAAGGAAACAATACCTTAGAGTGAGTGGGAAAGGGGAAATTCAGAAGAAAGGAAGAGGGGAAAGAATGACCTTGCTGCTGGAACAAAGGTCTATGTGTCATCATCCCCGCACTGGCACCCTGTCTTGCTCCCAGCTTCCTGAGTCTGATTCAAGCTCCCCTGCTTGAGGCTGATCAGAGCACCACACAGCATACTGATGCCATATACCAAAACACATGGGGCTATTGTTTGAGTAGTAAAAGAGTATTTGCAGGGATGTCAACAGGCCTGGCTTCCCTGTCTTTGGGGAAGGTGATCTTGATGCCTTCCTTCCATCCATGCTTGATGCAAATATACAAGCTCTTGCCCTTAGCATGTACCATTCAGCTGTGAGGATGGAACATCACCTTTGATATTCATGGCCATGGCGGAGCCATAATAAATCTCCCCCAGAACACCTGCAGCTCATGAACCACAGGTAAGTTCCATGGTTACAGATATTTGGGGGCTCACTGTGGACTTCCATGGAATGCTTTTATTAGCCAAGACGGCACACATACCCACCCTTACGAGAGAGGTCTGGAGGGAACGCAGCTCCACTTGTAGAGACTGAGACTCAAAAATGGAGTGAGTGTCCCATAGAGCAGTTGAGGTAGCTTTTCCAGTAAGATGTGTGAATCCTGTAAGGACAAAAACAAAGCAAAAGAGGTGTCCACCACAGCCGTCTCTCACTACCACACTTGTATCTGCATGCCCAGAGTTACGACACTGACCCTACAATATCTGAAGCTTGGGGCTACAGAAAAAAATGAAGATTTTGTGGTGGCACTGAGAGGGACAAAAGGTGGGTTTTGGCCCATGGGAGGGAACTTGAGAGGTGAAAAGGCAGCGGAGGGCTCTAACATCCATGTGGATTGAGCAGGCAATGACTCAGCCTCCCAGTTCCTGCATCATATCATCTTAGGATCCTTTACTTTCATTCCAGGGCAGTTACTTCCACACTATAGAGCTTATTACCAGGAACACCTCTGCCACCTGGAATAATACAGTCTGACGTTCCAACCTTTGGCCTCATCCCCCTGGCCTTCCAACTTATGTGCCCCTTGTTCATTTTTAAACTCCAGTTCATTCATTTTTCCACTAACTCTCTGTCAATCCCTGTCAATCCCAGCTCTTGTTTTCCTCACTCTCTAAGGTACACTTGATGGTCTCTTGCATAACCAACATTTAAAAAGCTCTACTACAAATGAGTTGCTTCCAAGCTTATTTAATTTTTCATGTTTAGCAAAATTTGAACTCTATTTATCCAGAAATGCCTTCCTAAAAGTAACTGATCACTATTGGATTAAATCCCACAATTGAGTCTGCTTAATATCCAGATAAATTCAGCCCCAGAACTATCCGGAAATCATTCATTCATTCCACAGATAATTATCCCATGCTTACTAACATGTGAACAAAGCAAACGGAGCTTAGGTCACGGTTTCCTGAGTCCATTCTCTCTCCAATGCTACTCAAACCTATTTCAAGTCTCGCTTACTTCCCTCAAATTGGGGCCATCTCCACTTGCTCAACAGATTTGCTGGACCACTGTTCACAGAGGAGCTAGAAGCTATGAGATGGGAACTTTTCATTGAAATACTTCATAAAAACCCAACACTTTTGTGTTCTTCCTTTTGTTTTCCTTCCTGTTATATGGAAAGAGATTTACTTCATAACTTAAAAAAAAAAAAAAAATGAAGGACACTTCCTAAAATCGCCATATTGAGAGATAGTTAAACTTTAGTCTTGATGGACTGATGTACTTTCACAGAAATCCTTTTGCACCCTCACCCCTGTCCTTATAGGATACCCAACATATTTTCTACTTAAATTTTTGTTATTACAGAAGTGTTTAAACACACACACAAGAGCAGATCGAATGATATATCTTCCCATGCTCCCTCACCCAACTTTCACAATTATCATCTGGCATGTGTGATGCATCCCATTTTTTACACTACAATCAAGTGAAAAAGCCCATTGAAACATGTTGCCATCCACCTTTCAATTATACGCTATGTGCCCATATCAAAGTTCTCACATTTCTTTGATATTTATCACCTATGGAACACATTTACACACCATAGATGTAAACAACGTTGGTGATGAAAGAACAATGAGCTTCCAGAGGCTCTGGCAATCAGTGCTGGCAATGTAGCCCAAGCTAGGTAGGGTGGGTTCCTGGGAAGTATGGGGCATGGGCAATGGTTTTTTACAAAGTTAATGCAGTTTCAGTACTTGCACCAGTGCCAGGACTGCAACTACTTTGCAAAAATGCCCTGAAATCTCCATGGCCACCACCACTTGCCTCAGGCTCCCAGGTCCCCAGGAGCCACCCCAGAGGGGCTGTGGTGCAGGATGTAGCTAGCTGCTCACCATGAAAATTTGGCCGGGGCTAACCCAGGTTGTCCACTGCTACAAAAGTCTTTTGCAGCTTGCAGGGTGGGGCTAGCACTCAGCAGCCAAGAGAGCACCCCCCCCCCTACAGTGACACAGCACCAGCTGTGCACCGCATGGACTCAGGGAGCCACTACGGTGATGAGCATGTTCCGATTTTACCAGACCAATGTGGTCTCAGATTTGGCTCTTTGGGGTAGGGCACAACACAGCAAAGATGGAGCCCTCAGGTAGGCTGCACGTGAGGCTGGCTCCACACAAGGACAATGGCTGGTTCCCCCAGCTCTCACCCTGAAGCCTCACAACTGAGTCTTTTCCTGTATGTCTCTGGTGCCTTTGGAGATGCCGCCCCTCTACAGGAGACTGGGTGAGTGTTTGCAAGCGAGCAAGTCTGCATACGGTCCCTGTAAGAGGGCTTCTGGTTTTCCAACTGCTCTCTGTCCCACCAGGATGGACAGAGTCCTCACTGATCTTCACTGCCCAATGTTGTGGGAATTCCTCCCCCCGGCACAAGGATCCCAGGGTTAGGGAGCCCAAAACGGATGTGGGATGCCTCTCTCCTTTGGGGGGATCTCTGCCAAGGAGGTGTCCCTCCCGGTGTTCAACCACTATTTGTGGGTTTGAGGTCAGCCCATTTCATGTCTCCACCCTTTCTACCATCTCAGTGTGGCCTCTTCCCCAGATCCCGAGTTTTAGGAACTTTGTTCAGCTAGTCTTCAGGTGATTCTTGAGGTTGATTGTTCTATAATTTATTTGTAATTTTGGTGTGATTCCAGAAGGCAGTAGGCATAGCGTTTACCCAATCCGCCAATTTGGATCTTTCTCCATATTTTTTCACAGCTTCATAGTTCCTTTCTTTTTAGCTCTGAGTAAGATTTCATTGTCTGCATGCACACAGTTTATGTGTCCATTCACCTACTGAAGGATATCGTGGTTGCTTCCAAGTTTTGGCAATTGTGACTAAAGCTGCTATAAACATCCATGTTCAGGGATTTACGTGGACTTAAGTTTTCAACTCCTTTGGATAAATACCAAGGAGAACAATTGCTGGATTGTATGGAAAGGGAATGTTTAGTTTTATAGAAACCTCCCAACTGTCTTCCAAAGTAACTGTACTATTTTGCATTCCCACCGGAACGAATGAGAGTCCCTGTTGCTCCACATCCTCCCCAGTACTTGGTGTTATTAGTGTTTTCGACATCCTGAGAACCATTCAAAAATTGTTCAATTAAGATAGATTGCCCCATCTGCTTCTCAATGACCCTCCAACGATAGGGAAGACATCCACTATCCTAGCCTGTGCTAAACAACTATACAAAGATAAAAAATTTAGCACCTGACTCTCGGAGGAATAGATAACATTCTGGCACCAATCCTCAGCTTTGCCAGCACCGAACAATGTTTAAGAAAGGCTTAAAATTAGAAGCTAATGCCATGACTCATAGTGCTCAGAATGCTTGAAACAGATTGAGAAATTTATGAAGAATGCTATATTTTGTCTCATCTTTAACTGTATGTCAATGATCACCCTTACATTACAATCCTGCTGTACTATGTTTGAAATTTTCCTTTGAGCCCAGAACTTATTGTTGCCTATGTAGGACATACCATCGAAGAAGAGAAAGTTTACAGTAGTGAAGATGGATTGAAAGCACTTGTAATTCTTTCTAATGGAGATATGTGGAGGTCTCTTAATATCTTGCAGAGTACCAAAATGGCTTTGGGGAGGGAGATAAAACAGACTAATGTATATGGGACACTCCAAATCTGATTTTGCTAACATTCTGGACCAGATGTTGAATCAAGGCCTCATCACAGCCTATACAAATAGTATGGAGTTGAAAACTCTGAAGAGGCTGACATTATATGATACCCTTTTTTGTGCATAGAACTGACTTTCCATCATCAGTTCAAATACATTTATTGACCAAAATGGCAGACATTGAGTACAGACTTTCTGTTGACACCAATGAGAAGAAGATTCAACTGAGTTCCTTTATTGTTGCTTTTAAATCACCAGAGACTTGATTATTGCAGAGACTTAGACTTCTAGATACAATTCACAGGACCCTGCAGTACTTGAGAACAAAAGACATGGTTATACGATTGAACTATAATCACTCAAAGTACTGAGAAACAGAGTTCCAGGCTTGAGTTGGCACAATTTTTTAAATACTGCATGTGGTATAGTAAAAATGTAGAAAGCAAGATTTGATGTACAAGCATTTTTATTACAGTGCTTATTTGTCTTTTATAGTAAAAACAACAACAAAGTTTTTGCCAGTCTTAAGGCTTTTACTCCTCAGTTGCTTAGATAAAGGAAAATTGGCCTAACCTATTCTGGATTAGAATATAGGCTTTCAAATCTAATATGGTCAAAGTTTCTTATGAACATCTTCAAAATTACGTTTTAAAATATAGTCTTAGTCATTGTCTGTATTTACTCTGAAATAGGTATTATTAGGTTTGCAGCCAGAACTGTTATATAATAGACTCATTTATAATTTTGATTTTTCTTCTTGAAGTAGAAGAATTACCAGCCTTCTAATTGTTGTGTGAAAGGCAGGCAAAAGGAAGTTGCATGTTAAGTATAACATTCGATTACCCTTTAAATGATACGGTTTGATACCGATGATTGTACAAAAAAAAACACTTGTTTAATACAGGGCACTTGAAGTAAGCCTAATTCTAAACCTATAACTGTTGAAAATAAAGGACATTTTGTACAAACTTAGCAGTTTATTTTACATAAGTTATAGTGCATTGATGTTAGTGTTCTTCATAATTTTTTAAAAAGCAGATTTCTTGTTGTTTCTACCCTTCTTTCTTTTAGAAGGCAGTTATAAAGAGGCTGTTCTACTCAATATGCAGCTATATTCAGGCCTTTCCAGTATGAAGATCACAGAACTGCCAGTCTTGGTAGTACTAAACTTTCCTTAGGAAGCTGGTTTTTGTTTGCTTTTTTCTTCTTTTTAATAAAAGTGTTGAATTCTTATAATATTGACAGGGAGAAGTTTTATTTCATCATCTATGATTTCTGTAGATTTTATCAGCTATCAAAGACATTTTCAGAAGTTTGAAAGCTAATAACCAAGCAGGGGTCTCATATTTCAAGATAACCCTTAAAATAAAAAAAAATTTTACTAATTGATTCCCCCCTAAAAAAACAAAAACAAACAAAAAACTTCACTAGTCTCAGAAACATACAGGTGCCAATGGCCACTTATAATTTCAAAAATACACATTAAGTAAAATTAGAAGGCAAAGTGGTGTCTGTGGGTGCTTGGTGAATAATCAGTGAAATTATAACACAAAATTTCAATTTAAATTTCACCTGGCAAGAACCCCAAAGTATTTGACATAAGGTCTCAGGCAAGAAATGAAATATGTGTTGAAGGGAAGCTTTTGTTTTCCAACAACCATCAGCTAATTCAATAATGGTTTCACATTTTAACATCTGCTGGGAAAGAGTGCTAAAATAGCAGCTCCCACTGAGAGGGGTTAACTCTTTGCTTATTAGACATCAAACTAGTGAAACAGAGCAACACTGTTGTAAAGTGACAAAGGATGTGGTTCTTCAAGCTCTCCATGGTGTCCTGACTCCAGCTTTCTTCATTATCCTGAAGATGGACAGGTAGTGCCAGGTCTGTGCTGAAAGAATTCTCAGTACCCTCATAGAAATAGTTGAATTCACAATAAACTTGATCTAAATTATCGAGGGGTCAAAATTTACTTCCTGTCTATGGATGTTCTAAAGACCAAATAGGAGTCTACCTTTTAACTTGTTCATAAGTGTTCACTTCCCTTCAGTGAATAACAATTATAATGATTATTATTAACATTTTTGGACTTACTGCTTTCTAGGTTCTGTGTTAATAATGCAACATGCATTATTTATCATTCTTACACGACTCTGGAATGGGTGCTGTCATTATATTCATTTATGTATATGGAAAATGGTTTTGCCAGTTCCCATTACACGCAGTAACTAAGCGGTGGAGTCCATTGTTGAGCCTGGGCAGTCTAATTCTACAACCCACCCTCTCAACGGTTATTTCAACAACCACTCCACTCAACAAAGGAAAAGTATTAATCATCCATCCTTGAAAATTTTACAGATCATAATCATGCCAGTGCTTCATTCATCACTACCAAATAAGTAACCATATCATCTTCTCTAAGAGCTTCTCTCTGTTCTATAAAATGTTTCATTCTTGCCCTAGGCGTAAACACTGAGGAGTGGGAAGGGAGGGTTACAGAAAGAAAGAGGCCTTCTCACCACTGGAGAGCTGATTAATTTACAATTAGCAAAGACTAAAAGGTCCCTTTCTGAAACTTTTGCTTGGGGGCCTAGAATCAAAACTTAGTCACTGAATCCTGTCTCTTTTTTGGGGAATAAGGTTCATCACTAAACAAATGCTAACTTTCTAGATCTCAAGTCTCCTCTCCATGGCTCAGTTGAGACAATTCCCTGACATGGAGTTTCAGCATGGAACCTTTTGTGCTGATTCTCAAAACGTGATATTTTAGTTTTTCAACTATATATTGTGAAAAAATTTAAACATACAGAGAAAATGGAAGTATTAAAAAAATAGTACAATGAATACTTATAGACCATTACACAGATTCAACTCCAGTATACCTACTAGCTAGGTGTTAACATATTTTGGCATATTTGAATGTATCTATTTATTTATAATTATCCTTCACTACTGAATACTGCAGTGTACATCCTCTCAGAATAACATTCTCTTGCATAGTCACACACCATTAACACATCTAAGGAAATGAATATTTCCCTAATATTATACCATATAACACCCAGTCCAAATACAAATTTCCCCATTTGTTCCATTATTATGTTTTATGGCTGATTTTTTAAACCAGTATTATGACAACATATATGCATTGTATTTGACTGTTGATCACTTTAGTATTTTTTTCCTAGAAGAATCTCCCCACCCCCATTTCTCTCTCTCACTCTTTTTTTTGACACCAACATTTTGAAGATACCAAGAAGTTTTTGTATAATGTTCCACATTCTGTATGTGTTTGATTGTTTACTCTTGGAGTCATTTAACCTGTTCCTCTAGCTCTTGCATTTCTTGTAAATTAGAAGTTTAAGCATTCAAATAGATTTCAGTTGAACACGTTTGGCAAGAATACTTTGTAGGTGATGCATTCATGCTTAGAAAACATGGTGTCCGGTATGTCATTCTTTCTGATCTACATTTGACTATTAGTTACAGTGGCGACAATTGGTTACAGTGGCAACGTGTTTATAAAGACGACTATAACAAATTGGTTACAGTCGTCTTTATAAACGTATTTCTTTCTTTTTGAAATTAGGAAGAAATCTGTGGAGTTTACTTCAGTGCATTAAAATATACTATTCTACTATATCTTTTCACTTAATGGCTTTATAATCCATTAGTGATCCTTCCATTCACCATTTCATCTTCATTGATTGACTTTCATTCTTCTGTAAAGATCTTGAAATAATTATTTTTCTTCATGTGGTTATAACACCAATTTAATAGATTTATATATTTTTAATTTTAGGGTTTGATTTCAATTTTAGAGTTTTTCTTTTTAATTGATTTTATTTTTTAATATCAAAAACACAGAGTTCAAAGTTTAAAGTATATGAAAAGGTATATACCCAAAAGATTTGAAAGTCAGAATTCAAATAGATATTTGTACATCTATGTTCATAGAAGCATTATTCAAAATAGCCAAAGTAGAAGCAATCCAATTTCTCATTGATGGATGGAGAAAAAAAATGTGGTACATACACATAATAGAATATTATTCACCCTTAAATAGGAAGGAAATTCTGACATATGCTACAACATGGATGAACTTTAAGGACATTATCCTAACTGAAATAAGCCAGTCACAAAAATGCAAATACTATATGATTGTACTTATGTGAGGCACCTAAAGTAGAAAATTCATGGAGAGAAAATGTAGAATGATGGTTGTCAAGGGCTGAAGGAAGGGAAGAATGAGAAGTTGTTTAATGAGTACAGTTTCAGTTTTTCAAGATGAAAATAATTTTGGAGATTGAATGCATAACAGTGTGAATGTAGTTAACACTACTGAATTGTATACTTAAAAATGACTAAGATGGTAAATTTTATATTACGTGTATTCTATCAAAATTAAGAGAAATTAATTAAAAATAATAGTATATGGAAAAAGCCCAGGAAAATATGGCTTTATTGGTGAAGTCTACCAAACACTTAAAGAATTAATTCCAATCCATCTCAAATTCTTCCCAAAAATTGTAGAGGAGGAAACACTGCCAAACACATTTTATGAGACTGACATTACCCTATACCAAAGCTGGACAAGGACACTGCAAGAGAAGAAAATTACAGGCCAATATCCCTGATGAACATAGATGCAGAAATCAACAAAGTCTAGCAAACAAAATTCAACAGTACATTGCAAGGATCATACACCATGATCAAATGGAGTTTTTCCTTGGAATGTGAAGATTATTCAACATGTGCAAATCAATAATTGTAATTTGCCACATTAACAAAATAAAGGACAAACATCATATGATTATCTAAATAGATGTGGAAAATTTATTTGACAAAATTCAATGTATGTTCATGATGAAAACTCTCAACAAATTAGGTATAGAAGGACTGTACCTCAACAAAACAAAGGCCACATATGACAAACCCACAACTAACATCATATACTCAATGGTGAAAAGCTGAAAGCTTTCCCTCTAAGATCAGGAACAGGACAAGGATGCCAATTCTATTCAATATAGTCCTGGAAGTTCTAGCCAGAGCAATCAGGTAGGAACAGAAATAAAAGGTATCCAAGTCAGAAAAGAGTAAGTAAAATTGCCTTTTTCTTTTTTTTGCAGATGACATTATACATAGATACCCCCAAAGATGCCACCAAAAATCTATTAGAACTAGTAAATGAAGACAATAAAGTTGCAAGATACAAAATCAACATACAAAAATCAGTTGCATTTCTATATACTAACAAGGAATTATTTGAAACAAAAAGTAAAAAGAAAAAAAATCCTATTGAAACAATCCCAATAGTATCAAAAAGAATAAAATATTTATGAATAAGTTTAACCAAGGAAGTAAAGCTCTATACTCTGAAAACTGAAAAACATTGATGAAAGGAATCGAAAAAGACACAAATAAATGGAATGATCTGAGCTCATGGATTGGAAGAATTAATATTGTTAAAATATCCATACTACCAAAGAGATCTACAGATTCAGTGCAATCTCTATCAAAATTCCAACTACACTTTTTCACAGAAATAGGAAAAAAATTCAAAAATCATGTGGAACTAAAAAAGACCTTGAACAGCCAACAATGTTAAGCAAGGAGAACAAGTGTGGAGGCATCACACTTCCTAATTTCAAATTATATTACAAAGCTATAGCAAATAAAGCAGTATGGTTTGGCATAAAAACAGACAGACCAATGGAACAGAATAGATAGCTCAGAAATAAGTCTACACATATATAATCGATTAATTTTTGACAAAAGCACCAAGACTACAAAATGGGGAAAAGATATTCACAAGCAAAAGAATGAAGTGGACCCCTATCTTACACCATACATTTAAAAAAAAAACTCAAAATGAATTAAATACTTAAATGTAAGAACTGAAATAATAAAACTGCTAGAAAAAAACATAGGAGAAAAGCCCCTTGACATTGGTCTTGGCAATGATTTTTTTTTGGATACGAAATATAAAGCACAGGCAATAAAAACAAAAACAAGTTGAACTACATCAAACAAAAAGCTTCTGTGCAGCAAAGGAAACAATCAACAAAATGAAAAGGCAGCCTAGGAGTGGGAAAAAATGTTTGCAAATTCCATAGCTGATAAGGGGTTAATATCCAAAATATATAAAGAACTCATACAGCTAAAATATTGCCACAGGGATATGAAAGACAGTTTGGAGAATATAATCAATAATGTAAAGATTTTGTAGGGGGTCAGATGGGCACTTGTCTTATTAGGGAAACCACTTCAAAGACAGTGTAGATGCCTGACCACTGCGCTGTACACTTGAAGCTGAAGCTGAATAATAATGAACGTCAACTAGAATTTAATACATATACAGTCACTGGATGTGGAGTACAGCATAGGGAACAGAGTCAATGGAATTGTAACAGTTGTATATGATGTCAGAGGGGTAGTAGATTGAGGGAGGGGTTATCACTTTGTGAGGGGTGTGAATGTCTAACAATTACATTGTTTTGTACACCCGAATCTAATAATAATAAAAAAAGAACTCATACAACTCAACAGCAAATAAAATAAAATTTAAAAATATGCAAAGAACCTGAATAGATATTTATCCAAGAAAGCAAACAAATGGCCAACAGGCACATGAAAAAGTGCTCAACATCATTAATCATCAGGGAAATGCAAAGTAAAACCACAATGAGATATCATCTGTTAGGATGGCTATTATTATAAAACAAAAGATAACAAGTATTGGTGAGGATGTGGAGAAAAGGGAAACTTTGTACACTGTTGGTGGAAATGTGAATTGGTACAGCCAACATGGATAATAGTATGGAGTGTCCTCAAAAAAATTAAAAACAGAACTACTATATAATCTAGCATACCCACTTCTGGGTATAGTAAGAATTGAAATCAGGACCGTGAAGAGATATCAGCACTCTCATACTCATTCAGCATTACTCACAATAGCTAAGATATTTAAACAACTTAAGTGTCCATCAACAGATTAATGAGTAAAGGATATATAGAATATATATACAATGGAATATTATTCTGCCTTAAACAAGAAAGAAATCCTGCCATTTATAACAATATGGATGGACCTGGAGGACATTATGTTAAATTAAATAATCCAAACTTGGAAATACAAATACTGAATAATCTCATATTTATGTGGAGACTAAAATAGCCCAACTCATACAAGCTGAAAGTAGAAGGATGCTTACCAAGAGTTAGGGGGAGGGGAAATGGGGAGGTCAAAGGGCACAAAGTTTCAGTTATGCAAGATAAATAAGTACTGGAGATTTACTATATAATTTAATGTCATGGATAACAATACTGTACTTTATATTTAAAATGTGCTAAGAGGTTTATCTGACATGGAATATGCTTAAAGTGGCATTTCCACTTCTGATAGGTTGAGAACTTGGAAAAATGAGAGTATGAAATCTGCATAACCAGCAATCCAGGGTATGGAGATTATGGTAAACAGTCAGTCGCTCTCAGTGCGATTTGTTCTAAGAACTGTACTGATTGAACATTTCAGGCAACCTCCATCACCACCATAAAAGATTCAGGAGGGCCACCAAGAGCTATTATGTTGCAAAGACTTTTAAGGGCATCTTGAAGAATTAGTATTGCTCCCTTCCACACAGTTCTGGAAATTATCCACCCAGGTCTCCAGAACCCCATCAGAAAATGAGAACCTTCGCCTTTAATTTTGCAGGAATTTACACAGTTGCAAGAATGCCTGAAACTGGACTGAAAGAACGTGCCTTAATAGAAAGTCTAACTCTATAAAATGATCAGGAAGTCCAAAAGCTCTCCTCTAAATTACTCTGGTTCTAGTTTTTACATATCAGAGCTATATCAATTACGTAGGAAATATAGAAAACTCCTATTGCATCTTCTTTATGCTGGTGTCTGAGTCATCTGGGAAAGAACACCTGACCCATGGTTGCTATTATATTTGGCAATGGAGCATGCAGACAACTGTTACAGCCATGGGTTCCCAACAAAATTATTTACAAAAGCTGAGTATTTACCTGAGTCAATGAAATAATCAACACTCAAGGCAGAGTGTTATATATGTTATACCAGCCATGAAGAATTTTGAGGAAAAGGGATAGAAATTATACAGATCTGGTTGTACCTTGGAAGATCCGTCCAAAACAGAAAGGATTTTGAAGATGTAAGCTGGAAATCTGTGAATATTGACACCAAGCAAAAGGGCAGGTTTCTTGTCAGAGTATTTCTTAGAGACAAGTCTATTTTACCAGTTTCTGGTATGTAACTTTGAAAACTCACTGGAGACAATTTTTGTAAATTTTTTGCTTGAGTTTTGAAGCTTTGGATGTGCTAACTTTCTTAAATGGCTTTGGAAGTAGAAATCAGGAGGCTGACACAATTTGACAGAATAAATAAATGATTGACCATTCTCACATTTAACCAAATAATTTGTAAGGTAACTGTATAAACATAAAATTGAGGGAGTGTGTAAAGAAATAAAACTGAGGCTAGTGAAAGTTATCTGGGGCTACCCAGACTTCTAAGCCATTGGGCTCTAAGCCATTGAATCTTTTCTAGAAAATAGTGAGATCCACACCAATTACCATATAACAAATACTCAACCTTTGGGTAGACTAGGAGGTTTATTTTTTCTGTTAAACTTGGAGAAATAGGAGATTAAAGACCTCTTCAACTGTTAGGCAGAACCATTGTTCAGAATGGAACATGTTGCTTATTGTGATGGACTGCCACCCGTGTGCTGCCTTCTTACTTTGGAAGTGTGCCAGTCACAGTATATAGAGAGCAACAATAAAGACTCTATGAGATCCAACGAGGCTGGGATACAGAGAGGAACTAAGAGCTTTTCATGGTTGAGGACCTAAATCTAAACAACTGAACCTAAACAACTAAGTTTGTCAGACCAAATTGTAGTAAGTGCTACCTACCTTCCCATAATAAAAGATTTTGGGTTTTTTTTTTCTATTTTTTTGGTTCAAGTGTACATGAGTCTACAAAGTATTTAAAAAAAAAAGAGAGAAAGTGAGGAGGGAAGCCAATACAGCAATTTTGTCTGAAGGCTGTGCTTATATTCCATGCTTATACTAGGTTTGGTGCTAAGAAAGAGTTTTCTAACAGCCAGTCTGTATTATAAACTAGGCTGGAGCACTTCATTTTGGCTCTTGGGAGATTAACCAGCCACTTGAATGCTGATTTAGTGCTTAAAGGACTAAAGACTTTAAAAGTCATGGGGCTGTAGCTTGCATAGTTTTGAAAATAAATCTTCCAGGCTGCAATGCCAGACAGTGCAACTGCATATATTTAAAAGGACCGAGGTTTGCATTCATCTCAATCAATTTCTATGAGTTCTAAAGTGAGATAATGTCTTCAAATTATAGTATACTTTCCTCCTGAAAATTTTCACCCTCAAAGAAACTATTGGAACATTTTTAAATCTACCACTTTAATGTAAATACATATGCTTCATATCCCATTGGGGCAGTGGACACAAATATCATAGTTGTTACAGGGCAAAAAATTTGATTGAAAAATTACATTAAAGGAGATATTTGTTAATGGTGTTGAAGTTAAAGATCACTTTCCTTTTACCTAAAAAGAAATAATTTCTCTTCCAGTTTTTGCTGATAGTAAGGGAAACCCAGTTAAAATCTCATTGAAGAACCATCCTAACATCACATGGGTTTAAAAGAAAGACTTAACATATTAATTTGCAGCACAAAGCCAGCCCAAGCCTACACACAATCCATTAACACATTTGGCAAATGCAGGGCTTTAACACCCAGTTATTCCTACAAACTCAGGAAGCCAGGGCCTTATTGCAGCCTTCCCCCATCCTCACCCTACCCCCAACCCCTTTGCACCTGGACCTGGGTTTTGTGTGTGTGTGTGTGTGTGTGTGTGTGTGTGTGTGTGTGTGGTGTGTGTGTGATGAAGAGGGTTATTTTGCCATGGAGAGAAGAGGACTTGCATGACTTCAAACATGGACATTAGATCAAGTTTTTATCTTCTCCCATAATCCTGTCTTTGATGTCACCAGACTGAAACCTCTCAGAATAGAAAGGGGGAGATGTGAAAAGAGGCCTAGTTAATTTATATGTTTAAGTGCTACTGCCCTAATTCGCCTGGGTAGCATTTTCATTGTCTTCTGCTTTGCATCCTAAAGGCAGGCTTACACCAGGCAATTATGAATGGCCCCTCTGAACAAATAATTGAAATTCACAAGTTGTGGGCTATGGTTAAACAATGTCTGGGCTGGAGGTGTGAGGTCATACATATTCCCTTGGGCATTATTAAAGTTACAGGCACTCTCCTCACAGGATGAGTATTTGCCTTACATTAGCTTTAATAGCAACTAATCAGGTAAGCTCCCTGTGCTAAAGACTAAATAATCTTGGGGAGTCACTCTTTGCCAAACAATCAAGGATCTAGTGCTCCTTTGCTCTGTAAAAACAGCAAATTCTCCAGGAAACATGGGGTTCCAACATGGCTATCCAGTTTCAGAATAGGAGTGAATATAAAATGGATTTAGTTTCTGACAAAACACACACATACACACACAAACAACTTTTGAGGGTAAGAAAAAATGGTGGCCTATGGACATACTTAGTTTTTTAAAATTTTATTAAATTTATTGCAGTGACATTGGTTAATGAGATTATATAAGTTTCAAGTGTACAATTCTATAATGCACCATCTGTATATTGCATTGTGTGTTCACAATCCAAAGTCAAGTCTCCTACTCTCACCATATATTTGACCTCCTTTACCTTCTTTTACCTTCCCCCACTCCCCTGCCCCTCTGGTAACCACCATACTGTCGTTTGGGTCTGAGTTGTTTGTTTGTTGCTTTCTGTTTTATATCCCACATATGAATGAAATCATATGGTTTTCATCCTTTTCTGTCTGACTTATTTCACTTAGCATGATATTCTCAAGGTCCATCATGGTGTTGCAAATGGCAGCAGGAAATTCTAAGAGTATCTTTTTTCTTTCACACAGCCAGGCTAGTGTCATCTACAAAGGACGGTTGAGGTGAACGTTTGAAGATGAGTATGTTTGCACATGAGCATTTATACTCACATACTCTTAACTGACTAATTACAAATTAATTACTACAAGCCAAATTCTGCCCTCTGCTGTGTATGTCCAAATTGCTTAATATAGTGACATGTTCTCCAAGGTAAAGATTGATGCTGGCTTATAAAACATAATAGGATCCTACATTATCATTAGTATTTGTTCTAAATCAAGTTCAGCATAAGGTAGCACAAGCAGCAGTTTTAGAACAGGCTCTATCCACTGATGAAAATGGTGAGTCAAATTTCCTGGAGGACTCCAAACACCACCAACTACACCTGTGTAAAAAAGATTTTCCATTTTTTTTCTACCAAGTATAAGAAGATTTGTTGTGTTCTCCCAAAAAAGTTTCCTGGAGTTAAATTTTAGAGCAACGAAAGAAGGGACTTCTTCCTTTCTCCAGAACCTTAATTAATAGTGTAATTTTTCTCATATGAAATTCTGTTTCCTCTTCTTTCTTACAGCAAGTGTTTGAATTGTCAAGGAAATCTCAGAATTAAAAACTGGGAATTAGGCTTATAGGAATTTATAGCCATATATACAGATGTATGCATACAGGTAAGCAAAAGTAAACAGATGCAGAGATAGATGTTCATTGCAGCCTTGCAATCATCATAAATTGGAAATAATGTAAAAGACCCTTAACAGGGACTGGATACATAAATGTGGTACTTCTATAGAATGGATTTGGCCATTACAAAGAATGAGTGAGATTCAAAGATGGTTTAAGGACTTAAAGCCCTAAACATTGAAAATATGGTGCTCCTCTAATATGTAATTACAATTTAAAATAAATTTTAACCACAAAACTCAAAACTCCCTGCAAGCTGAAATTAAAATAGCTTCTTTTTAGGTTTTTTAGATTCTGAAAATATTTTGCAAACATTTTGTAGAAATTTATTAAAATAGATCTTTCTCTCTCTGTCTCTCTCTGTCTCTGTCTCTCTCTGTCTCTCTGTCTCTCTGTCTCTCTGTCTCTCTGTCTCTCTGTCTCTCTCTCTCTCTCTCTCTCTCTCTCTCTCTCTCTCTCTCCGTACCTCCCTCCCTTTCTTCTGCTACTGCTTTGCCAGTGCCCCAAGTAGGTGCCTATCAAGGAATGCAGCATTTGATATTGGTATATCTATAGATATTTGTAAAAATGATATGTGATATATATTGTTAAGTTTTAAAAAAGAGGTAGGGCATCATGTATAATTTGATAATATTTATCAAAAAATAACAATTGTAAATGCCTAGAAACCTTTATAGAGGTACCTAGAAGTAACCGGTAATAGGGTTTAACTCTAGAAGTGGGACAGAGCGTGGGGGACCATGAGGGAAGGGGATATTCCTATTTTCAGTTTATACCCTTTCATATTGTTTTAAAATGTGGTTTATCATAAGAGTGTATTTCTTTAATAATTCAAAGAAAAATTAAAAGGTTAGGGAATTGGGTGAGGGGAAGCTCACTGGGAGTGTAAAATTAAGAAAATCCCATTGCTGTGTATACAGCTACATAGATGAAGCTCCTAGACTTGAGGACTTTTAATCAACTAATTCTCAACCCACCTGAATATGAATTAAAAATCATGAAGTGAATTCTTCCAATTCCGGCAGACAGAACCCATTAACTCTGAAACAAAAGACAGAGTTTCCATTCTTAGTGCCATCTAGGTTTGATTCTACAAGACAAAAGCTTTCATAATCTTTAATTTTTCTGGTTCAGGAGAATAAACGACTATTGAAAAAATAAAAAAGCAGAGCAGAACCGAACAGGGGCTAAGAGCTGGGGTATGTCAGAGAGCCTAGATTTGAATTTTGCCCTTAGTACTTACTAAGTTTGTGACCTTGGGCAAGTTATTAAATCTCAGTTCTTCAGTGCTGTCCTCTGTATAAAGTCAATAATAATAGTTTGCATTTCAAAGTGTTGTTGGGAGCATTAAATATGACTCTGTAAGATGATTAGCACAGTGCTCTGCACATAAAAAGCACTTAAAAGTTCTTGGCTATTAATAAAGAGTTTTGATCATTAATGTATGCTAGGATTGATGCGCTCACATACGGAATCTGATCGACTCCTCAGAGCAATTAGACGAGTGGTTCAGAAACCTGGGTTACAATCCATAGGACTAGCCATAGGACCATTGTAACACATAATTTATTCTTTGGTTTTCCACAGATTCTAAATGTATTTATTAAGCAAGATGACTTAGGATGCAAGACCCCACCACCACCACCAAGATCCTATCCTCCCGTTGAAATTTCAGATGTACAGGCTCAGCAGATAGAATTATCCTCAGGGGAAGATGGGCAGCCATATGCCATGAAACCTTGTAGCTGGCATTCTTTCCTTTGGTGATTTACCAAGACTCTGACTCAGAAACTTGGTCAATATTTTGTTGGGAGGAATCCACTTTATTCGAGCTCTAAAGCCTAATTTATACAGCCATATCATGTGAAATGTAACTGTGTTATAGACAAGTTTATTCATGTTGCATGACCAGTGTGGGCTCCATATGGGTGATCTGTATGGGAAGGCAAATTAAATCCCCAAGGCTGTTTGGTATAGATCTGGACTCACACCTGAGGGATTTAGATGTTGTGCATTTTTTATAGATCTCCTCCAGAGATCTATCCTTGCCAAAATGATGAAGAAAACACCAAGGGCTGAGACTCTCTCTGGGATGGAATTTAGATGGGCTCCTTTTCTTTAGCTGATGTACCTTTCAACCCTCTCAGGATTGACACATTCTTACCTTTGGTGAAGTCTGGGTAAGCATCGGTCTCTTTAGGGGACCTTTTCCTCACTCTGAGTGTGTATGTGATATGCCCTTGAGTTGGCTTTGTCTTCTGGCAGCCCTGTGAATGACAAATGTCCACAATGTCCTGTCCTCAGTTCATGTAGACTCCGGCCTATGGCTTCTTTTAAGGAGTCATTCTATCTCATGTTTCATCTTCCTCTTTTTCTGCTACCTTCTATTTTCCCCAGCATTATTGTCTTTTCTCAAGGACCCTGTGGACATCTTCAGTTGTGTCATTTTTGCCTTCAGCGATGATTCAGATTTAATTTGCTGTATGACCCATTTATTCATCTTTCTGGTGGTTCAGGGTATCAATAGAGCTCCCCTCCAACACCATATTTCAAATGAATCAATTTTTTTCCTATCAGCATTCTTCACTGTCCAACTTTCATATCTATATATAGTGACTAGGAATACGAGGGTGTGGATGATCTTTGCCTTGGTCTCTAATGACACATCTTTGCTCTTGATGATTTTTGAGTACTCATTATATAAACCATTTTATAGCTTAGTTCTCAGATGATAACTTTTCTCTGCATTTTTTTTTCTTTTTTGCATATGTAGAGTTGTGCTTCTCAAACTATCTGTAGTGAAGAACCAGGCTTCCTCCCCAATCTGTTGTGGCTTGACAGTCTTGTTCAGTACAATAAAGATGTCACAATTATATAACTCTGCTATAAAAATTTCTAAACTCTCACTTTCACTCTCTGTACTTACTTTTCACTGACTGGTAACAGTTGGAGGACCACTGCCAGTCCAGAACTAGACTTATAAGAAGACTCCCCCAAAATACTTACTTGGTTGAATTTTAAACTTTGAAGAAAATAAACATTCAGGGTTCTCTTTATATCCTAAACATATATTATACTGTTCTCCCTTGTCTTTTAAGTAGGAGATTCTTTTGTCTCCTTAATCATAACTTCCAGAAACCCTGGCAGGTTTTCGAGGGCGAAATCAAGCGATAACTCAGCTGGACAATAATTTTTACTCCTCAGATCAAAATAGCACTTTGTGTCTTTCATACTATACAAAACAGGGTCTTAGTTTGGGCTTCCCCAGAAGCAGACTCTGAATCAGGGATTCAAGTAGAATGCATTTATGTGAGAGCTGATCTCAGGAAGCACTGGTAGAAGAGGGGGGGAGAAAAAGAAAGGAGAGCAACCGATTAAGTCTTCATTATTTAATAAGTTACCAGTATGGGCATTGGGAGGTAACCAGGTTGGATAACTGGGAAAGCCAGTGTAAAACCTCAAAGTTATCCTACCAGAGGGGCAACAGACCTGGAGTATTTATACGCCAAGTCACACCAATCATTGGTTGGAGGCTGCTAGGTATAGGGGTGATGTAAATTCCCTTGTAGAGTTGGTTTTCCAAAGTAGTCATACTATTCTCAGTACCAGCAGTTGGAGATTGGGATTCTCTGAGGAAATATGGGCACGACACCCATAGCAAATGCTACATATATGTGTTATGGCTATTAGAGTACAGACTGCTTGAGGGTAGGATAATGAATTGTCCAATTGAACATAGGACATTTGATAAACATGTGTTTCTACAATAAATATAAGCAGTGTTCACATATGTAATTTTCTTACTAGATATCAAGTAAGTAAGTCACCAGTTTTTCCATTTCAGAATGTATTAGTAAATAAATTAATAAGCTCTCTGATGCACTGAGTCTTGTCAGGTGCAAGTGGAATGCCACTATTCTAGCTAGAGCTCCTCAAAATTTTTTTAAATTTAATTTTTATTAGTTTCAGGTGTACAAAGCAACATAATAGTTAGACATTTAAACCCTTCATAAAGTGATAATGCACCCCCCAAGCCACTACCCCCTGACATGTTATATAGCTGTTCCAATACCATAGACTATCTTCCCTATATTGTGCTCCACATCCCATGACCGTATATACCTATATATTTAGTTATAGTTGACATTCAATGTTATTCTACTTCAGCTCTTCAGGTGTATAGTGCATTGGTCAGGCATCTACACAGTCTACGACATGATCCCCCTGATAAGTCCAGTGCCCACCTGGCACCTTACATGATCTTTACAACATTGTTGATTATATTTCCCACAATGTATTAGCTACCAATTTGTATTTCTTAATGCCTTCACCTTTTTCACCCTACCCCCAACCCCATTCCCAACTATCACCCTGATAGATCTAGTACCTATCTGGCACCATATTGACTTATTACAATATTATTGATTATATTCCGTATATCCCTACATCCCCAAAATTACTGCATAACAACCAAGTTGTACCTCTTAATCCCTTCCCCTTTCACCCATTCTTAATCCCCCTCCCATCTTAAAGAAGTCCCTCTAAGATTCCTTGTAATACTGGTTTGGTGATGATGAACTCCTTTAGCTTTTTCTTCTCTGGGAAGCTCTTTATCTGTCCTTCAATTCTAAATGACAGCCTTGCTGGGTAGAGCAATCTTGGTTGTATGTCATTGCTTTTCATCACTTGGAATGTTTCCTGCCACTACCTTCTTGCCTGCAAAGTTTCTACTGAGAAATCAGCGACAGTCTTATGGGGGCTCTCTTGTAGGTAACTAACTGCTTTTCTCTTGCTGCTTTTAAGATTCTCTTTTTGTATTTAAACTTTGGCATTTTAATTATGTATCTTGATGTTGGCCTCTTTGGGTTTATCTTGTTTGGGACTCTCTGTATGTCCATTTCTTCACCTGGTTAGGGAAGTTTTCTGTCATCATTTCTTCAAATAGATTTTCAATTCCTTGCTCTCTCTCTCTTTTCCTTCTGGTACCCCTGTAATGTGAATGTTGGTACACTTGATATTGTCCTGGAGGCCCCTTAAACTCTCCTCAATTTTTTGGATTCTTTTTGCTGTTCTGGTTGGATGTTTTCTGCTACCTTATCTTCTATATTGCTGGTTGGATCCTGTGCTTCATCTAATCTACTGTTGATTCCCTGTAATATACTCTTCATTTCCATTATTGTATCCTTTATTTCTGACTGGTTCTTTTTTATGGTTTCTATCTCCATTTTTATGCTTTCTATCTCTCTGTTGAAGTTCTCCCTGAGATCACTGAACATTCTTATAACCAGTGTTTGGAACTCTGCATCTTAGATTGCTTATCTCCATTTCACTTAGTTCTTTTTCTCGAGCTTTGTTCTGTTCTTTTATTTGGGATATGTTTCTTTGTCTCCCCATTCTGGCTGCCTCCCTGTGTTTGTTTCTATGTATTAGGTAGGGCTGCTATGTCTTCTGGTCTTAGGAGAGTGGTCTTATGTGGTAGGTGTGCTGTGGGGTTCAGTGGCACAGTCTTTTGGTTACCTGAGCCACACGCTCCAGGTATGTCCCTTGTGTGGATTGTGTGTGCCCTCCTCTTGTAGTTGAGCCTTGGTTAACAATTGCACATCAATGTGAGGGTCTGACCCTTGGGCTCACTGGTTGTTAGGACTCGCCTTGACTACAGTGGAAGAGTTGTTGTGCAGGGGCTGATCCTATGCAGCATGATCTGCCTCAGCAGGACTCTGGTGCCTGCCCAATCTGCCCCTTGGGTCTGTCATACTTGGAGATGGCTGAGTGATGCTCCAGCTCATTTTAAAGCTGGCCACTGGGGGCGCCAGTCCCAGGACCGCCTTGGAGGGGATCCGCTCTAGGTCAAGTTCAGCCACAGCCTGTGCCCCACCTGGGGCCACCCAGTGGGAGCCAGAAAGAAATCTGCAGATGGCTGCCGCCCATGCTGTGCTTGGAAGCGCCTTGAGAGACCAAGCTGCAAACCAAGGCCAGCTGTTGCTAGAGCCGGCTTAGGGCTGCTCAGCCAGAGGTACAGGACACACTTAAGCCAGATGCTATTTGTCTGGATTCCATGAACCTTTGAGAGACCCTATGAAAACCTGCAGTTTTACCCAAGGCAGGCAGTCTGCACGAAAAAGCCACTGAAAGCAGCCTGGGTGTGCCTGAAAGTTGAGCGGGGCTAGGTCTCAAATTGCCAGGGCATGGTGAACTAACGGTGGAGACTCAGAAATGGAATCCACCTCTGTTTGCACACTGAGAAGGGGAAGGGCTCAACAAAGAAATAATGGCCTCTGCCAGCCAGCTCCTCCACCCAGGAGAAAGCTGCCTCTCCAGACCTGTTCCAAGTCAGACAACTCAACTCCCCACCATTTGTCCCTGCTGCCTTTCCAGCTGCTGCCCCAGCACTGGAGCTCAGAGCGAGTGATTACGTTGGTGGGTAAGTCCGCACACAGTAGCTTTAAGAGGAGTGCCAGTGAGTGCAGCCTCACTCAGTCTCACTCAGTCACAATCTCTGCTGGTTTTCACAACCAAAAATTATGGGGACGTCTCTCCCCGGCACTGGAACCATGGTCTGGGGTGGGGCTGGGATCTCTCACTCCTTTCGGGGTTATGGGGGGATCCCCACAGCAAAAATAGCCCTCTCCATCTTTAATGATCACATGCCGGTGTGGAACCAGCCTGTTCAGCGTCTCTGACCTTCCTGCCAGTCTGGAGGAGGCTTCTTCTGCAAGTTGAAAGGCTTCAGTTCAGCTTAATTTTAGGTGATTCTCAATAATGGTTGTTTTGTAAATTAGTTGTAATTTTGATGTGGTTGTGACAGAAGGTAAACAAAACATTTACCTACTGCACCATCTTGGTTGTCTCTCTCAAATTTTAATATGTATACAAATGTAGTACATCTGGAGTAGGGCCCATGAATCTGCTTTTCTGTTCAGCTTGCTGAAGCTAATGGTCATTGAAACATACTTTGAGTAACAAAGGCACAGATAATAGAATTAACTGTGTGATCCATTGAGTTAGTGGCCCATTGAATATCTTTGTTATACAACATTCCAAAAGGCTTCAACTCCACTCTACAAATGAGCCAGCTCATACCAGCTCCTAAGAGTCAGTTAAATTTTCAAGAATCTTGCAAGCCAATTGTTAACATCATCAATAGCTTGAAATTAGCCACAGAGGAAATATTTACCATAGAAATTGGCAAATACTACAAAGCAGAGTTTGTGTTTTTCGAAGAGTTGGCTTTTCAGCACACTCTTGCTTATTGCTCTCAACACTGAATAATACAGGACCTGTCATATATACAGCAGAAGACTATGAAGATCCTTTGGTCCTCAGTGGACTATGGGGTAACGGCTAAGAGGGTAAGAAGACAAGAATTTCTGACCAGAAATCAGCAAGGATACAGAGATAGGTGGTTACCATTATTATTATGTTGTTTCATTGTTGAAAATTCATAGTATGAAAATACTACAGCAAAGCAAAACTGTTATAGTATTATCTGTAAAAGTGGAAAGAGTGAAATATTATGTATCCATTAAACAAAATTATTACTAAGCACTTAGAAATGTATAAAAGGTTATGGTATAGGTTATGGTAAGTGGAAAACGGCAAAATACAAACATGGAATTTGTTATTTGACTATGGGTTTATTTCAGCTATGTAGAAACATATATACATATGACAAAAACAGGATGCAAGTATATACAAACAAAAATAGCTGTGTTATAGTGCTAGTATTAGAAGGAATTTAAAAGTTTTTTCAAATATTGTTGCCTTTGCAAAATAAAACATAACAAAGCATTTCAATTAGTATTATATTTCATTTAAAATAAAAAAATACGACAGAAGAACAGCCAAGCAAAGTCAAGAGAAATATCAATATAGTTAACAGTTATTAAATTTTATATGTAAAAGGCACTACTCTGTGTACTTTATAAGAATTAGCTCATTTAATCCCACAACAACCTATGGTCTAGGAACTCTACTTACTGCCATTTTGCTGATGAGGAAACTGAGGCATGTGGAGGAGAGGATATGCAGCTGATAAACATGTAGTTAGGTTTCAAATCCAAGTCTTTTTTACCTCAGTAAATTCTTGACCTTCATAAAATCGTCTTTACATAATTCTTTAAGAATCAGTAATTCTGTCTGGGGCAAGAAAGATTCAGCCATAACAGTTTGTTTGTTTGTTTGTTTGTTTGTTTTAAAGAAATCCACTTTGACCTATGAGTGAAATATACAAAACTAAAGGCAATTTGTAGGAGACTTGATAGCTACTCCCTCAAAGTAATCAGATCTGTGCTGACTGAGGTAAGAAGAGGTTTCCCATTCCTCCAGGAAAATGTGAGCTGTATCCAGGTTCTAGATTGTCCCCTCAATGTCTCCACTTCATGTTTCTTCTAGTAGCCAAAAGATATGTTGCAGGTTAAATTTAGGATGTTGGCAGACATCTAACCCCTCTTTGTTTATGCTAGTCATCTACCAATGGGAGGAGTACAATGCTGCTGGTCCATTGAACTCATCTGGCTGGAGTAATAATGTACGGGGGTTAGTCATTCAACAAACATTTGTTAAGATCGCAAAGTGTGGGAATTCTCAGAAAATGTCTGATATACATATAAGTACTCATATACATGAATTTGGAGTATAACACTTCTCATATGCAGCTATCCAAGGAATTGTATTCGGTGAAATATCATTAATTTTACTGTGACCAGCCCAGAGTACCAATTGTGCTGCTGAATATAATGGACAAAATTCCTAGTCTTTTTTTCTTTAAAAATGTAGCATAGTAAAAATATTTGCATGGATAAATAAGTGACTTTTGCTAACATAGTATGAAGTGAATTAGAAACTATTTTGATTGCAGTACATTCATTTTAAGATCAAAGGGCTTTTCCGTCGGAAAGAGTCAGTATTTGATTTTATAAATAACCACAAAATTGGAACAAAAAGTAATATTATTATAGTAAAATAGTATTCAGGCATTACAAAATAAAGGGATTTGCAATTATCTGGTTGCATTTTATTGTCAGTTGAACTAGAAATTTAGCCTAAACATCTTTCACTTCAAAACAAAGTTTAACTGAGTTCAAGTTGGTGTTTGCAAATAAGACTTTTTCATTAAAAAAAATTTGTTAAACAGAATTGACCATCTCTGTAACTCTTCAGCTCCAAAATGCAAATAAATGGTCCTCTAGGTATGCTTTGTGTATTGTTACAAAACCTACATCCTTTTCACCTCTTTTATAGTCCCTTTTATGGCTATTAATTTTTAATTCTGGAGACACAGTTACTGTGTTTCTGGTTCTCTGGTGGGAGATAAATGTGATTTAGACCCTGTTTTATGTATGCTTGGGGTTGATGGTTCTGATTGTATCTATTCCCCAAGAGAAAAATTGTTGGTTTCCACAACCCCTTCCTAGCTGGTCATAAAACAAATATGAAATAATGGCAGTAAGCTATGAACCTTATATAGTGCTCCAATTTTCAATTAAATGATTGCTGATGAAATATGGCTGATGGAAAAACAGATTGCATAGAGAATTCATATGACATATACAATGTATAGACCATACATATTGCTTGGGCTCTTGAGACCTACTCATGCATGTACAGAATGTCGACTATTATTTCTTGAGCCATAGTTTTGTAACTTACAACCCCCTGTTATGTTGATGGGAGCACAGAGGCTACCCAAGTTGTGTTCTCTCCAAATTGGATTCCAGATTTCCAAACAGAACTGGTTCTGACACTTACAATAAATAAACTCTATAAATCGATTACACTTAATATTTTTTGTACCCCTCAATTTAATGTGAGGTTTGTGGAGGAGTAAATAGCTTTCAAAACTGTAAGCTCTTCCATTGTTTTTAGCAAAGAATCTACAGAAGAGAGGGGGAAGAGTTTAACAGTGAAAGTCTTCATGAGACCCTGAGCTCATCTAAATATACTCTGTCTTAATCACTGATGATTTTGTTTGCAGAAGTATAATCAGTGCTGTTATTGTCAGTCTTGCACAGATTCTGCAAGGATATCAGCTAAAGTGAATAGGATCTGTCCTAAAATGCTGCAAGGAATGACATTTAAGTAGGTATTAGGCTCAAATTATGTGTGTGCATGTACATAACCTTCTGCCACCTCCCACATCTTACCCCCTCCTCCATATCAAGTCAAATAGTGATACTTTCTCTTCTGTTTATCTTTAAAAAGTCGATTTAGGGAACTATTGGCTATGTCTCTCACTCTTCTCAAATCCTCATAATTTGTTCTTCCTCCCAAAATTATGTTAATTTTTTTCTTTGTATCAGCAAAAATATTTATGAAAATTAACACGTATTTAAGAAATAAGCCAAAACTAAGTGGTACTACTTAACCAGGAAATCCCTTTACTGACTGCTACAGTGTTGAGTACTCATTTAGGTGATCTCAAAGATACGCTTAGTCTCTATCTTTATAAAATTAACCAAATGATGAACGTTCCTCAGAGGCAGAGGCCTTTCAGATAGATTCAAATAAGTGATTTGCAAAGGATCATCAAAAATTGATCTGTTCAGAGCTGTGCCACATTAAATGAATGTGAGCTTTAGTTATGAGAAGGGAAAAAAATGTGCTTTGACTGGCTATGTATCATCCTTTACAAAGGAAAGGAGGGAGGGAAAGAGGGAGAGAGAGGAAACAAGGAAGGAAGGAAGGAAGGAAGGAAGGAAGGAAGGAAGGAAGGAAGGAAGGAAGGAAGGAAGGAAGGAAGGGAGAAAGAGAGAAAGAAAGAACACCTCAAAAAGTTTATGATGAGATGAATGAGAGCTGGATTGGGGTTGAGGGGTACCCAAAACGTGGTCCTGGCAGTTTACTCCATTTACTAGGAGTGTCACCTTGGGAGCATCAGTTCACTTTTCTAAACATCAGTTTATTCCACTGTAAACAAGAATACCATCTTGCCAGAAATGGAATGGTTTATGTATAAGAGCTTTGGAAACCACATACCTACATAGGTCAATTCAGTGTATTAATTCAACTTCTTTTTCTATTACATTCCAGGATGAAAAGTGAAATGTTTTGTGTTTTCACTTTAGTTGAATTCTATTTGAGATGGTGGTTTTAGATCTTAGTCAGATCTTCTATAGACCAGTGTTTTTCAAACTTCAATGTCCATACAAATCACCGGAGATCTTGTTAAAATGTAGGTCTGGGGTGAAGCCTGAAATTCTGCCTGTTTAACCAGCTCCCAGGTAACCCCACTTGTTCTTGATAATATTAGGGGCTGCTTCAACACTGAGCACACAGTATTTATTGGATCAGAGCACAGAGTTGTAAGTGCTGCTGCTGATGTCATTCGGGTTTTTTTCCATGGTGATAAATATATCCTCTGGGAATGAGTACAGCAACAAAAAGGACTGTAAACTGAATGACAGGGTGAGGCTAGTAAGGGGGAGAGTGATCTGTGGAAGAATCTGCTGCTTCTCCTCCTTCTCTTGGCTGTCACTCATGATGAATGGCTCTATGCAGAAAGGTTGGACTCAAGTGCAGTGGTGACTTGCAATTAAACTCCCCATACATCCTTTGCCATGCCCTTCATTAGCATACTGTCCACAATACATACCATAATTACGGTGGAGACATACCACATCAAGGTGGAGATAAACCTTTATTTTGATGGCTTGTTACAAATGTGAGTTTATCTCTCTTATTAGGGAATTTAATTTATATCTTAAAGCATAAGTTTTGGCTTTAGAACATCAAGATGAATCAATATAAGAAATATGGATGCCAAATTAGAATGAAAAGTACAAAGACCAGCAGCCTATCTTCACTACACCATAGTCTCCATCATTTTATCAAGTCACTCACCCAACAAATACTTATTGTGTTTCTACAACATGCCAGATGTTGTTCAGTGAAAAAAACTATGCCTAATGCAGCTTACAGTTTATATAAACAAATAAATGTAGAACATGTCAGGTAGGGATAAATAGTATCGAGAGAAAAAAAGATAAAGTGAGAAGAAAGGGAAAGCAGATACAGGAGTTTTATTTTGTAAAGAAGGTTGGGAGTGATGGTGATTGGGGGCAGAGAAGACCTAAAGGAAGCGAAAACAAGCTACATGGATCTATAGTTAAAGAGATAACCAGGCAGAGAGAAAGAGGAATCAAGGAATCAAGAAGAACTCCAAGATTTTTGCCCTGAGCAACTTCAAGAATCAGGTTGCCATTTTAATTAGGACCTTATGTTAGCAAAAAGAACCAAGTATTAAAATATTCTGGGCATCATTCTTCTAAATTGAATGTTAAATTCAATTTTAAGCTAATGGGGACAAGAGGAAAATAAAATGGGCTTGTTGTATACAAAAATCTGATAATAAGCAGTCCTTTTTAAAATATATGCCAATTATTTCTTTTTAGAACTAGAGAATAATGTTTCCTATAAACTATTTTTTACATAACTGATAATTCTTTTAAATACGCAGACTTCTTTTTTAAAAGTTTATCTAATTTCTATACACATATTTCTATAATCTATTACACACATTTAAAAATAGTACTATGTATTTATTATACAAGATTTGTTAATGAGCGATAATATATCAACAGGTCAAAATGAAATATATCTATAGACATCAAAAAGTCAAAAAGAAACATCATATCTATGGATTTAGAAAAAGTGTCTTATACAGAGTAAACATACTTTTCCCTATTCCTCCCACTAAGTACAACAAAAAACCCTGGACATTATATATTAAACAAGTGTAAGAAGACTTTGAAAGGTAGAGAGAAGAAGGCAGATTGTCTAGGGATCTTGGGAACCATGAAATGACATACCGGTGAATTTCCCTTCTTTTTTTTTTTTTTTTTGTGTTGTTTGTTTGTTTACCTCATCATCCCAGACTCAGAGCTGAGCATAGTAAACCAGAAACACCGATGGACACAGATGGAAAAAAAAGTGTCATCAAAGCCTGCTTTTTCAACCCAAAAGACCAGGAAAGGAGCAGTCTTGAAAGACAAAAACTTTTGGTCAATAACCACCTTACTCCAACCAAGTACCACAGAGAAGACTGTGACCTATCCCTAGCCCCACAAGCAAAGACTTGAGTGGGAAGCATAGATTTCCACACTTGTGAGGCTGTAACAGGCACCTTAGTGCCCTGCCATGGTGGTATCAGAGGCGGCCAAATAGGGAGCTAGGACTTTCATCCCCACTGCTGGTAACAAGGCTTTCCGCACCCCTCTGCTATGTTGGTGGAGACCAAGTGGGGAGCCTGGACTTCTACCCCCCACATGACAGTAATGAGGAGTTTCTTCTTCCCCAATGCAATGATGTCAGAGGACACTAGTAAAAAGTAGTGACTTTCACCATTGCCAGCAGTAATGAGGCCACCCCCACAGTGATTGCAGTGGAGACCTCATGAGGGAGACAGAACTCTCATCCCCTCCCAGCAATAACAAGGCATCTTTCCAACTTAGGTATCAGCGGAAGCTAAATGGAACTGGACTTCTGCTTTTACCTGGCAATAATGAGACAGTGCATCTCTTGACTCTGACAGAGTAGTGTCTTGGAAAGCCAGCTAAAAGAGAAAACATAAATGAGGTCAATAGTCTTATAACATATGAAAATGTCCAGGTTTCAATTAAATGTCACTCATAATACCAAGAACCAGGACGACCTCAAACTGTATGAAATGACAATAGATGCCAACAGATATAAAATTACTTGACAAATATTTTAAATCAGCTGTGATAAAAATGCCTCAACAAGCAATTACAAGCATGCTTTAAACAAATGAAAAAGAGAAATCTTCAGCAAAGAAATAGAAGATATAAAGAAGAAACAAGTGGAAATTTTACAAATGAAAATACAATACCTGAAATATAAAGCTCAGTGGATGGGCTCAGTAGCAGAATGGAGGAGACAAGAGGAAAAAAAAAAGGGCCAACTGAAAGGAGGAACAATAGAAATTGCACTGAAGAATAGAGAGAAACTTAACTGGGGCTGGGGGGCAGGGGGAGAAGAAGAGGCCCAGAGACCTGTGGGATTAAAACAAAAGATCTAATATTATGTCATCAGAGTCCTGCAAGAAGATTGATAAAGAGGGAGGGGCTGAAAAAGTACCTGAAGAAATAATAGCTGAAAACTTCACAAATTTAGCAAGGGACATAAACCTTCAGATTCAAGAATTTAAGTGAAGGCCAAACAGAATAAATCCAAACTAACCCACACAAAGACACATCATAATTAAACTCTTGAAAACTAAAGACACACACACACACACACCCCTTAAAAGCAACATGAAAAAAATAACACCATTCCTACAGGGAAAAAACAATTAGCATATTTCTCATCAGAAACCATGGAGGACAGAAGAGTTATAATATTTTTCAGGGTTGAAAGAAAAGAACTACCAATCCAGAAATCTATACTCAAAAAAATAATTCTGTAAACAAAGGAGAGAAAAAAAGATCAAAGAAGAAACTTTGGAACATCAGTAAGGAAAAAAGAAAAATAGAGCCTTCGAGTAAGGAAGCAACTTGTGAGGAGTGAAGCCAGGTTTTGAACCCAGGCAGGTTGACCCCAGAGAATCTGTTTTTAACCATTTTATTTAACAGTACTTAGTTATTATAAAAGGATTCTGCAACAGCCAGAAGAAAAAAGGAATGTATAAGAGATTTGTTAATTGATATGGATATTCCCAGATACATTAATTCCCAGATACACTAAGTGAATAAAAACAAGGAGTTCAAAAATATATTTATTTTACTACATTTCGTGTAAAACTGAAAGGGCAATATATTTTCCTAGTTTTACAAAAAGAAAGAAAAAATATAAAACAGAAACTTACAGGTAATAAATGAGACTGGAGCAGAATAAATAGGGATAGGAGAAAAAGTTCTTGCGTATTGCCTTTTTTGACTTTTGACTCATGTAAATAGTTTATATATTATTTTTAAATCAAATTAAATTGAAAAAGATGAAAAAAAGTGAAGTTACTGACATTGGAAACAGAGCTTGACTGTAAATAAAATTGATAACCAAACAGAAGAAAGAATTAATTCAAGCAACTTTTATACATGGAACTCTGGCTGAAATCTTTAGTGAAATGTGTTCTTAGGACAAAAAATAATTACAAAGAAATCTTGCACTTGATTCAGTTGTTGTTAGTTGAATTGGTAGGATAATTCTGAAACTTTGTGCATGTATAAGATAGAGAAAATGAATAAATATTTTGGGGAACCAGGTTTCTTGCTGTGGGAGAGATACAGATATGGAATAGGGGAATATGAGGTACCCTGTGATGCTGGATTTGAATTGCCGATATCAGTATAAATTGAGTTCTAGTAGCAATAAGAACACCTAGAGCCCACAACTTGGCTTCTAAATAACTTCCTCACAAAAAGGAACCAGAGCTTCTCAGGGAAATGGTCAATTACCGATCTAGGTAAGCCGGGAATATCTTAAACCAAAAAGGGAGAAAGTACACCAACATTTAAGGGGATAAGCAAAGAGAATACCAGAGCCTACTGGTCAAATTTAGGATGATTTGAGCATCAAAACCAATAATTTTAAAAAGAATCTTTCATATGATCCAGCAATACCCATTTGGGATTTATAAAGCTTTTGGGCATATATCTAAAGGAAACAAAATTATTATCTCGAAGAGGCATATATATGCACTCCCATGTTCACTGCAGCATTATTCACAATAGCCAAGGTGTGGAAACAACCTAAGTGTCCGTCAATGAATGATTGGAGAAAAAAATGTAATATATATATATATACATATATATGATGGAATATTATTCAGACTTAAAAAAGAAAAAAATCCTGTCATTTACAACAAGATGAATAAAATTGGAGGGCACTATCTAAGTGAAATAAGTCAGATAGAGAAAGACAAATACTGCATGGTATCACTTATATGTGGAATCTAAAAAGTTAAAAATTTTAAAAGTCAAACTGATAGAAACAGAGAGTAGAAAAGTGGTTGCCAGGGGTTGGGGAGTGGGGAAAATAGAGAGAGGTTAGTAAAAGGGAACACACTTTCAGTTTTAAGATGAACAAATTCTGAGGATCTAAAGTATAGCTTGATGACTATAACTGATAACACAATTACATAATTTGCTAAATGAGTAGAACTTCAATGTTCACACACACACACAAAACCCAAAAGGTAAACATGTGAGGTGATGAATACTTTAATTAAATCAATGTGTGGAATCTTTTCACAATGTATATGTATTTTAAATCACTACGTTGTATACTTTGAATATCTTACAATTTTATTTGTTAATTATACCTCAAAACAGCTAGAAAGAAAAAAAGAAACAAATCTTATAGCCTACTGTTATAAGCAAGAAGGAGAGGCAGGAGGCAAAGAACTTAAGAGAAGAATGCCAACTAGCACATGTAGAAAGAAATACAGAATTAGCAAACTACCATTATGGAACCACTTACATAACAATTGAGTCAAGCAAAGTCCGTGAATGTATGCTAAAAACAATTTGGTGAACCGTTGTTAGGGAACAAGATATCCACACAGTCTCAAAGTATCACCCTACTCAGTCCTTATTAATTATAAAGGGAAATATAAAATAATATAATATAATATATAATATAATATAGTGCATCACTTTAATTAAACAATCAAACTTGACATTATCATTGATGGGACAAACTGGCATTATGTGCCTCCTTTTATGATTTAATAGAAAGTGCCTATCACCCTGTGTTGTACTCTTAACAAAAACATTTAACCCTTAGATACTTAGTGACTTGCAACTTCTGATAATACCCATCTACTCTGCACCTACAGGCTTGTTCTGGGGACCAGCTCATTGTCACATTGGTGTTTTGCATCTATAACTTCATCTTAGAAGCTATATCCACATCCAAATTGTCCATCATTTAAAAATTCTCTGAAACACGTTAAATGTCATTAATTAAACCCACCTTTCTCAGGGCAAATGGTTTTAAAGTACAGAGCTAATTTGAACTTGCAAAATTGAAGGTAGATACCAAATAAGTTACAGAAATTTAAAAAGTGACGATTTTTAACTTACTGCCTTTTTTTGGTGGCAATTTTTTGTTGTTGTTCTGATGCAGTCTTATTCCAAAAAAATAGAATTTATTTTTTTCACTGTAAGAGTTTTTGTTGCACCCTACACATAATATCAAACAATCAGGTGATCAATTAGTTCATCCTCGATGAGGCTTCTTATGACCTCTTCAGAGATCAGTAAGCCAGTTTTGGGAAGGGCTTGGCTGGATGCTCTATGTGGTATCACCTGGAGTCATTAAATGGAGACTAAATTTCTGTTTTACTCAATGTTCATTCTCAATGTATTTCAAAATTAGAGAAGGACATTCTCCTTGTCTCAGACTTTGAAAATCTGATTTTATGGCAGGCCAACATTTTAACATCTTTTCTGTGGCTACAATGATAGCTAACTTGTAGGCATTTGTATCAGGAGGCAAGCTCTTTCCATTTCTATAAAGTCAAAAATATTATGAAGTAAGGAAAGTGAAAAGTTACTAAAAGCTTTCATTATGAAAACTTTACTATCACAAGTAAGCAAATCACACTTCTTTTTAGCAGGGTGTCAAGGTGTGCGGGACATTTAGCAAGTAAAAGCTGTTTATTTTCTTTGATAAGAAGTTTATAGATTGAATGGAATTTGCCAAAATATACATTTGCACTGACTGCCAAATATGCAGACAAATGAATGAAGTCTAGCTTCTATTAAGACAAGATATAAGCAATCTTTTACTTAATGTTCTCGGTAGTTTTATTAAAATCTTCATAGAAATAAAGAAAGACAATTTGAAACTTTTTTAAATCAAAGTACCTTAAAGCTAGGAGGAATGTATTTTTGTTGTGATTCAACATGTTCATCTAGAATTTATAATGATATTAGAAATTAGACAAGGATTTTGAGTTTTCTTAAATTTCCATTTGCCTGGCCATTGTCTCAATACTATTTGTTGACTAATACATATTTTACTAAATGTGGTGGCTGTGTACTGTCAACTTAGCCAAGCTAAAACTGTCATTTGTTGCTTACCATTAACCTCTTCCTCAACAAAAGTTACCTTTTCAAGGCTCTCAGTTATTAAACTTTTTAAGATCTGGACTACACAGTATTAAGTCAGATTTTTATAATACCAGAAGTTCATGAAGCACATAAGACTTTGTCATGTTTCCTTACCTTTGATGCTTTAGCCAGTTCAATACTTGTTAGCTCTTATTACAAAGGACTTGTAGAAGAAATATAGGCATACCTCATTTTTTTACAAATTGAGGCAAGAAATTTCACGCACAAAAAAGATTATGACTCACTGAAGGCTCAGATATGATTAGCATTTTTTAGCAATAAAATATTTTTAATTAAGGCATGTACATTGCATTTTGAGACATAATGCATTGCACACTTAATAGACTATAGTCCAGTGTAAACACAACTTTTATATGCACTGGGAAACCACAAAATTTGTGTGACTTGTTTTATTGCGATATTCACTTTATTGAAGTGGTCTGGAACCAAACCTATAATATCACCAAGATATAGCTGTAAAAGGATTTGAAAAAAGCAGATCAGTTGTAGCACAGTCTGCTATGTAGTAGAGGCCCTTTATTTACTAGTTCTGTTCACTTACTTGAATTTAGAGGAAACATTTGATGCTTAGAGAAGTTGAAAATGATAATGAATGAGAAATTCTGATTTATCTCTGGCTTTGATTTTCTATTTCCTCTTCGTTTTGCCTGATTATGGACACACCTAAGTTAGATCCGGCTTGTTCACGAGTGACAATAGAAAACCTGAGATTAAACATTAAATTTATTTCTAAAGCAACTAGTTTATTGTCAGTAAAAAGACATAGCTGTTGATGTGTTGGCTCAAGTGATGTAATTGTCACACTCATCAAAGGAACTGCCTCTCATTAGATTTAGCCTCTCATTCTCGAATAAGACATCATCATAAATATGATATAGGATTTACTTCAAAAGATCAGACCTATTAAATCAGTACTGGAGACTGCTAAAAGATATAATTTTTAAGTACATTAATCACTCTTAAACACATGACCCTCCTTCCCCCAGATACCTCTGAGAAAATGTAATTAAAATGTAGTCTGTGTTGTGGTATTTTTTAAGGGAAAACTCATCAGATCTTTACAGCATTAGAATATTGCATACCATGAGTGTTTGACTTTATTCCACCGGATTCAACAGTAAGTGCGGAGTACTCATCTCTGCTTATAATGGAGAACCTGAAATGTGTGAAGACATGCTTCAAATGATGAAGAAAATGTAAATGCATCTAGTTTAAGGGGAAATAGACTATCTGCTAATTGCTTCAAGAATTGAGTGATTTGGAAGACCTCAGGAGAGGGTTCATTTCCCTAATTTGCATACACTTCGCTTATGTTACCTGGCTTACTACAGAAGCTTTGATGATGTGTGTGGAGTGTTCCTCATCAACACCAGAGACTAAGAAGGATCCAGTGGCTCTGGGGACCAGAGAGCTCTTTCTGCTAAAGAAGCTGCCCCTCAGTGATATCCAGCCCTTAGGAGAGCAGACTTCATGTTTGATAAATGATCTGTTTTTTTGTTGTTGTTTTTATAATCCACTGTTACTACTATTATTATTTTTGCCCAAAACTAATTGGCTTAATTTTCATAGTGAGTCTAGTGAGCTTATTAGTTAACATAGCACTTTATGTTCTCATAGAGACTCTCTCTTAGTCTAATAAAAAGGGTAGAGAAAGAACTAATATTATTATTTTTATTTCCTTCCAGAGCTTTTAACACCTGGTAGTGTAAATAATTGAGGACTCTTAAAACCACAAAAATCTAATGCAAAAATAGCCTGCCTTTTATGCAGATGGAGAGTACGAACTTCCTTGAGAGAGATGATTGAGGCTAGAAACGGAAGGGTGAGAGAGAAATAGGACAAAGGGGAGATGGAAATGATGAGAAGAATGTATCTGTAGAGAATGGGGATAAAGAACTGTGGAAAAGAAAAGAAAATGCAGATGGAGAAAAAAATGAAAGAAGAGGGAATAAAACGGGGACAGAAATTGGGTAAAGCAGAAGAAAAGAGAGAAAAAATGAGTAGAAGAGAGGAAAGGATATAAAGGAAGAAAAGAAAGAACTAAAAAAGAAGAGATATGTTACATAATATATAATATGGATTGTGCATTCTATTATACCACTGGGGGAAAAAAAACAACAACAAAAACCTCCATGTTTGCCACAATTTATATATAGACTACAATGAAAGATCTGACCTTGCATTCTAATACATGATTTTTTTGAACTTCATAAACCTGTGTCTTCCATGTTGTGAGCAGTAGCAATACTTGAGAGAATTAAAATAGCTCTTTCCAAAGCAGACAAAAAAAAAAAAAAAAAAAAGTTTAAAAGATGCCTCAAAGTAGCAGCTTCTAGATATGTACAAGGATAATCAAAATGTTAGGATTTTTCATTTATCTTGAGTACACAACCATGATTTGAAACAGTACAAAGGGTTGAAAAGCATGTCAAGGATAAAATGCACTTTAAAAATTAAAAGATTTATAAGGTTAACTTTCAGAGAAATCTGTTAAATATGAATGTAAAAATGAATAAAATATAAGGTCATAGGCAAATGATCCTGTTTTCATGAACCTTGATCATGTAATAGAAGTTACATTTATTACTGAAATGTGAATGAAGGTGGAATTCAAGATAAGATATTAATCATAATTAGAATGGCTATGACAGGTCTGTGGTGACAAATACTTAACAAGTAGTAAGAATGCTTATTCATAACAAACCTCTTAAATCATTAAATTCTTCATTAAAAGGGCAACCTCTTAATAAGTTCAACATAAAGTTGGTATAACATGCTATTTGCATTTTCTCTCTTTTTATTTCTATTTTAGGGGTGTATTGTTAACAAATTGAGATAAATCATTTAAAACATATAATTACTTGGATATAGTCACATAGTAATTCCCTAAGCGATTGCATGGTTATAAGTTGTCAGTGTGCATATTAATTTATCATACCCACCAGCCTCATCTTCATTGATTTGCTACTAGCTGTTAGAAAAACAGATTAAGAAGCACATGCTGCCCTTCTCTGAAAGTTTCATTGAGGCACAAGTAGGGCAAACACTGCTTTCCAATTAGAATCCTGCTGTTTGCCAAGACTTGACAATGACTAATTACAGTCCTAAATGACTTAATATGTTTGAATGCATGATTATTTATAAATACATTTTAAGATCTGCAAAAAATAATCATTTCTGGTTTAAATATGAAAGGCTACTCTTTGTGCAAAGGGCAAAGACCTGTTGAACACCTGAGATCAAAGGAAAAAAGTGTTTTAATATTAAGATTAGAATTTGCTTAGGCAACCACTACCTTACAAAGGAAAGAAAACAAAAAGAGTGAGTGGTTTGTGGTATTGAAGTTGTAAGAGGGTAACTGTTAGGCTTAAATCTCAGCTCTACTGACTATAAAACTTATCACCATAGGATTTATGGAGGGGTTCACCATCCTTAAAATATATAATTACCTTCTTAGTGTTGTGAGAATTAAACAGTAGTTAAAATGTGCACAGCACTTTGACCACTGCCTTGGATAGAATAAGCACTCAATAAATTTTAGTTTTTATTATTATTCTGTACCTGAGTGACAGTAGCAATCATTAACTATATGGCAGGTCCTAACAGCATAGAGCTGGAGTAGACTTTGTGGATATATAATGATTTTTGGATTTCTTTTTAACATTTTAAGAAGTTTACGAACATCAGTCACTCACTGATCAGCTTCTATGAGTCAGGCATTGTGCTAAGCATGGGAAATAAGATGAACATCATGCACAACCATTGAATAGGGTTCCATTGTACTGCCAGTCAAATAGATGATGAAAATAGAGCAAAGTGGGGTTATGAGTTGTTTTGTCAATAAACTACTTTTAAACTTTAAAACATTTGAAATATGTATGAGTATAGAAACTAGTACATTAAAAACTATGTCTTTAACCAAGGACTAGCAAATGTTAACTTTTCCTATATTTTTCATACACTTCTGTAGCAGACAGACGTAAGGTGGTCCCCACTAATTTCCAACCTCCTGATGTCCATGCCTTTGTGTAATCCCCTCCCCTTGGGTGTGGGTAGGACCTGTGACTTGCTTCTAACAAATAGGATGGCAATAGTGGTAGACTATAAACTTAATGATTACACTACATTATATAAGATGCCATCCTGACTGAAGTGAGCGATTTTTCTTCCTGGCTTGATGAAGTAAGCAGTCATATTGAGGAAGGCTACATGGCAAGGAACTTTAGTCAGCCTCTAGGATCTGAGAGGGACCTCCAGCCAACAGCTAGACAAATGCTGGAGCCCTCAGTCATACAACCACAAGAAATAGATTCTGGTAACTCCTGAATGAGCATGGAAACAGATTCTTCCCCACATGAGCTCCAAATGAGAACACAACCCATCTGACGTCTTGATTGCAGTCTTGTGAGACCATGAACAGAAGACCCAACTAAATACACTCATACTCTCATACTCCTGACCTGTGGAAATTGTGACTTTATAAATATGTTCTCTTAAGTCACTAACTTTGTGGTCAATTTGTTATATAACAATAGAAAATGAATACAACTTCTAATGATATTACAAATGCCTCAGATGCAAGGTGTCTCTTAATGTAGCTATACATTGAATAAAAATTAAAACTGCAAAAGAATGATTTGGTACTTTTTAACTTTAAAAAGGGAAAGCTTAAAATAAACCTCAGAAAAATTTATCAATATCATGAGAAAAGGCCCAACACCTTCCCAAGGAATCATTCAAGTGTTTAATGTGTTTGCTGGTTTTGATTTTCATGCTACCTAATCTACAAAATTAAAACCTGTTACATTATATTCCAGGATTTTTAAAAAATCCATTTAAATAGCAATTTTCTAGTCTAGAAACTTCATATTCTGGAATTACTATCAATCATTTTGTCCTCTAAGATGGAGAATTTTGACTATTTTAACATTGTATTATTATTTTTCTTTATGATTTTCCCCATTCTTCTCTGGAACTTTGTGTGCTGGGTATCTTCTCTTTGCTCTTTCAGATGTACTCTTCATCCTTCTCCTTATCCATTCTACTACTCTGGGCCCCAGGAATTGACTTGTATGGACTCTAGTAGTTGGTGGCCTTTCCCAATGATAACCATTTCAATTTCTCTCACTCTTTCTTCTAACATTTCAGTCTTTAGTTATTATCTATTGACAGCCTATAAATTTTAATTCTCTTATACACCACTGTCACACACACATATATACTTTAATCCCCCATCCAAATGATAGATAACCTTATTTTTATTAGACAAATATTCAGTGTTTACATGATCATTACTATATAAATATTATTCACAATGAAGTACATCAAATATTTCAATTACCTTTCTTGCATGCTTTTCCCCCTAGACTTAATTATTGCATTATTTCTGTCCATATTTTGTTCATTTCTAAGAATCAATCATCACTTTATCCCCAAACTCTCTAAAGGAAGAATAAAATTTTTTGATGTGTTCAAATAAATCAAAGACATATAGTTTATCTTTTTTTTTTCTATCCCCCTGGGGATATTTCTCCTCTGGAGGTCACCTTCTTCCTGCTCCACTCTGGACTGCTTTCTAGGTCTGCTGCAGTTGTCATCTTGGGAATCTCACCATCATGCTGGGGATTTCCTTTTATCCTTCTGTGTCTTGTATCCTCCATTTTTTGAAACCCATACTTTTTCTTTCTTAGTTTGCTTTCTGGTTTTAGTAGAATACATCCTCTAAGCTTTATGAGAAAGGGCATGTGAGAATAAATTTGGGGGACATTAAATATCTGCAACCCTCTTATTTGATGGGTAGTTTTCCTGGGTATAGAAATCTAAATTGAAAATTATTTTTCCTCAGAATTTTGAAGATATTCTTCCATTGTCTTCTAGTTTCCAATGTTGCAGTTGTGAAATTCAATGCCATTCTAATTATTGATCTTTTATGAGGTATTTTGTTTAGTTACCTTCAAAAGCTTTCAGAATCTTCTCTTTCTCCAATGTACTGAAATGTCACAGTCGTGTCCTTAAAGTAGAATAGGAGGGTCTTTTATCATTTTGCTGTGGTGGACCTTCAATAGACTTTTCAATCTGGACTTATATTTTTCAGTTCTAGGAATTTAGAAAATATATTTCTTTGATGATTTTGTCCCATTTCTTTTCTCTGTTCTTTCAAGAAGTTCTTGAAAATTATTCAAATATTGTATCTGGACTCTTTGTTCTACTATCTAAACTATTTTCTTGGTTTTACCTTCAAACTCTTCTTTGAAATTTTAATCTCTTCTATTGTTTTAATTTTTAATATTCTTGTTGACAGAATCTTTTCCTTTTATAGCCTCCTGTTCTTATTTTATGGAAGAAATATCTTTTCTTATTTCTTTGAGGAAAATAATTATGTATTTATTTGAATGTTCTTTCGATCAAGGCATTTGTTATACCCTCTAAAATTATTTTATTTTATTTAAATTTTTATTTTGGTCTCTGGTTTTCATATTTGAGACTTTTCTCAAATGTCTGATGATCCCTTACTGTCCATAATGAGGCTTTAAACTGTTAACTGCATCGCCTAGCTACCTCTAAGGACGACACACCCAAAGGACAGGCTGGGCAGGCAGTAGAACCCGCTAAAGTGTATCTGGCCCTGTAGAGTCAGCCTCTGCACAACAGCTCCTTCTCTATAGTCACCACCAGCCAGTTCTCACAACCAATCAGCTCAAGGGTCAACCCCTCCCATTGACATGCAAACAGCAACCAAGGCTCAACTACAATAGGAGGGCACACAACCCATATAAGAACACTCCTAGAGCACCCAGTTCAGGTGACCAGGGAGACTGTGCCACTAGGCCCCACAGCACACCTACTACATAAGGCCACTCTACTAAGAGTAGGAGGCATAGCAGCCCTACCTAATACATAGAAGCAAACACAGGGAGGCAGCCAACATGGGGAGACAAAGAAACATGTCCCAAATAAAAAAATTGAACAAAGCTCCAGAAAAAGAACTAAACAAAATGGAGACAAGCAATCTATCAGATGCAGAGTTCCAAGCACCGATTATAAGGATGCTCAGTGATCTTACGGAGAACTTCAGTAGAGAGATAGGAAACATAAAAATGGAGATTAAAAAAAACACATAAAAAAAGAACCAGTTAGAAATAAAAACTGTAATAACTGAAATGAAGAATACATTAGAGGGAATCAACAGTAGATTAGATGAAGCAGAGGATCAAATCACTGATCTATAAAGTAAGGTAGCAGAAAACACCCAATCAGAAGAGCAAATATTGCTGGGCCATGGAAAAGAATGGGTTCTTGCCATCTACGGTGGCATGGACGGATGGATGGCCCTGGAGGGTATTGTGCTTGCTGAGTGAAGTGTGTCAGACAGAGGAAAAACAGATGTAATGTAATTTTGCTTATATGTGGAATCTAAAGAACAAAATAAACAAACAAACAAAAGAGAAACACACTCATAGATACAGAGAACATTTTGATGGTAGCCAGATGGGAGGTGGGATGGGTGAAAAAGGGGAAGAGATGAAGAAGTACATATTGTTTGTTACACAATAGTCATGGATATGTAGGGTATAACATAAGGAACACGGTCAATAACATTGTGATATTATTGATAGCATTGTACAGTGTCAGATGGTTGCTGGACTTATCATGGTGATCTCTTCTTTAGGTATATAAATGTTGAATAACTAAGGTGTACGCCTGAAACTAATATAATATTGTGTTAGCTGTCTTTTAATAAAAATCTTTTTTTTAAAAAAAAGAACGTTCATTTTAAAACAATGGTGCTTTATAATCCCCACAATACTATATATCCCACAATTTTGTCTTTGTTAGAAAATGGCCCATATTTGGCTGGACATAGATTGTACTTCTAAAGTATTACATTATTAAATTTAATTACTTAAGGTTTAAACTTTACTGTCAATTTCTAGCAAATAAGAAAGCCTTCTGTAAAGTATGCTTTCCTTTAGTCTAGGGAGCTATATTTGTACTATAGTTAACAAATAGACTACAAGGTTGCATTCTTGGCCCTTTTTTCTTTGCACAATTGGTTAAATCAGTTTTTTTGAAAAAGGGAGTTTTGGGTTTTGTAACTTTGCTATGTGACTTGAAGAAGCTGAGGAAGAAATGCTAAGCAAGTTTGGCTTTGGTTGAAGGGGAAGATACCAGAGTTTATAAATGTCTCAGGTATTTCCAATAAATTGGAGGTCACCAGAAAAGATGTTAGGATAATAAATCTAGCTTCTAAGTATATACTCCCTTTACCCAGCAGGGAGCCTCCTGGGATCATTTGTCTGCTGTTCATTATCTTGTCTGCATTATTCAACAGCTCTGTTCTTGCTCAATGGGCTTCAGAGAGCTTTTAACAGCTGCAGCAACCTTCAATTTTTACTTAAGTTCTCTTTCTTTTTGTAACAGAAAGAAAAAGAAGACGAAAAGAAAGAAAGAGAAAAGAAACAGAAAAAAACACACAAAAAAAACTCTAAGAAAAGGAAAAGAAAGGAAACCTGTCTTTGATGCCCCACACCTATCTACGTGATTGAGCCCATTGCAAAACTGAGGTTGTTTATTTATTTCACATTAACTGTATTAGTGTTATAAAGTAATATTTGGGATGCCAAAGAGAAAGTTTACATGCAAATACTAAGAATACAAGGATTTAAAAAAATCCCAAACAATCTAAATGATATAATGGAAAGGCAAAAGAACGCTAAATTTCTTAGCGATATTAAGTTTAATCTTTATTTTAAGAAAAAGTCCCCTGTGTGATAAACCAAGAAAGCTTTTTAAAATCACCAAAAAATCTATTACAATACTGAAAGAGACAAAAAGCCTTGAAGAAAGGGAGTAGCCAGTTTATTAACTTACCCAAGTAAAAACCTCTACATTTGATTTGTTTCAATTAGGACATACTTAGCTGCTCTCAGGTTAAGTTGGTTTTCAGGAAGGTTGACATTATTCATGATCATGATGTGACTTAATAGAACTCTCTTAAATCTAACTAACCTCAAGCTATTGAAGTAAAATACAGTATGGTATAGTGTTTATTAACCAGATGATGGATAAATTAAAATACAAGAGTTTTTCCAATGACCAGAAGCAGGAGTCCTACTTGAAAATAAAAATACCTGATGGAAAGGACTACTAAAAATGGCTAAGGAATGGGCAGAACAAGCATTTAACAAGGAAGTTAATGGTCTTATCAAATGCTGAGTATTTAATCAAAGTTATGTGAGATTCAGAGGATTCATGAATATTTGTCATCAAGACTATGAAGACCCACTATGATCAATTTGTATTGATCCCAACACCTAAAGGTAAAGAATATAAAAAGGCTGAGAAGAATGGCAAGCTGATAAACAAAGTAGCATTTAAAAATAAATCCACCTCATGTCATTCATAAGGAATTATTTAGTTATCCAATGATAATGTGATTTGTAATTAAAACTACATGAATAATCCATTTTACTATGTGGGCTATACGTTGGACTAGAATGTGTTCAGGATGGGAGCGTGAGGAAGGAATATTTGTGGACAAAATAAAGAAATTTAAACTTGCTCCCATGGCCCTGAGATTCTCTGATCTTCAACAAGAGAATAAGGTCTGCAGAGGTGACAGTCCATATCCAGAATGGAATGTCTTGATCTATGTATGATAACAAGGGACTGCAATTTCCTAGCATTAGATCATCATATTAAAAACCAAGGGAGCTTTTCAGCACCACCATTTCATCAGATTAAGATCCTTAGTGTACAAAACACAGCTCGTTAGCCACCCAAAGTCTGAAAGCATCTCTAAAGTGGCATAGAAATGCTAAGTAGTCTCAGACACCTGGACAATGCCTGTATCCAAGTAAAAACCAAAGACCTTCTCAATTATTAGGATATTTTTTACTGGGAAAAATCTAGATAATAAGCTGACTCCGTGATTGGGAAAAACGTAAATAAATGCCTGCAACTTTTATCCAGATCCATGGTGTAGTTTTATCCAGACCTCCCAAACACATTACATATTATGAAAGCAAATGACTTTTGTTACTTGCTTTCTAAGATGTATGAATAGCAGCACAATAAAACTGCAAAAGCTATATACTGCCTTTCAAAATTATTTTCTGAATTATTAAATGTCTCAGATCTAAAGCTACTTCCTTCAACTATTAAAATTCAGTATGTAAAAGTAGCTCCTAAAATTCAGATCCAATTAGGCATTTGCCTTATGTATTAATTCCCTTTCTTAGACAAACTAGACAGTCAATCTTGAGATTCAGTAAATCTGATTCTCATCATTTCCACCCATTGTTATGCAGTCAGCACAAAACGAAAGGTTTAAAATGGGACACCATTAAAGCAGCTCCAGTGTCACAAAGTAGGCATGGAGATTGATTTTCTGAAAATAACTCCAATGTTTTGTGTTTGTTTCTGTTTTTAATTTCACCACTGCTAAAGTTAAGTCTCAGGTTTCTACTCTCAGGGAAAAGATAATTAGTCAATATATTTTTTTAATCTGATTTCCATATTGTCTGCCAACCAAGACAATCTAAATAATAATAAGAAAAAAAAAAAGACTCTCCCAAATGTATCATTTATACCCCAAATGTCTTTTAAAAAGCTTCCAATGTAAGAAAAGCTCTGCGAATCAATTATATATAATTAGAAAGAAAAAAAGGCAGTAGGTAAGCTCAAAATTTAAGTATAAACAAACCATACGATGTTCAACTAAATTTTTGGTTTTGCAGATTTACAAAATGCTCTCCAGTCTTCACCATTCACTCTTTTTAAGAGGGTATCCTGGCCTCGGGTAACTGGAAACATCTTTATTTAGTTTCCATATTCTTTATATCATAGTGGTTTCTGCTTCACTCTGACTTCAGATCAGTCCAAGAGAACCAAAGGGTTTTTTTGGAAGGGTGGGGAATATGTCCTTGTGACAGTTGTGGGGAATATGTCCTTCCCTTTATCTATTAACTTTGCCCAGACAGTTTTCTGTGTGTGGAGAAATTGTTGATTAAAACTGACATCACTACGGAAAGAACAAAACCCAGAGACTGTGGCATGAAGTGCTGGCTAACGACCCTGCTAAGTGTAATTCAATTCCTGTCCATATAGGAGGCTCATCCACGAGACATAACTATGTGTTTTTAAGGAACTCAGACACAGAGATGTAACATTTACCACATACTACCTGGGATCAGCAAAGTATGGCCTGTGGGCTGAATCCAGCATGCCACCTGTTGTACATCATACGAGCTAAGAATGATTTTTACATTTTTAAATAGTTAAAAAGAATCAATAAAAAAAAAGAATCAAAAGAAAACTAATATTCATGATACATAAAATTATACAAAATTCTAATTTTAGTGAGCATAAATAAAGTTTTATTGGGACACATCCATTCTCACTCATTTACATATTGTCTACGTCTGCTTTTGCACAATGCCAGAGTTGAATACTTGCTACAGAACATCTGGCTGGCAGATCCTAAAATATTTACTATCTCGCTCTTTATGGAAAGAGGGGCTAGAGTCTGAGCTAGGAGTGATGTGTGTATTATTCCATTTAAGCAACTATAATTCCAAAACATTTTAGGAATTGAATTCATTCCTCATCATTGTTTAATCATTTGTATATTTTCATTTTATTTAAGGAAGTTTCTTCCTCTCAAAGAAATATATTGCCAATGTCAAAATTTTTTAAATTTGTGATTGCTAGAATAGTAGCACAAAGATAAGTGACTTTTTTTCCCTGTATTTTTTTGTCTTATAAGAATTTCTATCTTTTTTCTTTCTATTTTTTTATAAATTTTATAAAATTGACCTCTATAAAAATAAGAGTTGGAAAATTCCACATCCCTTAGAAATAAAAAACAAAACAAACCAAAAACAAAAACCCTAGCTTCTTCTCAGGCCAAGAGTCTGTAAGTCTGCAATATATATACTTTCCCAAACAAGGATGGCAAACTTGGCCACTGAAGCAGCTGTAAAAATGGAAATGCAATCACAAAAGGAGTTATCAGCCTTATGAATTGAGGCGTCTTGACACTACTTGACATTCATTCTCAATTACCAAGTTCAGGTTTCTTACCTTCATTGAGCAGCACTAGAGAACACCTCACATAAATGAGTGGATTCTGGGCAGCCATGATGGTGTAAGTAGCATGCTTCACTTCTTCAAGGGACTTGGGTCAGCCAACAAAGCACTAAGCATTAAATTATTTCTGACAGCAGCCACAGGCTATTAGAATGTAACCCGCCTTTCTGTTTCAGATGTTTATCTTTGAAGAAACCACTCACATCTTTATAGCAGTCATAAAGTCTGTTGTAATGATAAAAATAAAAAAGACATTTAACCTGTACCTACACACTGGAGCAGAACTCTCAACATATTAATTGCCTTCTCTGATACTTTCTTAACTTCTAAGTTATAAGGTAAGACTTGTGGAGAGTTCAAAATGGAGAAGGGTTGCTATGGAGTCAACAGGACAGGAGTCTGGGATTTATCAGATAACTTGTTTCCCAAAGAATAGGGATGGAAATGCATAAGGAAAGTTGAGTTTTGTCTAGACATGTATGCTTTTGTTGTAAAGTGTTTATAGTAACCTCAAGAATTATAAGATACAGAAATATCTATAGCATCTTTGGAATGTGACATTTCATAAAATTGTACAATATTAGAACTCAAAGGAATTTATATTTTATATTTCATCTCTTTTATTGAAGTATAATTGACATTTAAAATTTTACTAGTTTCAGGTGTACAACCTAATGATTTGATATTTATATATATTGCAAAATGAGCACCACAATAAGTCTAGTTAACATCTATCACCATACATAGTTCCAAAATACTTTTCTTGTAATGAGAAATTTTAAGATCCACTCTCTTATCAGCTTTCAAACAGGCAACACAGTATTATTAACTATAGTTGTTATGCTGTATATTATGTCCCTATTACTTACTTATTTTATAACTGGAAGTTTGTACATTTTTTTGACTCCCTTCACCAATTTTCCCTGCCCCACTGCCCTATATAGTCATCTCTTTATTGAGTGTCTAGCATGTTTCAGACACTGTGTTAAACAAATACATGTACGAGGTTGGACAATTAAGTTCGTGAACTTGTTGCAACAATGTTGCTAACCTGTTTTTGATATCAGAGGGATTATTCATTATGAATTAGTACCAACTGTCCAAACAGTTAACAAAGTTTACTATTTGGAAGTGCTGAAAAGGCTGCGTGAAAAAGTTAGATGACCTGAACTTTTTGCCAGCAATTCATGGCTCTTGCATCACAACAATGCACCAGCTCACAGGGCACTGTCTGTGAGGGAGTTTTGAGCCAGGAAACAAATAACTGTATTGGAGCACCCTCCCGACTCACCTGATCTGGCCCCCAATGACTTCTTTCTTTACCCGAAGATAAAGGAAATATTGAAAGGAAAACATTTTGATGACATTCAGGACATGAAGGGTAATACAATGACAGGTCTGATGGCCATTCCAGAAAAAGAGTTCCAAAATTGCTTTGAAGGGTGGAGTAGGTGCTGGCTTCACTGCATAGTTTCCCAAGGGGTATCCTTCGAAAGTGACCGTAGTGATATTCAGCAATAAAATATGTAGCACTTTTTCTAGGATGAGTTCACGAACTTAATTGTCAGAACTTGTAGGACTGTGCAATCATGTTCAATGCTACTAAGGAAAGGAAAAGAGCACTGTGAGAACCTAACGAGAATGATCTACATCAGGTTAGGGGATGAGTAAGTGTCAGGTAAGTTTTCTCTGAGGAAAGGACATTTAAACTGGGATGTGACAGAAGAGAAGACGTTAGGCAGGAAAAATGTTCCATGACCAAATGGCCTATGATGGGAAGAAGTGTGGCCTTCTCAAGTGAGTAAACAAGTCACTAAGGTTTAGAGACATATATTGCACAAATTTTGATCCCATCAACATGAATAGACAAGATGATTACACTTCTCTGGCATATTTACTGATTGAAATTGAAATTTTAATTTTTAGAAAAGAGATGTGATATGAGCTAAGTTATTTAATTTGCAATTTTGTACTCACTTTACAAAATCATGTGGTTAGTAGAAAAATTAAAGTTCGGAAAAGTGCTTACATGGAATATGTAAATATGTTCAATATCTGAATTTTCTCAGCTTTTTTTTGGTGTAATCCTAGTTGTAACGAGATTTTAAGGAATGGGAATGGAAATTTGTTTCCTATCTTCGTGTGTATTACCATGACTAAGATGTTTTGGTTTTAGAAACCATTTGCCCAGGAATGTGCTCAAGAATACCCAAGAGTTTCAGGGCAATGTTGCAATCTTGTCTCCTATAAAACCACACATGACAAGAGATTCATCCCTTTCTTACATACGGTGTTTCCCTGAAAATAAGACCTAGCCAGACAGCTCTAACGCATCTTTTGGAGCAAAAATTAATATAAGACCTGGCTTTATATTATATTGTGTTAGATAAGACCCGGTCTTATATTATAGTAAAATAAGACTTGGTCTTACATTAATTTTTGTTCCAAAAGACGCATTAGAGCTGATTGTCCAGCTAGGTCTTATTTTTGGGGAAACAGGGTATAGAGCTCTGGTAAATACAACACAAAGGAAAAGGCCAATAATCTAATAGGAAAAAGTGGATAAAGGATTTAAACAGGCAGTTTACAAGAAATACAAACAGCCTTGAACATGAAAAGGTGTTCAACCCCCACTCTCAATGAAAGAAATTCAAGTTAAAACTACATTGAGATATCATTTTCAACAACTCATTAACAAAGATGAAAACATTGATAATGTAGAATCATGGGAAGAGTGTGGGGGATTTTCACATACAGTCTTGATGGGAATATAAATGGGTACTTTATTTGTGGAACAATTAGCAATATCTATCCAAATGAAAATTTCCATACCTCTTGACTAAGCACTCAGTCTTCATTCTAAAAATTCATCTATCACTCCAATTGTAAAATAAAACATAATTATGAATATATTATACTAGTATTGTTTGTAAAAGAAATTAAAAGTGGAACTAGCCAAATTGTTCAACAATTGGGGTCTGGATAATAGCATACATACCCTCTCCAGACAATGAAATACTACACAGCCATTAAAAGAATGAGGTAGATGTATCCCTGTTTGCTGATATGAAAAGAACACCAACATATAGTAAATGAAAAAAGCCACGGACAGTGTGCATAGTAAGATTCATTAGTATTTTTCTAAAGGTACATGTATATTGTGGGCTGAATATATATCCCCCCAAATTTGTATGTTGAAGCCCTAACCTCCAATATATCAGAATGTGACTATATTTGGAGATTGGCCCTTTAAAGGGAAATTAAGTTAAAATGAGGTCATTAGGGTATACCCTAATCTCATCTAACTGGTATCTTTATAAGAAGAGATTAGGACATATAGAGAGAGACCAGGGATGCATAGGGAAAGACCATGTGAAGACACAGAGAGAAGATGACCATCCACAAGCCAAGGAGAGAGGACTCAGGAGAAACCAAACCTGCTAGACTTCCAGTCTCCAGACTGTGAGAAAATAAATTTCTGTTGTCTAAGCCACCCAGTCTATGGTATGTTGTTACACCAGCTCTAGCAACCTAATTTAACATGTGTATGTATATGTGTACATGGGACATTTCTGAATGTATACCCAAGAAACAGTAGTATTTATCTTTGGAGAGGGTGATTAGAGGTCTGAGGTGAAAAGGAGACTTTTATACTGCTTTAATTTTTACCGTATAAATACATCTGTGTCTAGGTTGAAGATTTCGGATCTGATCAAGAAAAAGCCAGGTCCACGAGATGGCAGTATTGCACAACAAGTTTCATCTGGCAGAGTTGGGACAGACTTGCCTTTGACAGGAGGTAAATCCCTCACAGCAGGAGACCTCTCAGAGACAGTGGTGTCACAACCATAAGGGGAGGAAAGTCAGGATATCCTGGGGAAGAGGGTGTCTAGGCAATGTCGTTCAGCTGCAAGGTGGGGAGTCTCTGGGTCAGAGATCTTTGCAGTGGTTTGAAGCTACAGGGTTTGTCTCCCCTATGGCTAATAGATGGCGGGTGCGGGATCGTGGGGTATGCAAAACAAACAGGTTGTAAATGGCTAAAATCTGCTTATTTGGGCTATAGTTAAAGCAATTAGAAATGTAAAAATTTGAGTTTGGCATCAGTAGGCTTTGAGCTAACAGTGCATGCCTGCTGTGAAGAAATAAAACAATAGCGACCAATATACAGGGGCCATCTTTAACGAATTTATGTATCATCATCATCATTATCTTCATCAGATACGTAGTAGGAAAAAGAGATTTGTCCATGTAGAAGTTTCACTCTCTGAAGAATAAGATAACAGGCGTTTTCACCTCTAATCTCCTCCACTGGGAGATCTCAGACCAAAGATGCCTGCCACCCATCCATAAACATACTATCCCTTCCCTGAATCCTCTATACCATGTCCTTCACCTAAAGCTGACAAGCTGGTGTGTTATGAACAGCATGGTTTTTATCTCTCCTGGGAACTCATTTTATATTTTCTCAAAATGAGTTGATGTACATTCATTGGTAGTATCCTACAGCCAATATGTGCAAAGAAGGAAATGATATCTGAGATATTTGGGTTATTCCACAAACAGAATATCTGTTTTCCCAAGCAGCAGAATTATCCCAAATAAGGCTTGGTGAGACACATGGGAGAGTGGAATCTTGCATAGTGTAATTTGACTAAATAACCGCTAAGGTTATTTTGTTTTTAAGTTATTCGATCATCTACTGCCCGATGTGATGCAAGTGGGAACTACAAGAGTCCCAAACGAGAAAAACCAGTGATAGCTTGTATAATAAGGATAGGGAATTTTCATAGAATTGTTAGGACTTCAGCTGAGCTTAGAAGGATGACATCATTTGTATAACAAGCAGGAAAACGTGTATCCAAGAGAAACATGGAATCATAATGCCAAGTTCCCACTTCTGGAGAGGTGAAGTTAGCAAGGGCATCAGCCCCGAGTGCTTCTGCCAAAAGTGCAAGGTCCAAGACCAGATGAGTGGCCAAGACAAAGTTCTTACACATAGAAGCCACAGCAAAGGATTAGGCGGGTGAATGATCACTTGGAGGGAGATCAGGAGCAGATAAATGTTTCTGGACTAAGAGCTGAGGCAAAGCCGTAAATAAAATAACTTTGATAGAACTCAAAGGAATTAGCAAAGAAGTTTGGGAAGTGGAATGCAAATCAGTTCAGGATAAAAAGTTCAAAGGGAAGTCATGAAAATCTGAGGGTATAGTAAGTGCTCATTTTTAAGTTGTGCTCCAGGACAGTCTTCCAAGGTTAAGGGGCAATATGAGATAAAACAGCATTTCACAACCAGATGAGTCTTTCAGCAATTGTTCTACAGAAGAAAAGCTGATACCCAGAGAGGCTGGCTTGCCCAATATCACGTAATTATAGTTAATACATTTGCAGAGCAAAAATAAAGAAAATGGAACAATTGGTTTTTGTTTTGTTTTGTTTGTTTTGATCATTAAGGAGGTTGGCTTAGCTACAACCAAGAGGAAATTAAGAGAAAGTAAAGTGGTTCCTGATTTGGGCACCGTGAAAGATGGCAGAGAGCAAAGATTTGATATTATAAGAAAATATCAATTACCTCAAGCCTAGAAGATGAAAATATCCATTAAAACAGAGAGGAAGATGCAGATATGATGTTGTGTTGTGCGTGTATGTTTATGTGTACATAAAAATTTTTGATGTAGGCAGTGCTGATATATTCACTGCTAGTGTAAAACCCCTGAAGAGGGAAGGTATGGAAGGTAGAAACTCACCCCACTTTGTTTATGTAAGCATTTCAATCATTTTCATGAAAAGTGTAATCATTTCAGATTATATATATGATTATAATTGTTTTATTATGGTATATGTGAATGTGTATGATGAGTTGGTACTTTTTAAAGAACATATGAAAATATGAGCTATATGTGTATTTATATTAAGATGGGTGACGTAACTGTATTCTATCTCTGATGTCATATTGCTTCAATGCTGGAAAAATGAAATAATTCTTAAGCGAAGAGCCCCTTGAGGATATAAAACTTGTATTTGCCCTAATAAATGAGACTTGTAATTGACAGAAATAATCCTTAAGTTGTGAGTTTTCTTAGGACAATATTGTTTTCTTGGTGATAAAATGCTAAGGGCAAGATTTGATTTAATGATTTGGGACAAAAAAACATTGTCTTGGTCATCAGTCTCTATAGGATATTCTGAATTGTCTTTATTACTACAACTACTACTCTGTCCTCAGTAGTATTACTAGAAATATCCAGAGGGTGCCAAAAAAATGTATACACATTTTAAGAAAAGAAAAACTGTATTAAAATTGTAATACTCATTTTTTACCAATAACAGAAGATAAATACAAGTCATATTTGACTTCTGCAGTTACAAGAGGTGCTCGGAGTGGTTACCATCAGTGTCCAGACACTTCTGATTACAGCGAATTACTGCTTGAGCATAGATAACATCTGTTAAAATGTTTTTTGGCACCCCGGTATATATGTGTATATATATATATATATAACTTTATCATATAATTTTATCACTCCAGCCAGAGATGACTATCAACTTGTATTTTTAAAATGTCGACACCGATAGTGGCCTATATAGTAAGGTGAGAATTGTATGAGTTTTTGAGAATTTGCTTAAATAAGTTTTCTAAAATTAAGCTCAGAATTTTTATAACATGCAAAGTTTAGTAGAGTGCAAAAAATATTTATGAAGACTTTACCTGATCTTGTGACCATTTACATAAACAATATATTTATGGTGCTTTTTAAACATTTGTAAAGTAAATCCAGAAGTTTAAAAGTTTTTGAAGTATGAACTACTTTATCTGTGTATAAAAACCCAGAGAATCTATAATTTACCTGATAATGAAATGTCATAGGTTGAGGTCAAACAGACTAGGAGAACCAACCGAAACTCTACTATGATGTAGTAGGGCGGAGAACATTGAAGAAAAATGAGTTGGAAATGAGAAAAAATAGCAAAACTCAATAGGATTAATAAAATATCAACATTATTTTTAAATGTTGAAGAAATTATAATCAACCCTAGAAGAGTTTAACGTAGGAAGTATATGTGTTAACTCTGAGGCTTATGACCATATGTGGCACGTACTTCTCATGTCACTAAACACAAATTTGGCTTTTATAACTAAAAGAGACAACTTCCTATACATTTGGCAGTTTTAATCATTCATAATTCCACAGGGACATATTTTTTATTGAATCAGTGTATATCATCTGAAATCTGCATTATTTAGTCAAAGTTCAGTTACTGGACTCATTAAGCAATATAAGAAGAATGAGGTTGCCAGTTATGTCTACAATATACAGGAAAATACATAAAATATGGTAGTATTTCATTAACAACTGTTAAGATCTCTTGGATTTTGTTTAGCTCTAAAATTTGGTGTTTACCCAAATTTATTATCTCATCCTTTCAATAGTTTATTTTTACTGATATAAAAACTAAGACTCACAGAGGTTATCTAGCAAAGTTGGAACGATAACCTATGCCTTCTCTCTGTTATTCATCAAACTTTGCTGATGTCCAGAAAAACAGTTCTCCAGGCTTTTTCTAGAAGCACATTGTCACTTCTATCTAATGTGGATATTCAGCCCCTATATGTGAGTATGGCTGTGTCTGTTCTACTTGTTGATTGTCTGTTCTGACTGAATGATTTTTTTTAACATTTTAAATATCACCCTTTTTCTAACCAAACCTATTCAGGACTAAGTTTCCAACATTATTAAGTGTATAGGGAATAAATACATTCTGAAGATTAATTGCACAATGTAAATGTTCGTCAAATTATTGTTACTGATTTTTGTTTAATGAAAAATATAACTGTTGAATTACTGAATAAACATTGGAACTTCACTACTGTTTATATTTATTACACAGGAGGGTTTTTTTTATTGAGAAGATAATATAATAGCAGGATGAAGAAAACTTAATCCCCAAAATAGAAGCAGCTATTTTTATTGGATTCTATATGTAGGGCTGCAATCATATTTTAATATTATGCTTCATTCACTTGACATGGTCATAAATATGTTCTTGCCCCTACATAGTTTTATTAGTCACATTTGAATGACTGCATACCATGTTAATGCGTATAGTTTAGATATTAACTATGACATTATCACTTTAAGATTAAATGTGGTAATAATGTTTTGACAAACCTCATATATTTGAATTTATATGATACAAGCCACTAAAAATATATGCTTTTTATGTAGTTTTATTTTAATGATTTAGGCTCTTGAACGCATTTTAATCCTTAAGATGTAAATTAGCTTAATTCAACTTGGAAAATGAATATGTACCTTGAAGGTATGAATTATTTTCACAATAAATACCAAATGATTTTGATTAATTTAACAAAAAAATTAAATCAATGTTACAATCTTGTGTACAGGATATTTCTATATAGTATTTGTATAGAAGTTGAGGAAAAGGTATCAACTTTGGTAAAATTAGAATACAGTGAATTTGAATAAAAAGAATGGAGCCCTATTCAGGACCATTATGTTATTATAATATGCTATAATAGTAACATATCTAAAAATGTCATTTGGATATTCATGCTATCCTGGTTGTTTCATGTTTTGATTGCCACTCTTGCTTTAGTTCATACAACAGCGTGATTGCATTTGAGGTCAAATTCCATGCAAGCACAACTTAATGAAGTAAATTTTCATCTCACCAAAGTGTAACATTCTACCAAGCCTGTTCATTCTGCCAAGCCAATGCAGATCATTTAGGGTATAATTGGCTGCTACGGGCACTCGCACAAGCTGTGACATTTCAGTCAGCAACAGGGTAATATCTGGAAAGCCAAAGAAACAATTACATGCTGCAGAAGATAATTTGATTTGGGAAGGAAGAAAATATAAAATAAGCCAACTCGTTTCCACTTCAGATAGGTAGTGAGGAAGCTACAATACTAGTCATCCACCCCTCTTCTACAAAATGTGAGATGTTGGAGAAAGAGAAAACACTGACTTGACTAATACAGGATGAAATCATTGGGAGTCTTCTGTTTAGAGAAGCCAAATAAAATAAAAGGACCTGGAGACCATCTAATATTAAGGGAGGACAGAAAAGGACATTAATTTATAAAATGTCATTCAACTGATAAATCAATGAGAGAGAGAAAAAATCAAGAGGTGAATGGAAGAAAAAGAAATGAAAAGAATAAGGTAAGTAAGGGGAAAACACCTGTAAAAAAGGACACAGACCAAGGGAAGGTAGGAAAATATAAGGCCATCTAAAAAGTTGTGATGTAGATTATTTTAAATCTTATTTTCTCCAATAATGAAATAAATGTAAAACAATATAGCAATGAGATATCATTTTTGCCTATCCCATTAGCAAAAATTCAAAAGAATATTAGCACCCAATTTGGGCAAGTATGTAGGAAAAATCTCCTACACTATTGGTTGATTTATTGTTTTATTTATTTATAAATACATAAGCTGTGTGAAGCTAATGGGCAAAACTTTATTGAAATACTCAAACTCATTGATTCAGCAATTCCTTTTATTAGAAAGAGACTTATACAAGTATGAAAAGATATATGTACAAGGATATTCCCTACAGGATTATTTATGATCTTAAAAAATTGGGGGGAGAGGACTAAATGTGTGTCAGTAGGGCTTTGGTTAAGTAAATTATTGTATAGTCACATAGTGAAGTAGTATATGTAAATATAAAAGAATTAAGAAACTCTTTTATTAATACAATGTTCAATATATATTAGGTGAAAATGCCTATAGTACTGTGTTTCCCCGAAATTAAGACCTAGCCGGACAATCAGCTCTAACACATCTTTTGGAGCAAAAATTAATATAAGACCTCACGTTATACTATATTATTTTATATTATACCAGTATTATATTATATTATATTATATTATATTATATTATACCCAGTATTAATTATATTATATTATACCCAGTCTTATAGTAAAATAAGACCGGGTCTTATATTAATTTTTTCTCCAAAAGACACATTAAAGCTGATTGTCCCACTAGGTTTTATTTTCAGGGAAACACGGTATTAGCAGCTTTAGTAGTGGCCATACTAGTAATAATAGTATTATTTAACAGTATTATTTAATATTTATCGAGAACTTACTTTGCATGTTATACTAAGCCCTTTATAAGCATTACCTCATAATTCTTACAAGAACCATATGATGTAGGCAGTATTTTTAACTACATTTAATGGATAAGAAGACCTGAGACTCAAAGAGATTAAATAATTTGCCTAAGGATGCTGATGAGGGCCAGAGCTGGGTTCCAAATCTAGGTAAGCCTGGCTCCCAAGTGTAGACTCTTAACCTAGATTCCTAGAAAATAGTGCGATCTAATTATTTTTCAGGAAGAACAATTTAGTAAATGCATAGAAAAAAATACAGAGTATTCACTAAACTATTCATATCCTTTATCTACTGAGGAGGAAGTTATGAGGGTGCTTTACATTCCTCCTTATTTCTACAATGTTTGTAAATTTTTATAACATTTCCTGTTTATAAGAAGAGAAATCATCAGATTAATAAATTGTTTGTTTTGTGAAAGTTAATTGCAAAATAGCACTCTAAAATCACTGAAAATGTCTTTACTCATGGTTCTCAGAACTTCCTAATCAAGGCTCCCCAAATGCCAGTCCATGAACTGAACACATCACAATCACCTAAGGAATATTTTATTGCACGTACCTATTCCTTGGCCCCAAATGCCCCTTCCTACCCAGTTCAGTACATCTGGGATGGGGCTCTGGAATTTACATTTTCAAAAATCTCCCCGGGTGATTCTGATACCCAGCCAGGTCTGGGAATCGCTGTCTAAGAGACTGTGATTTATGTAGATCAAAAGAGGAAAGAGAGAAAGTGCACCATATGATATATTAACTCTAATTTCATTTTGGAGGTGGCTTCACAGAGAAATGGTTGCTAAATGATCAGTATATATATTTCAGCACATACCTATACTACTAAAAATATGTCGACAACTTTGTCCATCTGAAATATGCCAATAATTCATATTTACCTTGGAATAGAAGGAGGGAAGATGTTTGGAAGATTTTATAACTGAGTAATTAAAACGGTGTGGCATTAGTGCAGAGATAGACATCTAAACCAACAGAGCATAATAAGAGCACAGAAACACATGCAAGCGTAGGTGGGGCCTTGGCTTATTGTAGGGTTGTCATAAGTCAATAGACAAGGATGGTATTGAGCAATGTACTATCTACACAGGGAAACATAAGACTCACAATTAGCAAAATATCTGGGGCTTGTTGGGCATTCAAAACATTTTTTTTAAAGAGTGATAGCTTTTTATTTTTAATCCTCTGAGTTCTTCTGCTTCCCTAACTTCCTACTGTCAATTGTCTTCAATAGCTGTTCATCCGCTTCCTTCCCCAGCTACTTTTAAATGCTAGTGTTTCCTTGAGTTCTTTCCTTGGTTGCCTTCCATTTTCTTCACATCCTCCCTGTACTCCTCCGGGGCTATTTCATCCATTCTCATGACTTAGACGACCAAGGACAAAAAGAAATTCCAAATCTCTTATTTGCAATGGAGGCTTCTATCCCAAATTCCAGACCAGTATTTCCAATGCTTAAGGGATCTGAAAGGCACCTTATATTTAACATACCAATTCATTATCTTCTCTCACTGTTTCTTCTTTTATAATTACAATCTAAATTATTGAAATCACCACCCAACCAGTCTCCCAAGGTAGAAATTTGTGAGTCATAATTAACTTTGTCTTCTTCTTGTCAACTGACCACCAAGTCCTATAATTTATACATCAAAAATATCCCTTGACAACCCTCCATTCCTATGACCCCGGCCTCAGTTCAAGTCCTCACTATTCTCACCTCTAAATTGCAAGTTTCCCATCTCCTTCGTCTAGTTTATTCATCGTATTCCCATGGAGAGTGGTTTGCCTTAAAATAAAAGTGGTTTAAAAAAATTATGTCTGCCACTCCCCTTCTTAAAGGACTGGTAGCTTTACAGAAGTCTTCATAATTAAGTCCGTATTTCTTATTTGGCAAATGACAATAATAATGGCAATATCACATATTGAGTGCCTATTTTATATATGAGTAAAATGAGGCTCCAAGGGGTCACTTTCCTAAAGTGACCGTCACTTTCCTAAAGTGTCACTTTCCTAAAGTGACAGAACTCAAAAGTGGCAAAGCTGGGATTTCTTTTTTTTTAAAATTAATGTTTATTGGGGTGACAATGGTTGGTAAAGTTACATAGGTTTCAAGCATACAATTCTGTAATACATCATCTATATATCACATTGTGTGTTCACCACCCAGAGTCAGTTCTCCTTCCATCACCATATATTTGATCGCATGTACCCTCATCTACCACCTCTAGTAACCACTAAACTATTGTCTGTGTCTATGAGTTTTTCTTTCTTCATTTGTTTGTCTTGTTCCTTTGTTGCTTTCAGTTTTATATCCCACATATCAGTGAAATCATATGGTTCTCTACTTTTTCTGTCTGACTTATTTTGCTTAGCATAATAATCTCAAGATCCATCTATGTTGTCGCAAATGGCATATTTCATCTTTTCTTATGGCAGAGTAGTATTCTCTTGGGCATGTACCACATCTTCTTTATCCAATCATCTATCGAAGGACACTTTTTGTTTCCATGTCTTGGCCACCATGAATAATGCTGCAATGAACATTGGAGCACATATGTCTTTATGGATAAATGTTTTCAGATTTTTTTTGGTATGTACCCAGGAGAGGGATTGCTGAGTTTGGGATTTCAATCTAGACAGAATTCAACCCTGCAGCACATGCTCATTTCGAATGTTACTTCGTCCATTTATAGATCCATCTCACCACATAAACTGTGACTTTCCCAAGGACAGGAATGGTGTCATATGCATCTTTGTGTCCTCAGTGTCTAACGCTGTGTCTGGCATATGCTTGTTTTTAAAAAAGTGGATGAAAGGACAGAGAGTGGAAGAGGGGATGGAAAGACGGAATTGAAGAAACTGGTGAGGTTATTTTAAGAAGAACATGATGCCGTTTTAAAATGTTTAAAGAACTATCATTTGAAAAGGCTTTATCCTCCTAATAGTAGGGATGATTTAACCTGAACTCTATGAATGAATTTAGAGAATGCATTTTTCTAGGACGAGGATCCATAACTTTCATAAATCTCACAAAGCTGCCTGTGATCCAGAATAATAATGTTTAGAACTATTTCTCCAGAGGAAAATGAATGAGCAGATGTTACAGGGAGACCAGTTTCAGATGTCTGTAAAGAGGAAATCTATAACAAGGAGAGCTGTTTGAAAATAAAATCTTTACAGCAAAATATCAAAAGCTTGGGATCAGTAGAAACAATCCAGCAGAGGCCAGATAAACATGTCCAAAGACACAGAAAAAGGAATCCATAGGATTTTGGCAGGCTGAAGACTACAATAGAAAAATTTCCACACTCTTTCAACCTCTGTGACTCTGTAATTCTAAGATGAAATCCGTAACAAATTTGTCTTTTCTTTCCTATCTTTTTTTTACTTCACAGATTTTGACTCTTTTAGAACTATCATGACATCTTTCTCTGTTTTCTTTCCATGCACTTACCTTTAACCATCATCTTTAGGTTTCTTTGCATTTCTTAATAAACCCAAATAATTTATATGTAAATTGTGTTGAAATCAGCAAGCATCGATACTTTCTACTTCTCATGTTGGATCCCCTTCTAACTTGTATAGCCTAATTGCTCATTTGTCATAGTTTTGCTTTCTAGGTTATTGAGATATTAGTTTACATTGTATAAAACTTTGAAGCATGAATTGTGGAAATAATAGTTCTCTAGACCTAATCCCCTCTAATACCTGAACTACTTTATTGAGTATGGCTCTCTTTTCTTCTCAAAGACATATATTTACTCCATAATCACTGTTGACAGAACAAAAACTCTCAAAAATATTTACATTGCTGTTGTTCAAAAGGAGATATAATAAGAGTTCAATTTAATGACATGTAGGAGATTTTCCTAGTAACGTTTCCCAATATATATCTCATTATTTGCATCTCTGGATGATTAAAAGGACGTAAAACATTTAGAAAGGGATGGATCTGAGCGAATGTGGGAGTTATTCATAAAATAATAATAGTAAATATTTAGCATTTGTTCATGTGCTGAAGTCATTGTATTCTATTTAGAAACACACAAAAATACGTGGTCTTTTATTAAGAGCAGCTCTCAGAGCTAAAATTAAATAATTAGTCCTTGTTCGGTGATATAAAGTAATGGGTGAGGCAAATGTCAATGACCTTCATTCTTTTTGTTAACACAACCCAAAGAAAAGGCATAAAAAAGATCAAGTCTGCAGGTATATATTAGTGCCCAAATCCAGTCAATATTTGCTGCCATCTGCTGGTCAAAAGAGAAAACTGCAAGAAACGGACAAATCTATATAGGGAATTTGATCAGGTTTGTAGTGCCAAGGCATTTATGTAGGGCATGATGGGGTTAATTACCCAGAATGGTGCTTATAAAAATACTGTACACCCTGGCTTCAGAGCAAGTCCATTCCGAGTGGCAGGGGAGAGATGAGGTCAGGGTGGCTTATGGGCTGCCTACTCAGAGGGTATAGGTATTTGTCCTTGGGCGTGTATCTGGTCACCTATACCTTAATTTCAAGCTCCTCCTCCCTCAACTTTGATTGCAAAGCAATAAAGTCCATTTCTTATTGCGTGGTACAAGATTTCCTAAAATGTTGCCCCCAAGGAAAACTGGGTCTTCTTGATCAGAGATTGCAAACAGGAAATTAGATATGGATTACACAATTTAGACATAGAATTTTATAAAAATGTGGGTGTCAATTTTAAAATAGAAAGTTCACATACAAATCTAGATTTCTGGCTTCTCTTGGAAAATTTGGAATATCAGATCACACTGGACTCTATTGCCACGCGGCTGGGGTGGGCTCTGGCTGTGCCTATTAAGTAAGATGACCTCTCCTGCTCATCACAGTTCCCACCACTTCCTATCTCCCAACATGGAGCCCAAAGATCAAATGACACTTATCATTCTTGCTCTATGTTTGTTTGTTTGTTTCTATAAGAAGAGACTTTTAACCTATGTGAGGCAGAGACTACTAGCTGCTTACTCTTGCATTCTCCCCCTTTTTTTTTTGTTAGTAACTGATATCTATATTATCAGGGATGGCATGGACCCAACTGAAAATTGTTTCCCCTTCTCCCTTTCTGAAAGTAGTCACCAATGAGATATATGTGGAAGTTTATGGGCAGGACTTCTGGGAATATTTTTTTTAGAACGGCTGACTTGACTACTACAAGGAAAACAGGTGTTTTCTGCCCTTCCACCCGTCCTTTTTCTGCATGCAGACATGATGGCAGGAGCTTTAGCAGCTATCTTGGATCCTGAGCTGGCATAATATCAAAGGGATTAAGGATGGTGCTCTCAGGCTGAACGTGGGGAAGAACAGGAGATTGTTATCAAATCTGTGGTACTTGGTATTCCAGTTTTCTGATCAGTAGGGTTTACTATACTGTTAACAGAGGAGTATGAAAATCAGCTCAATAAAATTCTCCTCATTGAATGCCTTTTGCTCCCTTTGAAATGGTGTGGTCTTGGGTCATTTCTCCTGGAAAACAGAGTTTGAGGTGGAGATTTGCATGCAGAAAATTTACAGAAAGGCTCTTGGGAACAATCCTGTAAGGGAGCCAAGCAAACAGAATTGGGCAGAGAGAAGCGAAGCGGCAGAGAAGTTGCAGCAGAGAGCTCAGCTGATCCTGTAGAAATGTCTGGAGTTGAGATGGCCTTTCAGAAAATGTCCTAAACCAAGACAAGGGGGCTGAGTCTTTGTACTTCTGCATGAACCAGTCAGTCACTGGAGGTGGACTGCCCCTGGAAAAGAGGCATAAGCTTGCAGGAGGGAATGCTCTCCTGCCCGGAGCAATGCTGAGGAAGGTTCCTCAGCTGTGAACCATCAGTAGCTATCAGAAGTTGAGGGCATGAGCCATCGTTCTCAAGAGAACCAGGAAGTTGCCTGATAGCCTCCTCTAGCTATGCATTCTGCCAGTTAAGTTCGTGAACTTGTTGCAACGATGTTGCTAACCTTTTTTGATAGCAAAGGGATTACTCATTATGAATTTGTACCAACTGGACAGTAAACCAAGTTTACTATTTAGAAGTGCTGAAAAGGCTGTGTGAAAAAGTTATGCAACCTGAACTTTTAGCCAACAAGTCATGGCTCTTACATCATGACAATGCACCAGCTCACACAGAACTGTCTGTGAGGGACTGTCGTGTGGGGAGTCATCAGGTGGGGTTTCTAGTCCCGCTCCCCACATAAGAACACAGGACATGGTGAGGCCAAAAAGGAACACCCACGGAGCCATAGATAGGGGGCATACCACTATATTCTCGCTGGCAGCATCCGCCTCTCTGCAATCCGCTCTTGCTAGCTCAGCCACCATCTTCTTGCTAGCCCCCATTTTCTGCTAGCGTAGCCACAGCAGTTATATTAGTGGCCAATGGCTCACTGGTTACAGCTGACGGCCAACTAGCCACAGCTGATGGCCATCCAATCACAGTTGATGGCCATTTACTACCTGAGCCAGCACCTTTCTATGTGAGGCCGAGAGCCTGGAAACTGCTTTCTGGGGCTCTGTCCCCACAGGGACAAAGGAAACAAAAAGCTGTATTGGAACACTCTCCCTACTCACCTGATCTGGCTTCCAATGACTTCTTTCTTTACCTAAAGATAAAGGAAATATTGAAAGGAAAACATTTTGATGACATCCAGGACATTAAGAGGAATGCGACAACAGCTCTGATGGCCATTCCAGAAAAAGAGTTCCAAAATTGCTTTGAAGGTGGACTAGGCGCTGATGTCGGTGCATAGCTTTCCAAGGGGAGTACTTCAAAGGTGACTATAGTGATATTCAGCAATGAGGTATGTGGCACTTTTTCTAGGATGAGTTCGCAAACTTAATTGTCCGACCGTGTATGTACATATCAGAGTGTAATTCCCATATTTTAAGTTTTACATATTACTCTTATAATGATTTTCATTTGTCAATGAATCAGAACTAAAAATATTTCCGGCTCTTTGTTATGTGCTTTTGGATTGAAGAGCAAGTTTACACCATTACTAAGATTAGCAGCTGTGAACAGCCAAGCTGAGTAATAAGTTCAATGTCTTCTGTTCTTTGAAGTGAAGAGAATGATGACTATGGGAGTGAATAAACAAAGAGCATTCTAAGAACTCTATTTAGAGGGGCAAGTGTTCGGGGCAAACAGATCCCAGTAGTATGAAACAACCAGAGACAAAGGGGCAGGTCTTTCCTCCAGGCAGTTGCCTCCCTGTTGCCTCCCTGCAGTTTTCGAAAGACCTTCCTACTCATTGACACCTTCCTTACCTCCTGTCCATGATGACTGGCATGGCGCCCCTTTGGCTTTTCTTGCAATGCTCTCAGCTTCTCTGCCGTCCTGCTGCTCTAAGGATTCTGATATCAAGATAAAAATCGCTATTGCCTTTCATTGGTTTTGAGGTCAGAGCTAACAGAAGTAGCTTGTTTTTTTAATCAAGGTGAGCTTGCCCACCATATGGGTGTTAATCACAGATCCATGTTAGTTCACTGGTTTAAAACGAAGGGAATTGAATACATCTATGCTTTGTGCTTATCCCACGCAATGCTTTTTTAATTGCTTGCATAGACTCGTTCAATGGCTTCTGTAATGCTGAAAATAAACCTTTAAAGTAAGTCGTCTGGGAAAATAGAAATGTAAAGATTGAGGAGGAAATTGTGGTTGAGTTGATAACGATTAAGTACCCAGTTTCTTAAATCATATTGAAAAGGAAAATTTCAAAATTATTCTTTTTTATACACATAATTTAATCCCTTACAAAGATTGGGCTCTAGGAAGAGTGGAAAAACTCAGTGTTTCTTACATCAACCAGGTGCAAACACTTTCTCAGATTCACATGGTATTGAATGAAATTCTTAAAGGAAATATCCAAATTGGTTAAGATATATTAAAATCATCATAATTCTGACAGTATGTTTTATCTTTATTGGCTCCTTCTGGGTATTGTTAAAATCATATAAAAATGTACAAAAGTTAAATGTACAAGAATTATTGGTTTTATAATCTGTTAGCTGCATGTCTCCTCTAAGTGAAATCAAGATAATACACCTTACAGAATTGAATGAAAATCGTCCCTGAGCAGGGACTTTAATTTGTATACTCATCACCCAGAACAGTTTCTGGCACATCACTAGAGATAGCACTAAATATTTGTTGAATGAATAATGGATGGATGGTGAAACCAGCTGCATGGGGACCAAAACACTTTGAAATATCTCATAGGACTTATCTCATAGGAGTGGCTGTGATAGCTGAAACCAGAATGGCTAATGAGATGGCTAATTAAAAGGCAAAGTATAAGGAACTGAAATGAGCACCAGTTACTTGTGTAAATCTATTAGAAAAATCAGAAACTTCCTCTTTTTATTTTGCGGTCCTCTGAAATATTTCAAAATTTTGAAAACTAAATCACGACTATAAAGACTTTATTAAAGAATCTACAATAAAGACATGATGATCATATTTGAAAATGCAGTACTTTATTTTAAAAGATAAGACTTAGGAAGATGGAAGCATAGCACACTCTCCTGGTTCATGTGTGTATCAAAACAATATGAATATGCTTCACTCGTTTCTTAATGTACAAGATATTCCCACCCAAGTCTCTCTCTATATTAGTTTTATTTTCTGATTACAAAGTAAATACTTGCCCATTGAAACAAATTCAGTCACTTAAAAAAAATAAAACAGACTAAAAAATTATCCCCTAATTCTACCACTTGGAGACAACTACTGTTATATTCTAGTGTAAATCTTTCAAGACTGTTTCCTATGCAAATGCTTACAGAGTTGTACAAATGTCTGTGAAGTGCTTAGCCCACAGCAAATGTTCAAAAAAGAGGTCAGTTATTATTATGAACAGTTTTTCTACCAATCTTTTAAATTTAACAATATAGTCTAAACACATTTTCTTTAAAAATTTTGTGTGTATTTGAATAAATGCAATTTACATAGTAATCCCCCTATTAATGGATAATGAATGCTATTTCCTACTTTTCTCTATTGTAAACTTTTCTGTAAACATCCTATTCTTGCAGATGTGCATATACATATGCCCATTTTTTCCCAAAAATCTTAGTCTCATATGTAAAGTCCTATTTCAGTTGTTTGATCTCTGCATTGTCACTAAAATTTTCTGTGCATTAGTTTCCTCATTTGTAAAAGTTGATAACATCTGCTTACAAAGTTGAAAGGATTAAATACTTATGTTTATAAAATATCTACTACAGTGCCTGGCTCAGAGATAGAATTCAATAAATGGTATATTTTATTTAGAATAATTTATCAAAAGTGGGCTATATATCAGCCCAAATCTAAGTACCAGTTAAAGCCTTTTGATACATATTGTCAACTGGCTATTCAGAAAGATTATACAAATTTCTACTTCCATCACTGGTGTCTGAGGTTACCCATTCATCATTTTCGTCAGAACTCAGGATACTATCAATATTTTTTTAAGTCTTTGCCAATTTTTTAAGTGAGCAGTGTTTTCTTATTTTGTTTCAGTTTGTCAATTTGTATTTATTTTGTTTCCTAGAAACTTGAGAATCTCACATATTATAATTATGCATCCTTATCTCTCCTTTCATGAATTGCCTATTTACATCACATGTGCACTTTTCTGTCGGAGAGTTCCTTTAAGTTTATAAGAGTATATTGTATTTTAACAACATCCTTACTTGAAAATCTTTTCCTCACTTTAACATTTGCTTTTAAATTTTCTTGAAATATTTAGCTTTAGTGTCATGCTTAGAAAATCCTCCAAAATACCAAGATTATATTATTCACCTACATGTACAAGTATGTTTGTGTATATACATAGGTTAATCAGTTTCCTCAGTTATGATATAGATCTTCTGAATCTTTATTTCTGAGAGAAGTGTGTTAAAGATTCTTGCCCTACTTGTGGAAATGTCAACTTCTCTTACATGTCAAATAGTTCATGTATTATGATACTGTAGGGTTTGGTGCATACAGTTATATAATTATGCCAACTTTTTTGTAGATTATAGTTTTTATCAATATAAACTATTTCTCTTTGTCCTATTCATTTTTTTTACTTAAACGCTAGTTTATTCTACATTAATATTAGTATCCTGAATTTCTATTGCTGAATTTTCTTATTTTAACTTTTCCTATTCTTTAGTAAAAATATATTTTGTGTTTTTTTTTCTTTTGGAAGCATATCTTACCTTACTATATATCTATTTTGTTCTTTGACTCTATCTGAGTTCAATAAGAGAGGAAATAACCCACTCACATTTATATAATGACTGATATGTTACTTTTCATTTTGTTATTTTATATTTTGGCTTAGTATACTTTATTGTTTTTAAAAATCCTCATTTCCTTTAATATATAGGTCATTTGATTTTTCCCTTTTATTTTTCTATGGTGTAATTAATAGATATATTTTTTCCTTATGTATTCTACTATTGGATAGTTTAAGCTTTTTTGAATTGTATTTGGCTCTCTGTTTCTTCATATCCTGTAGCTACTATTCCAACAGAAACTAAAAAATATATTTTATATTCAATGCAATGTTTCTGATATTAAGGGGTAAAACAGAATTCATTTATTTTCCTTAAAAGCAATATTATAAATAGCAGTTTACTGTAATGATAATAACAGCTGTTTTCATCAAGTTTTCTAGGTGTTATGCATTCTGCCAAGTCTTTTATTAAGTCATTTAGACCTGAGTAAAACCTTGTGAGACAGGTACCATTATTATCCCCATTTTACAGTTAAGGAGAGAGAGGCATAAACAGTTGGAATTAAAACCATATGTATCCAGGTACATTATGAGACTAACCTGTAAACGTGACTAGTATTTAGATCATTTCCCTTTGACACTGACATTTTACTGATTTTTTGCATGCTTGGTAATTGTTGATTGGATTCTGGACATTATGATGTCATATTATTGCATTTTAGGTTTTGTTGTATTCTTTTAAGGAGAATTAGACAAAGAACCCAGAAATAGCAAATCTTTTGACAAAAGTGCAAAAGCAATTCAATGGAGGAAAGATAGACTTTTCAACAAATGGGGTTGGAGCAATTGGATAGCCATTCTGGAAAACGGTTTGACAGTTTCTTAAAAATACTAAACATGAGACTACCATATCACTGAGCAATTGCATTCCTGGGCATTTATCCCAGAGAAATGAAAATGTATGTTCACACAAAAACTTGTTTATAGCAACTTTATTCATAACAGCCCAAAATGGAAAACAACTGACATACCCTTCAATGTATGAATGGTTAAACAAACTGTCGTGTATCCATATCGTGGACTACTACTCACTCAGTAATAAAGAAAAAAAGTACTCATACACACACAACAATTGTAAAGAACTGTGCTGAGTGAGAAAGAAGCCAGCCTCAAAGGGTTACATTCCATTTATACTCACATAGCATACTTAAAATGACAAAATTAGAGAAATTGAAGACAAATCAGTGTTTGATAGTGTTTAAGAAAGTTGTGCAGGAGGGAAAGTAGGTGTGGCTATAAAAGGGCAACGTGAATGATCCTTGTGGTGATGGAAATGCTCTGGATCTTGACTGTATCAATGTCAATATCCTGGATGTGATATTGTACTATAGTTTTACAAGATATTACCTTTGGGGGAATTATCTGTGTTATCTCAGGATTTTCTGTGTCATTTTTTCTAACTGTATGTGAACTATAATTACCTCAAACTAAAAAGAGTTAAAAAAAATCATTTAAAAATGAAACATCACTTATGGTAATTATTCCACCAACAGTCATTAGCTTAGAAAAGTGATTCTCAAACGGGGGTGATTTTGCTCCTCGTGGGACATTTAGCAATGTCTTGTGTCATTGGGTAGAGGCCAGGGATGCTGCTAAACATTCTGCAATGCACAGGAAATCCCCTATAACTAAGAATTATCCAGCCTAAAATGTTAATATTAATATTAGGTAAAACCCTGGCTTAGAGCTAATAATTTTGTCACATAAGGCCATACATTTTATTTAACTTGGATTAGGGGGTAACAATTCTTAAAATTGGACATTCAATGGGTATTTTACTATTGTTAAAAACAGCTTGGGTGGCAATTTGTTAATACCTCTTAATATTTCAGGCTAAAAGTATTATAGCCATCCTCTTGGTATGCCACCAAGAACTTTGGTATCTTGCTCATCCATTCATCTTTGTTTTAACGTTAGCTCAAAATGATCCCTTAGTCAGAAGGTACACCCAGAGCCCACTTCTATGTGGAGGTGGGAAGGCTTTCTTACATTTCTTTGTTAGGTTGTTCAATGATCATAAAAGGAAGCCAATCGTAACACCATTTCATTAGAGTTGGTTAGTATAGAACTTTACTGTGAACTTGAAATAGTTAAACTTAAAATACTTGATACAATATATAATCTTGAACTCATAGTTCCTTAATACTGATCAAAAGCTTGATTGAGAGAAACAATAATTTTGAGAATTGTCTGTTAGATAAATAACCTACCTAATTCTTTCCATGTTATTGAATCTATCTCTCTATAAAACAAAGATAGGCCATCAGAAAGTTATTTCTTAAGCTGTAATATATGGCCTACCTATCCCCACCCCATTAGTTTATTCAACAAGTGCCAGATGCTAGGGATGTGGCAATGAACAAATCATGTAACTTTCCTGCACTAAGGAGTTTGCATTCTAAGGGACAGTGCACCAATTATTTACTGCTATATAATGAACCACCCACACATGCAATGTCTTAAAAAACATTGTTATTACAGTTTTCAAAACACAAGGCTGAGAGGTAGCTTTACTAGGCCAATTGTGGCCACTGAGGTATTGCTCATCCTTTAGTAGCCTAGTCCAAGTGTTTTCTCATTTCAATGGCCACGAGGGAGACAGCAAACCCAATTGTGCAAGTGCTATTCAAGCTCTCCATCTGCTAACACCTCATTGGCCTAAGCAAGTTACACAACTTAACCCATGAGTCAAAGGTTTGGGCTGGTTGCCCCACCCATAATGAGAGAGCTCTACAAAGTTCAGTGACAAGCTACAGAGCCAATATTAACTAATGGATCCAATGTTAAAATTATTGCAGAAGGAGACAAAATAATATTATGAGAAATAATGACAAGTACTGTATGAAAAAAATGAAGAAAGCAGGGTATGAAAATAATGACAAGGGGTGGAGGGATGGTTGGTGCTATTTTCGATAAGATGGTCAAGGAAAGCCTCCTTGATTCAGACATGTTTGAATAGAGAACTCATGTGAGGATGGATCATTTAGGGAATTTGAGTAATAGAGGCTAACAGGAACAAAACAACAAAACAGAAAGATAATGAAATAAGGGAATAAACAAACTAAAGTGAAAACTCAGCTGGAAGCTATAAACTTGTATTCCCATTAGCCCATATGGTTGGTTGCATGGCCACTTTTACGCATTTATTTAATGTGTATCCAGGACTGAAAAGATACATGAGCTTCATTTGCAGCTCCCATTATTCACAGGACCTCTAGTCTGATGATGAAATCAGTATTTCACACTGAGGCAGTCATCATGTCTGTCTTTTCATACCAAATGTAATGATGAATTTTATGCAATTAAGGAAAAAGTTAAATAGTGTGTACTGGGCGTTGCCACTGAAAGATAAATTGCAGTTCTATATTTAAATCTTTTGAACCTCTTCAAAGACCAGCTCAAATACTTGACATGGCCAGTAAGTAGAATTAAATCTTTGTTTAGGAAGTGATTCATTAACAATAAATAGTGGGGAAAGAAACAAAGCCAAATTTATAGTCAATAACATGAAATCTCAATCCATTATATCTTTTTAAAAAATATGTGAATCTATATGAAAATAAGAAAATCCTTAGTATAAGAAAAATCCTTGGTATATATAGCTAATACTCAAATGGGAGAAAAACCAATTCAGTGGTTAAAATATGTGGTTAAAAATGTCATAAATGAATTATTGATTTTGATTTTCTAATCTGAAGTTTAGTTGAAAATATGTTTAGGATTTATTTTAGAAAATATATAAGAATTCATTTATAATCACTATCCTTTTAAAATAAAATTTATTTAAAAATTGATTACTTCCATTTAAAGCCTAATTTGGAAGGATTTTATGTCAAAAATTCCAGTAGCTGGTGCTCTTATAACTTCTTCTGGAAAACTGAAGAAGTTTGAATCAGTAGCTGATGTCTGACTCAGCTAATTTAATGTTAACAAAACCAAATCAGTGCATCTGACTCAGGATTTCCTCAGCTGTAATAAGCACAGTGTATAATCTAAGAACACTGAAAATGTGATAACTACTTGCTGGAGACTACTTTCATTAGCAGTGAAAAAATACCATGATTACTTTCAAGGAAGAGATTCTGGGAATATTATGTTGTGCTCTTTGTGAAATAAGATCTCATGAAATGTGAACAGTGGAAAATTTTAGACATTGCCAGGTTTTACTTAATAAGTTGTTGTTGAATTAAACTAAATATTTTAAATAAAACACTATTGGTATACATTAGTCTCAAATGTGCCAATAACCTTTTTTTGTTATTAAAAATCTAGACTTCATCTGTGATAGTACATGTGAATTTTATAAATATACTGCTATACACATAATATATCTGAATTATATATACATATAAACTACATAAGATGTACATGACATGGAAAAAATGATTAGAATTTTGGAGCATATTACAACTTCTATAGCACGTCTGGGTGTATCTGTGTATATAGATTGGGGAACAGGGGATTTGTTTTCTCATAACCACACATACGTGCTTATGGAGTTAGTAATGGTACATCTTGTCAAAATGTATGGAAGTACATAAACTTAGAAAACAGTTTTATATATGGTTTATTAAATATCTATTTATAGATTAGTGTATTTCCAGGTAAGTAGTTGTTAAATAAAGAATGCAGAGCATATATTAGAACAAGAAAAGTTTAAATACTTCAGAAGTACAAAAAAACAATATGGGCATTTATAGACCTAATGAACCCTCATTGACAATGAGTCTCTATTTTAATATCAAAGAAATTGTGTGTATGTAAGTACTTGTTAAGTGTCAACATGAATTTAATTTTCTAAAAAAAAAAAGCATACTACTGATAAACATAAGGTTTACCTTTGAAATTAAAATCTGCTTTCTAAGGGGTGGCTGATTAGCTCAGTTGGTTAGAGTGTGGTGCTAGTAACACTCAAGGTTGCCAGTTTGATCCCTGTAAGGGCCACTGTGAGCTATGCCCTCCTTAAAAAAAAAATAATAAAATTTGCTTTTTAAAATGACTTTGGTTAGAAATCTCTTAGTAGGTGAATCAAAAGACTTTGCAAGTACTCGCTAATAGCTAAATTTGGCTGAGTTTTCTAAAATTTTTTATCTTTCTTGACGTCGCTACAGTTTTGATGTTGTTGACGACCTTTTCCTCTTATAAATGCTTTTTGGATCTTGGTGCCATCCCACTCCAAGTACACTGACTCCTGTCCTAGGCCTCCTCTCTCATGTCCATTTGGCTCTCCCCTAAATGAGAATGTTTCTTCACTGTTCAATTCTTGTGTTTTTCTTTCTCTACATTCCTTTACTCCTAAGTGTCATCCACACATTGAGTGTAGATAGATAATTGCTTCTGTGTAGGGAGCTCTCAAGTGTCCCTCTCTTGTTCTAGACTCACACTGGGACCTCATTCCTTAATTTCTAACTATCACTAGACAAATTACATTGGGTCCTGGATATTTTCCCGCAGATTTCATATCTCATGGAACCAACCAAAATCTGAATTCCTCTTCATCTCCTATAAAACCAATGCCTTGATTTCACATTCCAGTCACTGTGAGTGACACAATCTTGAAATTATTTTATTTACCTAATCAGTTTCCAAGGCTCATAAATTCTATTTTTGTGATGTTCATTTCACATATGCCTTTGTATTCATTTAAATTTCCATGACCTAGTTGAGGTCTATAATTACCTCCTGCCTAAATCTCAACAATGGCCTCCTGGCTGCTCTCTAACTCTGAACTTTCCCACCTTATGCCATCCTGGTGTTTACCTAAAATTTAAAAAGTGAAATTAGAGGCAATAAGCATTTATATGGGATCAAAGAATTGCAACTACGGAAGCACAGATTCAGGCAGAAACCCAAATAGTGTCCCAAGGGTGAAGGTGAGAGTGTTTTATGAGAAAGGGAAAGAAATGATTACATGAATAGAAGAAAGCAATTCCTATTGGTGATAACAAGCTGAGTTACTCTTTAGCTACAGGTGGATGTTTACTGATTCTATCTTCAGATAGAGTCCATAATCATCAGTCCTTGCAGACAGGATGTCTGTTTTCCTGTTAGCTTTACAAACAATTGTTCTAAGACAATGTTGATTTGGACGAGTCCAAAGGTCTGGCCCAGTTCAAACAATGCAAATATTCAAGGAGCAACACATGCAAGACAGTTCCTCCGAAATGGCTCTGGCTCCCATTTAAAATGGTTCCATTTATGGCAACTGTCCCTCTGGTCAGTGTCTCCTATCTGTATGTTTCAGGTTACTTATATTAACAGGTTGGGTAGGGTAGGCAAGGCAGAGTGACAGGGGCTGGCCTTAGAAGTACATACTGAGGTGGCCCAGGCTCTGGGGAAGGACTTCATAAAAGCAGCCTCATGTGCAGAGTCACACGGCCTCCAGCTCAGTCAATGGTTCACAGAGGGAGGAAAGAGAATAGAAGCAGGAAATTGCCGTAGGGGGGGTCAATATACAAAAGTTCAGATAGGCAGAGAACTCATATCTGGGAAGTCTTTCGAACTCTGTCTAAATCAAGATTGGCTCAGAAATGGGAGCTGGACTGAACAAACAAGGTGATGGGTATCAGTGTATTCAGCTTGTAGTGAGCCACCTTACCCCACTGACCCTGTGCTATAGGACAATTAAGCACAGACCCCGAGCACTTCCTACGGGTAGTTTATCGCCTGCATCCTTAATCCTGACCCACCTCACACTTCACTGCCTAACTTGTTCTTCATTATCTCAGCCCTTGATCCTTGGACTCATTACCTATTTATAGACTGCAATTGTTGCCAGTCCTGACACTTAATCTGTTCTTTGGCCCTGAGCCTGGCTTCCCTCCTCACCCACAATTTGCATTTACTGTCTTTGATGCTGTTGCTTCCCTCTCTCAGCCCAACATCACCCCTTTCACATACTCAACTACAGGGCCTGACTCTGCTCCACATAGCAGGAGATAAACAGAACTGTTAACAAGGTATAAAATTGCTGAGTAGTGAAAGAATAAAGAAGAGAGCTCTCAGGTATCACTCAGGTAATTATTGCAGGGAGAGGATATAACCCCAATGATTGAATGAACAAAGGGACAGAATTGGAAACTCAGACCTCTAAGCAGAGGGCTGCTTGGCTGGGCATCTCTATAGAAGGGGAGATGATGAGTTGGTTGGTTCTGCTGTCTCTGAGATGGTGAGATGATACTAAATCTGCAAGTTGAGGAACACGCAAGTCAGATTCCAGTGCTGCTGAGGAACTGCTGCTGTCTGGGAGAAGGGTTGCTGGGCTGGTGCTCACAAGAAAAGGAAGTAGACAGGAAGCCCCACAGGGAAACCAGAAAGGAGCAAGTCCCTTCTTTCTCCTCCAGCCTCTCTACAGCACCCTCTTGGCAGAGCCAGGTGTAGAAGTTGAATGTGGTTTGCAGTGTGCCCCAGCATCATGGAGCAGAATATAGAAAGGTAGTTTGGGGGCAGATTGGCAATAATTCAATACCGGGCAGGTATGCTTTTCCTGTTTTTCACAAATATGTGAGTGCTTACCCTGTTGTAGGCACAAAGAATAGAACCATGAGCAAAACAAGAATACTAATTTCTCCTTGAGTAACTTACATTACTGGGGAGAGACATATGGACAAAAAATAAATAAGTAAAAATTGTAGTACATTTAGGTGGTAAGTGCCCTGAGGAAAGATGAAGCAGGGAAGGTGATAGGAGTGCTGAGGGGTGGGGAGAGAGCAGGTATCAATTTTAACCAGCGTGTTCAGGGAAGGGCTGAGAAAAAAGACTTGAGAACAAAGACAGAGGGAGTGAGTCATGCAAATATTTGAGGAAAGAGCATTCTAGATAAGGGTAGGGTAGAGGGGAAGGCAGATTAGGTAAGGCCTTATCTGCCATTGTGAGGGCTGTGGCTGTTACCATGGTGATGTGGGCAGTACATTAACAGCTTTGGAGCACAGAAGTAACATTATCTGACTTTTATTTTTGAAGGATCTTCATGGGTGCTCTTTAAAAATTAGATAGGCATTCCTGGATTCACCTCAGCCCTGCCAACAGGACCTTAATTCGGGATCTAGAGTCTTTGCCTTCCACATGCATCATTTTTCTCTCTCTCTGTACCTGCCTCTCATAGCACTGTAGTGATGGGCCCTAGCCAAGGTTGTAATGCCTCTGCTCCCGTGGTTGCAACTTCACTCCCAATCACAACCTGTTTTTTGATACCCTCTGCATAGTCTTTCCCTGAGTTGGTCATGGTATATTAATCTACTTCTCTGGCATTATGTTCACGTGTGAGAGCTGGGGCTGGCTTTATATCCACAATTGTTCATTCTTTCAACAAATATATATTGAAAACCTGTTGTGTGTCAAGTGCTCATGTAGGTACTTGGGATATGACAGTGAACTAGACACATTAACTCCCTGTTCTAGAAGTGGCAGTGGTGGGGGAGACAGAAATTTTAAAAACCTATAAGGAAGATGATTTCAGAGAGTGATAAATGGCATGAAGATTACAAGGTGTGGTTGCTGGCTACTTGAGACTGAGGTCAGGAAAGACCTCTCTGATAAGGTGGTATTTGGATAGAAACCTGACAAGAGATCTGCCATGTGAAAATCTGAAATCAAGGAACACTGATGGATTGTGAGGGGTGAAATGTCTAACTAGTACATTGTTTTGTATACCTGAACCTAATAAAAAAATACAGAGAATAACGAAAATGAAAGTTTATTCTTTGAAAACGTCAATAAAATTCATGTTTAGCAAGACTAGCCAAAGGGGGGGAACCGAAAAGGCCCAAATTACAAAAAAGTAAATAAATAAAAAAGCAAACAAACAAAAAAACACTGATGGATATCAGCATTTGGGACTCCTCTTTATCTAGGAAGTGGCCAGTCATTTTCAATATTTAGAGCCAGAGGCAGGTGCTTGAAAATCCCTTATTATACATCTCTCTCTCTCTCTCTCTAGTATTTTACCAGGGACCACCGAGTAATTGATATTTTAATACGTTCTGATAAGGTACCAATTTCAGATACTTTTGCTTCTTGAATATTTCACCAGAACCATATGAGCAGCGATAAAGCATCATGTAGAATCTCTTAACTCTCAGGCTCATCTCATGCTCAGTGGGCCCCCTATTATACCCCAAATTAACAGAGCCTTTAAAAATTATTTCAAAATAATCATAGATTCATAGAAAATGGCAAAAAAATAATTTGTAGGGAGGTCCCATATACCTTTAACCCAGTTTCCCCCAATGGTAACATGTTGCATAAATAAGGTGCAATATCAAAACCAGGGAATAAAGACATGGGTATCATCTATGGAGCTTATTCAGATTTCACCAGTTTTATATACACTCATTTGTTTATGTGTATATAATTTTATGCAATTTTATATAACCAATACCATCATCAAAGTACAGAAGTGTTCGGTAAACACAAGACTCCTTCCTGCTATCCATTTGTAGCCACACTCATCCCTCCTCCCACACCTAACCTTTGGCAACTGCTAATTTGTTTTCTATTTCTATAAATTTATTTTAAGAATGTTTTATAGATAGAATCACACAGTTTTCCTTCAGCACAATGCCCTGAGATCCATCCAACTTGTTGTATGTATTGATAGTTCATTCCTTTTTATTGCCGAGTAGTATTCCATGGTCTGGATATACTATGTAGAGTTTGCGTCACCATTCAATCATCTGTTGAAAAACATTTGGATTGTTTCCAGTTTTTATCTATTATGAGTAAAACTGCTATGAACATTCATGTATAAGTTTTGTGTGAATACAGATTTTCATTTTTCTGGAATTATGTCTAGAAATACAATTGCTGGTTCATATGGTAGATGCATGTTTAGGATTTTTTGTTTGTTTTTTTAAGAAACTGTTTTTCATAGTGGCTGTACTATTTCACATACCCACCACTAATGCATGAATGATCCAGTTTCTCTGCATCTTCACCAGCATTTGGTGTTGTCACTTTTTCTTTTTTCAGCCATTTTGATGTCGGGATATCTCATTTGCGGTTTTAAGTTTCATTTCCTCAATGGGTGATAATATTGAATATATTTTTGTGTGCTTACATACCATGTGTATACTCTTCAGGAAATTCTACTCATGTCTTTTGGAAAACTTTTAAAAGTTCACATGCATCTCTATATCAGTTCTCCACTAAATTTGGGAACTTGCCAACAAACTTCAGTTAGCTTTAATTCCAGGGTGAGCAATTTGTCCATTTTCACATATAGTTTCCCAGAGAGTGATAAAATAATGTACAATATAATAGCATTTCTGTTATATCCCTCTTCACCAGTTTAGAGGAATAAATCAAGTTTACATTGTCTTTTTTAATGCTCCACGTGTACAGCATATAGTTGAATATAATGAAACTGAATTTTCATGGTTTAAAATCTCCAAAGCTGATTGCTTCAGACTCAAAGCATTTCAATCAGTATGAATGAGATGTTTTATTTTACTTGGTTCATAGTAATCTTGCTTAAATTGCTTATTTGGGGAAATAGATACATGTTCACTGTATAAAAACAAAAAACTTGACAGAACAGAGAAAATACGCATTACCAAAAGTTATCATCTAGAGAGAATTATTAACATACGGTGAGCATAGATCTAGATTTCTTTTTGTATATATATTCTCTCCACACTTAAAACATGTCCACAAGTTATATAATTAGTATAATACTATTCTGTATCTTGTTTCTCACAAGTGTATATTATTGACTTCCTCCTATATTAGTACAGATCTTCATTATTATTTTTAAAGCCTGCATAGTAACCCATTGTATGTATGTGTTAACCAACTTCTTTATTAATACATATTTCCAATTTTTTGAATTTATAAACAATGCTTTAATGGATGTTCCTGTGGGGATAGAATTTAAAGTTTTATACTTTTCTTAAAGCACATATTTAGAAGTGGGATTGCTACGTCAAAAGCCTTATATACAGTGTGTGTATGTGTGTATACATACATATATACACACATATAGTATATATGATACACATGTAGAATATATAAATATAATACACATAATATATATATATATATATATATATATATATATTTATCTATATCTGTTTGTAGATGTTCACAAACAGCCTTTTAGAAAGATTGTGTCATTTTACATTTTCACCTTCACAACTGGAATGAGGTTAAGTGTCTCATCTTTTGCTTGTGTCTTACCAAATTTCTCTCTCTCTTTTAAAGGATTAAAACACATAAATCCAAGTAACATTTTAAAAATAATTTTGAAACCATTAACTGAGGTAGGAGCACAGGACTTTGTGAAGCTAGGTCAGTAAAAGTTGTCCTGTAAAATTCCCACCTTCTAGACCTGGTCCTCCAAGACTCTTTTTGGGAATGTGGTTTGCTTTAATTGCTTTGTTATCTGACCAGCTAGCCTGCTACCACAATGCAGACGTTGCATGGGAAATGATAAGGACAAGCAGGAAAACAATGACATTTACTTGTGGACATAAGAATTAAGATTAGGAGGAAAAAAATATCCAAGTTTTCTACCAGTACTCCCAAACTTCAAAATGAAAAGCTGTGGCATGTAAACAGCAGTCCTACTTGCAAAGTTAGAGATGTATTGTAAAGGTTGATGATGTTTGGGGTCATGCACACGCTTTTTTTTTCTTTCTTTTTTCTATTTTATCAAACAATGAAGTACATTTTAATTATGATCAGGAGCAAAAACGCCTTATACCAACATATTTCCACATTTGAAACTTGAACATTTTTGTAGTAGTCCTGATTTTTCAAGGTCCAATAGATATTTGGTTTAATAATTTAATGAGTGTACTTATCTTTTACATGATACTGCAATATGTTTTTGCTTACAAACTTCCTCAGATGGATTAGGCAACACAGGACTGAATGCAAAACTGTATATTTTAGTAATTAGGAAATATGTATTCAAGATATAGCACCTAACACTAGATAACCATTCAGTTACAATATGCATCTTCTTATATATTTATAACATTTTCAACAGCATTTTTTTTCATTGATCTTTTTAGTCATTAAGTGCTTATACATCTATAAGCACATTCTCCTCTCCTCCGATTTCCTGGGATTGTAGAAAACTAATATGAAGTGTTTGCAAGATAACTCAAAGATGTGTTTTTGGAATGAGTGCTGGTTCTTGTACTTTATAGAAAATAATGGAATCATTTAGTAATAGTACAGTAGCAAAATACTTCATTATATAAGGTTTTTCTCTGCTCTGGACATTTTAGCCTGTATTAGTTTCTCTGTACAGGTATTCGGAGACAGATTTTCAATGTCTTTACCCAAATACAAACAGAAGAAGGTGGGGTGGTGGAATGCAGTCAGTCAGAAGTTCCAGGTTCTGGCTCTGTTTCTGAACATTAGTTGTGTGACCTTGAACAAATCCCTAACATCTTAGCTTTATTATCTTTATGACCAAGAAGTTGAATTGGTGACCTAATAAAAGTCCTTCAAATATGAAGTTATATGAATATAATTTATATAAACTCATGTAAAATAAGATTTTACATTGTTTTGCTAGGCAATTCTATTTGCAAAGGCAAACCTTAAAGAATTGGGGTGCCTATGCAAAAAAAAAAAAACTAAAACTATACAGCAATTTACAGTCATCCGACATTACTTATTTTCTGTGCAAAGAGAAAAAGTTCAAAGTACACCCCTACATCTTAAATCCTTAAGAGGGTGATGGTGATTAATCATAGTTCTTCAAACTTCACATCCAATGCGTCTCTGACCTCAGGTCTTTGGCCCTATTTCTGCTTAAGACCAAACTTTGGGTGGGAGCGGGGCTCAAAGGGCTCTAATTTTTATTTGTTTATTTTGTCAGTCATTCTGTGAAGGCTCAAGGGTTGAGTCTAGGTCCCACAGTATTTCTTGGAAGGCGCTCAGCAGTTTTCCTGACTGGCTGACTAGTCTAACTCTGAATCCGAAGGAATTCTTTATGGGATGAAAGAGGGCTCCGCGTTTGTGTGTGTGTGTTGTTTTTTTGACCAAAAGTAGAGTGCCATTTCAGATGCGGGGAAGGGGGCGTGGAATTCCAACCCTGAGTTTATTCTTCACTCCCGCCCCCCGCCACGATATGCAGCAGAGAAACTTAAGTGACCCACCGTGCGTCCTTGCCACGCGCTCAGAGAAGCGGGGAGGGAATTAACAGGCGTTCAGACTTTCAGGCTGGCGAACCCAGGAAGCCAGCAACGCCAGGGAACCTGCCTCCGAACCTGTTAATAATAGGGGCGGGGAAATGTGCTTCCTGGGACACCCCTAGTGACGAATCCAGCCTAAGAGCGAAGGCGCTGGAACCCACCTACACCTCACTCAAACGTGGGACTCGTCGATCCACGTATTTGAGGGTCGAATGGGGAGGGGGTTCGTGTCTACGATAAGGGGAGGGCCTTCCCTTGCGGGGCGTAACCGTCACGCCCCGACCCGCCCTAGGCACCGACCTTTACACCAGTCTCCAGGTGGGGCGGGGTCGGAAAAAATCTGGCAACTCCCGACACTGGCCTGGTTGCCAGGCGATGGGGGAGGACACCAGTCCCACGAGAAAAAAGAGCGGAGCTCAGCCCCGAAGGGGAGCGCGTCAGAGACGCTGCTGCGCAGCCGCCCTAGCTCCCTTTCGGGCCGGCACGCCCAGGTCTGCGCTGCGCTCCGGGCCCGCCCTCCAGCCCGAGCTGCGCACGCGTTGCGCGAGGGGCTGCCTCCGCCCCTCGCCGGGCTGGAGGCGGGGCTGCGCGTCCCGTACGGGTTGCGTTATAGTCGGAGCTCCCCAACCGCGGGTGAACCGGGCGGCCTCGAGGGAGGGGCGCGGGAGGGCAGGCGCAAGAAGAAGGCGCGCTGGGGTCACCCTCCGTATCCACTGCGGCTGAAGAAAATGGTGTTCGAGTCGGTGGTTGTGGATGTGTTGAACCGGTTCTTGGGGGACTATGTGGTGAACCTGGACACGTCCCAGCTCTCTCTGGGCATCTGGGGAGGTAACGAGACCGTCGCCGCCCCTCAATCTCGCCTCCCTCTCGGGCCCTCTTTGCTGGAGGAGGGCCCTGCCTTGGTGCCTCGGGCCCTTCGCTTGCCCGTTGTCGCCACCTGTCGCCTCCCTCCTCTGGGTCAAATTACATAAAGCAGGCATGCAGTTCTGGGGCCTCTCCCCGCGAGTTCTTTATTTTTTGGCAGGAGAGGATGGGGTCGTGGGTGCTGGGTGAAAAGGCCCCCTTTTCCCAAGCCGATCGGCTGAGGGGACCCGCAGTAGACTCCAAAGGGTCTGGAGTTCAAATTCCGCTAAGGCGTCCTTTATTTGCCCCTTGCGGTCCAGCTTCAGCTGTGCTGGGCGAAAGAAGGCAACGAGACGCACCTGGGCTTGGTCTCATCCCTGTCATTTCTCCCTCTTGGGTTATGACGAAGGCCGCCGGGAGCCCACGGAGTGTCGCACGTTGCCTAGCACGTGAAGGCAAGACGCTCGGACCGAAGACGCCCTCTTTTTTCCCAGCCTCGGTCTTGGCTAAACCGTGCTGTTTTCTCGGCTCACACTACCTGGACCCCGGGTTGCTCGCCTGGATTCCGCTGATAACAAAAAGCGAAACTCCTGTGCATAACTCCGGCGGTTGGTTGTGTGTTTTCAATTCACAACCTGACCCAGGAATGTGTTACGTTTGTAAGGCCTCGGGGTTTTGTGGGTCAGAGTGAATTACTGAATTTTTAAGAAACTAAGTGCAGCCGTGTAACATCTCAGACCCGCAGAAGACAGGGATGAACGTGCAATTAACGTTGCTTAGATAGTGAAGCTTTATATCGGTTCTCTCTGGTGCTCTACCTTATTGGGAGCCTCATGTTTAGTGCTCCCATCTGTTTTGTGCTATACCCTTTTTTAAAAATTTAAACACCCATTAGAAATTAGATTCCTTTTATTTATGAAATCCGAAGTTAGGGTTAATTTTTTGTGTGATTAGCATATTGTTTGCTTTTTAAAATAATTTTACTATTCTTGAATATGCACACACTTTCAGGCTTTTTCTAAAATACTTGTTTATCTTGATTTTTCTCCTTTATGAGATAGTGTAAATAGGTAATCTAGTTTGATAAAGAAGTCTTCTTGTTGCTACTCTTGGTACCTAGTACCATGATAGGGAACAGAACTACAAGAACTAGGAACAAAAGTGCTAGCTCAGAATTTCTGATTAGTAGCAGAAACTTGCATGTTGTTTTATCTGTGCTGCTTCTCTTTTGCAATGTAGGACTAATGAAACTTGTCTGCACCTACTTCAGAAGGAAGTGTTGAGAACATTTTGTGGAGTGCTTTGATCTACCCTGTTTCCTGGAAAATGAGACCTAACTAGACAATCAGCTCTACTGCATCTTTTGGAGCAAGGATTAATATAAGACCCAGTATTATATTATGTTATATTATATTTATATTATGCCCGATCTTATAGTAAAATAAGACTGGTCTTATATTAATTTTTGCTCCAAAAGATGCACTAGAGCTGATTGTCTGTCTTGGTCTTATTTTGGGGGAAACTGTATAGTGGAAAGTTGCTTCTATTTACAAGGTGGAGATTTGTGTGTAGTGTGGTTTATCTAAGGATTTATTTAATATTTACATACAGTAAAATTCACTCTTGTGATGTACACTTCTGTCTCGATGAATGCAAAGAGGCGTGGTATCCATCATCACAGTCATGATCCAGAAAAGTTCCAAGCCCTCCGAATTCCCTCTGTTGCACTTTTGCAATCTAGCCCACCTAACCTTCACCCCTCCTCCTGGGAACCACTGATCTGTTTCCATCCCTACAGTTTTGCTTTTCCTAGAGTGCCATATAAATGGAATTACATGGTATATAGCTTTTGGGGTTTGGCTATTTATTTAATTCACTCCTTTCACTTAACTTCTTATATAAAATGTATTTAAGAGTCACCCATGTGTTGCATTCTTATATTTTTTTAGTAGTATTTCATTATATGGATGTACTATAGAAGATCTGTTCATCTGTTGAAGGACATTTCAGTTTCAGATGATTATGAAGAGCTTCTATAAATATTTATGTTCTGGTTTTGTATGAACATAAATTTTTTTCTCTTGGGTAAATACCTAAGAGTGAGATATCAAGGTCATATGGTAAGTGAATATTTATGTGAAAACGATGGAACTGCTTTCCAAAGTGGTTGTTCCATTTTGCGGTCTTATTAGCATTAGCCTTGTGTGAGTGCTTAATTGCTCTGCACCCTGACTAGCACTAGACTTGTCACTGAAAAAACATTTTATAAGCCCTTCTGATAGGTACAGTGGTACCTCGGTTTTCGAACGTGATCTGTTCTGGAAGACCTTTTGAGTTCTGAAACGTTGGAAAACAGCCAACAACTAGGCCTCAGGATCTTGCACTCAGCGGATGCCAGTGTTAGACTTCTGAGGCATGTTTGAAAACAAGCATTTACTTCGGGGTTTACAGCGTTCGTAAACCGAAATGTTCATCAATGGAGACGTTCGAAAACCGAGGTACTACTGTATATAGTTATAGAGCATTGTGGTTTTAATTTGTATTTCTTAGTGATTAAGGATGTTGAGCTTCTTGTTGTTTACTGTTTGTCTATTTTCATTGGTGAAGTGTCTGTTCAAATCTTTTGCACATTTTAAATTGTTTTTTTTTCCTATTGAGATTTAATTCATATCATTACATTCACCCCTTTAAAATGTACAATTCAGTATCTTTTAGTATAATCACAAAATTGTGCAACTATCATCACTACCTAATTCCAGAACATTTTCAACCCCCCCCCCCAAATAAACCTCGTACCTATTAGCAGTTACTCCAGATTCTCTCAATCACCCTTCATCCCACCTCTGACAACCACTTTTTGTCCCTATAGATTCTGTAGTTATGGACATTTCATTTAAATACAATCATACAATATACGTGGCTTTTTGTTTCTGGCTTCTTTCACTTAGCATTATATTTTCAAGGTTCATCCATGTTGTAGCATGTATCAGTATTCATTCCTTTTTATGATGGGATAATATTCCACTGTGGATACATCACATTTTGTTTATTCTTTCATCTGTTGATGGACATTTTAATTATTCCTACTTTTTGACTTTTATTAGTAATGCTGCTATGAACAGTCATGTATAAGTTTTTTGTGGGCATATGTTTGAAATTCTTTGGGGTATATACCTAGAAGTGGAATTGCCTAGTCTTATGGTAACTAACCTTTTAAGGAACTGCCAAACTCTTCCAAAGTGTTTTATTGTCCAGTATTGAGAGTTCTTTAAATATTATGGGTACAAGTCCTTTGTCAGATATGTGATTTGAAAATATTTCCTCCCACTCTTTTTCAAGTTTGTCTTTGCATAGCAAAAGTTTTAAATTTTGATCAAGTCCAGTTTATCAAAAATTCTTTTTGAGTCATGCTTTTGGTGTTGTAGCTATGAAATCTTTGCTTAATCCGAAGTCACAAAGATCTTTCTCCTACATTTTCTTCTACAAGTCTTATAATTGCATATTTTAGATTTAGATTTCTGATCTAATGTGTATACGATGTTTTATAGGTTGAAGGTTGAAGTTCATTTGTTTGCATGTGGATGCAAATGTCCAATTGTTCTAGCACTATTTACTGAAGAGAATATGCTTTCTCCATTCACTATCTTAGCACTTTTGTAAAAAAAAAAAATCGGTAAACTTTATATTGTGTGGGTTTGTTTTTGGATTGTAATCTGTTTCAGTGATCTGTGTGTCCATCTTTTCACCAGTATCACACTTGTCTTGATAACTGTAGCTTTAGAGTAAGTCTTGAAACAGTTGTATGATTCCCTCTAACTTGGGTGTTTATCACATTTAAAAAATAGCATGTTTTAATGTATAAAAGTTGGTTATATTTTGATAAATGAAACTTTAATAGTTGGAAATTTTTTTTTTAAATCCTTTGAGAATTTAAAAAAGTAATTTTTGAAAATTTAAGAGGATTTAAAAAACATTCTTTGAAAATGTCAATAATAGAAACTAGATGCTGCATAGGAAAAATGTTGATTATAGACTTAATATATTATAGTCTAATATCAGAAGGACCTATTAGTTTTAAATGTATGCTTTTGCTAGGCTTCTGTATAATCAGCTAATTTCACTTTTAGCATATTGATAGTATTAATTAGTTTCAGGAGTTACATGGATGGTTTCAAACCTAATAATGAATGGGTAGTGCTTTGAAAATTTGTTTCTGAGATGTTTCTTTGGAAATTAGAATCCATGTTTCGTTAGAAATGTTGTCATATATGAAGAGTCTCCAAAAATCTATTTTAATTTAGCAGAACAATGATACTGTACCAGGTCCTATACAGTAAGTAAATTGAAGTGTGGAAGCATCTATTTTGTGTGAGAGGAAAGAGGAATTGAGTTTTATGTCAATTCATGGAAATTTTGATGTTGGTAAAGTGTACTTTTTATACACTGCCATTTACAAGTCTCCATCTTTCCTATATATCAACTACTTAGGTGGTAGTGCTTCATAGGCTCATCGAAATTCGTCTCCCAACTTTCCAAAGCAATTCAGCATCTCACATTTCCTTCAAGAGCTAGGCCGTAGGTGCTTGTTATAAACACAGATTTTTGAACCACTTCCCAGATTATAATTCATTTATCTGGAGTAGGATATCAAAATAAAGATTAAAGAAAAAACAAAACAAAAACAAATGACGTGGGATTGTGATGCACAGCTTTAGGTGCATTTTAAGAGCACTTTAGGGCAAAAGTATTAGAAATTCACTGGCAGGAACAATAGTAAGTGTGGCTTGTGTTACAGAATTATAATTTGTAACACAGGGAGTACCTGTACTTTATAGCCTCTTTATATTACAGTAGTCTCCCCTTAATCTGTGGGGCATACATTCCAAGACTCCCAGTGGATGCCTGAAACTGAGGATAGTACTGAACCATATACACACACACACAATATGGTTTTTCCTATAGATACACACATACCTCTTCATTTAAAGGAAGCACTTATGGCTTTTCTTTGACATTCTGAACTGCCAGCAGCACTACTCTTGTGCTTTGGTGCTGTTATTAAGTAAAATAAGGGTTACTTAAACACAACCCCTGAAATCCCAAGATGGTTAAGGGGCTAATGGGTGGACAGCATATACAGAGTAGCGGGGATACGCTGGACAAAGGGATGTTGACAGAGCAGGACAGCATGAGATTTCATAATGTTACAGAATGATGCACAATTTAAATCCTATGAATGACTTCTGAAATTTTCCAATTAATATTTTCCAACTGTGGTTGAATGCTGCTAACTGGAACCACAGGTAACTGAAACCAAGGAAAGTGAAACCTGGGATAAGGGGGGACTACCGTGTGGTTTTCCTCTTTCTCCCTCTTTCTCTTGTTTTCTCCAAAATTAAAATACTTGGACAAATTTGCACTATTTTTTTTAAAATGCCTGACATCTTGATGTAACATTAGAAGCTCAGCTTTATTTTTTAACTAACTTCATACTCTGTTTTTTAAACGTTAATTTTTCAGTTTTCTCTTTATAAGAGACTCTTATGTTCAGTAGCGACTTACTGCATATCCCTAGTATACCAGTGGCTCTGTGGGAAGATGAAGATACAGTTCCTGATTTTAAGGAGTCATTCTGTGATGGGAATATACTGGGGAACCACACAAATGGTTGTTATATTCTAGTGGTAATTACCAATTCTAATTTCTTAAAACATTATTTTTACCTTTATGTTCCAAGATACTTTCATAGAACTTTAGAGTTGAAAGGGAACATTTTATTATGAAGTGTTCAAACATAACATCAATTTTATAAGATTTTACAGCCCATGATTATATACCCACAATCTAGACACTACCATCATAAATAGCTTTATTGACTTAAAATTGACATGTAGTAAATGTACATAAAGTCTACAATTTGATAAATCTTGGCATATGAATGCACCTGGGAAATCGTCATCATGATCAAGGTGTGAACATATCCATCACACCCAAAAGTTTCCTTGCCCTCATCTCCAGAGGCATCCAGTATTCTGATTTATTTCCCTGCAATACATAACTCTACTCCTGGTTTGTTGTGTTTTTCCTTTTTAAGATTGATTTTTCTGCATCTGTTGATATGATCATACGATTTTTCTTTTTCAGTCATTGATGTAAAGGATTGCATGAAGTAAGTTTTTCAATGTTGAACGAGCCTTTCTTACCTGGAATAATCCCACTTGCTCGTGCTGTATCATTTTTATATATTGCTAGATTCAATTTGCTGATGTTTTGTCGAGGATTTTGGCATCTGTGTTCATGTGAAAGATTGGTCTATTTTTTCCTTTTTTTGTAATGTCTTTGTCTGGTTTTGGTATAAGGGTAGTGCTGATCTCATACATGAGGTAGGAAGTGTTCCTTGCTTCTCTTTTCTCCAAGAAGTTGTAAGGGATTAGTATCAGGCTTTTTTCCCCTCAATGTTTGGTAGAACATTATTGAAACTATCTGGGCATTATGCTTTCAGTTTTTAAAGATTGTTAATTATTGATGCAACTTCATTAATAGATATGGATCTATTTAGATTATCTGTAGTTTTTTTCTTGTGTGAGTTTTGGTAAAATGTATCTTTCAAGGAATTTATACATTTCATCTAAGTTACAACATTTGTGGGCATGTTTATATATTCCTTTATTATTCTTGTAGTGTCTATGGGACCAATAGTGATGGCCCTTCCTTTCATTTCTTATATTAGCAAATTGTATCTTTTTTTCTTTCTTCCTTGACCTGGTTAGCAACTTAACCAGTTTTATTGATCTTTTCAAAGAACCAGCTTTGGGTTTCAAAATTGATTTTTCTCTATTAATTTTATATATTGATGTGATTTCTGCTCTAATTCTTATTATTTCTTTTATTCTGCTTGCTTAGGATTTAATTTTCTTTTTCTCCTAGAATTCTAAGGTGGAGGCTTTGATTATGGATTTTAGATTGTCTTTTCTAATATACACATTCAATGATATAAATTTCCCTCTAAGCCCTGCTTTTGCTACATATCACAAATTTTGATAAGTTGTGTTTTTATTTGATTCAAAATATTTTAAATTATTTTTGAGATGTCTTCTTTGACCTATGTGTTATTTAAAACTAGTGTTTATTTAATCTTAAGGTATTTTGAGATTTTGCAGCTTTCTTTCTGTAACCGATATCTAGTTTAATTCTGTTGTGATCTAAAAGCAAACTTTGTATTACTTCTATTTCCTTAAATTTGTTAAGGTATGTTTTATGGCGCAGAGTGTGGTCTGTCTTGGTAAAGGTACCATGTGAGCTCGAGAAGAATATGTTTTCTGCCACTGTTGGATGAAATTCTCTATAAGTTTCAGTTAGATCCCTTTATTTTTAATTCGTGTGTTTATATTTAAAATAGGTTTCTTGTAGACACCTTATAGCTGTGTTTTTTTAATCCACTCTATCAAGTCTCTGTCTCTTAATTGGCACATTCAGACTATTAACTCTTAAAGTGATTATTGATGTAGTTGGTTTAATGGATTTATAGCTATTCAAATCTGTAACTCTTTTCTATTTGTTGCATGTCTTTCTTTGCTTTTTAAAATCTTCTTCCCCTCTTTTTCTGCATTCTCTGGTTTTGAGCATTTTGTATTACTGATTTTTTTCCTCTCTTAGCATATCAATTATACTTATTTAAAAATTTTTAATGGTTGCTTTAGAATTGCAGTATTCATTTAATCTAAGTCTACTTTCAAATAACACTGTACTGTTTCATGTACAGTGGAGGTACTTTATCACAGAGTATTCCATTCCATCTCTTCTGCCCCTTATAATGTTGCTATCATTCATTTCACTTATCCATAAACTGTACTCACTGTACTGTTGATATTATTATTTTGAAGTTTTCCATTAGATCATTCACAATAAGGAAAATAAAAGGCTTAATTTTACATTAATTTATTCCTTCTCTAATGCTTTTGCAGATCTGAGTTTCTGACCTTTATCATTTTCCTTATGTCTGAAAACTTTTAATGTTTCTTGTAAGGGAGGTCTACTGGCAACACATTTCATCAGTTTTTGTTTGTTTGAGAAAGTCTTTATTTCTCCTTCACTATCATCCCTCCATTGAAAAAAAATTGTGGTAAAATACATAAAACATAAAATTTATCATCTTAATTAACTATTTTAAGTGTACCGTTCAATGGCAGTAAGTATATTGTACAACCATCACCAGCATCTATCTTTAGTACTCTTTTTATTTTGCAAATTGAAATACTATACCCATTAAGCAATAACTACCCATTTCCTTTCCCCTCAGCCCCTGGCAACCACCATTCTATTTTCTGTCTCTATGAATTTGACTAGTCTAGGTACCTCATATAAGTAGTATCATACAATATTTGTCTTTTGTGTCTAACTTATTTCACTTAGCATAATGTCTTACAGGTTCATCTGTGTTGTAGCATACATTAGAATTTCATTTTTAAGGCTGAATAATATTTCATTGTACATATATACCATATTTTGTTTCTCCATCAGTGGACACGTGGGTCTCTTCCATCTTTTGACTGTTATGAATGATGCTGCTATATGTGTGAGTGTACACATATCTCCCTGAGTCCATGCTTTCAGATATTTTGGGAGTATACCTACAAGTTGAAGTGCTGGGTCATATGGTAATTCTGTTTTTATTTTTATTGATAGTAGCCATCTTAGCCATCCTGATGGGTGTGAGGTTTGTAGCTCATCATTTTAATTTGCATTTTCCTAATGATTAGTGATGTCGAACATCTTTTCTTGTGCTTATTGGCCACCTATAGATCTTATTTGGAAAAAAAAAATGTCTATTCAAGACCTTTGGACAGGCTTTAATTTTTGTTGTTGTTGTTTTATTGTAGGAGTTCTTTCTATAGTCTGGATATATGACTTGCGGATATTTCCCCCATTCTATGTGTTGTCTCTTTACTGTTGATAGTGTCTTATAATGCAGACAAGTTTTTAATTTAATAAAATCCAAATCACTGCTTTTGTTGTTTCCTATGCTTTTAGTGTCATATCCAAGAAATCATTGCCAAATCCAGTGCCATGGACCTTTTCACCTGTGCTTTCTTCTATGAGTTATATAGTCTAAAGGTCTGACATTTAAATCTTTGATCCATTTTGAGTTAATTTTTCAATATGGTGTAAGGTATGGATCCAACTATGTGTTGCATGTGAATACCCAGTTTTCCAACAACACCTTTTGTTGAAAAGACTGTGCTTTCCGAATTGCATGATCTTGGCAGCCTTTTTGAAAATCATTTGACTGGATATGTGAGTGTTTATTTCTAGGCTCTCTATTCTATTCCAGTTGTCTAAGTGTCTGTGCCAGTACCACACTGTTTTGATTACTGTGCTTTTGTAGTTAAGTTTTTAAATCAGGAAATGTGAAACTTCCACCTTTCTTTTTCTTTTTTTCAAGGTTGTTTTGACTATTTTGGGATCCACTGGGATTCTGTATGAATTTAACGTGAATTTTTCTTTTTCTGCAAAAAAAAATCGGGATTTTAATATGGATTACATTGAATTTGTAGGTTGCCTTAGGTAGTATCGGCATCTTAACAGTATTAAGTGTTCCAATCCATGACCATAGAATGGTTTTATTTATTTATTTATTTTTAATGTTTGTCTTTAATTTCTTTCAGCAATGTTTTATATTTCAGGGTACAAGACATTTCACCACGTTGGTTAAAGTTTTTCCTAAGTATTTTTTTTTTTTTTGGATGCTATTGTAAGTGAGATTGTATTCTTAATTTCCATTTCAGATCGTTCATTGTTATTGTATGGAACCAACTAATTTTATGGAAGCAACATTCCTCATTTATTTCAAGAGTTCATTTATTCTAACAGGTTTTTTTTGGGTGGAATATTTGAGGTTTTCTTCATATAAGATCATGTTGTCTGTGACTAGAGATGATTATATAAGGTCATGTTATCTGTGACCAGAGATAATTTTACTCCTTCCTTTCCAATGTGGATGCCTTTTCTTTTTCTTGCCTAATTGCTTTGGCTAAGACTTGCACTACTGTGTTGAATAAAATTGGCAAAAGTGAGCATCCTTATTTTATTCCTGATGTTACTGAAAAAGGTGTGTCTTTAACCATTGAGTACGATGATCATTGTGGACTTTTGATATATGGCCTTTACTATGTTGAGATAGTTTCCTCTTATTCCTATTTTGTTGAGTGTTTTTATCATGAAAGGGTATTGAAATATTTTGAATGCTTTTTCTTCATCAGTTGAGAAGACCATCTGGTTTTCTCTTTCATTATGTTAATGTATTACATTGATTGATTTTTATATAACGAACAATCCTTGCATTGCAGGAATAAATTGTATTGAGTCGTGGTGTCTAATCCTTTTAATGTGCTGTTGAATTTTGTTTGCTAGTATTTGTTGAGGATTTTTGCATCAGTATTCATTGAGGATATTGATCTGTAGTTTTCTTGTGGTGTTTTTGTCTGGCTTTGGTATTAGATTACCATGTTTGCCCAAAAATAAGACCTAGCAGGACAATCAGCTCTGCTGTGTCTTTTGGAGAAAAAATTAATATAAGACCTGGTCTTATATTATATTATATTAGATAAGACCCGGTCTCATTTCACTATAAGACTGGGTCTTATATTAATTTTTGCTCCAAAAGGTGCATTAGAGCTGATTGTCTGGCTAGGTCTTATTTTCGGGGAAACGTGGTAATGCTTACTTTGTAGATTTGAGTTTGGAAGCATTCCCTTCTTTTCAGTGTTTTAGAAGAATTTGAGAGGATTGTTGTTTTCTTTTAAATGTTTCGTAGAATGCACCAGTGAATCCATCTGGCCCTGGGCTTGTTGCTGTTGTTGAGAGGTTCTTGATTACTGATGAAATCCCTTTACTAATTACAGGTCTCTTCAGATTATTGATATTTTCATGATTCTTTAGTGGTAGGAGTATATATCTAGGAATGTATCCATTTCATCAGGTGATCTATCCAATTTGTTGATATACAGTTCATGGTACTCTCTATAACCATTTTTTGTATCTGTGAAATTGGTAGTACTGTCCCCGCCTTAATTTTTTATCTTAATTATTCAACTCTTTTTTTTTTCTTGGTCACCCTAGCTAAAGATTTGTCAATTGTTTTGATTTTTCGAAGTACCAACATTTGATTTCATTGATTTTCTCTGTTGCTTTTCTCTGTTTTGCATCCCTGTTCTAATCTTTATTATTTCAGCCATCCTGGTAGCTTTGGGTGTAGTTAATCTTTTTTAAAATTTATTTTAGGTGCAAATTTAGGTTGTTGATCTGGGATATTTCTTTTTTTTTTAATGTAAACATTTACAGCTGTAAATTTCCCAGGACTGCTTTTGCTTCATCCCATAAGTTTTGGTATGTTGTGTTTTCCTTTTAATTTTTCTTGTTGTTTTTAGTATGTGTGCTGCTGAAGCGAGCACATAATTTTTCTTGTTTTTAATTTTTTCTTGTCCCTTCAGATTACAGGTCTCTTCAGATTATTGATATTTTCTTGTGATTTCTTTTCAGATTTTTCTTGTGATTTCTTTTTTGACTCATTGCTTGTTTAGTGTTTGTTAGTTTTTACATATTTGTGGATTTTTCAGTTTTCCTTCTGTTGATTCCTAGATTAGTTCCACTCTTATCAGAAAAGATACCATATATTATTTCAGTCTTTTAAAATTTATTCAGATTTGTTTTGTTGCCTAACATATGACCTATCCTAGAGGATGTTCCATGTGCACTTGAGAAAATTGTGTATTCTGCTGTTGTTGGGTAGAATGTTTTGTATATGTTTGTTAAGTTCAATTCATCTACTTCCTTGTTAATACTCTGTTGGGTGTTTGTATCCATTATTAAAATTGTGTATTGAAGCTTCCTACTATTATCATAGAGCTATCTATTTCTCTCTTCAATTTTGTCAGTGTTTATATCATGCATTTTTGAGCTCTGATATTTGGTGTGTATATGTTCACAAATATATCTCCTTAGTGAATTGACCCTTTTATTATCATATAATGCTCTTCTTTGTCTCTTGTAACAGCTTTTGACTTACATTCTCTTTTGTCTAATATTAGTGTAGCCATTTCTGCTATCCACAGGGGCACCGACATTTTGCAGGCATTTGGTTATTGCAATACTATGGACCCAAACACGTGGTTTGGACCCAAATACTGCGCAGCAGAAGGCAATGGAAAAACACTCCTGCATTATCTTGTTATGTTTTTCATTTTGTTGTGCCTCAAAAACCCTATGATAAGATGGTCCAAAATGAGATACGAGCTAGTGCTGAAAGATGAGACTCCCAGGTGGGAAAGCACTCAGTTACTGGGGAAGAACAGAGAACAAGTATGAATAGCATTGGTGCTAATGACCAATTCTAGATAAAGCCAGAGGGACGTCTAGCAGCTGATGTACACAAAGGTGAAAAGAAAGTATGATGCTGCACAACATGTACATTTACAACATAGAATGTAAAGAACAGAAACCAAGGGAAAGTGGAAATTGTAAAGCAAGAAGTGGAACATCTAAATCGTGCAGTGGTTGGTGGTAATGAACTAAAGTGGCCTGGAATGGACCATGTACCATCAAGCAACTGCAAAGTGCTCTACTCTAGAAACGACAAACTCAGAAGAAATGGAGTAGCTTCACTAGTGAGGCAAGATGCAATGCAGGTAGTTAGGGGCTACAATGCAAGGTCTGACCAAGTAATACCGACCAGCTTCATGTCTATGCTCCCAAGGCTAAAGAAGATGAGGTTGAAAGCTCTTATGCATGTATCCGAGAAGAAATTGATCACACACACCCAAACAAGACATGCTGATAATTATAGGTGACTGGAATGCAAAAATAGGAAATTAGGGGTCAGGAATGAAGCAGGAGATTAGCTCATGAATTTCTGTGAAGCCAGCAATGTGTCCATTGCAGACACGTGCTTCAAATAGCCGAACAGATGACTGTATACATGGACATCACCAGAAGGCCAGTACAGAAGTCAAATAGACCGTAATTGGGAGAAGGAGATGGAGGAACTGTATTCTCTGTGCCAAACAAGAATAGGAGCAAATTGTGGCACTGATCACAAACTGTTAATATTAAACATTAGAATAAAGCTGAAGAGGAGCACTAAAAGAATTGTAGTGCTAAAATGCAATGTAAATAACATTCCAGATGGATTTGAAGTCCACAGAAAAAACAGACCGTTAAACTTGATTGACTGAAAGCCAGAAGAACTGTGGATTGAAACTAGAAATATTATTAGGGAAGCATGAGAAAAGACAAAAAGCTGTAAAAAGGAAGGAAAAATTGAGATGGATGATGGAAGAAACACTAAAAATTGTTAAAAGGTCAGGCAAGAGGTAAAAGTAAAAGGTGACAAAAGTGAGGTTAAAATCCTGAACTTAAGTTTTAAATGACTATCATGTAGAGATAAAGAGAACTATTATATTAATATAAGGAGCTATAAGAGAGCAACAAAAAAGGAAAAAAGGAAGATCTCTACCAGAAGACTCAAAAACAAAAGGGAAATTCAAACCTAGACTAGGGATGCTGAATGACCAAAAAGGAAGCACATTATCTGACAAGGAGAAAATAAAGGGATGGTGGAAACAGTATACTGAAAGTCTATACAGAAGAGACAAAAGGATGACAGAAACCTTTGAAGAAGATTGCTATAAGGAAGAACCTGTAATTCTAGAAAGTGAAGTGAAAACTGCTGTGAAATTATTGGGAGGAAGTAAATCACCAGGGGTAGATAGGATAGTGATAGAACTATTTCTAGCCACAAAGACTGAATCTATCAAAATCCTAACAAGAATATGTCAACAAATATGAAAAACAACAATGGCTTACAAACTGGAAATGGTCAATATACATTCCAATTTTTAAGAAAAGAGAGGCCAAAGCTAGCAGTAACTATAGGACCATTGCTCTGATTTCCCGCACAAATAAAGTGATGCTCAAGGTGACACAACAAAGGCTTCTAGCTTACATGAAACAAGAAATGCCAGATGTTCCAGCTGGATTCAGAAAAGGAAGAGGTGCTTGAGGTATAATTGTGAACATTCATTGGATACTGGAGTGCTCCAAAGAATTTCAGGTTAGTCTTATGTTTTATAGACTACAGTAAAATCTTTTATTGTGTGAATCATGAAAAGCTGTGAGTTTCTCTGAAAGAAATGTGTGTGCCTCAGCACTTGATAGTTTTGATGCATAACCTGTATTGTGGGCAGGAAGCCACTGTGAGGACAGAGACAGAATGGTTTTCTATAGGTAAAAGTATCAGACAAATGTCCCTATTTGTTTAATCTGTATGTAGAACATATGAAAAACTGTACTAGACTCAGAGGAAGGAGTGAAAATTGTTGGAAGAAATATCAATAATTTAAGATACACAGATGACATCTTACTTGCTGAAAGTAGCTATGGATTAAATTACTTCTGATAAAGGTGAAAGAAAAAAGTGACAAAGTGACTGCATTTGGACATCAAGAAGACGAAAACAACTACAGAAGAAATACACAACTTTAACATAGACTATGAAGATATCAAAAATGTCAAAGATTTTGCTTACCTTGGTTCACTCATCAATTCAAATGGAGATGGCAGCCAAGAAATCAAAGGAATGCGGAGACTTGGAAGGTCAGCAATGGAAGAATTAGGAAAAATCACGAAGAGCAAAGATGTGTCATTAGAAATCAGGGCTAAGATCATCCACACCCTCACTTTTAAACTTAACTGTGTGGATGCGAAAGCTGGAGAATGTAGAAGCCTGTTAGGAAAAAAAAAAAAATCATTTGAAATATAGTGTTGGAGGAGAGTTCTATGGATACCCGGAACTGCCAGAAAGATGAACAAGTGGGTCCTAGAGCAAATTAAGCCTGAAACATGGCTGGAGGCAAAAATGACAAAACAGAAGCTGTCCTACTTTGGAGACATCATGAAAAGGTAGGGTTCTTTGGAAAAGATAATAATGCTGCGAAAAATATAAGGCAGCGGGAGAAGAGGAAGACCAGATATGAGATGAATTGACTCCTTAAAAAGAAGCCATAGGTATGAGTCTCCAGGAGCTGAGCAGGGGTGCTGAGGACAGGACATTGTAGCCATCACTCATTTATGGTGTCTCCAGGAATTGGAGCTGACTCAATGGAACATAACGCACACACATCTCTGCCTTCTTATTTGCATGGGAAATCGTTTTCCATCCTTTTTCTTTCAACCTATGTGTGTCCTTTAGAGCTGAAGTGAGTCTCTTGTAGACACCATATAGGGGGATCCTGTTTCATTTTATTTTTTAAAATCCATTCTCCCCACCTAGGTCTTTTGATTGGTGAGTTTAAACTATTTACATTAAAGTAATTACTGATAGGGAGGGACTTTGTATTGTCATTTTGTTAATTTCTCTTTGTCTTTTAACTTTTTGTCTCATTTTTTCCCCTTATTCCCTTTGTGTCTAGTCAGTTATTTTGTAGTGACAAGTTTTGATTCCCTTATTTCCTTTTGTATATTTGGGAGATATTTTCTTTGTGGGTCCACAGGGATGACATACAATATTTTAATGTTATAACTATTTTAAGCTGGTAGGAACTTAACTTTAATTTCATACAATAACTCTAGTCCTTTATAGCTCGCCTCCCCAACTTTGTTATTGATATGACATTTTAATATATTATGTACCTATTATGTACCTATTAACATGACTTATAATTTAAAAACATCTTTTGCCTTTTAAATCCTATAAAGGAATAAACAATGGAATTACAAAGTAAAATTATAATACTGTTTCTTATATTTTCCCATGTTTTCACCTTTACTGTAGAACTTTATATTTTCAATGGCTTCAAGTTACTACCTAGTATTTTTTCAACTTGAAGGACTCCCTTTAAAATTTCTCGTAAGGCAGAGCTGCTGGTAATGAGCTCCCTCAGCTTTTGGTTGTCTGAGAGTATCTTAAATGTTTCCTTATTTTGGAAGTAGATATGTTTTGCTTGATATAATGTTCTCAGTTGACAGATTTTTTTCTTTCAGCACTTTAAATATAATACCCCTGTTTTCTGGCTTGCAGAAATCCACTGTTTCTGCTGAGAAATCCACTGATAATCTTATTGAGGAACCTGTGTATATGTCAAGTCACTTTTTCCTTACTGCCTTTAATCTTTCTTTGTCTTTGATTGTCATGTTTCTTGGTTGAGATTCTTGGATTCATATATCCATGTCTTTCCTCAAATTTGGGAGTTTTTGGATATTATTTCTCCAAATAAGTTCCCTGACCCTTTCTTTATTTCTCCTCCTTTTGGAATTCTGTAATGCATACACTTGATAATGTCCCATGAGTCTCTTAGACTATGTTCACTTTTCTTCAACTTAAAATTTTTGCTCCTTTTTATTTTCAAATAATTTGTCTTTAAGTTTGCTGATTCATTCTTTGGCCTGTTCAAGTCTGGTTTTGACTTTCTCTAGTGAATTTTTCAATTCAGTTATTTCTTGTACTTCTATTGGGGTGTGTGTGTGTGAGAGAGAGTGCGCGCGCTCGCATGTGTGCACGTGTGTGTGGTGTGTGTGTGTATCCCATCCTTATCCTTTATCTGTCGATGTACACTTAGGTTGTTTCCATATCTTGGGTATTATGAATAATGCAGCAATAAACATAGAAGTGCAGATATATTTTCGATATCCTGTTTTCCTTTATTTGTATACCCAGACGTGGAATTTCTGGATCATATTCAAGATTTTCCTTAATCTTTGATTTGCTTTAGTTTATGATATGCCTACATGTAGATTTTTTTCTTTTTTTTTTTGCTTGTTGTCTGAGCTTCCTAGATCTGTGATTTGGTGTCTTTATTATTAATTTTAGAAATTTCTCAGCCATTATTACTTTAATTTAGTTTTTTTTGCTTCTCTGGTTTTTTTTTTTTCCGTTATGCATATGTTATAGCTTTTACAGTTGTCGTACAGCTCTTGGACTTCTCTTGTATTATCTTTTTTCTTTCATTTTTCTGTTTGCATTTCAGTTTGGGAAGTTTATATATCTTTGAGCTTGCTGATTGTGCATTTAAAAAATTGCTCATATATTATGCTACCTTGCTAGGTTCATATTATTTGTATAATTCTGATTAAAATGCATAAACATTGAGCTACAATTGCAAAGGTCATAACTTACCAATAAATGATGTTTTGGTGAAACATGCAATCTTAGACTAAGCTGAAGAATGAAGATTATAGTTGCATTCTGTTTTCTGTCTTGTACATGATTTGTAAGTATCCTTCCTTAATGTGACATTTTAGGAATGAAATTTACCTAACTTTTTAAAATGAAAAATATTTGAATATTTCAGTTTTATTGTTTTTAATAATCTTTTTTAGGAGCTGTGGCCCTCAAGAATCTTGAAATTAAAGAAAATGCCCTGGTAGGTTTGACTATAAGAAATTTGTTAATGCATTTATCTATATAGACTTTTTCCTGATTTACTTTGTCACCATAAATCATTTAAGTTTGAGAACATTTTTTGAAAATAAATTTTGTAAAATGTGAATTCTGCGAAATGGACTTAAAAGCACAAACTGACATTATACTTTTCCCCATTTAAAAATATTTCTGGTATATCTTCCGATGTGGTGGTTTTATTTTTTTCAAATTTACTTATTAAAGTATAGTTGACAATGCAGTATTATATTAGTTTCTGTATGGTTTTACTTTAAATGGTTAACTTATTTCCCTAATCATCTTCAAGTTTTTTGTACCATTTTAGCCATTTTTTTACTATAGAATTGAGTGGCATTAATTACATTTACAACGATATGCAACCATCACTAGTATTTCCAAAACTTTTTCATTATGCCACAGGGAACCCTGTACCCATAAAAAATAACTTCTCATTCCCTATTCTCATTCCCTGCTAATCTCTAATCTATTTTCTGTCTCTATGAATTTGCGTGTTCCAGATACCTCATATAAATGAAATCATGCTATTTTGTCATTTTCTCTCTGTCTTGTTTCATTTAGTGTAATCCTTCAACGTTCATCGATGTTGTTTAGCCAGTATCAGAACATTTTTCCTTTTTATGGCTGAATAATATTCTCTAGTATATGCCACATTTTGTTTATCTGTTCATCTGTTGATGGACATTTGAATCATTTCTGCCTTTTGACTCTTAACAATCGATAATGCTGCTATGAGCATTGGCATGCACACATCTGTTTAAGTCTCTGCTTTAAATTTATGTGGGTATACCTAGTTTAGTTGCTGGATTTTATGTTTAGCCTTTTCAGGAACCACCCTACTGTTTTCCATAGCAGTTGAACTATTTTATATTCCCACTAGCAGTGCATGAGGGTTTCAGTTTCACCACATCCTTGACAACATTTGTTTTCTGGTTTTTTTTATAATAGCCTTCCTAATGGGTGTAAAGTTGTATTTCATTTTGGTTTTTATTAGCATTTCTTTAATGACTAGTAAGGTTGAGCATCTTTTCATGTGTTTTTTTTTTTTTGTTCTTTGGAGGAATGACAATTGATATTTCAATTTTTTTTTTCTTTTTGGTCAAGTTGTATAGTTCTTTGTATATATTGGAGATTTACCCTTATCGGTGTGATTTGCAGTTGTGTCCCCCCATTCCATGGGTTGCTTTATGACTCTGTTGAGTGTGTTTTGATGCACAAAAGTTTTTAATTTTGATGAGATTGAATTTATCTGTGTTTTTCATTTGTTGCCTGTGCCTCTGGTGTGATATCAAAGGAGTCATTGCCAAATTTTACCTTATTTTTTTTCCTAAGGGTTTTATAGTTTCAGTTTTTGTGTTTATATCTTTGGGCCATTTTGAGTTAATTTTTGCATATCGTATAAGATAAGGGTCCAACTTCTTTCTTTTGCAGTGGGTATCCAATTTTCCCAGCACCATTTATTAAAAAGGTTACCCCTTCCCCCATTGAATAAGGAACATTTTTTTGATGATATTTTTTGCAAAGTGGAGTTTTAATCTCCCTACAAGCACAAGTTGACAGTGGAATTTCCCACTTTTTTTTTTTTTTTAAATGTAAAAGAAGTAGTGATTCTGTTATGGGTAACATATGTGGTCAGTATTACTGTAGAACCTTTCCACTATTTATTTTAAAAAGATCAGTCTCCCTGAATTTTATGTATTTGAGAACAATAATCCAATTATATGTATATTTATAAATTTAAATAAGTATTGAAGGTAAAGACAAGGTATAACTTATACCTTTTAATTCTAGGAAGAAAAAGCAGTCATCTATTTTGCTGAACTGTATATATATATATATTAATGTTTTACATTTATATATTTTTTGCAGAGTCAACTGGATGTACCATTTAAAATTAAAGTTGGTCATATAGGTAAGCTATGTTTATTATTTGAATGTTCTCCTTGCTGGACATGCAATCAGAATAATATGCCTAGTATTTCTATAATGTGATATTTTTAATGTTTCTGAGCATTAATTGAAAATGTGTTTTTATCTAGGTAGAGCTTAATTGTGTAACTTAAATATACCATGTGGTCCATATATCCCTTGCCCAATACCTATGAAATTATACATGTTATTAGATGTTAAAAATGAATTGAGAGACAGAGTGTTAAATCTAATAGCATAACCTGCTCAGTTCTTAGGTTTCTGACTAGTTATTATTGATGAATTCTGATTGGGCCTGGATATGTGGTATAAGGAGTAGGGTCTGGATTATCCAGACGTTTTGGCTCAGGACCTATCAGAAACCGAATTTCTGCTCTGGAAGTTGTCTAGGCTTCCGGGAAATATTGTACTAGTTGTTTTTCTGTATTATTTTCCCAGTGTTCATAGTTTACATTTCAAGTGTATTGGTTGAGCAAAAAATGATTGGAATATGACATTTTAACATGTTTAATAGATACATGTATGTTTGATTTCTTAAATTATGTTGGCTTACTGTTTTAACTTCATTTTTTGAATTACTGTTTAAATTTTATTGCTTTACATATTGTGCAAGATGATAGTGTCGTTGATACTTGGAAGTATATAGATATATTTTGTTATATAGTTTGTGTAGTATGATTTATATAATGTTATTTCAACGTATTGGTGTCACTTAGGGAACAAGACATTCTGAAGCTTATATAAGTTACATGATTAATGTCTCCATAATTTTGTGCACTTATGATTGTTATTAGACCATTTGCTTGACAAAGTTTTCATCATCATATATTGCTACAGTTCAAATTCTCTCTTCCCCCCCTCTATTTAAAGACAGTTTAGTATAAATAATGGAAAACATGTCACCCAATACTTTTCTAGCTAACATTTATTTTTGCATATTTCTATATGATTTTTTACATGTGTACATTTTAACTACTTGTAATCCTGGTATATGTATGATTTCATATTCTATTTTTTTCAGTTAACATTTAATAAAGATTTCTCATAATCCATGTTGATTTGACCTCATTTAATTATTGTGGTAGTATAATCCAATGAATACATATTTGGACATTGTAGAGTAATCCTGTGTTTCCATAGGTACAACAATATTACAGTAGTATTTTCATGTAGCTTTTAAAATTTTTCCAAAAGTTATTGAATTTTATAATTATGGTTATTGTATTTCAGTGTTCATAAATTTAACGTCAATTCAAGAAAATTAAATAAATGTATGAGAGGAGATAGATCTGATTTCATTTCGAGTCTTTCTTCCTTTTTTCTTGCCTAACCATGCTTAAAAATAATAAGGTAATATTCATTGTTAATACAAGATAGTGGAACATACACTGCACTAAATACCTAATATACAAGATCATTTTGAGACTCATTTAAGGTGTTGTTGCAACCTGCTATTCTTTAATATCCTTTTTTTTTTTCTTCTATACATATGTTTCTCGAGAAGAAGTGGATTTAATCTTTGTTTTATTCACACACTTTGCACAATACCTACAATGTATAGTAGGAACATAATTTGTTGCATAAAAAGAAGTACATGTTTCCAAATGACTGATACAGTAATAAAACCAGTTTTATAAGAATGTAGTGTCCCCTTGCTATTATTGAGTATTGTTAATATTACTGATCTTTAAAAGTTTTCCTCATTTAGAATGAAGAATTATACATATATATCAAATATAAATACTCATATGTTTTTTAAAAGTAGTTGTCTTTAGGTAGAAGATTCTTGGAATTACCTTCATTTATATTTTTCTGAATTTTCCAAATTTTCTATAAGAAGCCTACATATATTGAGAGAAAAAAGTTTAGTTAAAAATAGATTTAGGGATGAAAATGCTACATTATTAATTTTATAAGTTTCTTTTGATTACTTAAAGCTATTTAGTCACTGTTCTCTGTACTTTAGTTCATTTTTTTTATTATTAATGTATGTGTGTATATGTATGTAGTCTGCTTGATAGTATTTATAAGTAAATTATGTCAAATTTGTCACAGTTATTTTTCCATCTCATTCCATTTTGGTTACATTTTGGACTGTGCAGAAATTTGAAATGGTCACTATCTTCTCTAATTCCAAAACTTAGAAAGTTATCCCTTTTTTTAGAAATCAGATGTTTTTCCCTGGATTGTGTGGTGAAATCTTTTTCTCAATTGGGGTGTTTTAAAAACATGGATTATGGAATGAGATAGGTCTAAGTAGAGTTTTTCCATTTCCAAATTACTAACCAGTTAATATGGTAATAGTGTATTTAATAATCTTTCCCTTCTCCAATTATAGCATCTATTTTTAAATTGAGACTCATAATTTCTAAAAAAATTTTAAATATTTTAAAACTATTATGGAAATTTTCTAAATATATAAAACTAGAATCAGTAGTATTATCAGCCCTGTACATAGTAGTATTTTTTCATTCAAGAAATCGCTAATGTTTATAAAAATACTTTGCTATTAGATTGTGGTAAAATAGTCTCATTAGTTTGAATAATTTTCAAATATTGCGCATGATCCTTGACTATTACCAGAAAAATTTGTGTGTACATACACTTATGATGATTATCACACACATGTATATTACCATACATACAGTCACGAGCTGTATAATGACATTTTTGTCAACTACAGATCACATACACGATAGTAGTTCTATAACATTATAATGGAACTGAAAAATTCCTACTGCCTAGTGATGTCATAGCTGTTGTAACTCACGTATTACTGATGTGGTTGTGGTGATGCTGGTGTAAACAAACCTGCTGTGCTGCCAGTTGTAATAAAAGTATGGTACATAAAATTATGTACAGTACATAATACTTGCTAAAGGTAATAAATGACCATGTTACTGGTTTATTTATTTACAAGACTTTGCCCTCTACTTTTTCTTGTTATTTTGGAGTGTACTCTTTCTACTTAAAACAGTTTTTTTTTTACCTTAAATCAGTATGCCATGTTACACCAGCAGCAGCCTCATACATCTGCTTACTGTGTCTTTTGATTGCATCATTTTTCCTTGTGCTTGATGTAATTTTGTGTTGTTTTTTACAGTAACATGCTCTACAGGTTTGTAGCCTGAGAGCAATAGGCTATACCGTACAGCCTAGGTGCATAGTAGGCTATCCCATCTAAGTTTGTATAAGTGCACTCTGTGATCGCACAATGATGAAATTGTGTAATGAATTTCTCAGAACGTGTCCCCGTCGTTAAGCTGCACATGACTGTATATGTTAATATAACCTCTATATATGAAAAGTACACACACAAAGTATGTAATCTACCTATTTTAAAGTGTAAGGAAAATACTTATAAAGATTTAGAGTAAGAATGGGGAAATTCAAAGTTACAATATCAAGGATTGTTGATTAATGGTAGAAGAATAATAGTATGTTTGTGATACAGATTGCCATAAACAGAAACTTGTAAATATTTCGGATATCATTCAGTAGATTTTCCAACAGTACTAATACAAAAATTTCAAATTTTCACAACAAACTTGTTGTTTTCAGTTGTAAAATAGCTTTCTGTAAAGTGACTGAGCTTGTAATGTTAAAGGCCACTTTATCTCTTTTAATGCCTGACAGAAAATAGTCTGACAGTAAATGTAGGTTAAATGAATAATATTTTTTGTCTTTTTTAAAATGTAGGTAATCTTAATCTTACAATTCCATGGAAACACCTTTATACTCAACCAGTTGTAGCTGTATTAGAAGACATTTATTTACTCATAGTGCCTTCTTCTAGTAAGTCAAATTTTAAACATTGTAATTTAAGTTGCTTTTTTGTGCATGGGAATTCTTTATATTTTATAATTACATTTGTTCAAAATACTTGGATTTTGGAGAGGTTTTTATATTTAAATTTATATTAGGTAATTCATATTAAATTGGTGTTTAAATTTTTGCAAACTTGGAAATAGTGATTATTTTCAAGAATATTCTTTGGAGCTAGTATATTTAAATTTAAGGTAATTAAGAGTCTTCTTTTTTATGATTCCTGTAGTAATAAAATATGATCCTTTAAAAGAAGAGAAGCAACTCTTGGAAGCAAAGCAACAGGAGCTAAAAAGAATAGAAGAAGCAAAACAAAAAGTAGCTGATCAAGGTAAACAAAACAATAAATAAGAATGGTAATAAGAAATGGGTAAAAGACCTAAGTATTGATCACATTTGAATATTATTTTTCTCTGAAAGCACTGAGATTACTTAACAAATAATGGGAGAATCTTATTACTTGGGGCATTTTAATGTAGTATGTGTTTTATCATGTTTTCAGAAATTTAACTTACAGAAATTTATGTTAGGGCAAATAATATACCTAGCTTATAAGGGTAAGGTTTGGTTTTAACTATAGTAATTAATTTGGTCAAGTATGTTTTCTTAACTTTCTAGCTTTTTTATTTTCCTTATATCAGTTCTTCACCTTTTGGATATACTTAGTCGTTTGGTATATTTATATTTTCTCAAATCTGTTTACTTACCTTCTGGCTTCACATCCTTTCCTAGTCAACCTAGACCAAGGTCTATTACTTCAACCCCTTCTTTTGTCTGTGGTAGAAATGTCCTGCAGAAATTCCTTTTTCCTTTGTGCTGTGTGTAGTGCCACCAGCTACTTTTTGTACTCAGACTCTAACTTCTCCCTCTAGTGAACCTTTCTTCTTAGCATGTAAATATACTGTAGCCTCTCTTCAAACATAAAATCATTTTCTTAAACTAGTCGTGTGTTTATCTTTTCTCTGTCCATTTAATAGTTAAGCATCTTTAAAACAAAACTGGATGTATACCGATTTCACTATTCTTGCCTTGCATTGTTATTTGAAAAATAAAAAATAAAACCCAATAACAAATGTTTTACCTGTTGACAAACAGGTAAAAAACATCGAAGGAGATTAACAAAATTCCTGGCAAGTCATCTTGTAATTATGCTTTCTTCTGTCATAGTTCTTTCATATCCTGTGTAGTCATTCATCCCTATCCTCAATCCTTTTTTTAGTTGACTCTGGGTAGTGAACACTCAATGCAATATATAGATGATGTATTATAGAAATGTACACTTGAAACCTGTATAATTTTACTAATCGTCACCCCAATAAATTTAATAAAAAAAAGAAAAAAAATATTTTTTATTGTGGCAAGCACATAACATAAAATTTGTCATATTAACCAGTTTCACTTGTACAATTCAGTGGTATTAAATATTTTATAATATTGTGCAGCCATCACCACCATCCATCTGTATCTCTCTTTTCATCTTACAAAATTGAAACTTTATACCCCTTAAACAATCCTCATTTGCCACCCCCAACACCCCCAGCCCCTGGTAACCACGATTCTACTTTCTGTCCTGATGATTTTTGACTCCTTTAAGTACTTCATGTAAGTGGTAGCATACTGTATGTCTTTTTCTGATTGGCTTAATTGACTTAGCATCTGTTTTCAAGGTTCATTCATGTTGTAGTATACAAGGGCTGACAATTAAGTTCGCGAACTTGTTGCAATGATGTTGCTAATCTTTTTTGATATCAGAGGGATTATTCATTATGAATTTGCACCAACTGGACAAACAGTTACCAAGTTTACTATTTGGAAATGCTAAAAAGGCTGTGTGAAAAAGACGACCTGAACGTTTCGCCAACAATTCATGGCTCTTGCATCACGACAATGCATCAGCTCACACATCACTGTCTATGAGGGAGTTTTTAGCTAGTAAACAAATAACTGTATTGGAATACCCTCCCTACTCACCTGATCTGGCCCCCAATGACTTCTTTCTTTACCTGAAGATAAAGTAAATATTGAAAGGAAGACATTTTATGACATTCAGGACATCAAGGGTAATACGATGACAATTCTGATGGCCATTCCAGAAAAAGAGTTCCAAAATTGCTTTGAAGGGTGGACTAGGCGCTGGTGTCGGTGCATAGCTTCCCAAGGGGAGCACTTTGAAGGTGACCGTAGTGATGTTCAGCAATGAGGTATGGAGCACTTTTTCTAGGATGAGTTTGTGAACTTAATTGTCAGACCTTTGTATGTCAGAATTTCTTTTTTAAAGTTGAATAATATTCCATTTTATGTATATACCACATTTTCCTTATCCATTTATCCATCTGTGGACACTAGGGTTGCTTCTATGCTTTAGTTATTGTGAATAATGCTGCTTTGAACATGGTGTATAAATATTCATTTGAGACACTGCTTTCAATTCTTTTGCATATATACCCAGAAATGGAATTCATGGATAGTATGTAATTCTATGTTACATTTTTTTGTGGAGTCGCTATTCTGTTTTCCACAGGGACTGGTACCATTTTGCATTCCCACCAACAGTATACAAGGGTTCCAATTTTTTCACATCCTTGCTAGCATTTATTATTTTCTGTTTTTTTTTTTTTTGATAGTAGCATCTTAAAGGGGATGAAGTGATATCTCATGTAGTTTTGATTTTCATTTCCCTAAAGATTAGTATTTGAGCATCTTTTTATGTGCTTATTGGCCATTACTATATTTTCTTTGGAGACATGTCTAAGTCTTTTGCCCATCTATTAATCGTTTGCGGGTGTTTTGGCAGGGGCCGGGGTGAGGAGAGGTGCGTCGGAGGTCTTTATGTATTCTGGATGTTAATTTCTTATTAGATATATGATTTGAAAAATTTCTCCTATTCTGTTGGTAGCATCTTTACTCTGTTGATAGTATTCTAGGATCCTAAAATTTTCATGAAGTTCAGTTTGCCTGCTTTTCTTTTGTTGCCTGTGCCTTTGGTGTCATACATGAAAAAAAATCATTGCCAAATCCAGTGTCATGCAGCTTTTGCCCTATGTTTTCTTATAGGTGTTTTATAGTTTTAGGTCTTAATTTAAATCTTAGATCCATTTTGATCCATTGTGAGTTAATTTTTATCTTTGTTGTTAGATAAGGGCCCAACTTCATTCTCTTACATGCGAATATCTGGATATTCAGATTTCCTAGCATCGTTTGTTAAAAATACTGTTCTTTCACATTGAATAGTCCAGGCACCCTTCTTAAAAATCATTTGACTTTATATGTGAGGATTTATTTCTGTGCCCTGTCGTCTTCATTCATCTATGTGTTTGTCTTTCTGCTAGTTCCACACCGTTTTGATTACAACTTTGTCCTAAGTTTTGCAGTCAGGAAGTGTGCTTCTTCCAGCTTTGTTTTTCTTTTCAAGATTGTTTTGTGATCAATAAATGTTTAACCACTATGCTGTACACCTGAAACTAATATAAAATAATATTGAATGTCAACTGTAACTGAAAAAAACAAATAATTTTTAAAAAGATTGTTTTATTTGAGAGTTCCTTGAAATTCCATATGAATTTTTGGATGAATTTTTCATTTATTTTTGCAAAAAATGTCATTGGTATTTTGATAGGTATTGGTTTGAATCTATAGATTGCTTTGGGCAGTATTGACATGTTAACAATATTAAATCTTCTAATCTATGGACAGGATGTGTTTCCATTTGTCTTTTTAAATTTATCTCAGTAGGGTTTTGCGCTTTTCATTATGTAAGTCTTTTACCTCCTTGTTTATGTTATTTCTTAAGTATTTTATTCTTTTTGATGTAATGGGACTTCTTGTAATTTCGTTTCAGATTTTCCATTGTTTGGAAATAGACATGCCACTAATATTTTGTGTTGACTTTGTATCCTGCTGCTTTGCTGAATTAGCTTATTAGTTCTAACAGGTGTTTTCTTTTGTTTTTGGAATATATATAGTTTTATTTACATAAGATCATGTTGTTTATGAAAAGGGATAATTTTATTGTTTCCTTCCCAATTTGGATGCCTCTTATTTATTTTTTCTTTCCTAATTATTCTGGCTAGAACTTTAGTACTACTATGTTGAGTAAAAGTGACAAAAGTGGACATCCTTAGCTTCGAGGTAAAGCTTTCAGACTTTCACCATTGAGTATGATGTTTCCTGTGAGTTTATCACATGTGACCTTTATTATTTTAAGGTAGTTTCCTTCTATTCCTAATTTATTGAGTGTGTTTATTATGACAGGGTATTGAATTCTTTCAAATGCTTTTTCTTCATCAGTTGAGATGATCATGTGTTTTTTCCCCTTTATTATGTTAATGTGGTGTGTTTGATTGATTTTCATATATTGAGCCAATCTTCCCTTCTAGGAATAAACTGTATTGAGTCAGTGTGTAATCCTTCCGATGGGCTTTTAACCTTTGTTTGTTAATATATTGTTGAGGATTTGCATCAATATTCATTAGGGATATTGAGCTGTAGTTTTTCTGTGGTATCTTTGTCTTGCTTTTGTATCAGTTTGGAAATATTCCCTTCTCTTCAATTTTTCTTTTTTTTAATAAATTTTATTGGGGAATATTGGGGAACAGTGTATTTCTCCAGGGTCCATCAGCTCCAAGTCGTTGTCCTTCAGTCTAGTTGTGGAGGGCGCAGCTCAGCTCTAAGTCCAGTTGCCATTTTCAATCTTTAGTTGCAGGGGGCACAGCCCACCATCCCATGCGGGAATCGAACCAGCAACCTTGTTGTTGAGAGCTTGCACTCTAACCAGCTGAGTTATCCGGCTGCCCCTCCAGAAGCTCAGTGATAGCTGGTTGTCTTCAATCTAGTTGTGGAGGGGGGAGCTCACTGGCCCAAGTGGAAATCGAACCAGCAATTCTGTTGTTCAGAGCTCGCACTCTAACTAGCTGAGCCACCTGGCCGCCCTCCCTTCTCTTCAATTTGTTGGAAGAGTTTGAAGAGGATTGTTGTTCTCTTTGAAATGTTTTGTAAAATTCACAGTGAAGCTGTCAAGTCCATGGCTTCCTTTTGTTGAGAGGTTTTTTTTATTACTGATTTGATCCTCTTATTACTGTGTTTCCTCCAAAATAAGCCTGGGTCTTATATTAAGTTTTGCTGCGAAAGACGCATTAGAGGCTTATGTTCAGGGGAGTCTTTCTAAAAATCATGCTAGGGCTTATTTTCTGTTGACTGGCAACCGACTGCCTCAGCTGGGGGGAGCCCAAGACTCGTAATACCAGCATGGGCCAGGGAGCTGTGTTCTACACAACTAGACTGAGAAACAACAGCTTGAGCCAGAGTGGGGGGAGGGAGGTAGTAGTAGAAGCAGGGGGAAGATTTTCTCTTTCACTTTTGAACATTTGATTATAATGTGAATTAATGTGGGACTCTTGAGTGCTGCTTACATGGAGTTCTTTGAGCTTCTTGGATGTATATTATGTCTTTTTTCAAATTTGGGAAGTTTTCAGCCATTATTTATTCAAATGCCCTTTTTCGCCCCTTTCTCTTTTCGCCTACTAGGCCCACAATACATATATTAGTTCACTTGTTGGTGTCCCTCAGGTCCTTTAGGCTTTGTTCCCTTTTCTTCAATATTTTTTTCTTTCTGTTCCTCGGACTTGATAATTTGCATTATTTTATCTTCAAGTTCATTGATTCTTCTGCCTGTTGAAATCTGCCTTTGAATCCCTCTGGTGAATTTTTTTCTTTTTGTTAGAGTAATTTTCTGCTTCAGAATTTGTTTAGTTTCTTTTTAGGTTGTCTGTCTCTTTATAGATACTTGCATTTTATTCATACATTGTTTTCTTGACTTTCTCCACATCTTCCTTTAGTTTTCTGAGCATTTATATGATACTTGTTTTAAAGTCTGTCTAGTAGATCTGTTAGCAGGTCTTTTTCTGGAATAGTTTTTGTTGATTTTTTTCCCTTTGAATGAGGGTGTTCTGGGAATAAAAAGAATGTATCAGATCCTACTGAGATGTCAGGTAAATTAGGATTAGGAAATAATCGCTCATGACATGAAAGTCATTGGTCACCGCAAAAATAACTATTTTGATTGAGTGATGATTGCAGAGAAGGAGCTTGTATTTCTTCCAAAGTTGGAGGCAATGTCATTTGCTAATAGTAAAGAGAGCAGTGGAAGGGTTGCTGGAACTTTCACGAGAATGAGAAAAGTTTGAAATAGTTGTTCTAGAGAGTGTGAACAAATTGACTGAAGAAATGTAGTAAGGTTGCTGGTTGGTGGAAGTTGGTGATTACTAATTTATAGTAATTCTAATCTGTCCTGTTGTGATTTTTCTCCTCCAATATTCACCTGTCAAGACATAGGCATGTTTATGTAAAAATAAGATAGTTGGTTTTACTCAGGGTTGGAGATTTATTGACAGAAGAAAATGAGAAAAAAAGAGCAAAGAGTTTAAAGTGTTGTTGAAATGATATTTTAATGGAATCAGAGTTGGATAAGGGAATCAGGAGGAAACCAGTGGATAGTGAAAGAAAGATTTAGCATTTAATTGAATGTACAAATTTATAGAGCAAAGAATTTTTTTAGGTAGTAGTGAGATTCACAGATTTAAAACTTAAATCTTCAAAGATCTTATTTATACAGTCTCTTATTAATTCTAAAGTCTTTATATTCAAATATATTTACTTTTCTCTCATTCACTTACACTTGCCTTTGATGTACGGACTTATGATATCTTTATTTACTTTCCTTAAGCTACGGCTTTATTTACTTTCCTTAAGCTACGGCTTCCTGGGCTATCTGAATTAGAGAGTAATAAGTAGGTAATTAGAGAAAAATCATGTGTATGTGCAGGGGGAACAGGACTAGAAGGAGGAAAGTAGGTATCTTTCATTGGCATTTTCAAGTCACAGTGGGGGAAGGCACAGTAACTAATGGTTATCAAAGGCATATTAAAAAAGAAATTAGGAACCACAATTCTTTATTCTTTCTGTTCCCCTGAAAAATATTGAAACTGGAGATAGTAAATGTAGTTTTCAGAAAAAGAAATGGTGGACTTCCTTCAGCCTTGATTGAAAGGAGAGAGGGAAAGGATATTATATCTTCCTATTTTGTATTCATCTGAGGGAGGGTCATATTCAACTATTTATACACCTAACCACAGACAACTTACGATGATATCACTGATTTTAAGGGAGATTCCTTCTTTGCTGCTCTGATTTTTCTCATTTAAGTCTATTAAAATTCTTACCTAATAACCTTCATAGTTTTCTATATCTTTATGTACTCAGGTATAGTTAAAACAGAAAGAAGTTATAAAATTTAATGCCAATGAATTCTACAGTGTTGGCTTTAGTTTCACTGAACGAGAAATTAGTTTTCGAAAACTAGTTTCCTTTGAAAATGTTTTGGTATCGAAGACTTTTGGAAAGCAAATCTACAAATATAGACTTTTTTCTTTAACAAGGTAACATTTATGTTACCTCAATATGTGGGTATTTGTAGAGTATATTTTTCATTCAAACTATAAAAGGAATATTTGCAATTGTAGAAAAACATCTGGCGGAGAAACAGGACACTTTTACAGAAAAATTGATTACTCAGATCATAAAAAATCTTCAAGTGAAAATTTCCAGCATCCATATTCGTTATGAAGATGATGTAAGTATTTTAATAGATGGCACTTGTTTTTATTTTTATTTATATTTGACTATTTGTTGACACCTGCTTTGTAGTAGCCAACGTGTTAGATGCTAGCGAGTATAGGATACAGAACTGAAGATGACATGATCTTTCTTTTCTATAATTATAGTTATAAGTTCTGGTCCTTACTATCTTGATTACACTTTCCTAAAATGTTCAAACATTAGATAATGAAGGAAAATGTCTTACTTATAATCACCTTTGATAGGTGAGAGTTATGAATTTAGCTATGTGTTTTTAAAATACTTTAAATTATACTATGTTTATCTCCTGGAGGGAGCACTGGTCTAGGAATCAGTAGAGCGAGACTTAACTAATTGATCTCAAATAAATCATGGATTCTCTCTAAAACACACAATAACTACCTTCTCATAGTACTATTGTGACAGTCAATCATTTTAAGCTTTCTTTTGTAAACTGAAAAATATTATGCAGATGTATTGTACAACACTAATACATTCATACTTAATATTTTACTTAGTACTGTATTAGGAAAAAATAGGAATAAAAATTCTGCAAAGTGTTAAAATGTTTTTGAATGCTTGAAATTATATACTTCCCAGAAAGTGAACTTTTTCTATAATGGGAATTTTGTCCAACTACTGAAAATCTGAGTAAAATTTACTGTCTTTCCTCTTTAGATCACAAATCGAGAAAACCCACTGTCATTTGGTATTTCCCTTCAAAACCTCAGCATGCAGGTACTGTGTTTAAAAAGAAATTTAACCATATTTAATTATGCAGAATAGCTTATCAGACTACTAATTACTATTCATTTATGCCAGCATCAGAAATAGGTGTCAATATAGACTGAATTGCAGCTGAGGGTAGGTAGTTTCACATTTTCACATTTCCAAAAATGATTGATAATCAATTCCGTTTAAAATATTATTTGCTGATTGTGATATTTGATAGTTTTTTAATTTAAATAATCTATTTCTGAGTTTTAAATGAGTAAATACAAAATAAAAGTAATAAATGTTCATTGCAGAAACTTTGATAAGTTATAAAAAATGTAAGGAAACAAATCACCATGTCCTCACCAACATTATTAATATTGTGGCACTTTTTCTCCTGTTTAATTTTTTAAACTAAAGAATTTTACAAGTATAGGAGCACAGAGAGGATTATGCAGCATTTGCTTTCATCCAGAATGAACCATTGTTAAATTTGTCATTTGGTTTAAGTTTTAAATACTTTTAAAAAATAGACTGTTATGAATAAAGTTTAAATCCCTTTGTTCTCTACTCTTGCTCTTCCCACAGAGATAAACATCCTAAGTTTTTAAACTTTTATATAATGTAGCCATTGAAATTGTATAGTATTTGGTAGGATTTAAAAAGTTTAGAGAAATATTTTATTGATTCTTCTATAAGTTTCCTTTTTATCTTCGCAATGTTTTTTGACATTTGTATTGCCACATATAATTCATTCAGTTTAACTGCTGTATAACACTTCACTACATGCTTTTATTTCTTATATCCATTGGGGTTTTGTGTATGACTTCTTTTTAAAACATGGATCCATTACCAGGAAAAGAAAAGAAAAATGAAAAGCTAAATGAAATGTTAGTCAATAACATTGAGTAGTGTAAACGTCAAATGCTGTTAGTTTGAAAAATAAGGATGAGGAATTAGCCATTAGATTTGTCATTGTGAAGGTCATTGGTGACTGTGACAACAGTGGTTTTGACCATCGCCTTTGAAAATTCTTGGAAACTTGTCCCCCATCTTAGCCCTATTCAATTAGAATCTCATATTGGGGCCCAGCAATCCATGTTTAAAAAGCCCTCTATGTGAACCTGTTGCATACTAAAGTTTGAGAACCACTGTTCTAATCCATTCAGTTCTCTACTAAAAATGAAAACCATCTCTTTAAAATAAGCATCTGATCACTTTATTCCCTTCAGTGGCTTTTCATTGCCCTTAGAATAAAGTCCATAGTTTTGTCTTCAAATAGTTTATAATCCTTTTGTAGTCTGACCCCAGGTAACAAATGGGGTTTCATCTCTTTGTTTTGCGTTATGTTCTCTGGCCATTCTGTTCTACTTCAGTTTCCTGAATGTGTCATACATTTGCATATATTCCTAGTCTGAATCATAATCCTTACTGCCCTTAGAATCAATAATTTTTATTCATATGCCATGTATTAGGTTAGGCATCATTTTCTCTATCACACCGCTGAGTTTGAGGCTCCTACCATGTCCTCCCAGAGTACTGTATATTTAACCTTTATAGTGGCACTTCCCTGTTTGTAATTGCTTGTTTACTTTTTCAACCAAATAGTGAGCTCCTTGGAAGCAGAGACTTTCCTATGGTCAGTTACTATTCTTTGAATGTTATGTTTTCAAGGACATTTTCATAGGAAATTGGTCTAGGGCATGATAGATATGATTTGTCACTCTGCCATTTCACATGTGAATGAGTTTTAGTGCCTTTTTTTTCCTTTTCAGACAACTGATCAAAACTGGGTTCCGTGTTTACATGATGAAACTGAGAAACTATTTCGTAAGGTAAAATAAATATTATATTTTGTTAACCCATAGACTTGACAAGACTTGTAGGAAGGCAAATGGTAATATATTATATGGATTTATGTGAATTGTGTTTACTTGCTTAACTCTGTTATATGACTCAATTATTTGAGATTCTGAAAATAGCATGCAAAAGATCCTTCAGAGAAAAATGAGGCATGTAATAAATTTTATTTATTTTCAGTTAATCCGATTGGATAACCTTTTTGCCTATTGGAATGTGAAGTCTCAGATGTTTTATGTTAATAATTATGATGAATCATTGGTAAGTAAATTTTTTATGTGTATATACACATTTTTTGGTATCATATTTTGCATAAAGTTTTATTCATTGTCATTTATCTAATATACTGTAGTCAGTGATCTTTTTTAAGGAAAACTACATTAGCAGAATTTACAGAAATATAAATGAATATATATGTGACTGTAACACAAACATGTGTAAACACATGTACCTTTTTTTTTTATAATTCACATACAACATTATATTAGTTTCAGGTGTACAACATAATGTTCAATATTTGTATATATTTCAAAATGATCATCACAATAATTCTAGTTAACGTCTGTCACCGTACATAGTTACAAAAATTTTATTTTCCTGGGATGAGAACTTTTAAGATTTATTCTCTTAGCAACTTTCAAATATGCAGTACAGTATTATTAACTGTAGTCTCCATACTGTATGTTAAATCCCTGTGACTTACTTATTTTATAACTAGAAGATCATACATTTTGACAGTGATCACTTGTTTTCCCACCACCGACCCTGTGCTTCTGGCAACCACCAACCACTTCTCTGTATTTATGAGCTTGGGGTTTTGTTTTTTGGTTTTTTGTTTTGTTTTGTTTTTAGATTCAACATATAAGGGAGAGTAAACAACATTTGTCCTTCTCTGACTTACTTAATGTACTGCCCTCAGATTCCATCCATGTTGTCTCACATGGCAAGATTTCCTTCTTTTTTATGGCTGAATGATATTCTGTTGCATATATATATCACATTTTCTTTATCCATTCATCTGTTGATGGACGTTTAGCTTGTTTCCATGTCTTGACTATTATACATAATGATGCAGGGAACATTGGGGTGCATATATCTTTTTGAGTTAGTGTTTTTGTCTTATTTGGATAAGTAACCAAATGTGGAATTGCTGGATCACCTGGTAGTTCTATTTGTGAGTTTTTGAAGAATTTTTGTACTGCTTTCCATAGTAGTAGCACCAATTTAAATTCCCTTCGACATTGCACTAATGTTCCCTTTTCTCTATGTTCTCTCCAAAACTTATTTCTTATCTTTTTGATAATATTCTAACAGGTATGAGGTGATATCTTATTGTGGTTTTGATTTGCATTTCCTTGATGATTAGTGATACTGAGCATTTTTTCATGTATCTGTGGCCATCTGAATGTCACCTTTGGAAAAATGTTTATTCAGATCCTCTGCCCATTTTTTTAATCAAAGTGAATTTTTGCTATTGATTTGTGAGTTCTTTATGTATTTTGGATATTAACCCCTTATCAGATACATGAATAGCTAATATTTTCTCCCATTTAGTAGGTTGCCTTTTTTGTTGTTGGTGATGATTTCCTTTGCTGTGCAGAGGCTTTTAAGTTTGATGTGGTCTCACTTGTTTTTTTTTCTTTTTCTTTTGTTGCCTTTACTTTTGGCATCAGATCCAAAAAATCATCACCAAGACCAATGTCATAGAGCTTACTGCATATGTTTTCTGCTAGGAGTTTTATTGTTTCACTTCTTACAATCAAATCTTTAACCTATTTTGAGTTAATTTTTGTTTATGGTGTAAGATAGTGGTACAGTTTCGTTCTTTTGCATGTGTCTGTCCAGTTTTCCCAGCACCACTTATTAAAGAGACTGTCCTTTCCCCATTGCATATTCTTGGTTCCTTTGTCATAAATTGATTGACCATAATTTCATGGGCTTATTTCTGGCCTCTCTTTTCTGTTCCACTGATTGATCTACGTGTCTGTTTTTTTCCTGTTTTTTGGTTTTTGTTCGTTTGTTTGTTTGTTTTTTAGTACCATACTATTTTAATTACTACAGCTTTATAATAGAGTTTGAAATCATGGAGTCTGATGCCTCTAGCTTTGTTCTTCTTGCTCAAGATAGCTTTGGTTATTGGGGTCGTTAGTGATTCCATACAAATTTTAGGATTGTTTGTTCTCTTTATGTGAAAAATGTCATTGGAAATTTGTTAGGGATTGTATTGCTTTGGGTAGTGTGGATATTGTAATAATATTCTTTCACTTCATGAGTATAGAATTATCTTCACATTTATTTGGGTCTTCAGTTTCTTTCATCAGTGTCTTACAGTTTTAAGTTATAGTTTTAATAAATTTAACCTCCTTGGTTAAATTTATTCCTAGGTATTTTATTCTTTTTGATGCAGCTATAAATAGGATTATTTTATTAATTTCTCTTTCTAATAGTTCATGGTTAGTGTACAAAAAATGCAGCAGATTTCTGTATATTGAGTTTGTATCCTGCAACTTTACTGAATTTTTTTTATTCTGTGTTTGTTTGTTTTTTAATTTGGTGTAGTTGATACTGTAATATCATGTTACCTGTAAATAGTGACAGTTTTACTTCTTTCTTTCCAATTTGGATGGCTTTCATTTCTTTTTCTAGCCTAATTTTCTAGGTGGGACTTCCAGTATTATGTTGAATAAAAGTAGTGGGAGTGAGCATCCTTGTCTTATTCCTGATCTGAGAGGAAAGCTTTCAACTTTTCTCTGTTGAGTATGATGTTAGCTGTGGGTTTGTCATGTATGGCTATTACTATATTGAGGCACATTCCCTTTATACTCATTTTGATATAGTTTTAATCATAAATGGATATTGAATTTTGTCAAATTTTATATATGTGCCTGTATATAAAAATGTTTAAATACACACATATGTATCTTAATATTGCCTGAAGTATTCTTTTATAATAGTAATTTAATGAGACATTGTCTAACCACTTTAATATTTTTTTATATGTAAGACCTCCTAAATTTAAATTGTTTTTTAAATAGCTTCTAAACTATTTTCTTTTGAATATAATTGGATTTTGTCCGATATAGGTATATTGGAATTTATATAAATAAAAGCAATTTGTCTTTTAATAGTACAGATTGAAGAGTGGCATTGTTGATGAAAATATTGTTCCAGAAGGTTATGATTTTGGTAAGTACATTTCATTAAATAAAAATTGCAATTAAAATAATCATCAAGTTCATATGAACATTGTTGACGTCACTAATATTTCATGTTAATTTTCTCACATAATCAAATGCACTTACCGTGTTTCCCTGAAAATAAGACCAGGTCTTATATTAATTTTTGCTCAAAAAGACGCATTAGGGCTATGTTAAGGGGATGTCATCCTGAAAAATCATGCTAGGGCTCATTTTCTGATTAGGTATTATTTTCGGGGAAACATGGTGCATATATATATATATATATATATATATATATATATACACACACACACACACACACATACATATATATATATATATGTATATACATATATATATATGAAAAAGCAAAATATTTGTTTATCCTTTATTGTTGGCGAGCTTTTGGCTATATTTCAAAGCTAGGAAAGAAAAATGTCCAATAAGAGAGGTTGTTACTCAATAAATTGTGAAGTCACTAATGACTATTCAATAACAGTTATGATAACTGGAAAGAAAAGTGTCCAAAAGAGAGGTTGTTACTAAATTGTGAAGTCACTAATAACTATTCAATAGCAATTATGATAATTTTAAAAGATATTTTGACATGGTAAGCTGCTACAATCTAGTATGATCTTAACTATTTTAAAAATGTATATTTAAAATTTTTCTTTATACTTTTTTCTGGTTTCCAATTATCTGAAATTAACACTTAGTACTTTAGTAATCAGAAATGCATTACTAAAATATACAGAGAAAAAGAGTGGATTTGACTTTCCCTTGGTCTAAAGGAGTGTTGTGTGTTTGCTCAGCAACATTAAAGACCTACTTGAGATTTATGACATCAAAGTGAGACCATTCTGTGGTTGTATGTTTTTTTCCCCAACCATGTTCATCGGCTCAGGTACAGATGTGGAATAAGTGAAGAGTAGCTTTATCCAGAATTAGGGTTTTGCCTAGTAAGTACCATCAAAATGCTAGGGCAAACGAGTTAAGAGTGAATGCAAGGGAATGACTGAAATAACTGATCATGGAACTTCAACAGGATAGGGAGGGAACTGAGAACCTGAAGAAGACATGAAGGACAGAGAAAAGGTAGAAATAGGATCAATGAATGGTAGGTCCCATAGGACTTGAAGTTTTGGTATATTGAATACTACAGAGAGAGGTTGTGGTGGTCGGAGAGTTGGATGCTTGAAACCAAGTTTGTGGAAGGTCAGGATATTGGTGTGGTAAGGTCTAGTAGATGAGGTAAGGGTGGAGGAGTCCAAAGACTGAGTCCATAGCATTGTTTTGGAAAGATCATTTGTATATTGAAATCACTTAGAAATTAGAGTTGCCAGGAGCTAAGTGAGAGAGATAGGAGAGAGTATAGTAGCCCATGGATGGATGGTTGATTGCAACTAAGGAGAATATGGTGGATAGTGTAGTCTTTTTATGTAATGTAAGAATTAAAGCTGGGGAGAGGGATAATTTTATTTTTCAAATATGGATATCATTGCTTTATGTATATACTTTTTAAAATTCAGTATATCCTTCCATTTATGTACATATAACTTTTTCTTGTTTATAACTGTATAGTATTCTATTGTATAAATATATCATAATGAATATGTCATCGATCTCCTATTGATGATTCTTTTCTTGTTCTATTGAAATTAAAAGTATGTTTGGTTGCTTAATGTGTAAAAAATTAAGTACTAGTCCTCAGGGATGATTAAAACGAGGGATTTATGTATTTGTGTATAAATTAGTAGTTGATTTCTATTTAGATTCTGCTATTACTGGTCTCTGTCCACATTATTTTTATTCTTTTTGTCATTCAATACAAAGTGTTGAGAGAAATATCTTTGATTATGAGTTGTGCCATAAAGGTTATCCTGAGCAAACTCTCACTCCTCTCTCCCTTTACAAGTTAAAAGGGAGAACCAATGGTCACAGAGAAACTCATCAGAAATTCAGAAATTATAATCAAATAATGGAAGTCAGCGGTTAAATATAATCGCTTTCCCCGTTAGCATTTCTAATGTACAGTCACTCCTTAAAGTTATGTACCATTATTAAAACTATTTTATTGGACTATTTTGCCTTGCAGCGACTATTCCTGCTTTTAAGGGTTATATTGGTGTCTTGAGTGAGGAGTTCAGTTAGCCTATATTATACTTTCCAAAGACAATATGAATTATAGTTGGAAAAAGACCAAAGAACCTGCACCACCAATTAGGTGACAGTTCATCTGATCAAATCATAGCAGTGTGGAAATCTGGGAACTGTAGAAAGGATATATAAGAAATGAAAATCAGTATTTTCAACTTGATCCCTTTAGTATTTTGAGACTCTTGGAATATAACTCAGTTCAATTTTTATTTAAATTTGTGTTTTCCAGTATTTCGCCCTATATCTGCTAATGCCAAACTTCAGATGAATCGTCGATCTGATTTTGACTTTTCTGCCCCCAAGATAAACCTGGATGTTGAGTTACATGACATAGCAATTGAATTTAATAAACCACAGGTGATTTTTTTAAATGGTATTTTAAATTGAGATATAGTTTGATAAAAACAAATTAAAATTTTAAATGTTTTTCAAAAATTTATGTTACATGGTAACATTTCCTTTAAAAAGTCAATAATTTAACTCCAACATTTAGAAAAATATCTGAAACATTTAAGAGCCTTAATTTTTTCATTCTTCAGTATTTCAGTGTTATGGAGCTTCTTGAATCAGTTGATATGATGACGCAAAATCTGCCATATAGGAAATTCAAACCTGACGTACCTCTTCACTCCCATGCCAGAGAATGGTAAAATGTCTTAAAAATTTTAAATTGAAGTATAATTGACATACAACATGGTATTAGTTTCAGGTGTACAGCATAAATATTCAATATTTGTGTATATTGCAAAATGATCACCACAATTATGACTAGTGAACATCCACCACCCATACATAGCTACAAAAATTTCTTGTGATAAGAACTTTTAAGGTCTATTTTAGCAATCTTCAAATATGCAATTCAGTATTATTAACTATAGTCACAGTGCTATACATTACATCCTTATGGCTTTCATATTTTATAACTGAAAGTTTGTACCTTTTGACCCCTTTACTTATTTTGCACCCCCACCCCCACCTCTGGTAACCACCTATCTGTTCTCTTGTATCTAAGAGATCAGTTTTTGTTTTTTGTTTTTTTTAAGATTCCATATATAAGTGAGATCATACAGTATTTGTCTTTCTCTGTCTGACTTACTTCACTTAGCATAATGCCCTCAAGTTCCATTCATGTTGTCACAAATGGCAAGAATTCTTTTTTTTCTTATGGCTGAATAATATTCCATATATTACCACATTTCCTTTTTTCATTCTGTCGATGAACACTTAGGTTGTTTACATGTCTTGGCTATTGGTAGATAACATGACAGTGAACATGGGGGTGCATATATTTTTTTGATTTAGTGTTTTCATTTTCATCAGATAAATACCCAGAGGTGGGATTACTTGATCTAATTTTTTTTTTAAGATTTTAAAAAATATAGCACAGAGGTGAATTTCTTGACTTGTAAGAAATTTTTAGATACTCTTAAGTGCTGATACAAACTATAGTTTGATATATGACTAGAAATTTATATAGCTCCTTTTGCTTATTATGCTAATAAACTTGACTTACAGGATTCTTTATAATGGAATTTACAACTGAAGATACTAGAATACCATTCACTTCCTGTATTTTGAAATCATTAAACTTTATCCCAGTCTGTTGTCTAGCAATGCTGTCTTTAAAAAATTTTAAATTTCTGTATCAGACACATTAAACCTATATTATTAAACCTGAAAAGGTTCTGGGAATCTATAAAGACCCCTTTTTGAAATTCAAAAATCTTGTTAATTCAGTTATTAAACTCTTGCCTAGTTCCTAGAAGTTATAATTACTCTTTCAATTGACTAATTACTCTTCGGAGAGTGAAGTGCTGTTTGCCAACTAATACTTTAATAGTTTTTCTGTAGAGCTAATTTTCACTCAAGAAAGAGTGTATTAATTATTACAAAAATAAATATGGTTGGGAAAAAGCAAGTTGTCTGATATAGTATACCATTTTCATTGTCTCTGTATTATAGTAATGCATGTTGTTAGAGTAGAAACAATATATCAATTATATTTCATACTGTTGACTTGAGAATGTTAAGTGTAGGGTTTTTGGTTTTGTTTTTTAACTAGGTGGGCTTATGCTATACATGGTGTTCTTGAAGTAAATGTTTGTCCCCACTTACGGATGTGGTCATGGAAGCATATTAAAGAACACAGACAAAAAATGAAGCAATACAAAGAACTATATAAAAAAAAGCTAATAAATAAGAAGCCAGCTGATGAACTTCTCAACTCTTTGGAGGTTAGCATTTTAAAAAATATTTGAATATTTGTACTACATAACTTCTCAGTCTTTAGTGACTAACACTTCCTAATTATTTGTTCTAATTTTGACTGACCATTTCCTGTCTCTTTTACTTAGATATTTTTATACTCTTGTTCTTAATCTCAGTTCGGTGATATACGAGTATGCTGTGGTGTTATTCTGCTGGGAACTTCTGGAATTTGAGATTATTCTCAACCTAGAGAGATTTGGGTTCATACACCTAATTTGAAGCTGCACATTATTAAGACATTTTTAACCTCAAAAGCCTAAAAAGTGTTTGCTACATTGATTCTAATCTTCTCTGCATTGGTTTCAATTCCTTATATTATGTCATCACTGCATTTCCCCTATGTTACCATCTAACTGCATTTATTAAAAAAATTTCCTGTCTATATGTATTACACTTAGAGTCAAATCTGTGCTTGCGTATTCCTCTGCCTTTCCTCATCTCTCTGCCTATCCCAGTTTTACTTATCCTTCAAGTTCTGCTTAAGACACATCTCTTGTGTGGACTTTCCTGAATTTTCTGTCCAGATAGAGAATTCTTTTTCTCTTGATTCCTGTGGTATTTCTAGTCTTTACCAGTAACTTTACATTCAGTTATCTACCTTGAGAGTTCTCTAAATATTAGTCATCTTATCTTTTAATGTTATAATAGTATACTCTAGAAGGGACTATTTTACAGATCAATGAAGTATAGCTTAGGGTGACTAAGGGAAGTTAGCTTCTTGAAATTATTGTAACCATTCTGCATCCAGGACACTTTCCAATTAGGAACTCCCTAAAGATTTTTATTGTTAAGATAGGAGGCTTTCTGAAGCCGTGGACTATTGAAATGATTAAGTTTTTAGAGGCCATTTGCGTGGTTGCAGATTTCCATACAAAGTTTTGGATCTTAACTTGAATCTTCCAAGTCTGATGGACAGTAGAACCCTGAGTTTAGTTGTTTTCTAGATAATACTAAGTCATGGTTGTTTCTCTTTGGGGAAAAAAAGCTGTTGCAGCCTGAAATTCTCAAAAGTAATCATGGGCATAATGTGTAGAGATGTGATGAAAGGTTTAGCTTATCTCAGTTTCTTTTTTTTAAAATTAAAGTTTATTGGGGTGACAATTGTTAGTAAAGTTACGTAGGTTTCAGGTGTACAATTCTGTAATACATCATCTGTATATCACATTGTGTGTTCACCACCCAGAGTCAGTTCTCCTTCCATCACCATGTATTTGATCCCTTTTACCCTCATCTACCACCCCTCGCCCCCCACCCTCTGGTAACCACTAAGCTATGGCCTGTGTCTATGAGTTTTTGTTTCTTCATTTGCTTGTCTTGTTCCTTTGTTATTTTCAGTTTTATATACCACATGCCAGTGAAAACATATGTTTCTCGACTTTTTCTGTCTGACTTATTTCGCTTAGCATTATAATCTCAAGATCCATCCATGTTGTTGCAAATGGCACTATTTCATCTTATGGCAGAACAATATTCCGTTGTGTATACATACCACATCTTCTTTATCCAATCCTCTATCAAAGGATATTTTGGTTGTTTCCATGTCTTGGCCACTGTAAATAAAGCTGCAGTGAACATTGGAGCACACATGTCTTTATGGATAAATGTTTTCAGATTTTTTGGGTATATACCCGAGAGAGGGATTGCTGGGTCATATGGTAATTCTGTTTTTAATTTTTTGAGGAATCTCCACACTGCTTTCCATAGCAGCAGCACCAATCTGCATTCCCACCAAGAGTGTATGAGCGAGTGTCCCATTGTCTCAGTTTATTTCAATAACCATAACTTTGAAAAGTTTAAAATTTAAAAACAATTTTTAAGGGTATTAGGACCTACTTGTAATATTTTAATGATGACATATGGACTGTACACATAATCGGAAGGATTTATGATTTTCAGTTGAAGGTGACACTAATGAGTTTACCCTTCACTGTTGTTAAAACCCAAATAAAATCCATTTTAAACAATGCATGTATGGTATCTTTTAGTATGTGTCTGTAAATCTTGTAGAGTTGTAACTTTTATATGCATGACATGTGTGATTTCTTTGTTCAAAAATTACTTCATCCAAGCTGACATATCTACAAGCATTGCGTCTCAGAATTTAATAGGAATATTATGTTGATGAATGATCTGATTTCTGCTTCCTATTACATCTTTAGTGCATCAATTTTATGTATTCTATACTAAGGTTTTTTATATGCAGTTATTTATGTAAACACATTTTCCTTTATATTTTTAGGAATTGGAAAAAACTCTGGATGTATTTAATATAATTATAGTGAGACAACAGGCGGAAGTTGAGGTAATTCAAGATTATCTTTCAATTAGTAAAAATAAATCTAGAATCCATATAGATTTGACAGGTGCTATGATGTTACCAGTATTGTGCTGTAATAAACTATTTCCTAAAAGGGGTTCAAGTTTGATTCTTCGTGCTGTAAGAATATTTGGTTTAATGTTTTGCCAATTTAAATCAGACAGGTTCTATGGGAAATATATTCTTTCTAAATAATTGGGCTTATCAAGTACGCAGAGTTCATGTGAAGCTGAAAAGCCAGTTTTTGGGGAGCTACCTACTGATAATCCTATCTTGTGTTTGGTTAATGTTACACTTACTGTATTTTTTTTTTCAGTTTGCACTTTGATTACATTGATTCACTCAAGTAGACAAATTTTGGAAATATTAGTATTTCTTTAGATTGTTACATAAATAAAGGATAATTTATCATTTATTTGATATTTATTTTAGGTAAAGAAAGCTGGATGCAAGATTTACAGAGAAGGATCAAAAGATTCAGAGGATAATAAAGGATGGTTTAGCTGGTTGTGGACTTGGTCAGAACCAGATGCTAAAGAACAGCAGGCAGATGTGAAACCTGCAAGTATGTCCATTTTATTTTATAGTAGTGCAGTTAATCATCAAGTCATGGTAATGTAGCTATTCATCAGGTATGAAGATTAAGTTTTGCAGATAAATCTTTCTCATTAAATAGACATTGTAAGTATATATGCATGTGATGTACAATTTATCAATAAAATTACTATTAAAACATTGTAAGTACGTCAAGTAAAACTTAAATATTTTAAAAAATTTTACCAGTATTTGCAAAAAGAGCTTTATACCCATAGGGTTTAGTAAATACATATAGGACAATAATAGATAAATAAAAATTCTAAAAGGGTATAAACCATTGTAAATTATTGTTGGAATTGTTTCTTGGAAAGATTTTTGTTTCCTAGCTAAATGTTTAAGATTATAGCTTTAGAGTCTTAGGGGCTTAAGTTTATTTTACATCCTGGTACAATCACTTATTAGCACTGTGGCCCTGGTAAGTTATTTAGCTCTTTGAATCTCAATTTTCACATTTGTAAAATGGGGGGAAATTACAATTAATACTACATACTTTGTGTGCTAAGTATTTTGCCTAGCATAGTGTTGTTAAGTATCTAATACAGTTAGCCATTTTGTAAGCTCTTGTTTAATACAAATATTTAGAAATTTATGTTGCTGTTTGCATATTTAGCAATTTATATATTTTGAGAATAATCCTTCTAAAACTGCCTATGCCATTCTAACATTTTATGATGATAATTTCTTAAAAACACTATGAAAGTAAAATTTGCATTGAATTTATTAAAGACAGCTAAATTATGGGTTAGTTTTATCTTGTAACTAGTTAAAAACGCAAAACACTTCTTGATTTGTAGGTCTTGAAGAAATGTTGACACTTGAAGAAAAAACTTTACTCTATGAAGCAATTGGCTATAGTGAAACAGCAGTTGATCCAACCTTGCCAAAAACAGTAAGAGTTTTTCCTGCCTTATACCTCAGAGTTTAATGATAGACATGCCTATTTCTAATCCTTTCAAAAATATGTTACTGACTTGTTCTCTGATCTTTTTCTGGGTCTGTAAGTATTCCACTTACTTTAATTTTCAAGATAGGGATAAATATTGTCCTCTCCTTTTAATGTTATGTGGCAATTCTTTAATATAGAAAGGGTTGCTTTTAAAGTATTTTCTGGTTTTTGGAAAGAATAAACTATATAAATAGGATATGAATAAGAGTATTTATTGTATTTGTGTGTGTGTATTTTTTTTAAATTTTATTCTTCTGAATATACTCTAGTTTGAAGCCATGAAGTTTTATGTTCACTTGAAAAGTATGTCTATTGTTTTAAGAGAAAAACAACGAAAACCTCAGCTGTTAGATATTGTAATAGAAGAATTTAGTACTTGGATTGTGCAAAGACCAGGAGCACAAGCAATTAAGTAAGTATTCATTTGTTTTATCTATAAGAAAAAATTTCACTGTAAAATTGGAAGTTAGATTACAATCTTACATCATTTTCTAAGAGATACTATGATTTAATGTATTCTTTTGTATTTTTAGGAACTTAGATTTTTTTCCAGTAATATATATGCTTTGTAAATATTAAAATAATACATGTTCAATAGAAAACTATATGCTGAGGAGACATAGAAAGACATTAAAGGATAATATACAAATCTCAGTAATCTCACCATACGAAAAGAAATGGCATTAACAATTTGGTTATTTATCTGGGACTGTCTTTATTTTACCTTTGTTTTTAAGAATAACTTTATTGATATATAAATTCATATATTATACACTCATCCATTTAAAGTGTACAATTCATTTGTGACACTGTATTGTATACCAAATTACATTGGTATATTTGTCAGGTTGTACAACAGTTAGCACTAATTCTAGAAATATATCCTTACATTTATGGTAAACTCATTTTGACAAGGGTGATAAAATCATTTGGTGGGGAAAGAAGAGTTTTTGTCAACAAATGGTGCTAGGACAACTGAATAATCTCATGCAAAACAATGAAGCTGGACCCCTATTTCATGCCATACACAAGCATTAACCCAAATGGATCAGAAACCTAAATATAGGAGGTAAAAGTATAAAATTCTAACAAGACTATATAGGAACATATTTTTGTATTCTTGAGTTAGGCAAAGACTTAAGTGTTTAATGCAACAAAATAAAAAATAAATAAATTGGACTTCATCAAAATTAAAAACATTTGTACTTCAAAGGATGCCAGCTGAAAACATCTTATCTTATACGAGACTTGTATCAGTAATATCTAAAAAACTCTTACAACACAATAATGATTAAGACAACTCAATCTAAAAATGTGCAAAAGAACTTAATAGACATTTCTCCATAAAAAACATACAGACACAGCCAATTAGCATGTGAAAAGATGTTCAACAGCATTAGCAATTAGGGAAATACAAATCAAAACCACAGTAAGATACCAGTTTACACCCATTAGGATGGCTCTAATCACAAGGACAGATGAGTGTTGCTAAGGATACAGATAAATTAGAAACCTCATAGACTCCTGGTAGAAATATAAAATGGTACAGCTGCTTTGGAAAAATCTTGCAATTCCTGAAAATGTTAAACAGAGTCACCATATGAGGCAACAATTCTACCCTTAGGTATATACCCAAATAATTTAACACTTATTGTCCACACAAAATATTGTCCATGAATATTCATAGCAGTATTGTTCATAATAGCCCCAAAGTGAAAACAAACCAAATATCCATCATGTGCTGAATGGACAGACAAAATGTGGTATATATCCATACAATGGAATATCATCGGGCAATGAAAAAGGACACACTAATTCATGCTATTCCATGGATGAACCTTGAAAATATCATGCCAAGTTAAAGAAGCCAGATAGAAATGGCCATACATTAATATGAAATGGTTCCAGGCATATGAAATGCCTGAAACAGACAACTTCTTAGAAATATAAAGTAAATTAGTTGTTGCCAGACACTGGGGAGAGGGAGGGAATGAGGAGTGACTGATAATGGGTTTAGGGTTTCTTTTTTAGGGTGTAAAAATGTTCTAGAATTAGTGCTAATTGTTGCACAACCTGACAAATATACCAGTTCTATCCCCATTGGTCTATATGACTAAACTGCCAACACACACTGTCTTGATTGCTATACTTTTGTATTAAAATTTGAAATCAGAAAGTGTGACTTTTCCAGTTTTGTTTTTCTGTTTCCTGATCGTTTTAGCTATTCAGAGTCAGTTGAATTTCTGTGTAAATTATAGGAGTGTCTTGTCCATTTCTACAAAAAACTCATCATGGATTTGATAAGGATTGTGTTGAATCTGTAGATCATTTTTTTGGGTACTGACATCTAAACAATATTAAGTCTTCCAATCCATTAACATTGCATCTTTCCATTTATTTAGAGCTTCATTAATTCAACAGTGTTTTATAGTTTTCAGAGTGTAAGTTTTACACCTTTTTTGTTAAAATTTTTCCCCATTTAATTAATTGTTTTTGATGCTATAGGGGAGGAAAAGGTTTCCTAGACCCCTTAGGGTCCCTGCTTGGGTCTGAAAATTAACTGACAAAGTCACAAGAGAAAAGCCTGCAGATTTATTTAAGATAAGCTTTATACGAGTATTGACATGGGAGCCTTCAAGAGGAAATGAAGATCCAAAGACTCCTTTTGTGTTTGATTTATTTTTCATTCCTTCTTAATTTCATTTTCTCTGTATATTTTAGTCACTTTCTTAGTGGATACCATTGAGATTACAATTAACATTCTAAATCTAAGGCAATGTAGTTTAAATTGATACCAACTTAGCTTCAGTAACCTACAAAAACTCAGCTCCCATGAAGGTACATTTGTCTCCTTCATGTTATTTTCACTAATTACATCTTACACATTGCATGCCTGTTAACTGAGATTTATGATCATTTTCACTACATTCTACTCTTGCTTATATGGTTTCTGAAAAGATGGATGTAATTCTTATCTTTGCTCCTCTGTAGGTAAGGTGTTTTTCTTCTGGTTTATTTCAGGATTTCTTTTCTTTATATTTGATTTTCTGTAGTTTGAAAATTGGCCTAGGTTTATAGTGTTTGTTTGTTTTGCATTTTTTTCTGCTTTTCTATGAGTTTCCTGGATCTGTGGTTAAACGTTTGACATTAATTCTTAGTCAATATTGTTTAAAATATTTTATCTTTTCCTTTCTTTCTTCTATTGGTATTTTCATTACTCATAGATGTACCTCTTTTAGTTATCCTCCTAGTGCTTGTATATTTTGTCTATTTTTTTAGTCTTTATTCTCCGCTTTCTATATTTTCTGATTCTACTGATATATTCTCTAGTTCGGAGAGTAATTTTCTTAGCTGTGTTTAGTCTTCTACTAAGCCCATTAAAGACGTTCTTGTTATAGTGTTTTTTATCTTTAGCACTAATTTTTGGCTCGCTCTTAGGATTCCCATCTCTCTACTTACATTGTTCACCTGTTTTTGCATGCTGTCTACATTGTCCATTAGAGCCCTTACCATGTTAATTGTAGTTGTTTTAAATTCCTGTTCATTTATTTCCAGCACTCTACCACTTCTAGTTCTGATGTTTGCTCTGTCACTTAAAATTGTGTTTTGTTTTGTTTTTGCCTTTTGGTATGCTTGTTATTTTTTCTTGATAGCCAGACATGATGTATTGGGTAAAAGAAACTGATGTAAGTAGTTCTTTAGTAATTTGGTTGTAAGATGTGGGAAAGGGAAAGTTCTGTAGTGCTATGATTAACTCTCATTCTTTTAGTGAGCCTATGTCTGCACTGTGACCTTCTTAAGAGTTTCTCAGGTTTTCCTACCCCCTGAGGTGGGTCAGGATGGCTAGAGAGGGCTGGATTAGGTATTTTTCTTCTCCTATGTGGATTGGTAGACCGGATTGGAGCTGGGTTTTTTTCCCTTCTGTAGGTCATTTCGGCTCTGATAATACTTCCATCATGTTAAGCTTTGGTTAACTTGGTTCTCTAGAAGGCAGGCTTTGTTAACAAGAACAGGGTACTATTGCATAGTTTTAAGTGGTTTCTTTCTCTTCCCCTTACCTGAAGCTAAAGGAGATTTTTCTCCAATATTTACTCTGGGAACCTGGTCAGATTCTTGGAGGTATATCTCAGAATATTGTGGAAGCTTCCCTAATGCTGGGTACCCCTAGAGTTTTTAACTCTCTGAGTTGTCCACCCTACGTCTTCAGCAGTTCATCACCTACAGTTCAGGTTTTCCAATCTTGGCACTAGTGTCTGTGGTGGTTCCTTTTTGTGAGTTTCTCCTGGTAAATTGTGACTCCCTGTATTCACCTGTCTGTCTCTCCAATCTTGGGGGCAGTAGTTTGCCCTGTGTCCTGCTCTCTATTACATATCCAAAAAGTTGTTGATTTTTGATCAGCTAGCTTTTCACTTGTTAGTACAGAGTGGTGACCTCCAAGCTCCTTTCATGGGAACTGGAGACCCCTAACCCTTCATAGCTTTTTTATACACCGTATAGAAATTAACACGTGAATCGGGATCTTTGTGAATTAGTCTATTTCAAGTCAGGTGGAATAGTAGTATACTTTCTTTGACATGAGTGGAATGGAGTAGCAGGAAATACAAAGTGAAATTGTTTTCATTAATTTTTATTATTTTCAATTTTAAGATTGTATTGATGGCTAATTTTTGTCCTATCTTTTTTCATGCAGATTTGAAACCAAAATTGATTCATTTCATGTTACTGGCTTACCAGACAATTCAACAAAACCCCGCCTCCTGTCTTCATTGGATGGTGCTACATCACTTTTCCAAATTACTTTTGAGACAAATCCATTAGACGAAACTGTTGCTCAAAGGTGTATCATAGAAGCTGAACCTTTAGAAATGATATATGATGCCGTAAGTATTTTTTAAATTTCTGTTTTCATGTATTTCAATTCGGTTTGATTTTGTGCCTAATTTTAATGATACTTTCTTTTACAGAGAACAGTGAATAGTATAGTGGAATTCTTCAGACCTCCAAAAGAGGTAAATCTAGCACAGCTCACTTCAGCGACTTTGACTAAACTTGAAGAATTTCGTGACAAGACAGCAACAGGTAAAAATGCCAGTATTAGTTTTGGTGAATTAAATACTGAATCCGATACTAAAGTTTTAGTCACTTTAAACTGGTTTTAGTATTTTAAATTTATATTTCTAGACTAAATACAGTTTAAGTGAAACAATTTGGTAGTTTTATATTTAAATGCAGATATAACAAATATCATTTTGTACACTCAGGTCAAACCTATTAACCACATTGAAGTTAATTAAAAAATTTTGTTTGGATTTTTGGAATTCTGTTCATGACAGAAAATTGCCTGTCAGTTTTTTTTTTTTTTTATAAAATCATACAGCCCCTTGCAATGGCCTTTTTGGTTTAATCACTGCCCTTACCATTCAACTGTCTTGTGACCTTTCCTAACCTATACCTATTCTGAACAAAATGTTTGATTGAACCTCACGTGCTCTTGACTGCAGTATGAGATTGTACACATTAAGTAAACTACATCATTTAATGTTTTTCAATTTAAGCTATTCAAAATTGTACATAATAGGTTAGTTTTAGTTTCTCACAATTCATGGTTAAAAAATTTGGGCCTCATGATATAATTCTTGTGTAGGTTATTTGTTGTTTCCTTTTGTCAACTAAGGTACCTTTCTGTTTGAATATCAGATCCTCTAAACTTTATAAATCAGCGTTGTATATTCATTCAAACTGATTCAGTGGTTACTTAGAATTTTGTCTTTAAGGATTAATTCCCATCTCATAGGGTCATAATAATTTTTTTTAAAACTTTTATTTATTTTAAGTATGTTTTTCCAGGACCCATCAGCTCCAAGTCAAGTAGTTGTTTCAATCTAGTTGTGGAGGGTGCAGCTCACAGTGTGGCCCATGTGGGGATCAAACCGGCAATCTTGTTAAGAGCACCATGCTCTAACCAACTGAGCTAACCGGCTGCCCCTGTAATAATTTGATAATTGATAATAATTTTAGATTTGAAAACCAATGCTGGACTTCAAAACATAAAATAGATTAAGTTGGTATACAAATCATATGCAAGTGAATGTATTAAATTTATTACAATGAAACACCTCAAATGAATGAAATACGTAAGGAATGGGAACTCTGGTTTGTTGCTTTTTTTGGTTTACATATGGTTTTATTGAAGATGATTTAATAATCAGGATTTTTTCGTGTCTTAATATCGTAAAGAACAAGTATCATTGTTTAGTATGGCAGGTGTAGCTGTATTAAGTTCACCAATTGGAAAGAATTATATAGATTCTAATATAGCAGTTATGAATAAATGTTTCATACAACTTAACTTTTTCATATATGTGTAAATAGCCCCTTGCTGTTACAATATGTTATCTCCTGAGTTTTACCCAAACTGAGTTTATGTGTTAAAATCATTTATATGAGGAATTATTCTAATATTTTACTCAGTTATGTTTAATTAGGAATGTATACATTGACTAACAAATATTTTTACTTTATATTGAAAATACTTAATTAAATCAAAGGCATTTAAAAATTAATACTAGGTTCACATTAAGACTGTATTACCAATTTATATATTTAATAATTCTCTATTTCTTGGGTAATTTGAAAAAAATATTCACTGTGAAGATTTAAATTTTCTGCAGGTCTACTATATATTATTGAAACACAGAAAGTTCTTGATCTCAAAATTAATTTGAAAGCTTCATATGTTATTATCCCACAAGATGGAATTTTTAGCCCTACATCAAATCTACTTCTTTTGGATCTTGGTCATTTAAAGGTATATACTAATAATACTTTTTTTAGAATATGGCATTTAGGGTATTTCTTTGTTTAAAATATATTTTGTTTTTTAGACAGTTTGATTGGTGTATTGATTTTTAGATTTATGGTAAATACTAGGATTTGAGAAAATCGTTTCTGGTGAATACAGTCAAGTTTCATTTAATTGGGTAGTTTTCCTATATTTCTAAAAGTGAAATGAACACTTGAACTCTGCAGGTCAGAGGTGAACCTAAGAATTATATTTATATATAGAATTTGAGAATAATGCTTAAGGAGTTTATTTCCTTTTAAATTTAAGTTTATTATTTATTAAAATATGTAGAGAGGGAGGAAGTTCTGGAAGTAATCAAATATATCTTCATTCTTCTGAAATTTTTTGTGTATATAACTTTAGATATTGACATTTTATACTTCTTTTAAATAATCCTAAATTGAGAGATGAGCATCTTGCATTTACCTAAGTCATTTCCCTTTCTATCTAATTATGTACATTTTTCTTCCTTAGTTTTGAGTAGAGAATAATGTTTTTGTGTTTCCAGATGTTCAGTGTTCAGTATAGTACCCACTGGTCACATGTGGTTGATTAAGTTGATTAAAATTAAATAAGATAAAAATTCAGTTTCTTAGTCACATTAGCCACAGTCAGCGGTTTACTAGTCACAAGTGGCGAGTGGGTACTGTATTAGCACAGATAGAGAACAATTCCATTATTGTAGAAAGTTCTGTTGGACAGCACTGTTCTACATCATTAAATGTAGAGAATAAATATAATAATTTAAAGACTCAAGAGAGATGGATAACGTTAGAATGTTCTTTCTGGCTAGTTCACAGATACATGCCTTTCCTTGATAGTGACATTCTCCTTTATTCTAGATTTTTATTCTTCAGTTGTTAATTATGCAGACACCTGCTGGATTTACAGTTACAACAATATTTATACATCTAATTATTCATATTTTAATTAGGTTGTGGAACAGGTTGAAGGCCTTATGGTATGGTGGAAAGAGCATACGGTTAGGAGTAAGGGTGTCGATCTAGTTTTGTGATCTTAGGAAATTTGCTTAACCTTTTGTTTAAAATTTATTATCTTTCAAAGAGAGAATCAATTTTGATTGTGTATACACGAGCTATGTAAAATAGAGGGAAAATGTTAAAAATATATGTACATGTACATACATATACATATACATGCATACATATATGTATAAATAAGAACTTTATATCCACAGCAGTATATAAATATACATACACATATATATGTATATATATAACTAATATACATATATATATGTATGTATATAACTAAGAACTTTATATACTGTTGTAAAGCTGTAGAGTGATCTCTAGGATGTTTATGTGAAAAAAGTAGTGCGCATAGTTCTCCAATAAAGGGGAAGTACAGATATAGCTTGCTTAGGGTTGCATAAATGGCAGTGGTGGGACTAAAATTCAGCTATCCTGATATTTAACCCTGGGCTCTTAGTTTTTATTATAAAGCTATCTAACTAGTTGTCAGCATGCTATAGAAATGTTTTATAAGCTATATTTGTTCCTTGTTTTTAATAAAAAGACTTATGAGATTTTAAAATTTTAGATGTATTACTCTGCAGACTGGCTTGGTTCCACTCTTTTAATATAAATAATTGGGAAATATAACTTAATAGGTAAAAATTCACTTTATACCTAATCTTCTCATTATATGTGCCATGGGTAATGACATTTCTAATAGCCTTATAATATATGTCATCTTGTGAGTTTACCCTCTCCTATTAACTTTTTATATTTTGGAAGATAAAAACTTTATCTTTTCGTTTTGATGTATTTTGCATAGTCTAAACTATTAAAATTAACTTCAAGGTAACAAGTAAAAGTCGTTCGGATTTACCAGATATGAAACAAGGTGTGGCCAAACTTGAAGAGATAATGCAAAGAGCTTATGACTCCTTTGATGTTCAGCTTACAAGCATACAGCTGCTTTACAGCAGAGTTGGTAAGTGTACAATGAATTATTTATTTTTCATTTTGATGAAGTATTCAGTTTTTTAGACAGTTTCTCTGAAGACCTTCATCCTAAATATGTTAGAGCTTTTATATTTTTAATTTAGAAGTACATAGTAGTAGGAGCAATATCTCAACTAGGAGTTGTTTTCACCTTGCAAGAGCCATTGTCAATGTCTGGAGACATTTTTAGTTGTCACAAGTGGACAGTGGGGGCACTACTAGTATCTAGTGGGTGGAGGTTCGGGATGCTATTAAACATCATACCATGTCGAGGAACGTGATCCCACAAGACTTATTTGGCCCAAATGTCAGTAGTGCTGAGATTGAAAAATCCTGATCTATACCAGTATTTTCCAACCTTTGGACAAGGTTGGACGAAGTTGGAAAACATTGGCACATTTTTAAAATATTTGTATTACAGAGTGCGATAACCAGAAGAGACTGTTGAAGGGACGAGTCAACTAGACTAGGGGCTCTGACTACCCCTGCTGTAAATGACCAGTCAAAGACTGAGGAGGGTTACTGTCTTAAGCATACTTTAACCCCATTCACTTTGGTATACTGATCAAGAGTCTGTGATACAGATGAAGTTTTTTAGATGAAGTCAACAGAGCCAGAAATTCACTTGTCAGAAGCCACTAAAGGATAGTGAGAGATCCCTGACTAACTGAGCCCTCTGTCCGCCAGGTTATGTTGCTTCTGAATCCCTGGAGCGTTAGTGATCATTCAGATAATTCAACAACGCTCCGTTGGTGGCTGTTTTAGAGCTCTATATGCATGTATATGGTCAAATTTTAATTTTCTGAGCTAACTAACGAGAGGAGAAGCAGTAGAAAACCCAAAGTAATGGTTATTTAAAATGTTAGTTTATATAGGACTAGAGCATTTTGATTTTATTTCTTTAACTATAATTACTTGAGGATAATGAAATTGGTTTATGTTTTTATCATATTCCAGTTGGTGTAGAAGGAACCCAGAAATATAGCGGGTGGCAAATTTATAGAAAATTCATGAACTTGCTTTCAGGGAATACGTTATTATATTTTGGTATGTTTGATACATTTTGGTCACTAGTTTTTGAAGTCCATTAACTATACTTAATATTTAAGGTAGATGCTTTGTGAAAAAAATTTTTAAATGTATCATTATTGTCTGAAAATTATTAGAATTTCTTGGAATGTTTTTGATAAGCATTAACTATTCTTAATTAAATCTTTTGAGCAAGGTTTTTTGACCTTGGGTTTATTTTATGTACTTGTCTTAGATTCTCTTGATAAATATTCAAACGTAGGCTTCTAAATATCTTATTTTTCTTAACCTGTAAATTGAGAAAGGAAGGAAATATTACCATAATGCTGTTGGAATTTAAAAACTGTAGAAAAGTGCATTTTACTACCTATCTTTGAAAGTCTAATCTTTCATTGGCTTGGTTTTCCTTGACTGAGGATTTAATCTGACTCATGGGATTATTAGATTCAAATGAGGTAATACATATAATGTATTTCGGTGTATATCCTCTTGTTGCTTTTTTCAGTATATGTGCCTAGAGTATAGGGGATGTGCTTGTATGGTGTTTATGAGTGGGAATATTTGTGAATGTATTTTTTACATGACTTACATAGTTTTATATCCTGATTTTTCCTTTCATTTACCAGTAATATTTTGGGCCCTTGAATTCATGATTTTTATTGGTTATCTAATGTTCTAAGGCTGTACTGTCAGTTATTTAGCCATTTTCCTTATTAAACATGTGACCCTCACTGTGAGGGTTATAAGAGGGTCACATTTGTTGTAAATTTCAGCCTTTCTACTCACTAGCCTTAGCAAGTTCTAAATTCTTTTGAGTCTCATTTTCCATAAATGGGATGATTATACATCATTGTGAAAATTAAATACAAGTTTAAACATTGCCTAGAATAGTGCAGTTATAAATCTTGAATAAATGGTAGCTTTTATTAGTTAATACTGAAGAACTGCATTCTTTCCTACCTTGCCCATTATTGCCTTAGAGCCATGTTGTTTTTTAGGTAAGGTATCTGGTTGGTATAGTGATTATCAATGGATGCACAGTAGATTTGATTAAAGTGTTTTTTTTAATAAGCATTTTTTGCTATTAAAACATAGTCTTGTGAAGCCTCAGAAGGAAAATGAGAGGGTAAAGTGTTTACCTGCTGACTGTGTGTTCCTGAGAAGGTGATCGTATTATCTAGATGTGGGACGAGTCCCCTGTATCATGCAGTGTGTGACTATGAAGTATTAATAGTAATTTTAGATTTAGTGTGTTTTTCAAATTATATGTGTGTTAAATATGCACTGTTTTCTGTAATTAGGTGATAATTGGAAAGAAGCACGAAAACTCAATGTATCCGAACAGCATATATTGGTACCTCTGCACTTCAACTTGGAACTCTCTAAGGCCATGGTTTTCATGGACATAAGGATGCCTAAGTATGTATTGTTTGTTTATGTGATTATAGGTTTTCTTGGTAATTTTATAGCTAAGGAAATACCATATTTGATTGATTCTTTGTGTGTGTGTGTGTGTGTGTGTGTGTGGTAAAATATACATAACAGTATATTCACATTGTTGTGCAACCATCACCACAACTTTTTCATCTTCCCAAACTGAAACTCTGTACCCATTATAAATATTAATGTTCCCTCCCCATTATCCCCAGCTTATGACAGTCACCATTCTATGTTATGTCTCTATGAATTTGACTACTGTAGATACAGTTCATCCTTGAACCCCAGGCATATGAACTGTTCAGGTCTCCTTATATTCAGATTTTTAAAAATAAGCATACAGTTGTTCCTCTGTATCCTCAGGTTTTGCATCTGCGGGTTCAACCAACCATGGATCAAAAACATTATTTTCGATCTGTGTTAGGAATCCATGGATTGTGGAGAGCTGAGTTAAGTTATATGAGGATTTTTGACGGCAAGGGAGGTCAGCACCCCTGATCCCCTGTGTTGTTCAAGGGTCAGTTGTACTTCATATAAGTGGAATCTTATAATATTTGTCCTTCTCTGTCTGGATTATTTCACATAACATAATGTCTTCAGGGTTGATTCACGTTGTAGCATATGTCAGAATGTCATTTGTTTTTAAGGCTGAAAAATAGTCATTGTATGTATGAGTATATATCACATTTTGTTTATTCATCTGTTAATGGATATTAGGGTTCTTGTAATAATGTTTGGCTGTTGAAATAGTGCTGCTATGAATATTGGTATGCAAAAATCTGTTTGAATCCCTGCTTTAATTTTTTTTTTTTTTTTTTGTATATAACCAGAAAAGGAATTGCTGGATAATATGGTGTAATTCTTTTTCTAATTTTATGAAAACTGCCCTACTGTTCTCCATAGCAGCTACACCATTTTATATTCCTATCAGCAATAAACAAGGGTTCCATTTCTCCCATTTCTTTACCAACATTATGTTACTTTCTGCATTTTTTAAATAATGGCCATCCTAATAAGTATGAAGTTGTATCTAATTACAGTTTTGAATTACCGTAATGATTAGTGATGTTAAGTATTTTTTCATGTACTTGTTGACCATTTATATATTTCTTTGGAGAAATGTCTTTTCAAATCCTTTGCCCATCTTTTAATTGGATTTTTTTGTTATTGTAGGAGCTTTTGTTTTGTTTTTTAATATATCCTGTATATTAACTCCTTATCAGATATGTAATTTGAAACTATTTACTTTTATTTGTGGATTGCCTTATTTATCACTGTTTAGACAGTGTTCTTTGATACACAGAAATTTTAAATTGATGAAGTCTAATCTTTGTTGCCTGGGTGTTTGGTGTCAAATTCAAGAAATTATTATCAAATACTGTGTCCTAAAGCTTTTTCTATATTTTTTTCAAAGAGTTTTATACTTTTAGCTCCTATGTTCAGGTTTTCCATCTATTTTGAGTTAGCTTTTGAATATGGTGTAAAGAACAAGCTTCATTCCTTTGGATTTGAATATCTAGTTTTCCCAGCTCCATTTATTGAAAAGACCGTCTTGGTACCTTTGTCGAAAATCATTTAACCACATATGTAAGGGTTTATTTCTGGGCTTTCTGTTCTATTCCCTTAGTCTCTGTGTTTGTTTTATGCCAGTACCATCATGTTTTTATTACTGAAACTTTCTACTAAGTTTTGAAATCAGGAAGTGTAATTCATCCAACTTCATTATTTTTCTAGATTGTTTCGGCTATTTAGGGTCCTTGAGATTCCATATCAATTTTAGGGTGGATTTTTCTATTTTCACAAAGTATGTCTTTGAGATTTTGCTATGAATTGTATTGAATCTGTAAATGCTTTGAGTTGTGACATCTTAATATTAAGTCTACCCATGAATACAATATGTCTTTTTGTTTATTTGTTCTTTATTTCTTTCAGCAGTATTTCAATATATGTCTTTTACTTCCTGGTTTAAGTTTATTCTTTTTGATGCTATTGTACATGGAATTGTGTTCTTAATTTCCATTTTGGATTGTTCATGATTAGTGTATAAAACTCATCTGATTATTTTTCAGGGTTGAGTTTGTATCCTGCAACTTTACTAAATTTATTTATTATAATATTTTTGTGGAATTGTTAGGGTTTCGTGCATATAAGATCACTTCATCCTCGAACAGATGTAATCCAAATATGAACAGTCAATTTTACTTTTTCCGTATTGATTTGGATGGCTTTTATATCTTTTTCTTCCCTAATTAGCCTTTCTAGAATTTCTAATACTCTGTTGAATAGAAGGTGATTCAAACCGTCATCCTTTATCTTGAGGATAGAGGAAAAACTTAATTTTTCTCTATTATGTTAGCTGTGGTTTTTTCATATATGACTTTTGTTATGTTGAGGTGGTTTCCTTCTATTATTAATTCATTGGGTGTTTTTATCATAGAAGCATGTTGAATTTTTCAAATGCTTTTTCTTCATCAAGTGAGATGATCATGTGTTTTATTTTTCTTTGTTCTACTAAGGTGGTGTATTATATTTACCTATTTTCATACGTTGAGCTATCCTTGCATCCCAGGAAAAGTCTGACTGGGTTTTGGTGTATAATCCTTTTAATGTGCTGTTGAATTTTGTTTGCAGGTATTTTATTGAGGATTTTTGCATCAATTTTCATAAGAAATATTGCTCTATAGTTATTTTGTAGTGTTTTTGTCTGGCTTTAGTGTCAAAATAATGCTGATTTCAGAATGAATTAGGAAGTATTCCTTTCTCTTAAATTTTTTGGAAGAGTTTGAGAAGGATTTGTGTTATACTTTTTAAAATGTTTGGTAGAATTCACCAGTGATGCTATCTGATCATGGATTTTTTTTGTTGTTGGGAGATTTTTGATTACTGATTCAATCACCATGCTAGTTATAGGTCTCTCCAGATTTTCTGTGTCTTTTTGGTGTTTTTTTTTTTTACAATTTAGTTTTGATAGGTTTCTGTTTCTGGGAATTTCTCTACTTCATCTAAATTATTCAATTTGTTGGTGTAAAACTGTCCATAGTACTTTCTTACAGTCTTTCTTATTTCTATAGAATTGGTAGTAATGTCCCCACTTTCATTTCTGATTTCAATTATTTTTCCTCAGTCTAGAGATAAAGGGCCTTCAATTTTGTTGATGTTTTTTGAAGAACCACCTCTTGATTTTGTTGATTTTCTCTATTATTTTTTAATCTACTTTGTTTCTTTCTGCTCTAATCTTTATTCCCTTTCATTGAGTTTTGAATTGGTTTGCTCTTCTAGTTCCTTGAGGTATAAAGATAAGTTGTTGATTTATTTCTTCTTGATTAATGTGTTTACAGCTATAAATTTCCCTCAGCATGGCTTTTGCTGCATCCTGTATATTTTGGTACATTGTTTTTATTTTCGCTTGTCTCAAGATATTTTCTCATTTCTCTGTGATTTCTTCTTTGACCCATTGTTTAACAGTGAGTGTGTTGTTTGATTTGTGAATTTTACATTTTTCTTCCGGTATTGATTTTCTGGTTCCATTCCTTGTTATTGGAAAGGATGCTTTCTATTATTTCAATCTTTTAAAATATTTTGACATTTATTTGTGACCTAACATAATGACTTATCCTGGAGAATATTCTATGTGCACTTAGGAAAAATGTGTATTCTGGTGTTGGGGTATAGGAGCGTGTCTACATATGTCTCTTTGGTTCAACTTGTCGATAGTGTTGTTCTAGTTCTCTGTTTATTGATGTTCTTTTTGGTTGGTCTACCAGTTATTGAAAGTGAAGTATTAAAGTCTCATGTTATTGTAGATATAGTTTTCTCAATTCTGTGTTTGACTCATATTTTTCAGCTCTGATATTTATTGCATGTATGTTTGTAATCGTTATATCTCCTTGAAGTGACATTTTTGTCATTGTAAAATGTCCTTCTTTGTCTCTTTTAACAGGTTTTGACTTATGGTCTATTTTGACTGATAATTATTATAGCCATTTTTGCTTTCTTTTGTTTATGTGCATGGACTATCTTTCAGACTGTTGGAATAACTTTCAAATTATTTGTGTACTGAAGTCTCAAGTGAGTCTCTTGCTTGTACAGGAGCTTTTTTATTTTAATCCATTCTGTCAATTTATAATTTTGATTCGGAAGTTTAAACCATTTACACTTAAAGGAAATAGGGAAGGACTTTTGTCATTTTGTTACTTACTTTCTGTATGTCTTAATAGCTTTTTGTCCTTTATGTCTTCCCTTACTGCCTTTGTGTTTAGTTCATTTTTTTGTTGTTACATAGTTTGATATCCTTTTCTTTTCCATATGTGCATATTCTATAGAAATTTTCTTATTATTTATCAGGGAAATTGCATACAACATTGTAAAATTATAACAGTATTTAAAATTGATACCAATTTTAATTGCACAGAAAACTCTACCTTTTTACTCCTCCATTCCCTTCATTCTATGGTACTGATGTCACGAATTATATATTAATATATTGTGTACCTATTAACAAAGATTTATATTTTTATGCATTTGATTTTTAAATTCTACAGAAAATCAAAAGTGGAGTTACACTCTAAACTATAATACTTGATTTTATATTTATCATGTATTTATCTTTACCTAGATGTTTTATTGGTAGCTGAAGCTTTCAGCCCAGGATCCTAAGTAGAGAAGTCTGTTGAACTGTTTAGATGATTTAGTCCTAAATAGTTTTAGACTGTAGCTAGTACCCCTTTCACCTCTTTCCACCACTACTTTTTCTCTTCCTTGCAAACATTCAAACTTCTGTCAGAACTATTTTAAAATTATGCTATGTGAAATAAGTCAGACAGAAAAAGTCAAGAACCATATGACTTCACTCATATGTGGGATTTAAAACTGAAAGCAACAAAGGAACATGACAAAGAAACAAAAACTCAGGCACAGACAGCAGTTTAGTGGTTACCAGAGAGTAAGGGGGAAGGAGAGATTATAGAAGAGTTTGTAAAGGGGGTCAACTATCGGGTGATGGAAGGAGTACTGACTCTGGGTGGTAAACACAATGTGATATATAGATGATGTATTATAGAAATGTACATTTGAAACCTATGTAGTTTTACTAACCATTGTCACCCCAATACATTTAATTAAAAAAAAAGGTAACCAAAGACACATCTAAAATCTACCAATCAGTTTCAAAGAAATTGTTGGTAGAGATTCAACAAAAGAATACTCACATAGTAGTAGTGCTGAAAGGTTTGTGCCTCCATTATAGAAAGAAGGATAGAGGGAAGTAGTTACATTCTGGCCTTCCTACATGCTGTGCTATATACCAGGTTCCAACTACTTAATATTCTCGCCATGTGAAAGGGAGAGACCTAAGAGAAACCTACACCTTACTTTGTGGCCTTTTAAATTATAATGACTCTTTCCACTAGCAAACATTATACAGCATATTAATTCTTATTCTCCTAGACTTTCTTCTTCTAGAAAATCTAACTGCATTCTGAGAATTTTAAGGCAGAGGAATGTCAGCAATCTCATTGAGGTAGAAGGAAAGAAAGCCATTCTACACATTTTGTTGTTGTTTTATAACCCAGCATAAGGTATAGTTTGATTTTAAGTGCAAGTCTTAGGTTCTTTGGTTCCTCCTCAAGTTTCCTCCTGCCAATTAGCTGTTGTCTGGTATTTCTTGTAAAGTTTGTCAGTATGTGATAAGCACAAAGATGTAAGTGATTTACTGGGGTAAATGTATATGTATGAATTGATCTATTTTTCAGTATTTTTTTTATTACTTTCTATTTGGTACCTATAATAGAATCTAGGAAATTATGGGATGCCGGACAAAAAGTGATATTACTGATGGAAGTAATACTTACTTACCTTGCTTTCGATTCTTCTTTTAGTATATGATTAGGGAGAATTTACGTCCTGTAATGAAAGGAGTATGTGTACTTGTATCAGTCATTAAAATAGCTGATTAAAATGTCTAGATAGATAGATAGATAGAGGAATGCAAGGTCACGTGAAATTAATTTAGTGTAACAGTCAGCAAACGTTTTTTGTAAAGGGCCAGATAATACATACTGTAAGCTTCAAGTCCATCCTGTTTCTGTCACAACTACTCAACTCTGCTGTTTAGCATGAAAGCAGCCATAAACAGTACATAATGAATGGGCGTGGCTGTGTTCCAGTAATACTTTATTTACAAAAATAACCAGCAGGCTGGATTAACTAACCCATGACCATAGTTTGCCAGCTTCTGGTGCAGTCCGTTATAGCCAAATATGACCAGTGAAAGGGAAAAGACACCAGGGAAGCCATTTTAACTAGTATTCTATTGATACTAAAATGGCTATAGCTTGAGACCAGAGAAGTGTACCAAAAATAATCACAGGCAGAAACTATAATGATTTAGAAAGATGAAATTTGAGAAGTGTTTGATAGCAATTTTTAAAGTTGTAAACAGTATAAATATTATATAAAATCCTGGAACTCTACAAATATCAGCCAGTTTTGTGTATTTTTGTGTGTTTTTGTTTGTTTTTAAGTTTGAGCTTAGAAAGTTGAAGGCAAATAAAAGGAAGCACTCTATTTGGGAGGTAGCATTTTGGTGCCTATCATTTTTAGGTTGTACGGGCATATTTAAAGAAATTGAAAAGAAGTTTAGATACATTTATGAGACTAATCCATAATAGGTTCTTAAGTTAAACTAGTATGTATGAGATTAATTACAAATATTTAGGCTGTTGGAAGTAAAAGAAAGCTTACAGTTTTTTCTAGGAATTCAGATATATTTTTAGAATGATAAGCGTAATATGGTAGCCAGTGTGCATGAATTGAAAAAGTAAGTTTTAGGAAAAGTATAGGGATAAAAATGGTGAATGAAAATTTACTCTCTTTTTGATGTCTATCTCTTATTTTTTAAATACTTTATTTATTTTAGAGAAATTTTAGGGTCACAGAAAACGGATAGGAAGATACAGTGATTTCCCATATACGCCCTGCATTTACCCAGGCACAGCTTGCCGCATTAACATCCCCCACCAGAGCGGTGCGTTTGTTACAATTGACGAACTTACATGAACACATCATAATCACCCAAAATCCATAGTTTACATTGCAATTCACTCTTGGTGTGGTACATTCTGTGGGTTTGGACAAATGTGTAATGACACGTATCCATCTTTATGGTATCGTGTAGAGTATATCACATAAAGTATTTTCAATGCCCTAAAAATTTTTTGTTATCCACCTATTCATTCCTCTACCACCCTGTGGCAAACACCTTTTTACTGTGTCCGTAGTTTTGTCTTTTCAGAATATCATGTAGTTGGAATCACACAATATGTAGCCTTTTCTGATTGGCATTTTCCACATAATATGCATTTAAGGTTCTTCCATGTCTTTTCATGACTTCATAGCTCATTTCTTTTTCGTGCTGAATAATAATATTCCATTGTCTACCACAGTTTGTTTATTCATTCACCTACTGACAGACATCTTGGTTGCTTCCAGATTTTGGCAATGAAGTTAGAATATAAAGTTTATGTGGATAAGTTTTATTCATATAAAATTATGAGTAAAGATGCTATAAACATTTGTGTGCAGGTTTTTGGGGGGGCATAAGTTTCACCTTTTTTGGGTAAAGACCAAAGAGTGCAATTCCTGGATCATATGGTAAGACTATGTTTACTTCTGTGAGAAAGTACTAGACTTCCTCCAGAATGGCTGTACCCTTTTGCATTAACAATAGCAATGAATGAGAGTTCTTGCTGTTTGTTCCACATCATTGCCATTATTTGATTTTATCAGCAGTCTCGATTTTGGTCATTCTAATAAGTATGGCATGGTGTTTCATTGTTATTTTTTTTTATGTTTTATTTTTTATTTGTTTTTTAAGGGGAACAGGACTTTATTGGGGAACAGTGTGTACTTCAGGACTTTTTTCCAAGTCAAGTTGTTGTCCTTTCAATCTTAGTTGTGGAGGGTTCTGTTCAGCTTCAAGTTGTTGTCCTTTCAGTCTTAGTTGTGGAGGGCGCAGCTCAGCTCCAGGTCCAGTTGCCATTTTCTAGTTGCAGGGGGCACAGCCCACCATCCCTTGCGGGAGTTGAACCGGCAACCTTGTGGTTGAGAGGACATGCTCCAACCAACTGAGCCATCTGGAAGCTCAGCGGCAGCTCAGCTCAAGGTGCCGTGTTCAATTTTAGTTGCAGGGGGCGCTGCCCACCATCCCTTGCGGGGGTCGAGGAATTGAACTGGCAACCTTGTGGTTGAGAGCCCACTGGCCCATGTGGGAATCGAACCGGCAGCCTCCGGAGTTAGGAGCACGGAGCTCTAACCGCCTGAGCCACCGGGCTGGCCCCTCATTGTTATTTTAATTTGTATTTTCCTGATGATATATGATGTGGAACATTGTCATCTGTATATCTTCTTTGATGAGGTATCTGTCAAGATCTTTGTTCCATTTTTCAATTGATGGTTTATATTATTGAGTTCTAAGAATTCTTTGTATATTTTTGGATAACAGTCCTTTATGAGATGTGTATTTTGCAAATGCTTTCATTCCATTTGTGGCTTGTCTTTTGATTCTCTTGACATTGTAGAGCAGAAGTTTTACTTTTAATGAAGTCCAGCTTATCAATTGTTTTTTCGTGACTTGTGCCTTTGTATCTAAAAAGTCCTGGCCATACCTAAGGTCATCTAGGTTTTCTTGAATTTATCTTTTCGGAGTGTTTGTAGTTTTGCATTTTACATTTAGGTCTGTGATCCATTTTGAATTTTTATGCAGGGTATAAGATCTGTTGTCTAGATTCATTTTCTTGCGTGTGGATTCCCGTTATTATTGTGGTACCATTTGTTGAAGAGAATGTCTTTGCTTCATTGTATTGCTTTTTCTCCTTTGTCCCACATCAGTTGATTATGTTTATGGAGTCTATTCCTGGGCTCTCTATTCTGGTCCATTCATCTTTTTGTTTATTCTTTCACCAATATCAGAGTCTTACTTACTGTAGCTGTACAGCAAGTCTTGAACTCAGAGAGTGCCAATCCTCCAACCTTGTTCGTCTCTTTAATGTTATGTTGGTATTCTGGGTCTTTTGCCTCTCCATATAAATTTTAGAATTATTTTGTTAGTATCCATTAAATAATTTTCTGGGATTTTGTGATTGCATTGAATCTGTAGATCAGTTTGAGAAGAACTGACATCTTGTCAATATCGAGTCTTTCTTTTCATGAATATGGAATATCTCTTTCGTTTATGTAGTTTGATTTCGTTCATCAGAGTTTCACAGTATTTCACATGTAGATCTTGTATGTATTTTGTTAGATTTATACCTAAGTATTTCTTTTTGGTTGCTAATATAAATAGTATTATGTTTTTAATTTGAAATTCCAGTTCCATTGTTGGTATATTGAAAAGGGATTGACTATTTTGTATTAACTTTGTATCTGTCAGCCTTATAATAATGGCTTACTAGTTTCAGGAGGGTTTTTTGTTTGTTTTTATTCATTGGGTTTTCTATATAGATGATCATTTCATCAGCAAACAAAGACAGTTTTGTGTTTTCTTTAATCCGTATGCCTTTTATATCCTTTTTGTCTTATTTCATTCACAAGGACTTTCAGTACAATCTTGAAAAGGGGTAGTGAGAGGGACATCTTTGCTTTGTACCTAATCTTAGTGGGAAAACGTTGAATTTCTTACCACTGAGTGTGGTGTTAGCTGTAGGTTTTTTGAACATATTCTTTATCAAATGGAGGAAGTTCTCCTTTATTTTAGTTTACTGAGAGTTTTATATTTTTTATCATTAATATGTGTTAGATTTTGTCTTATGCATCTATTTATATGATTGCATGATTTTTTCCTTTTCAGTTAGATCTGATTTTTCAACATGATTTTAGATGTATAACCTCTTGGACAAGTTATTTGAACTTACTAAGCCTTATTTTCATGATAGGAACCATGTACATACAGGAATTTATACGAAATGGAACAGAAATAGGTTGTCTGCCTTGTAGGTTGTGAGGACTATTTATGGTGATGCATATGAAGTGCTTTTCTTAATACCTACCATGTCATAAACACTTGATAAATAGTTATTGTCAACTGTTCTTTGTAAATAATAGAGGGATAAATAAATGTAATAACATTAGAAAGTAAGCTTCTGAAAAATGAGGTTAGTTCATCCAATGAGACTGGTCAGTAAGGTAAAATGTAAATATGACTGGCAATTATGGGATAATTTGTGTATCGACAATGGATAATTTTAGTGCAAAAATCACATTTTATTAATTTTGGATAATTTACTGGAACAGTCATCTTTTTAATTAATACACTTAACTCAATGAAAGTTGCTTTATAATGATTCCTGTCTTTTTGAAACAGATTCAAGATTTTTGGAAGGTTACCACTGATTTCTTTACGAATCTCAGATAAAAAACTGCAAGGGATTTTGGAATTGATTGAAAGCATTCCAAAACCCACACCTGCAACTGAAGTCAATGCCCCTGTCAAATCATTTCAGGTAATGTTATTTACAAAATTAATAAAAGCACGAATTTAAAAAAATTACAAGTAGTATTTGTAATAACCACAGAAATTTTCGGTAAAGCAACTGAATTCATTTTGAATAGACCTTTAAAAAATAACATTTTAAAAGAGAAAATAATGAAGTAATAAAAGGTGCACATACTGTGTTTTCCCGAAAAGAAGACCTAGCCGGCCAATCAGCTCTAATGCGTCTTTTGGAGCAAAAATTATATAAGACCAGGTTTTATTTTACAATAATAATAGTAGTTATAATCATATAATATAATATAAAAGAAGACCAAGTGTTATTTTACAATAATAATAGTAATTATAATCATATAAGACTAGGTCTTATTTTACAATAATAGTAATAATTATAATTATATAATATAATATACCATAAGACAGGGTCTTATATTAATTTTTGTACCAAAAGACGCATTAGAGCTGATTGTCTAGCGAGGTCTTATTTTTGGGAGAACAGGGTAGCAAAGAAAGGTAAAAATAAGTTTACCTTTCTTCACTTCTCCATCCTTCAGTTTCTCTCCTCAATGGTAACACTATTACCCACTGCATCTCTAGTTTTCTGAAAATGTATCTGACATACGCTAGTACACACACATACAAACATATGCACCTCTGTGTGTATGTGTGTATGTGTGTGTACACATATATGTATGTGTGTGTGTATGTGTATGTGTATATATATATATTCTTAGAATTTACATGAGTGGTGTTGTATTTACTGTTTTGAATCTGTTCTTTTACCATTATTATCATATATTAAATATCTTAGAGATATTTTCATGTTAGCGCATACAGATCTACCTTATCTTTTTTTAATGATGATATAGTATTGAATTGAGTGTACCATCCTTTACCTAACATAATCCCCTTTTGATGGGTTTTCATATTGTTATGAGTGTTCATAGTTACAAAAATACTGCTTTGAACTTTCTTGTACATATATTTGGATATATTACCATGTTCCTTTTAAAAATCAGAGGCATACATAAAAAACGGCAGAGAATAACCATTTATATCTTCTTTTACTGACTTTATATAATGTGCCAGGCCACACATTTGGCAAAGGATTACTATATAAGTGTACCTATTATTTATGTTCAACTCCTAGCACACCTCTAGATTTTTGCATATTTTGTCTTTAATCCTGATCATAATCCAGCAAGTTAGGTATTATGGTCATTATTTTGCCTGGGAAATAGTCTTTTACAGAGGTTAAATATTTTGCCTACGATCATATAGCTTGCTAAACCAAATTTTGAATTCAGGTTTCTTTTTCTGCCTTTCTTTGAACACATCTACAGGTGATCTTCTTTCTGCTATTACCATGTTGCTTTCTATATAGATGACTTCCTAATCTGCAGGGATTCTGTTTTCTACTTTTTCCAATTTTCCAGAGAAAGTTCAGTACGAAACATTAGATCTCTACTAAGAGTTTTAATTTATGTTGAAATGGTTTTACAAGGTAGATAAAACGTATTTTTTCTAAAACAATGAATCACCCCTTTGTTGTTTTAGAAACAAAGTTTCAGTCACAAGTCTTAAATGTTTTAATACTGAAATATCTCTTGAACTTGGATGTTTCATTTGTCAGTGTTTACTTTGTGTATTTTAAAGTTGTTTTTTTGTTGTTGTTGAATACATATACATTTAGGATTGTTACTTAGCTTTGGTATATTCCTTTATCAGTATGTAATATCTCTCATTAACCCTAGTTATTTATATTCCTTTTTCTGAAGTCTACTTTGTCTGATATTAAAATAGCCACTGTAGCTTTCTTTTTTCTTGTTGCAGAATTATTTTTTATTGTTTGATTATTTTAAATTGAAGTGAAATTCACATAACATTAAATTCACATAACGTTTCAAAGTGTACTGCTTTGTTGACTTTAGTATATTCACAACGTTGTGCAACCTAGGTCTAAAACATCTTTATCATCCTAAAAGAAAACCCTGCTTCTATTAAAACAATCATTACCTATTCACTGTCCATCACACAAACCTCTAGTATCTACCTGTTTGCTTTCTTTTTTTCATATTTTCTTTTTTAAATTAGTTTTTATTTTTTAATTATAGTTGACATTCAATATTATATTAGTTTCAGGTGTACAGCATAGTGGTTAGACATTTATATAATATACAGAGTGATTCCCCGTAAGTTTAGTATCCACTTGGCACCACACATAGTTACTACAATATTATTGACTATTCCCTATGCTATACTTTATATTTTTGTAACTATTTTTTAACTACCAATTTGTATTTCTTAATCCCTTCACCTTTTTCACCCAGGCCCCCAACTCCCCCATCTGGCAACCATCACTTTGTTCTCTGCATCTATGGGTCTGTTTTCTTTTTGTTTATTTGTTCATTTGTTCTTTAGATTCCACATATGAGTAAAATCATGTGGTATTTGTCTTTCTCTGTCTGACTTATTTCACATAGCATAATACCCTCCAGGTCCATCCATGTTGTCACAAATGGTAAGATTTCATTCTTTTTTTATGGCCAAGTATTTAATAATATTCCAGTGTATATATGTACTACATCTTCTTTATCCAATTGTCTTTTCTTGTGTTTATTTTAAAAAATTTTATTAAATGTATTGGGGTGACATTGGTTAGTAAAATTATATAGGTTTCAAGTGTACCATTCTGTAATACATCATCTATATATAGCATTGTGTGTTCACCACCCAGTCAGTTCTCCTTCCATTGCCATATACTTGACCCCCTTTTTCCTCCTCCAACATCCCCAATCCCCTAAACTGTTGTCTGTATCTATGAGGTTTTATTTCTGTGTTTGTCTTGTTCATTTGTTGCTATCATTTTTATATCCCACATATGAGTGAGATCATGTGGTTCTTGACTTTCTGTCTGACTTATTTCGCTTAACATGATAATCTCAAGATCTATTCACATTGTTGCAAATGGCAGTATTTCATCTTTTCTTATGGCCAAATAATATTCCGTTCTGTGTATGTACCACATCTTCTTTATCCAGTCATCTATCGAAGGATACTTTGGTTGTTTCAGTGTTTTGGCCACCGTGAATAATGCTGTCATGAACATAGGGGTACATATATCTTTATAGGTAAATGCTTTTAGATTTTTGGGTAGATATCCAGAACAGGAATTGCTGGGTCATGTGGTAATTCCATTCTTAATTTTTTGAGGAACCTCCATACTGTTTTCAGTTGTGGCTGCACCAATTTCCATTCCCTCCAATAGTTCATTTTTCTCCACAATCATTCCAACACTTGTTATTACTTGTCTTGTTGATAACAGCCATTCTTACAGATGTGAGCTTGCATCTTATTGTGATTTTGTTTGTACTTCACTAATAACTAGTGAAATTGAGCATTTTCTCTTATTCATACATCTGGTGGCAGTTTGTATGTCTTCTTGGAGGAAGTGTCTGCTCATGTTCTCTGTCCAGTTTTTAATTGGATTGTTTGGTGTTTTTTTTTGGGTGTTGTATAAATTTTGGATATTAACCCCTTATCCAGATGTATCATTGGGTAATATCTTCTCCCAATCAGTAGGTTGTCTTTTCATTTTGTTGATGGTTACTGTCATGTTTTACAAGAATTTATTTTTTATGTTGAATCACCCTTGCTTTTCCTAGGGTAGGTTCTACTTGGTTATAGTGTATTACCCTTTTAACAGACTATTGGATTTGGTTTCTAGAATTTTGTTGTCTGGCTTTGTTATCAGGCCTAAGATACTGAGTTAGGAATGTTTTCTCTGATTTTTTGAAGAGTTTGAGAAGGAAGGTTTTAATTCTTTTTCAAATGTTGGTAAAATTCACTAGTGAAGCCTTCTGACTTGACTTTCTTGGGAGGATTTTGATTACTGATTCAATCTCTTGTTAAGAGTCTGTTCAGATTTTCTGTTTCTTCTTGAGTCAGTTTAGGTAATCCGTATCTTTCTTGGAATTCATCCATTTAGTCTAGTTTATCCAATTTGTTAGCATACAATTGTTCATAGTAGTTTCTATAATTATTTTTATTTTTGTAATGTTTGTGCTAATGACTTCAATTTGATTTCTGATTTTAGTTATTTGTGCTTTTTCTTTTAGTTTAGCTGAAGTTTTGTCAGTTTTGTTGATCTCGTCAAAGAACCAACTTTTGGTTTTGTTCTATTTATGTTCAGATTTCATTTATTTTTGCTATAATCTTTGTATTTCTTTACCTTTGCTAGCTTTTGGTTTAATTTGATCTTAATTTCTAGCTCCTTGAGTATAAAGTGAGGTTATTGATTTGAAATCTTTCCTCTATTTTAATGTATGCTTATTTATAGCAATAAATTTCCCTTTGAGCTCTTAAAGGTATCCCTTAAATTTTCATGTCTTTTGATTTTTTCATCTCAAAATAATTTGTAATTTCTCTTGTGATGTTTTTTTTTTTTTTTGACAGATTGATTTTTTAAAAGTATTTTGTTCAATTTCTATATGTTTCTAACTTTTACAGTTTTCCTTCTGTTAGTGATTTCTGGCTTGTTTCCATTGTAGTTAGAGAAGATACTTTATATGGTTTCACTTTTAAAAATTTTGTACACTTGTTTTGTGACACATGGTCTATACTGTTAAATGTTCTTCATGTAAGTGAGAAGAATGTATATTCTGCTGTTGGGTGAAATGTTCTATATATGATTGTTACTAATATATTTAGGTGGTATATAGTGTTCAATTCATTTTCCTTATTGATCTTCTGTATAGATGTTCTATCCTTTATTGAAAGTGAGATATTGAAGTCTGGAACTATTTGTAAAACTTTGTTTTTCTTATTTTGTCAATGTTTTCTTTGCATACTTTGGGACTCTATTGTTGGGTGTATAATTATTACATCTTCCTAATGAGTTATTCCTTTTACTATTTATGGTGACATTTTTGTCCTTTGTTAACATTTGCATGTAAAGTCTTTTGTTTGAAATGAGTATAACTACCTGTGTTTTGATTGTGATTTTCATAGAATATCTTTTTTCATCTTTTTACTTTCTGTGTATTTGAATCTAAAGTCTGTTATAGACAGCATGTACGTAGGTGGATCATATATATTTTTTTAACCCATTTTGCTAGCCTGTGCCTTTTGATTGGATGGTTCAATCCATTGATATTTAGAATAATTACTGATAAAGGAGAACTTTGTGCTGTCATTTTGCTTTGTGTTTTCTCTATATCTTATACTCTGTCTCTCATTTTCTCTATTACTGCCTCTTTTTATGATGAATATTTTGTAGTGAACTATTTTGATTCCCTTGTAATTTTCTTTGTCTATACTTTTAGATATTTTTTATGGTTAGTTTTTGTCAATAGTATTTAACATTCTTAATTTATAATATGATTTGAATTGTTACCAACTTAACCTCAATAGCATACAAAAACTCTTCCACAATACAGCTCCCTTCCACCATTAAGGTGTCACAAATTGCATCTTTATATACTGGATACTCAATAACAGGTATAATTACTTTTATACATTTTTCTTTTAAGTGTGTAGGACATAAAAAGTATAGCTGTGAATTATAAATACAGTAATATGTCCTTAATGCCCACGTATTTATCTTTACTGGAGATCCCTATTTCTTTGTATGGCTTTGAGTTAGTGTCTAGTGTTTTTACTTTAACCTAGAGAACTCTCTTTGGCATTTCTTGTGCAAGTCTAGTACACACTTTTTCAGATGTTGTTTGTTTGGCAGTGTCTTAATTTCTCATTTTTTTTAAAGAACAGTACACAGAACATACACAGAATTCTAGATTTACTTTTTTTCTTCTAGCACTTTAAATGTCATTCCTTATGTGTTCACCACCCAGAATCAGTTCTCTTTCCATCACCATATATTTATTTGATCCCTTTTATCCTCATCAATGTGATGATATATAGATGATGTAGTACAGAATTGTACACCTGAAACCTATGTAACTTTACTAACAATTGTCACCCTGATAAACTTTAATTAAATACATAAATAAAATAAAGTAAATTTTAAAAAAAGAGGAGGATTAAAAAAAGAAAAAGGTCATTCCTTTACTTTTTGTCCTTCGTGGCTTCTGATCAGAAATTGGCTGCTAATTTATTGAGGATTTCTAGTATGTGGCAACTTGCTTCTCTCTTGTTGCTTTCAAGTTTCTCTCTTTGACTGTCTTTTAACTGTCTATAATATGTTTTGTTGTGGATCTGTTTGAGTGTATGTTACTTTGATTTGAGTGAAGTTGATAGTTTTTTAGGTTCACATTTTTCAATCAGATTTGGGTACATTTGGGGCTGTTATTTTTTTAGGTATTTTTTTCTACCCCTTTTCCTTTTTATTCTTCTGCATGTATTCTCATAATGCATATATTGACTCATTGATAGTGTCCCATAGTTCCTTTAAAGTGCGTTCACTTTTCTTTATTCTGTTTTCTTGACAATTTCGATTGACTTGTCTTGATGTTCACTGATTCTTTCTACTGCTAGCTGAGATCTCTTACTTAAATTCTCTAATGAATTTTCCTTTCAATTATTTTACTTTTCAGGTCTAGAATTTCTGTTTGATTTCTTTTTATAATTTCTGTCACCTTATTGATATTTTTACTTGTGGCCTCAGTCTTTCTCTATGGGTCTTTCTAGCTCTGAGTATTTAAGACAGTTTTGTTTTTTTTACAGTTAAATCCAATGCATATGCTTTCTGTTGTATTATTTTTTGTGAACATAGGTCATACTTTATTGTTTCTTTGCATGCATTATTCTGTTGTAACCAGACAAAGGAATTACAAGAAAAGAAAACTACAGACCAATAAGTTCATTAACATAGATGTAAAAATCTTTAAATATTATAACCAAATAGTATGACATTTTAAAAGTATAATACATTATGACCAAATGCATTTAATCTTAGAAAATAAAAGTGGTCTAAAAGAGGAAAAAGCATTGACAAAATCCAATAACCATTCATGATAAAAACTCTTAACACACTGGGAATTACAAAGGAGCCTCCTCAACCTGACAAAGGACGTTTAAGAAAAATCTATAGCTAATATTCTTAATTTGAAGAAGACTAAATGCTTTCTTTATAAGATAAAGAATAGTACAAGAGTGCCTTTTCTCACCACTTGTATTCAGATTTGTACTGAAGGTTTAAGCCTCTGCAGCAGTCAAGAAAAATAAAGACAGGATGGAAACAAAAAAGTAAAACTATCTTTATTTGCAAATTACACGATCATTTATGCAGAAAGTCCTAAGGAATGTAGGAAAATACCACTGGTAATAGTAAACAAGTTTAGCAGGATACATTATCAATGTAGATAATTAGTTTCTAAAGATGAAATTTTAAAAATTCCATTTATAATAGCATTAATAAAGGTAAAACACTTAGGAAAAATTAACAAAAGAAGTATCAGTCCTGTATACCTAAAACTACAAAAGAGTTTTGAAAAAAAAAGTTAAAGACCTAAATGAAGACCTAAATAAGTGGAATGATATATATAGTTAGGGTTGAAAGACTGACTTTATTAAGATGGCAGTTCTCTCCCAACTTTTTAGATTTCTTACAATCCCAATCAAAATTCAAAAAAAATTTCTCCTGGAAATTAACAAGCTTATTGTAAAGTACATATGGAAATGTGAAGGACACATATTAGCCAAAACAATTTGTGATAAGAATAATGTTGGAGAATTTCTAATACTTGATTTCAAGGTTTATGTTATACCTACTTTATTCAAGAAAGTGCTGTAGGGGCATAGAAGTAGACATGTAGGTCAATAAAGTAGAAAGAGTCCAGAAATAAATCCATAATATATGTTTAATGTATATTTGATTTGTTACAAAGGTGCCAGTCCAACTAAGTGGGGGAAGGATAGTCCTTACAACAAATAGTTCTGAAATAACTAGATTAGTATGAGGAAAAAAATTATGTAGAAAAAAGTGAACATCAACCCTTACCTTATAGCATACGTGGAATTTAGCTTGAAATGGACCATAGACTTAAATGTAAATGCCCAAGAGTGTAAAGTTTCTTTAACAAAAAACATAAGAGAAAATCTTCTAGTCCTTGTAGTAAGTAAAGATATTTTGGGATTTAGAAAGCACAAATATAGAAGAAAAACAAATCACACGTCATGAAAATTAAAATTGACTTTTGGAAGGCAATCTGGGTGGTGAGCTCACATGTGATACATAGATGATGTATTATAGAATTGTACACTCGAAACCTATGTAAATTTTACTAACCATTGTCACCCCAATGCATTTAATTTAAAAAATAAATAAAAATTAAAAAGACGAGTGATCAATTGGGAAAAATATTTGCAACACACATAACTTACAAAAGACTTATCCAAAATGTATAAGGAAGCCAGCAGCCAAATAAGAAATGAGCAGACAGACACATGAATAGGTGTTGATTTTATTATTCATCAGGAAAATGAAAAATAACACTATTCTTATATGAATTTATATGTAAAAAATTTTGGTACATTAAAATTAAAATTAGAGTGGCATAGTCATCATCTTTTTGGGGTATGCCTAATGATTGTGGCGAGCATAACGAAACTTCTGAATTGCTGGTAATGTTCTATTCCTGGATATGGATTTTGGGTACTTTTTGAAAATTTATTGAACTTCATCCTTACAGTTACGTAGTCTTATGTAGTAGGTTATATTTCAATCAAAACGTTTTCCCAAAATGAACAGGATTCAGAGAGGGTTCAACACTAATAACCCATGAACCTATAATATTATGTGTAACTATTACACATTTGTGTAATTGTAATTAAAACTTGGGTGAAATCGCCAGTGAGATTGGCAAAATTTTAAATGTCTGAAACATTAGACATTTGTGAGGACGTGGAGCCATATAAGCTATTCTATTGTTGCAAGCACTTGTGAAAACGGTTTGATAATACTTAGTAAGGCGAACATGCGCAATTCCACTGCTCGATATATACACCAGGGAAAGTCTTGCATTAGAGTACCTACCTGGAGGAAGGTTCAAGGATGGTTATAGTGTCACTGTGAGTAAAAGCAAAAATCTATAAACATTACAAATGTTTATCAACAGTATAGTAGACAAATGAATAGTGGTTTATTCATTAGTGGAATACAATATAGCAGTGAGAATGAGTAAATTATTGGTATAGATAAAATTTAACGATTGTTTTATAGAATAATGTCACAGGAAAGTATATGCAATATTGCCTTTTTCGACAATGTGGAAAGATGCAGAGGTAAAATGCATTACTTAGAGAATCATTCATAGGAGGTTAAAAATAAATAAATGAAAGCAAGATCATAATTAGTGGTAGGGAATGTGATCAAGGAGAATCCTATAAGGTGCTTCTAGGTAAGGGTATGTTTTGTTTCTTGGCTTTTGTGGAAAATTCAGGGGTGTCTTTTATTGTGTTTCTAAACTGTATTATATGTTTTTGTATGCTGTATTTCCAAGAACAGTAAAAAAGTAAATTTACTGAAATATCTTTCAAAAAATGAAAAATGAAACTATAAGCTCCTCAACTCTAGGGGCTTTATATATTGAGACTTCGGGTTTCTCATGGATGTCCTGAAGATGGCATCCTTATTTTCTAAAACATTTGAGTTTAGGTATATCTGAGATCTTTTTCTACTCAAAGCTTGTCATCAAGGAAATTATTAAATTAGTTCTATAATATATATTTAGCCTTGAAATTGTAAAAATCATTTCATTAAATATACATTTATTATAATTTACTTTTCTGATTCAGCCTGGATTTTTTTCTCAGTTAATTCAAATTGGGGTTGTGTGTGTATGTTTTTGGTCAAAGTTGTCTTAGAACTTTGAATAAAAGTCTTTGTGTTAATCAAGAATTACTTTTCTTCCAGATTCAAAGATCTGCTTCTTTGGGAGCATCACATGTTTCACAGAAAATGTTTCCTCTCTTGGAACTTACATGTATTGAAGATGGTAAAATAAAACTACGAAATTTTCCTTATTACAAAAATATCTTATGGAAATAATTTTCCTTTTTAGACCATGTTAAAAATTTCAGGCAATAGCAGATATTTGTGTAATTTCCAGAAATTTCACTAAAATTCCGTTAATATAATTTGGATGTTTCTTAAAGTTGCTTTTGAAATGGGATTTTTTTGGTACATAAAAGTTGAAATAATCACAAGGATAACTAGTAATTTAATCCTCCCGTGAGCTAAGAGACCCCATGAAATTTTGTAGATGACTGACTCATAATGTGTTACTTAGCTATTTGGATCATTTTTTTTTTTATCCTCAGTTGTTTTTTTAAGTTTTCCTTTTTTATTAAAAGAAATAAAATCAAGCCTTAATTCATACATTTACACATGAAAACTGGTAAATATTTTTACTTCAAATAGGTTCTTTTTCTTGGCCACATTGTAAAGAAGAATAAATTGTTTTTCCATTTGTAGACTTTTAATTGGCTAAATGTTAAACAACAGACATTGCCATGTTGATTCTCAGTTTTCCTAGAGAATGTTTTCCTTTGTGTGTGGTGAACAGGAGGGTAGGGGAGAAAGGACATGTTGTTTGTGAGATCATCTACCCTAAATTCAGTCTTAAGTTGTTAGAGATATACTTTGGCTGGTTTTAGTTTTCTTTAAACTTTCTTGTAATGGTTTGACAAGTTTTGGAATTCTTTTTAATAGCAAATTCTAGAAATTTGTTAGATATATATTAATGTACCTATATGTATATATGTAGCAGTGCTCCATCCAGTTTCTTCATTCAAATTTTAGGACTTGCTTTCTGCTTTTAATATTTCGGAGTTTGTATTACGAAGTCCTGTTTTGCTATCTAGGTAAAGTGAGCATATTAGTGTGTTCCTTTGAGTAGTAGTGATGTGGTAGTCATCGGCATTGTCATTTGCTATAGCATTTTCTTTAACAACTTTTAGATAGACTAATGATTTTCAAAGGTGATGTTCATTAAGCTTAAGATTTCATTTGTAATTTTCAATATTTCTTTTTTTCATCAAAATATTATTTGTTCAGACATCTCTGTACTTTTTAAAATTTATTTTCTTATCTTTACATTCAATTTTTGAAAGACTTTTTAATATTTTAGTGTTCACATTTATTACAGAAAAGTTGTGAAAGTTATAAAAGTGTTCCTAAGCAAATAATTTTGATTATTGACTTAAATAACGTTCTATGATGTTTAGATTCAGAGGAGGAATTTTATGATGCACCATGTAGTCCGTTGGAAGAAACTTGTCCGACAACAGCTAGCGTTAAATCTTATCAACAAAAAAAGTCTCAAAAGCTGGATTTTTCAAAAAATATTATTCAGTATAAAATAAGATTTGAAGTGCCAGAGGTACGTACCATTGTAAAATTGATATAGTTTATTTAAATTGTTTATTTCCACTATTCACAGCTTATTTACAACGTCTCATTACTTATAGGCACTGTTGCTTTCATCCTGTTTAAGCTGAATCTGGGCATTATTGTGGGGTTCTCCTTTCCTTTCATTGAAGATTAATTTCTTTAATCAAGAATTAGGGGTTTAGTTGATATATTGTGATTATTTAATACAATTTATTAAAGTAATTATTTGTGTGATGTGTGTATTGTATGTTTATGTGCTTATAAAACTTTTCCTAAATTTTAAAACATATTTATATCCTATGTGTACCTCATATGTCCGTATATAACCATAATCCACATAAGCAATTTTTTATTTAGGTAGTGATAGTTTCTTTTTTCTTTCTTCTCCAGGTATTGGTTCAATTTTATCACCTTGTTGGAGATTGTGAACTACCTGTGGTAGAAATTGATGTTTTAGGGTTGGGCACAGAAATTGAGCTTAGAACATTTGATATGAAAGCCACTGCCTTTTTGAAAGAATTCTGTTTAAAATGCCCAGAATACTTTGGTAAGAATCTATTTTTTACATAAATAATTTTATTCTTTGACTACCGACTGTAATGTTTTTAATTCTCTAGGTTTTAAATAAGTACGTTTGCTAAAACATTCACAGAAAAATATTATGAGTTAGTCTTTAACTTTTATACTTGGGAATCTAGGTAGACCAGATAAAAAAATGAAGGTGATTTCTTTCTCATTAAGGAAAATAAAGTAGACATGGTTTAATTTTAAGTATACTTAACAGAATACTAAAACACTGAATTGGTTTCCTATTACTATTGTAACAGTTTACCACAAACTTAGTGTCTTAAAACAATACAGATTTGTTGTCTTAAATTTCTTTAGCTCAAAAGTTAACATAAGTCTCAACAGGCATAAGTCAACGTATCAAGAATAGTTCCTTTTTGGAGCCTCTAGCAGAAGAGTCTATTTCATTGCTCACTCAGGTATGAACAGAATTCAGTTTGATGTGGCTTAAGTCTGTTTCCCTGATGACTATTAGTCGAGGGCTATTCTTAGCTCCTAGAGGAATCTGGGTTCTGCAAATCTGGGTTCCCCTATATCTCAGAACAAGCACAGGGTGTTAGGTTCATCTCAATCTATCGTCTCTCTAACCTCTTCTTTTGCTTTTTGTTTCCACTCTTAAAAACTAAGGTGATTAGATTGGGCATATCTGGACAATCCAGGATAATTTCCCCTTAACCATAACTATTATACCTCTGCAAAGTCCATTTTGCCACGTGAAATAACGTATTTTCAGGTTTGGGGGAATTAGAGCGTGGACATCCATGGGGGAGTGTGAAAAGTGGCATTATTCTGCCTACCACTAATACTTTATGTCCCAGAATCATAACAGATAAATTATATGCTACCTTAGAAAAATACTTCCATTTTCCATGTTAGGCATTTAGGAGGGTATTTTTCATATCCTCCTTTACATTTTTTGGTTTTTCTTTGAAAGAATGGTTGATGGAATGATCAAGACAAACTATTCATTTCCAATTTGGATACCTTTTATTTGTTTACCAATTGCTCTGGTGAGGACTTCTAATACTGTGTTCAGTAAAAGTGGTAAGAGTGGGAAATCTTTGTCTTGTTCCTGAACTTAGTGGAAACCCTTTCAGCTTTTCACTATTGAGTATGATGTTAACTGTGGCCTTGTCATATATGGCAATTATTATGTTGAGGTATGTTTTCTCTATAATCACTTTGCTGAGAGTTTTTACCATAAAGGGATGTTGAATTTTGTCATATGCTTTTTTCTGTATATGTTCAGATGTTCATATGGTTTTTATCTTTCATTTTGTTAATGTAGTGGATCACGTTGATTGATTTGCAGATACTGCCCATCTTTACGTTCTTGGAATGAATCCTCTTGATCATACTATATGATCCTTTTAATGTATTGTTGAATTCACTTCACTAATATTTTGGTGAGGATTTTTCATCAGGTATATTAACGTGTAATTTTCTTTTCTTGTTGAGTGCTTATGTGGTTTTAGAATCAGGATAATGTTGGCCTTTTAGAATGAGTTTGAAAGTGTTTCCTCCTCTTCTATTTTTTAGAAGTATTTAGTATTAATTCTTCTTTGATATTTGGTAGATTTTACCAGTGAAGTCATCTGTTCCTGGGATTTTGTTGTTGAGAGGTTTTTGATTACTGATTGAATCTCCTTACTAGTAATTGGTTTCTCAGATTTACTATTTCTTGATTCACTCTTGGAAGGTTATATGTTTCGAGAAATTTATGCATTTCTTCTAGGTGTCCAATTTGGTGGCATATATTTATTTATAGTAATCTCAGGCTCCTTTGTATTTATGTGGCTGTGCTATAACATCTCCTCTTTCATTTCTGATTTTATTTGAGTCTTTTTTTTCTTGAGACGAGGCTAGGTACCATTTTTACTTTTTCAAAAACCAGAGGTTAGTTTTATTGATCTTTTCTATTGTCTTTTTACTCTCCATTTATTTCTGCTTTGATCTTTGTTTCATTTGTTGTTCTTTTTCTGGTTCCATGAGTTGTAAAGTTAAGCTGCATGTTTGAGATTTATCTTGTTCCTTGAGATAGGTGTTTACCTCAAGGAACAAGGTAAATTTAACACTGTGAACTTCCCTTTTAGAACTGCTTTTGCTACATTCCACAAATTTTGATGTGTTCTATTTCCATTTTTAGTTGTTTCGAGGTGTTTTTTATTTCTCTTTTGATTTCTTCATTGATCTAGTATAAAAACTGTCACTATTTGCAGTTGACATGATTCTATATGTGGAAACTCCTAAAATCTCCACCAAAACTTTTAGAACTAACAATTCAATAAAATTGCAGGACTCAAAATCAATATATAAAAATCTGTTGTATTTCTATACATTAACAAAGAATACCAGAAAGAGAAATTAAGAAAACAGTCCCATTTACAATTGCATCAAAATAATAAAATACCTAGGAATAAATGTAACCAAGGAGGTGAAAGAGTTGTACACTGAAAACTATAAGACATTGGTGAATGGAAATTGAAGAAGACACAAAAAGAAAGATATTCCATGGTTTATCTCATGAATTGCAATAATTAATATATTAAAATGTCCATACTATCCAGAGCAATCTATAGATTCAGTGTAATCCCTATGAAAATTCCAATGTCATTTTTCACAGAACTAGAAAGAACAATCCTAAATTTGTATGGAACCAAAAAAGACCCCAAATAGCCAAAGCAATCTTGAGGAAGAAGAACAAAACTAGAAGCATCACGCTCCCTGATTTCAAACTATATTATAAAGCCATAGAATTCACAACAGCATGGAACTGTCATAAAAATAGATATAGATTAATGGAACATAATGGAGAGCTCAGAAATAAACCCAAGCATTTATGGTCAATTATTAGGTTGGTGCAAAAGTAATTGTGTTTTAAAAGGTTAAAAATAATTGTGAAAACCTCAATTACTTTTGCACCAACCTAATGGCTTTTGATAAAGGAGTCAAGAATACACATGGGGAAAGTACAGTTTCTTCAGTAAATGGTGTTGGGAAACTGGACACACACATGTGAAAGAATGAAATCGGACCACTATCTTATACCATACATAAAAATGAACTCAAAATGGACTAAAGACTTGAATGTGAGACCTAAAACCATAAGACTTCCAGAAGAAAACTTAGGCCATACCTTCTTGACATTGGTCTTGATGATGATTTTTTGAATCTGACTCCAAAAGCAAAAGTAACAACTGAAAATAGCCCAATGGGACTATATCAAGCTAAAAAGCTTCTACACAGCAGCAGAAATGAAAAGGCAACCTATTGAATGTGAGAAAATATTTGCTATTCATAATCTAATAAGGGGTTAGTATCCAAAATATATAAAGAACTCATACAACTCAATAGCAAAAAATAAACAATGTGATTAAAAATGGGCAGAGGATCTGAATAGACATTTTCCCAAAGAAGATATACAGATGGTCAACGGATACAAGAAAAGATGTTCAGAATCACTAATCATCAGCAAAATTGAAATCAAAATCACAGCAAGATTGCCTCACACCTGTTAGCATGGTTGTTATAAAAAAGACAAGACATAAGAATTGGTGAGGGTGTGGAGAAAAGGGAAGGAACCCTTGTGCAGTGTTGGTGGGAATTTAAATGGACGCCATCCACTGTTATGGAAAACAGTATAGAGAGTTCTCAAAAAGTTAGAAATAGAATCACCATATGATCTAACAAGTCCATTTCAGGGTATTTAGTTTTAAGGGCATTATATAAAATACTCTTCTACAGCAGTTTTGCACTCACTTTCTTAGGTTTTGAGCAGAAGCAGTAATAGAAATAGTAATGACTGGTTGTTTGGTAATAGGGTTTATTTTAATCTAAATTAATATACAGGAAATGTTTCTCATCACATACGTGATGTCTTCTGAACAATTAGGTTTTTAGGGAGTCTGAATTTCTTGATAGCGATTTTTGTGTCTCGGGGCCAGAATTATCTTCATTTCTTTTCATTGTTCCTATTAACCATTAACCATTCTGTTTTTCTCTTTAACTGATGGCTACTCCTATCTAGGTTTGGAAGGGTAAGAGTTTTAGTATTTGGCATAAGAGAAGAGAAAGGAATTGTGAGGAGAAATTATGTTTTTACAGCTTAAGACAGTATCCACAGCTCAGAACTGATACAGGAAATCCTTTTTAAAGTTTATATTTATTAATATTGCCTGCATTTGTTTTCAGTAAGTTTTCCTACGAAAGAATAATTTTAAAAATTATTTTTAGATGAAAACAGGAAGCCAGTTTATTTGATTACCACGCTGGATAATATAATGGAAGATCTCTTAACACTAGAATATGTGAAGGTAAGCAGTTCCATTTATATTTGCCTGCTATGGTATGTGTATTGCTGAAGTGTTATAATCAGGTTTTATAAGTTGAGTAATCAGTTTAATCTTGATTCTAATGTGATCTCTATAACTCCTAAAACTTGAAGAATTTTTTGTTTTGTTGTCCTTTTAAATAGAACACTTCATATAGCTAAATAAGAAGCCTATGTTCTAAGCAGAAATGACCTGCACTTTTTTCCCCCATCAGGAAATCAAACAGAAACAAACTCTTTAATCTTGAACTTGTTTATTGTGGTATATGATACAAGATGAAGCTTTCACTTGATTTCCTATGATTGTCTGAAGTTACGTAATTTTCCTGGGTCGTTCCGTTCCTATTGATTTATTGTATCCATTTTATCATTTATTAAGTTTTTATGTATACTATGGTATATGGATGATTTATTCCATGTTTTCATTGACCTATTTTTATGTAAGTGCCACATTTTTTAAATAATTACTTTATGGTAAGAATAATGCTGAAATAACATTTTATCACTTTTAAGACCATTTTTACTATTATTGATGTAGCTATTTTAGTTATACTGTTCATGCATTAAATAGCTTTAATACTACACAAGTGTTCTAGATCTAAAGATAACGGAGTATTTAGCTACTTGGTGGACACCTCTGTCACAAATTTTGTTTTCACATACAGGAGGAATTAGGAAGGACTCTACAGAGTTATGGATGATTGAATGATTATTCTCCACTTTAATTTTCCTTGATCATGAGAGATACTACATAACATTTATTGAATACTTGCTATGTACCACAGAGTCCTATACTTACCAAATTTCTTTGTTCTGTTGAAGCAGTTTGTTTAGGTAATGATAGATAGATAGATAGATAGATGTAAATGTTTATTAGGACCTTCATATAATTGCATATATATATGTCTTTTTAAGGTGTTCTAACAGACTTGTTTTTTTTCTCTTTGGATAGGCTGAAAAGAATGTACCCGACTTGAAAAGTACCTATAACAATGTTGCACAACTGGTTAAGGTATGAGTGAATAATAATTTGATTTTTAATTAGATATTATATTTCTAAGTAAATATATTATGAAAATTATAACTAGAATTCTAAGAACCTTGAGGATAAAAATGGGATATTATACCCTAAGTTCCACAAAGCCTGGTGCCTTATACAGAGTAGGCAAATAAATACTAATTGACCTATTACTAAAATCAACTTTGTTCTTTAGGTGAATTTTTCCTCTTTGGATATTCATTTGCATACTGAAGCACTTCTGAATACACTAAATTATTTTAATAATATTATTACACAATTGGAGGAAAAGTCAGCCTCAGTGCATGTTACAGAGACAGAAGACAAAGGAGAGGTCATTAAAAAAATAGGTATGTTTCTTTAAAATTCAACCTCAAATTTTTTTTACCAAGTAGATCAATAAATTTTGGCTCTGGCTTTATTAACTTATAATATTGTCTTCAGAATTTTATTGCCCAGGTAGAAAGATTCCTTATATACCAGGTTAACTTTAAAAAATAATAGTAAAAGAAATGATTACTGATGAAAAAAATGTGGCTTTTATTTGTCATATCATTCTTTTTAGTTGAAGATTGTAGAAGTATTTGATTTAGGTTAAAATTCGTGTATTTAATATCATTACTTTAGAAAAATAGAATGAACAAAATTTGAATAATATTTTTTTTAATTAAAGTACTTTTTTTCCTTTTTATTTCCGTAACCCTAATCCTAAACTCTAAACCCTAATCCCTAACCCTACCTAACCTAACTCTAAGCCTAATCCTAATTAAAGTACTTTTTAAGCTGTGAAAAGTTTCAAGTTCAATAATGACAAATATCACTAAGTAATTATTGACTCAAAATATTTATAATTTTTCAAGTTCAATGTCTTAGTTTCAAATGTTAGGCTTATCTAGCAAACATTTTTTGTTTTGTCTATTGTTTGCTTTTGTTCGGCTTTTTGTCCGATTTGATTGTTTATGGAATTCCTAATTTATTAGGGGGATATCTTGCTTGTTTTCAATTGAATTGCAAATCAGGTTTATCATTATTGGTTGTGATACCTCATTTACTTAGTAAATGTAGTGAGGTATCTGCTACAAGTTTTTCCTTGTTTTACAATATGATTCTTTTGTAGCTTCAAAACGATCCAGGAATGAAGATATTATTACCTTGCAGATTTTAGCAGAATTATCATGTTTGCAGATCTTTATTCAAGATCAGAAACGTAACATTTCTGAAATTAAAATTGAAGGTAATAAAATTAAAAAAAAAAGTAAATTCAGAACTCTTAAATGAAAGACAGGCATTTACCATTTCTTTTATTCCCTTAGGGCTTGATTCTGAGGTGATTATGAGGCCTTCGGTAACTGAAATAAATGCAAAGCTAAGGAATATAATTGTTTTGGATTCTGATGTAACTGCTGTATACAAAAAGGTATGAATTTATTTCTATTAATCGTTAAATATGATTGTCCTTTAAGATTAGTCATAGGTATAAATTAGACTTTTGTCGGATTTTAGCAGTATGGCTTTATTATGTCCTTCGGTTTTAGAGTTAGGCATAATTGGATTCTTATTTTAGCTCTGCTCCTTAGTAGTTGTGTGACCTAATCTTGGATTCTGTTTTTTTATATTTAAAATGAGGATTAAGTGTTTTGTAAAAGATGTAAATGTAAGTAATACTCTGAGAACACAGTTGTGGGGAAGTCAAGGAACTGTGGAAATGGTGGACTAGTGAAACGCCTTTTTCACTTTTTTCTTCTCTTCAAATACTGTGAACCTTGTATTTCATTTCAGATTTCGACATCATACGGTGTGAAGTCAAATTGATAAATGAGATTTTTTTTTTTGAGTTTATTTTCATGGATGCTTGCTAGTGTAGCTGTTAATAGTATTAAGAGAATTATTTGAACGCAATGGCTAGTGGTTGAAGGATAGATATTTTGTTACTGGGTATAAGATAGTAAGGTTCTTGAACTACTAGATACTGTTGAGTAGTTGGCCAGGTAGTTTTTGAACAATGAAGCATCTAGGTAAGATTGTATGTTTAAGGTAGTGAAATGAGTGTCAAATAGGAAAAAAAAAAAGGCTGAGGTGCTTGAGTTGGGAAGTCAGAGTTTGAAGTGACAGGAAGAAAGGAAATAGATGAACAGGCTTAGCTATTAATACTGATGACCTGATTTTATGTTAAATAAAAATCCTCATTCCTTATATTTTCTGGTTATGGCTTGCTAGCATGAGGTAATGCGTCCCAAAAGAGCAAAGGTTGATGGCGCAACATGGGCAGTGAGGGAATGAGAAGGGGCAGCAAGGGTTAAGAAAGAAACAGAAATCAAGAAAATTATGCACTGGGGGCCAAGGGTCTCACAACAACCTCAAAGGACTGAGAGCCCCGAATCAGGCCACCTTGTGGCTTTTATTGATGGTCACACAAGGAAGTAGCATTGTTTTCTCCGCGGTCTATGAGTCTCATGCATCATTCTAGAAAACTGATTCAAACCAATCACCCTTGCCTGCAAGCAGCCGGAATCAAAAGTCCCATGATGTCTTAATATTTGTGGTATGTGCCCCCCCAGGGACAAAACCTTTATGCTGAAACTTATTCATAAGAATAGAAGGAGAACTGATGTTGTCACATCATTGAATCACTTCCCAAGCAGGTTGTAGGAAGGAATATAGCCACATAGGCAGAAGCTCTCCTTTGCCGGGGGAAGGTGGGGGGCTGTGCCTACCTCTGTTGAGCCTGTGAGTTCTCCTGGTGGTCCCCATGTGACTGTGCCTGGCTTAAGGTCGTTCCCCGCCCTGTGGGGAATCTTGTCCGTCATTGACTATTCAGCCATCTTTTGGGGCCAAACAGGGAGATGTGAGGTGTAAGCACAAAGGTGAAACAAAGTCCCTGAAAGGATCCGTCTCATAGACTCTTCTTTCTTTAGGGATAGGCACGAGGGGACAGACGGGTAGGCTGCTGCGTGACAACAGGTTTAGGTATAACAAAGTATTGTGCCCCTCAGTTTTCTGGGCAGTCAGGTAAAGGACACCTGTCGTCCTAGGACTGTTTGACTCTGTCCTGGAGCAGCATCTTCCATTTGCCCTACGTAGTGCCTTTGTGCAGGGACTGTTATTTCTGTGTGCCATAGCTGAAAAAGATTCCAGCTGACCTGACGTTCTTAGGAAATAAAATATCACTGTATATTAGTTTCTTATATCTTCTTTATAGAAAAGTGTTTTAAAAAAATCATTTAGTTATTAATACTTGTAAATTCTAGGAAGGTAGGTACACAAGTTTTCTAACTATTCTCTAGCTTTTGGCTTCAGTATCAGTCTAATACTGGTTCAAAAAATGAGTCTGGAGATGTTTCTTCCTCCTCTGTTTCCCGAAGTGTTTGTATAGCAACAATATTACCTATGTCTTCCTTAAGGGTTTAATGGAATTTACCATTGAAGCTATTTGGCCTTGAGGTTTTCTTCAGGGAAAGGCTTTTAATTACTGTTCTATTTTTTTACTTGATATAGGTCTAATCAGATTTTCTTCAGTCAGTTTTTGTAATGTGTATTTTCTTTGGAATTTGTTGCACATATGTGGTTTTGTTTCTATTATTTTCATTTTTATTAAAAATTGAGATAGTATAATATATAAATTTTATGTCCTTTTTTCCTGCTTGCTCTTTATTATAGTTTTTAACTACATAAATTTGTATTCTTAAAACAATATATTGCCCAGTTTCGTGGAGCTTTGAAAAGATTTATTTTTAAGCATAGCATATACACACAAGCATGTAATGTAATTTAACTATAACAATAAAACAAAGACCTTTATACGCAACTGTGAAGTCCAATAATAGAACATAACTTCCAAAATCAGCAATAGGGCCTAACCTGACAGCATTCTACAGTCTCCTCACAGTAAACTATGTCCCGATTTTTGTGTTTTTAATAAATTTTACCAACTACATATGTATGAATCCTTAAATAATGCATTGTTTCATTTTGCACTCCCCTTTTTTTAAAGGGCATCACATTTTATGTATTTATTTGAGCCTTGCCTTTTTCATTAATTTTTGAGAGTATTCATATTGATGTGTATAGGTATGTAATTTATTTGTATTACTGTAGTAATACAAATTGTATGAATATACCATTGGTTATTTATTCATTGTTCTATTGATGGATATTTGCATTATTTCTACTTTTTGCTTTTGTGAACATTGTTGCTGTAACTGGTCTTGTACATGTCTCCTGGTGTATTCTTTTACATACCTCTTGCAAGCATTTCCAGAGAATCTATTTTTAGTGGCATATGTACTTCCAGGAGCAGTGGAAGAGAGATTTGGTGTTTTGTTTCAATGTTAATGCTTGGAAATCTTAGACGTTAAACATTTTAAAGATCTGAAGCATATTTATATGGTATTTCAATTTGTATTTTTCTTAACTATTGAAATTACACATCTTCTCATATATTTATAGACTATTTATGCTTAAACTTTTATAAAATACCTGTTAGTTTAACTTAGGTGTTAGCACACTTTTTCTGTCAATAGCCAGATTGCAAATATTATAGACATTGTGGGTCTTGCAGTTTTTATTGCAACTGTTTGTCTCTACTAGTGTAGTGTGAAAACAACCAGTCTAGCTAAAGATTTATCAGTTATATTAATCTTTTCAAATAACCAGCTTTGGTTCAGAGTGTTTCCTTTGTTTTCAATTTTATTTGTTTTTACTCTTTTATTTCCTTCATTCTGTTCTCTTTGGATTTAATTCGCTCTTCTTTCCCTAGTTTCTTTCCTTTTTTTTTTTTTTTTAACTTTTTATTTATTTATTTATTTAATTAGTTTCAGGTGCACAAGACAAAGCAAAACTTAGACATTTATCATTTATTCCCTAGTTTCTTAATATGAAAGCTTAGATTATTGATTTGAGGTCTTTCTTATTTTCTAATATAAGCATTTATTCCTATTAATTTTCCTTTAACCACTGCTTTAGCTGCGTCCTGCAATTTTTAGTATGTTGCTGTTGTTTTTTCACAGTGAAAAAATTTCATATTTAGAATTAGCCAGCTGCACTCAGTTTAGATGATCCTAATTTTGTTGGCAACATCCAAAGCTTCGTCATAATCAGGAGCCAGTCGAACACATGCTGCCATCTCTCCATCAGGCCTGATGAGGGTGTTGACCTTGGCCATGTCAGTATCATAGAGCTTCACAGCCTGTATGAACTGGTGATTGTGGACCTTGACATCCACAGTGAACACAAGTGTACTGTCTTCTGCCTTCTTGTGGCTGAATTGGTAGTTAGGGGGAATTCGATGATGGCATAGTGAGCAAGCTTGTTTCTCCTGGAGGAACTCTTCCCAGGATATTTAGGCTGCCTTCGGTGCTGCAGTGTCTTGGGCCTTTGGAAGGTGGGTGACTTGCGGATCTTCTTTTTTTGTGTGGCTGTGGATGCCTTTCAGCTCTGCTTTCTTTGCCTTCAAGTCCTCTGCTTTGGCTTCGGCTTTGGGAAGGGCAGGCGCTTCCTTCTTTGGTGTTAGCGCCATCATCATGAAAAGCTATTATTTTTATTCAGTTCAAAATATTTTCTAATTTCTCTTTTACCTATGGCTTATTCTGAAGTATGTTGTTTAACTTCCAAATATTTTGAGATTTTTCAGGTATCTTTCTGTTACTTATTTTCAGTTTAAATCTATTTTGATCAGAGAAGAAAACTTTTTCAGCTCTTTTAAGTTTGTTGGCGTTTGTTTTATGGCCCAGAGCATGTGTGATCAACCTTGGTGAATGTTCTAAATGTACTTGAAATTAATGTGTATATTTTTGGCTGTTGCTGGGTTGAATGTCCCATAATTTCAGTTAGGTTAGTTGATAGAATTGCCCAGGCTCCTGATTTTCTGTTTACTGGTTCTGTTGATTATTAAGAAAGGATTATTGACATTTCTACTGGATTTTCTATTTCTCTTTTTCTCTCAATTTTTGCTTCATATGGTTTTGAAATCTCGTATTAGGTGCATACATATACAGGATCTTTATGCCTTCTTGGTGAACTGACCCTTTTGTGATTATGTAATGTCCCTCTTTATCCTTCGTAATTGTCATTATTCTCAAGTCTACTTTGATAGTAGTATTAACTACAGATTCTTTTGATTAGGGTTTGCCAGGTGTGTCTTTTTCTATCCTTTAATTTTTAGTCCATGTCTATATTTAAAGTTTCTTGTAGGCAGCATATATTTCAATCTTGCTTTTTTATTTTATCCATCTGACATTCTCTGACTTTTTATTTGTATTTAAGTTATTTAAAAAGCCAATTATTGATATGATTGGATTTAAATATATCTCTCTAACTGTTTTCTATTTTCTGGTTGTTTTGTTCATTCTATTTCTTATATTGCTTCCCCCCGCTCCGTTTTTTTTTTTACATGATGTTGGATTGTTTATGACTTATTTTGTGATTTCCCTTGGGTTTACAATACATACCTTTAATTAGTCTACCTTCCAGTAATATTTTACCGCTTTATGTATAGTGTATCTTATAACACTATACTGACAATTTCTATTTCTCATCTTTCATGGTATTATTGTAATGTGTTTTAGTTTATATATGCTGAAAATCTATAATGCTGATTTTGGTTCAGTCAATTTTCTTTAAAGCGATTAATTTTTTAAAAAAATTTATTTTGTATTTATCTTCATTCTAACCATTACTAGAACTCATTTCTTCATGTAGCTTCAAGTTTCTGTTATTTTTATATCTGCCTTAAGAACTTGACCATTTCTTCTGATGCAGTTCTTCTGGTAATGAAGTCTCTCACCTTTGTGGAGGAAAGAAGGATTGGGAGCTGGGGAAAATAAACTTATTTCACCTTCATTTTACCTTCATTTTCTGAGTGATATTTTTGCTGGGTGTAGATTTCTGGGTTTGTAGGGCTTTTTTTCCCCCATCTTTTCAAACTGTTAAAGATGTGACTCCATTGTTCTTTGTTGTACATGGTTTTATTGAAAAGTCTGCTATATATCTTTATTCCTTTGTGCATAATTTCTCGTACTTCCTGTGTAGGAGAGACTCTTCATCCCTGCCCCAGGAGAAGGTGACCTATGTTGGCCTGGTCCCAGGAGGGTTTCTTCCCCCAGGTGTAAAGGGAATTGTCTTTTCTATTTGCCCTTAGTATAATATGTTTACCTGTGCCCTGATGGCAACAAGGTTACTGCCTTGTTGTTAAGGCTTTTGTTCTGATAAGAGAATAATCCTGGTGGTACTTTGGGGCTTTTTGCAGTGGAGGTTATTAGCCTCTTCCAGGATTGTATCAAGCAAAGCATACTTTGGTCTTCCACTCTGCCTCCTCTTTCTCATGACCTCATAGGGCTCCCAATGAAGTGCTTGCAGTTGAATGTGAACTATTCTTGTGTCTTTGGCTTCCAGGGATTCTATATCTCACATTAGTCTGTAGTTAGCCTTTACCATCTTAGCCGAAATCTTCCGACCTAACTTGTATGGCACCTGGCATCTCTTTTTCCTGGTCATTACCACAGGTTAGCCACAGCTCATATTCTCTCCTAAAGGTACTTTTTTCTTTAAAGTTTAGGCTGCCTGGTTGGCTTATGATCTCAGTTTTCTAATTGTTTTAATAAGAGTTACAATTTTATAGTTTATCTGGTTAAGGTTTGGAATGGTCTCTCTCCATCATTCTATGTTCTAGACAGAAGCAGAACTCCTATAGATTTCTTTTCAGCCTCATCATGCATCTTAGCCTTCAGAAGTCCTTCATATCTTCTGTTCCTGAGGATTTTTTTGCTTGTTGATGGCTCTTCAGCCTTCGCCATGCTTCTAGCATTTAGGAGGGGCAAGAAAGCTGTAAACTAAGTTAAAGCTCTGTCCATTTTCCAAATTTTCTTTTAACATTTCACATCTGCTGTTGGCGCCATCATTTTAAACTGATATTGCAGAACTTTTGATTTTAATCTGCTGTAGGTAATTATTGGTTTGCAATTGACATAACTTCACAACTAATAAGGAACAGAAATATAGTGATAGAAGATTCCTTTGAAGAGTCTAAAAAATCTATTCATGTACCTCAAATCAAGAGAAGTGCATTTTATTAAGTTGTAGAGGTACCTTGTATTTCAAAGTTTTCATAGTGACCCAAAAGTACATTGATACGGCAATTCTCAGTACACAAGTAAACACTATATGAAAATGTATATTCTGATATGTTTTCTTCTGTTCTCCCTATTAAAAAAAAAATGTGGGCCAGACCTACTAAATTGATTTCATGGTCCACAAAGGGAACTGCCACCACCAATTTGAAAAACCTACAATGTAGATTTTAATGAGTTAGAACTGTTGCCATATTTGTACTTGGCTTGATACGCAGAAGATTTTCCAAATACACGTGTACTGCTTTGTTTTTCTACTGAAGACACATCATTTCAAAATGGATTTTGACAATTGAATTTTCTCTCATTAAGGCTGTTTATATCACTGGAAAGGAAGTTTTCAGCTTCAAAATGATTTCTTATGCGGATGCAACTGCTGGTTCTGCATACACAGACATGAATGTGGTTGACCTTCAGGTTAATTTAACTGTTGGTTGCATTGAAGTAGTTTTTGTCACAAAATTTCTACATTCTATATTGGTAAGTATGTTAATCAGTTTTTTTAATTCTTTCCTGCTAGTTAGAAATTGCTGTGCATCAAACATAATTCCTTGTTGGATTTTTTTTCCCGATTTTTCATTATTTTAGGGGTACCATTTATTAAGACTGAAATGTATAGCACTTTATGTAACATTATTTTCACATGGGAATGTCCAGTTGAAGTATATATTTTATGTTAACATATTAAAATATTAAATGTATATACGTTATATATCATTTATAATATGTTAATATATTAATTGAATTTTTAATTTTAGACATCATTGGTTTAAGCTTTTGTTTTACGGGCGTTCCAACTCTAAAAATACTATATAATACTACATAATTAAAGTTTGTTTTTTATCTAACATTATCATGAAAATTATACTTTTTATTGCTTTTAAATTCTATGATTATCTCAGGCTTTACGGGCTTTAAATTTAATCTCTATATGATACTGCCTTAAGGTGTTTGAATTCTGTTTCTGCTTTTCATAGTTTTTATAAACCAGAAGTATTATGTCACTGAACCTAGCTTTATACTAAAAAATTACTGAAAATAAAATGTTTTATCCTAAATATGAAAATTAAGTATAATTCTAGGTATATTTTATGTCACTGAAGTATTTTTTTCAGAATTCATAAATTAGAAAACTAGTGTTCTTGAAGAAACATATGTATATATTTTAATCTTAAAAACATAAATAAGCTCTCTGTCCATTGAGGCTGTACAGGGAAATACAATGTAATTGTTTACCCATAAGAGAAAGTGAGATAATAAAGGGAATAGATGTCAGTGAAAGATTGCGATAGCCATGTTACTTTGTTCCAGGGTTTGATTTTTATTGTTTTACTGTATTTTTGCATCTGCATCTTTGTGTTTCTCAATTTTTATTGCAGAAAATTAAGATTTAATATAGTCAGATGCTTGGTTGTACCAAGAAAATTTTTTCTTACAGAGGTAAAATCTTAAACGTAAATAAACATTTAATATGTCTTATTCATTAGTGGTAACTTTACGCATATAACTCTGTTATCTTATAGGCTTTTATAGATAATTTTCAAGCAGTTAAACAAGCCTTGGCTGAGGCAACTGTTCAGGCAGCAGGAATGGCTGCTACTGGTGTAAAAGAACTGGCACAAAGGAGCTCTAGATTGGCATTAGATGTTAACATCAAAGCCCCAGTTGTGGTCATCCCACAGTCTCCAGTTTCTGAAAATGTTTTTGTTGCTGATTTTGGACTAATTACAATGACGAATACATTCCATATGATAAAAGAGAGCCAGAGCAACCCCCCACCCATTATTGATTTGATAACGATAAAGCTGAGTGAAATGCGACTATACAGGTAAGCTTTCCACAAGTGTATTTGTGTAGAGTGCAATATTTTTCTAACTTTTTACATTGAAGGTTTTGGTATCTTGAGTCTTCTGTTTACAGTGAGATTTTATTTCATTATAATTATACTTAATTTTGTGATTCTCCCCCAAGTATTTTTTTGCAAGATCAATTATTGTCTTCTAGTTTTTAAAAACTTAGACAGTATTTGAAAATTACTCCGTAGATAATTTGGAACACTGTAAATTTAATTATATGAGGAAGTATATTTGTGCTTATTTGCAGTTCTTTATAAATTATAAGGTAATGTGGGAATTCCTAAATAATGCATTTTTTCACTTCGCAAATACAGCATTACTCAAACTACTCAGTCTGCTTTGTGCTGTGGATCTTATGTTCTAGTTAAAAAACAAAAAATGAAAGAAAAACACAATGTAGAGTACAACCTTACATAATCGTTGGGCATAGCATTATGAGTTAGGGTAATAAATGAGTATCCAGATGGTTCCGGGACTTTTTACTGTGTTTCTGTGCTATTTCTAATCACCTAGTCTAGATTTAGCGCCCTATTCCTTTTCCATCTTTGATGCATCTCTGTTTATACTTCCTACTTTCTACCTGTTATTTTTCTTTGATCTTATTTTATTCGCATCTTTCCCTTTATTTTTGCTACTTCTCTGGCCTCTTGCTGGTCTGTCTCCCTCCTGCCCTTCTTTCCATCAGTTGAGTAATTTTAAAACAGCTTTATTGAAATGTAATTGACATATAAGACATTGCATACCTTTAAAGTATACAGTTTCATAAGTTTTGACATGTATACACTTGTGACAGTTTGTGTATATTGTATTACTTCTTCCTTAAATATTTGGTGGAATTTACCAGTGAAGCTATTTGGGCATAGAGTTTACTTATGGGAGATAAACTACAGTTTCCTTTTCTTTAATAAACTTAGGACTGTTCAAGTTAATAATATTTTCTTGAGTGATCTTTGTTAATATTTTTCAAGAAATTTGTCCATTTGATCAAGGTTGTAGAATTTTATGGCATAAAATTGTTCGTAACATATTCTTCTTGTTTATTATCTACAGTGGTTTTGCCTTCATTCTTGATATTTATAGTTTATGCATTTTTACTAATAAGTTTGGCTAGAAGTTTACCAGTTTTCTTGATGTTAAAGAACCAGCTTTTGTTTTTCCCTTGTTTTTCTATTTTATCTTTCATTGATTTCTGCTTTGATATTTATTTCCTTCTGCTTACTTTGTGTTTAGTTTTGCTCTTTTTCTAAGCTTTCTTTAGGTGATAGCTAATATTATTGATTTGAACGTTTTCTTTTTTAATATAGGCATTTAGAGCTAAAATTTTGGAGGTTTTCTCTACAGCTCTCTTTTCTCTGGCATGTTACTGTATGAACTCTTAGTTGCCTTGGTCTCATTGGACTCTCAGCTCTGTCTTCTCAACTCATGGACTTTGCTTGTCTTTTCCTGGTTGACCCCTCCCTATGCCATGGCCTGTAAATTATCTCAAAACAATACAAGTTGGGACAATAATAGGGCTCACCTTGTTTTTTAACCACATCTCTCATGAATCACTTTCCGTTGACTGATGTCCTGTGTTTCGAAAACCATTTTTAATATATTTTGTGTGTGCGTGTATATATTTGTATGTGTGTGTGTGTGCGTGTGTGCATGTTGGGGGGTAGTTGTTTGATTCATGTTATTCTACCATGGATGGAAGGAGAAATTTCTATCAATTGAATATTTGACTATGTATTCAGCACCCAATCCCAGGCACTGTGCTAGGAATCTGGAGTATAATAATGAGCGATCTTTACAAGGGATGAATAAATAGTACCTTTCTCATTGGGTTGTTGAGGTAGGTATAATGTAATGAATTTAATGAGCTAATGAATAAAAACAGGATCACATAGATTTTGAAAGGGTTGTAGAAAATAATTCAAAGGAGACAAAACTGAATGTTTCGTCTTGCTAATTATTGGAGTAGTTCGCATTAGGAATTATATACAGCCTAGGATAAGGAAGTGATGTGGTAGAGAACTAACCAGTTATGGAAAACTTTTAAACTAGAATTCATAGTAACTGTTACATGTATGTTAGGGTTAAAGGGGAGAAGTTCACATTGACTCCAGGTTGCAGCCTTGTAAAATTCAGTGTTTTGTAATAATGCAGTTGACTGCGATAAGATAGAGCAATGCAGAAAAAAACAGTTGGAGACACTAACAAGTTCTATAATAAGCACAGTAACTTGGGAGTGGCTGCATGACTTTTATGTGGAGATATCTAGAAAGAGTTCTGGAAGGGAGTTGGACATACTTGTTTGTGTCTGGATATCAGGAAAGTGGATTTCTAGGTTTGGGAATCTTCAGTAATATTTAACTATTGAACCCATTGGAACAAGTGAGATCATACAGAGAGTTTGTAGAGTGGGACGTGTGGGACAGAATACTTAGGAATGCCAATGTTTAAGGAATTGGCAAAGGAAGAAACCTCAAAAGAAACTAAAAGGAGTAGAAGAGAGGAGGGAAACCAGGAATATTGAGGCAGCATTGAGGGTCCCATTGATGTTGTTAACCATGAATTAATAGTAAATGATTTTTTGTTGTGTAGTCTTAATATTTGATATTTGGAGTCCAACAGTCAGTTGGATTGAGATGAAACTGAATTTTTAACAAGCATATGTGACTGAAGTCAGTGGGACAGGATTTTAAGTTTTTAGAGACGTTGATAGATAATGGAGAAGGAAGAAATTAAACACAAAAGGGTACTTACTGACAGAGTAAAAGAATTTAGAGAGAGGTTTATAAACTGGAGATTGAACAATCTCAAAGTCTTCAGAAATAAGCACTGACTAGTTGTTGATTATAGAAAGGATAGACATGGATGGCATTATTCTTCAAGGAATAAGAATGAGATTTGAAGGGTGTTGTTGTAAATAAAGAAAATGATTTCTGTCTCTTAACTCTGAGTTAGGTAGGGTGTTAGGGAAAAGTGGGCCCCTATTTAATAGAATGCCATAGAAAGCCAGGTTTTAATTAAGAAATTAATGATATAGTTAGTGAAGGTTTTGAAAAATACAGAATATCTTAAGCTAAATCAGGGATTTCAGAGATCATAGAGAATATTGAAGACAGCAACTTCTATTTTAGTTGGCTATACCTATTGAGTAATGGTTTTAAGCTTTAGATGGCTCATTAACTTGGAGTTTAAGCAATGTAAAAGCTTGAGTTTATTAAAATTGAATATATATCTATATTTAATCACATCTTGCTAGACGTTGGAAAATGGTAGATGTATATTAGTTGTGAGCCTATATTACAAATAGATTGTTTTTAAGAGTTCACTAAGTATATCTAGAACATTAAATAATATTTTTATGTCCAAAAAAGGATTAATGTTTTGTTGGAGAAGCACATAAAATGGTATTAGGATGAACATAAAAGATTGCTGACAATACGACCACCCAAAGATAACTGCTATTAATAATTTGGTATATTTCTTCTAGTTGATTATATATGCACATATATTTCAGTTAAATAAGAATTATAGTGTGTATTTTGGATTATAAATTTCTTTTTTCTTAACAATGTGCTGTAAATATTTTTCCATATTATTTTGTGTGCATAATTTTTCTAAATATTTTGTTACACAGTTTTCAAAAAATCCATTTGCCTGTTAGAAATTTAAGTTGATCCTATTTTTTTTCACTGTTATAAATAACACTATAATGATTGCTATCTTTGTTCAACGATACTTACATGATTTTCTACCCATTTCTTTAGTATAATTCACTTCCTTCAGACGAATTCCTAGAAGTAGAATTACTGTTATAGAGTATAATTAATTTTCCCTGAAATAATTTAAAAATAATTGATTCTTGAAAATTAGTTTAGTTAGAGCTTCATAGAAAGCACATAAAGACAAATAAGTACTTCATATTTGTGACCACTTGTACTGAAATAATTTTGTTGCAAAACTGAATTGTAACATAAAATTTAAAAAACATATTTATAATACTTCTATAAGGAAAGTTATAAAACTTAACCAAAGACCAGAAGTAAATCTTGAATAAATGTAGAGAGAATATTTTCCTAGACCCAATATTGTAAAGATGTGAGTTTCTTATAAATTAATTTATAAGAAATCTCAGTAAAAATCACAACACAAGTTCTTTTTAAAGCCTTTCAAAATTGTTAAGTATTTTCTGGATATATAAATAGGCAACAAGATGTATCAAAGATATTTTTTGAAAGAATAAATTAAGATGGGGCATGTGAGAATCATAACAACACTATAGGTACTATTAAAATATATTACATTGCATTAAGTACTACTAAAATATAAAACTAAAATAATTAAAACAGTGAAGCATAGAAAGCTCAGCAATTGACTGTGTTTGTGTGTCCTCATTATTTATGTGTGTGTGTGTGTGTATGCGTGTATGTGTGTGTGTATACACACATTCAGGTCTCATTATTTGCAGATTCCATATTTGTAAACTTGCCAACTTGTTAATACTTATTTGTAACCCCAAAATAAAGACTCATTGCACTTTTGTGGGCATGTGCAGAGCTGAGAGAAATCTGCATCTCTCAAAGCCTCTATTCCCAGGTCAGGTGTCAAACAGGATGGTGCTCTGCAGTCTTATTTCAGCTCTCATGTTATAAACAAGTGTCCTTTTCAGGTGCCATGTTTGTCACATTTTGGGGCTTTCTGTTAGTGATTTTGCTGTTCAAAATGGCTGCCAAACATAGTGCCACTTAAAACCATAAAAGATTAAAAGTGGGTGAATTGTATGGTATGTGAATTACCTCAATAACACTATTTAAAAAGCTACGGGCAAATAACATGTAAGTATCAGTAATAGGGTAGAGAAGAACTTTATAATTTAAGCATTGAAGAAAGAAGAAAAAGTGATAAGGGAAAAATGTCAATTGGCTTTAGTACAAGAATATACGTTTCTGAATATCAATTACCAAAACAAAATTAAAAGGTAAATAGCATATGAGGTAATTAGCAACATCTTTAACAGAGAATAAAAATCTTTAAATATTTTAAACCAGTAAAAATAATTTGTAAAATTGGTAAAGATCGTGACTAGATGATTCTTTAAAGAAACAATGATAGCCAATAAACAACTAATAGAAATGGTTAGCCTCATTAATATTAAAGGAATGAAAATTAATACAATGAAATAATGTTTTTTGCCTATTCATTTTGAGAAATGGAGCTCTCATATATTGTCGTTTACATTTTGATCCAGTTTCTTGAATACAATTTAGCAAATAATTATATAGTACATGGTATATTGCAATCATCTGAGCCCGGTACTGGCATTACAGCAGAGAATAAAATAAACAGGGCTTGCCCTCATGAGGCTGTCATTCAAATTGAAACTACAGACAAGAAAGTAAACTATTAAAATGCAGCATATTAAATAGAATGATAAAAAAAGTTCAAGGTATTGTGGGAGCACATAGGAAAGGTATCAGCCCCAGATATTGGGTATTACTGATAAATGATTTTCCAGAAGAAATTGTCTTTTGACATAGCAATTAATGTTTCTTGCTGTTCGTCCAAAGGAAGAAATTTACTCAAAGATATTTACAAAGCTAATAATCCAAGTATTTATTACAGTGAAGAATTAGAAACAATATAACTCCTTAGCAATAGAAGGTTGATTAAATGACTTATGGTATAGCCATGTAATGTGCACCTGTTTAAAATTGTGTATGTAATATGCCCTAGGGCTTCTAGATTCCTTATTATCTTTAAATGGATATTGCAAGACTGTATGCATAAGCATAGTGTCACTCTACAGTCAGTTCATAAAATGATACCATGTACTAGGTATTCTTTGCGATCCTTGATGCCTCCCATATTTCTCTGCAGTTGAATAAGTGATATCTAAAATTCTACAGTCAGAGCTTCATACCATAGTAGAATGATTTGAGATTTGCTGACAATTAAAATATAAGTATAATCAAGGTGTGACACTTTTAGAAGTTTTATTATTTGAAGGCACAGTGGGAGGCTTCTGTGGTCACATTATCACTTGAAAGGAGTTCGTTAACCTACTATTCTTTTCATCATTTCTTGCTATCAGCCCTACTCTTATAAGTACATGGTAAGACAAATATAGTTCAATTTCCATAATAAACTATTTTTGATCCACAGAAAAAGAAACTTCATATGGTGCAACTTTGTTTCTTACAAAGTAAGGGAATATGTGGTATTTTGCTATACATCTACACTAATGAATTAAAATATTTTTATAAGAGGTCTTATATATGTTTACAGATTATATATAGATATTCTCATTTTAAGGGTTCAACTATCCAACTTGGATATTTTGGGCACTTTTAAAGGTTGCAAAATCCTAATTTAAAAGTTCGTTTCTTTACAATGTGGAACAATTCAGCTCAGAGAAAGTTACCTACGTTAGTGCAATGAAACATGCCTCATTTTGACATGGAAAGCCTAATGGATTTTGTTTTTCTCTTCAGACAAAAAATTATTGATTTCTGTTAGTATATAAAACAAATTTTTTGTTACTTTTTTTTTTGTTACTATCTGAGTATATAGGAAATAATTCAAAACAGTTTTATTTCTACTTACAGGACTCAATTTATTAATGATGCCTACCAGAAAGTACTGGATCTATTACTGCCATTAAATCTTGAGGTGATTGTTGAGCGAAATTTATCCTGGGAGTGGTACCAGGAAGTTCCTTGTTTTAATGTAAATGCTCAGCTAAAGCCCATGGAGGTAACTTTTTGGATGCTTACTGATGATTTTTATTGGTTAAAACATATTTATTGGAGCCATAAAGACATTTTGAGTGTAGAAGTTACATATTCATTGCCTTTGTCAGAATTGAAATAGTAGCTGTATTAACCTAGAATTCATTGAATGTTCTCCAGTCATTCATTCAACAAGTAATTGAGTGCCTACGGTATGTTAGATATACATAAAGTATGTATATTGGAAATATATATGGACTAGATATTGGAGATAGAGTTGCAAAGAAGCTACGCACTCTGGCTTCATGCACTTCTGTGTAATGCAGGGGTTGGTGGTGATGGTAGTCGAGAGGCATGTTAGTAAAAAGTACACAGGCACATACGTAAAATAGTTTTCAATTGTGGTAAATTCCATGAAGGAAACAAATATTAGACATGGTGCCATAAATAGTCAGTTGGATATATTTATATAGAACTTAGTGGAGAAGTCTAGGCTGGAAATAGTAATGTGGACATCATTAGCATATAGATGGTATTTAAAGCCATTGGGAATATATGAAATAACCTAGAGAAGGTACTAGAAGAATGGAGATGAAGATGAAAATTGCAAATGGGTCAGGACATTTAGCATATTGGTTGATACTGCTTCACAGATCTCTAATGTAACTATCCACAAGTACATATTTTTCCCTCTTGACTTGATAGAAGTCAAAACTGTATCACATGCTTTGCTGAAGTGACAGCAACATGTGCTGTGTCTGGAAGGTTTCTCTTTCTACCCATACGTCCAGTTTCCCTTTCCATTTCTTCTTATAAAAACTATTCAAAAAGAAAACAATCATTTTAAACATGTAAGATTTTTAACTTAAAAGTAGATTTAGAATTTGAAACATGATGATCTCAACTGAAAATCTTTTTTTTAAATTAAAATTTATTGGGGTGACAATGGTTAGTAAAATTTCATAGGTTTCATGTGTACAATTCTATAATACATCGTCTATATATTACATTGTGTGCTCACCACCCAGAGTCAGTTCTCCTTCCGTCACCATATGTTTGACCCCATTTACCCTCAACTGAAAATCTGTAAGCTCTTACTGTATAAGATCATATGGACTCCTTTACTTGTATGCTTTTAAGATAAATAATTGAAGTCTCTTTATATTGGTAAGACAGACAACAGATAGAAACTTACAAAACATAAGTAGCATGCTGAGCAATCCTCCCCGCTCTGGGGATAGACATTAGGCAGATTCAGGTGGGGCGGTAGGATGCCATTCCTTCATTCTTCACTAGGAAGAAGCCTTGCGAAAGGCTCAGATGATGTTGCAGATCATCTTCAAATGCCTGGCTGCCATCCCGGGAGGATGAAATTTGTCTTCCCTTACCCTGATCCACATGGTAAGTTAGCAGTTGTAGACTATCCTTTGGTGGACATACTTGACCTCTCCTAGATATCATCTTCTGCATCAGTGAAAAGCTGGAAGCAGTTACTGTAATGCATCCATACTAAGTATTGCAAATTATGGTTTCTGAAATGTCAGATTTTTGGCAATAGCACACGCAGCCTGTCCTGACATGTAGGAGCCCCAGATCAGCAGTCGGGTGGGGGTCCTTATGGTTGTTCCAACTTCCTGCACTGAGCTGTCGGCAAGAGGGAAAAGTGATGACTAATAGCAGTATTTGGCAGGCATTCAATATGCATGTACTAATTGAAAGGCGGTTAAGAAATTGTAATATTTAATTTCAGTTTATAAATTTATATGAACATAACTGTTTTTGCAATATCTGCTGGATAATCACAAAATAAATATGAATAAATGAAAATTTTTGAAAAACCTAAGTAGTAGGTATAATAAATAAAACAACATAAGTAGCATGAATAAGATACACGTGGACTTAATCTTAAAAAACTAAATTAGTATACAGGCCTATCACATTTTATTGTGCTTTACTTTATTGTGCTTCACATATATTGCATTTTTGTTCAAACTGAGTGTTTATGGCAAACCTGCTTCAAGCAAATCTATTGGTGCCATTTTCTCAATATTTGCTCACTTAATGTCTCTGTCTCATTTTAGTAATTCTCACAATATTTGAAACTTTTTTATTATTATAGTTTTTATGGTCATCTGTGATCAATGATCTTTGATGTTACTGTTATAATTGTTTTGGGGTGCCATGAACCACACCCACATAGGATGACAAACTTAATAGATAAATGTGTATGTTCTGACTGCTCCACTGAGTGGCCCCTGGTTGGATTGGTTCCCCCATATCTCTCCCTCTCCTTGAGCCCCCTATTCCCTCATGCACAACAGTATTGAAATTAGGCCAATTAATAACCCTACAGTGGCCTCTAAGACTGTTCGAGTGAAAGGAAGAGTTGCATGTCTCTCACTTTAAACCAAAAGCTAGAAATGATGACGCTTAGTGAGAAAGGCAGGTCGAAACCCGATACAGGCTGAAAGGGTAGGCCTCTTGCACCAAACAGCCAAGTTGTGAATGTAAAGGAAAAGTACTTGAAGGAAATTAAAAGTGTACTCCAGTGAACACAAGAATAATAAGAAAGCGAAACAACCTTATTGCTGATATAAAGAAAGTTTCCATTTAAAACTCATAGGTTTTGTTTTGTTTTTTTATATAATGACTTTAACTATTAGAATTCTCCAGAGAAAAAAAGCCAATATAATGTACACTTGGCCTGGATGCATTAGACTTGGCCTGGATGCATTAGACTAACTTCTTGAAAACTCGACTTTAGTCTCTCCCTGATCCTGAGGTTGAGGTCTAGAAGGAATCAAATATGTGGTCCTCCGAGGTGGGCTGCAAACTACTAGGTGGATCATGGTAGGGGAAGATGCCACATATGTAATATATATACTGGGGGCACCAAAAAAGTGTATACACATTTTAAGAGATGTTATCTGTGTATTACTTTTCAAAGTTGAATGGAATTACAGTAGCAATTTATAGTACGATGTTTGCTCAAAAGATGGTGTTAATCAAATGAATGCTAGTGTCATCATGCGACAGGCAGGACAGTCAAAGAAAATGGCAGAAGCACAGTTGAAGTGGTATTTGAAATTCAAGAACGTTGTGGAAGTATAATGAAAATGGAGGCGTGAGTATGTAGCAGAACCTCCAACATGCCTAACAATTGAATGCCTTCATAAGTTTGAGACACATGGTACCCTGTGTGATGTGCACAAGGGAAGATCCGGGAGGCTTCACACAGCAACAAGCCAAGCAGTAGTAGTTCGCCGTAATCCCGAAGTGTCTGGACACTGACATTGAGCACCTCTTGTCATTGCAGAAGTCAAACGTGATTTGTTCTCATCTTTTGTTATTGATGTATATCGAGTATTACAATTTTAATACAATTTTTTCCTTTCTTAAAATGTGTATACATTTTTTGGCATCCTCTGTGTGTCTATATATATATAGTTTAATATATTATATATATATGTATGTATAAACACATACTTATATATGTATATATATGTATGTGTGTGTGTGTATATATATATATATATTTCCTTAAATACATTTTTGTCCTTGCTGAGATTATTTGCATCTACTATAATATTTGACCAAATATTTTGATACTGTGACCTAGCCAAATTTAGGAAAAATTAATTAACCATCACAGCTTTCTGGACATATCTTATGCTGGTGCTTTTAGGCTAAATTTGCAACACATGGGGTTTTTAGAGTGTTGAGTTCTTTAAGTAAGTGGACTGAAGCATGATACTTAACCATTTAAACCTCAGCTTCTTAAAAAATCAGGATTATATTCTTTACACCTAGAACTTGTGAGGTTTAAATAAAGTAATTCATGTAAAATGCGTTGTGAACTATTTTTTATTATACAAATGTATTATTTCTGATTATCCTGTATTTGTAAGTTGAGCTGCTTACTAACCAAAAAAAGACAAAGTACCTAGATGAATACTTAAGCATGTAGGTTCGTTTTAAAATTAATAGGTTACTTGGTACAGTCATAACAAAAGTAGGTCATTCATAGCTTCATTGGTATGAATTCAGAAGATACTAAAGACCACATGGTCATTTAAAACTGAATATTTAGTTAGAAATTTTCTGTCTCATGTTTAAAAACTGGTTTTGTAGAAGATTGAAATGAAACACTCATTTTTCTTATAAGCATTTTTAACTACATGCAGTAGTAATACTAAAATAAATAAATCTTTTTTTTTAACAGTTCATTCTTAGTCAAGAGGATATAACAACTATTTTTAAAACATTATATGGTAATATATGGTATGAAGAAGGCGGTAGTGCCTCACCAGCAGGAGTAAAAGATCAGAGTAGTATTACTAGTGGAGTTACTAATGCTTCACATCATTCAGGAGGTATGTTTTTAACTTTAAATTCATTCTTACCCCCTCCCCTCTCTTCTTTCCCTCTATTCTCTACCTCTAGTTTAGGGTAAACAGATTTATAAATCTTTTCTAATTATCTCATTCCATTCAGGTATCTCAAAGTTGTTTATTATTAGTCATTCTGTTCATTTTTTTCTTTGATTCAAAATTCCTATCCCTATTGTGACAAAATTCCTTAGTATTTATTCTTGTAATTCTAACTTCCCTATAGGTCATTTTTTTGTTTTTTTATTTTTCTCCCCTTTCCCCTTCTTCTCCCTTCTTAGTGTAGCATCTATCCCAGATGGAATATTTTATATTGATACAGCACTATCAAAATGTTAGCGGTGGGGCCGGCCCGGTGGCCCAGGCGGTTAGAGCTCCATGCTCCTAAGTCCGAAGGCTGCCGGTTCGAGTCCCACATGGGCCAGTGGGCGCTCAACCACAAGGTAGCCAGTTCAATTCCTCGAGTCCCGCAAGGGATGGTGGGCAGCGCCCCCTGCAACTAAGATTAAACACAGCACCTTGAGCTGAGCTGCCTCCCAGATGGCTCAGTTGGTTGGAATGTATCCTCTCAACCACAAGGTTGCCGGTTCGACTCCCACAAGGGATGGTGGGCTGTGCCCCCTGCAACTAGAAAAATGGCAACTGGACCTGAAGCAGAGCTGCACCCTCCACAACTAAGACTGAAAGGACAACAACTTGAAGCTGAACAGCACACAACTAAGATTGAAAGCATAACAACTTGACTTGGAAAAAAAAGGCCTGAAAGTACACACTGTTCCCCAATAAAGTCCTGTTCCCCTTTCCCAATAAAAATAAAATCTTTAAAAAAAAAAATGTTAGATAAGTCAAGAGAGGGTAATCTCTGTTAACATAGGAGTAAAGATATAACGACCAAAGCTGGAAAAAAGAAGATGGGACAGTTAGAGGAAGTAGCAAGGACTTAGTGAGGAGTATAAAGATAATGTCTGAAATGGATGGAATGAAAAATAGATATTTAAATATATTACTTTAATCATTTTGTTCTGGAAATTTTTACATGTTCACCAACATAGAAGGAATAAGGTAATGGACCCACATATATCTATTGCCCAATTTCAACAATTAATATCATGTGGCTGCTATAAGTCTCTTCTTTATTGCTGATATAAGTCTCTTCTTTTTCTGTACTCAATAATTCTGTTAAATATATTTCAAGGGTGTTTTAATGAATTCTAACTTTTCTGATTTTTTTATTTTACCAAATAATTTTAATTTTTTCCAAGGAACAACTATAGTGACAGCTGCTGTGGTTGAAGTACATTCACGTGACTCTCAAGTTAAGACAACACTAAATATGAGTTTCAGAACTGATTATCTCACCATGATACTGTATAGTCCAAGTCCGGAACAGGTAAGTTGAGGAAGAAAAGAAAATACATTTTTCACTTGATGAAAATTATATAGTGAATATTTATTAAAATAACAATTGTTAATATTTCATGTACATTTTGGATATGTGTTTCTGGAGAAAAATTATTGATCTTTTCACTTTAATAATAAAATAATCTTAACCATTTCTTTCTTTAAATGAATTACCTTTTTTATAGCCAGTGATGTGAAAAATAAAATTTTAAATTAAATAGTTTATTGGCATTTCATTAGTGAGCTCTTTGGAGATAGAAAATGTGGTAGTTCATATCGTAAAATATGCTTTAGGTTTATGTTTTTGTGTAAAATTTGTATTGATTTTCACTTCCACAGACTTCGTTTGCAGATGTTCGTGATCCTTCTCTGAAACTCGCTGAATTTAAATTGGAGAATATAATAAGTACTTTAAAAATGTATACAGATGACTCAACATTTTCTGCCTTCTCATTAAAAAACTGTATTTTAGATGATAAAAGGCCTCATGTCAAGAAGGCAACTCCTAGGTAATTGTATTCTGAGTTTTTATTTGAGAAATGGTTGATAAATTTTACAAGACTTATTCCCAAAATTGCATGTTCATTTTCTGGATAAATACTTAAGATCTTCAGAGGTGCAGTTCAATTAAATCATGGTTTTCAATCAGCATTTAAAATGTGTTGGTTCATATATGTGGTCTTCTTGCTGGATGGTTAATAGATTGGTTAAAAGAAATTATCAGTGTAATTATATATTTATTTTTAAATTAATCTATATTATCTAAATTATTAATCCATTCTAATTGTAATGGGAAGTACATGAAAAATTGAGAAGAAAAAAACTATGCTGAGATTCAAAATTCTGATAATTTCTTAAAAACGTACTTCCTAACTTATGAAACAGTTATGCTTCAAAAGTTTTTACATCTATTGTTTGTGGAGTACTTTGTGGTCTTCTTATGAGAAATGACTTCAGAATGCTGAATGAATGTTGTCAGAGAAAAGGATAAGTTTTATTGGTGTGTTTGGTTATTTGTAAAATACTCATAGGAATAGTTATTATTGTGTTTTTCAGAATGATAGGACTGACAGTCGGATTTGACAAAAAGGACATGATGGATGTAAAGTATAGAAGAGTCAGAGATGGTTGGGTGACTGACTTAGTCCTTCAAGAAATATATATTTGTGCAAGTGTGGAATTTCTGCTGACAGTTGCAAATGTCTTTCTTGAGGCCTACACCACAGGCACGGCTGTAGAAACCAGTGTTCAAGCATGGGCTGCTAAGGAAGAAGGTTAGTTATTGACAAAAATATTTAATATCTGTGTTATTGAAGTGCCACAATAGCACTTAACCTTGATTAGCTTTCTAGATGATGAGGTTAAGTGAATTAATAAATTTAAATCTTTATTTTTCAGAGATAAGGGGAAAGACTTATATGTGTTTTCTGCCTGGATGTGCAGTTTACATATTTTTCAAGGTGTGACTATATATTGGGTTCAAAAATTATGAGACCTATATTAGAATAAGTAGTTGTACGAAGTCTGACAATTAAGTTTGTGAACTTGTTGCAACGATGTTGCTAACCTTTTTTGATATCAGAGACATTATTCATTATGGATTTATACCAGCTGGACAAAGAGTTGACCAAGTTTACTATTTGAAAGTGCTGAAAAGGTTGCAATGGAAAGTTAGAGGACCTGAACTTTTCGCCAATAATTCGTTGCTCTTGCATCACGCCAATGCACCAACTCACAAGGTGTCTGTGAGGGAATTTTTAGACAGTTAACAAATAACTGTATTGGAACACCTCCCTACTCACCTGATCTGGCCCCCAGTAACTTCTTTCTTTACCCGAAGATAAAGGAAATATTGAAAGGAAGACATTTTGATGACATTTAGGACATCAAAGGTAATATGAGAACAGCTCTGATGGCCATTCCAGAAAAAGAGTTCCAAAATTGTTTTGAAGGGTGGACTAGGTGCTGGCGTTGGTGCATAGCTTCCCAAGGGGAGTACTTCGAAGGTGACTGTAGTGATATTCAGCAATGAGGTATGCAGCACTTTTTCTAGGATGAGTTTACGAATTTAATTGTCAGACCTCGTACTTCTCAGAAGGCAGTCATGTGAAAGAACTTATTGGAAGAACACAAGTGGGGGGAAATAATGAACTGATCACTTCTTTTCATTATTCAAACTAGTATTTTAACTAAAAGTACTTTTATTTTTTGTTATATTTATATTTTTCTATTTTTACATATTTACTGTGTAATGGAAAGAGTGTTAAATTGAGAGTTAGAAACTGGATTAGTTTCCAGCCCTGCCATTAATAGTGGAGATTTTTTTTCCCATATTTTTAAATGTACTTATGACTGACTATAGCTTCTTCAAATCTTATATTAAGAGAGTTGCTGTACATTCCTTTGAGATCTAAGATTCCTTTATTTCACTTCTTACTTAGAATGGAAATAACATTTTCCCATAAATAAATATTTCATAAATAGCATGTATAACAAAGATTTATAAATATTGAATTTTTTTTTTAATTAAAGTGTATTGGGGTGACAATGGTTAGTAAAGTTATATAGGTTTCAAGTGTACAATTCTGTAATACATCATCTATATATCACATTGTGTGTTCACCACCCAGTCAGTTTTCCTTCCATCCCCATAATATTTTAAATTATTCATTTATTTTTATTTCTATTTTAGTACCTGTACAGGAACAAGTGAAATGGGAAGTTAATATTATTATTAAAAATCCTGAAATTGTGTTTGTGGCTGATATGACAAAAAATGATGCTCCTGCCTTAGTCATTACAACACAATGTGAAATTTGTTGGAAGGGTGACTTTGAAAACAATACAATGACTGCAGCTATTAAAGATCTCCAAATGAGAGCATGCCCATTTCTTCCAGTCAAGAGAAAAGACAAAGTCACTACTGTGAGTTTACTGTTTAATTATCTGCTTAATTGTAAACTGTTTTGGATTGAATATACACCACTTTAGGAAACTACCTACATACTTACAAACCTTTATCTGTAAAGTACCTTTCTTTCTGCTTGGAGAGACTAATCTGGATTATTATCCAGCTTTGAAACTCTTTGATTCTTTTGGTTGCTCCTCATTGTTTTTGTATATGAGAATACTCTCACTAAGAAATTGCTCTTATCGTGACACTTCTTTTTTTCTTAGTTTTTAATTAAATGTATTGGGATGATATTGGTTAGTAAAATTATATGTGTTTCAAGTGTACATTTCTATAATACTTGTATATCATCTATACATTATAGCCTTGTGTGTTCACCACCAAGAGTCAGTTGTCCTTCCATCACAATGTGCATGACCCCCTTTTCCCTCTTCTACCACTGCCTCTAACCCCTTAGCTTTGGGTAACCACTAAACTGTTCCTGTGTCTATGAGTTTTTGTCTCTTTATTTGTTTGTCTTGTTTGTTTGTTGCTTTCAGTTTTATATCCCACATATGAGTGAAGTCATATGGTTCTCGACTTTTTCTGTCTGACTTATTTCACTTAGCACGATAATCTCAAGATCCATCCATGTTGTTGCAAATGGCACTATTTCATCTTTTCTTATGGCTGATTAATGTTTCACTATATATATGTACCACATCTTCTTTATCCGGTTATCTGTCGAAGAACACTTTGGTTGTTTCCATGTCTTGGCCACTGTGAATAATGCTGCAGTGAACGGATAAATGTTTTCCGATATTTGGGTAGATACCCATAAGAGGCATTGCTGTGTCATATGGTAATTGTATTCTTAATTTTTTGAGGAACCTCCATAATGTTTTCCATAGTGGCTGTACCAATTTACATGCCCACCAGTGTATGAGGATTCCTTTTTCTCCACAACCTCTCCATCCCTTGTTATTGTCTTGTTGATAATAGCCATCTAACAGGTGTGAGGTGGTATCTCCTTGTGATTTTGACTGCATTCCCCTAATAGCTAGTGAAATTGAGCATTTTTTTTTTATATCTGTTGGCTGTTTTTATGTCTTCTTGCGAGAAGTGTCTGTTCAGGTCTTCTGCCCATTTTTTAATTGGATTGTTTTTGTTGTTGTTGAGTTAGATGAGTTGGTTACATAATTTGGATATTAGCCCCTTATCAGAAGTATTGTTTGCAAGTATCTTCTCCCATTGGGTTGGTTGCCTCTTTGTTTTGTTGATGGGTTCTTTTGCTATGCAGAAGCCTTTTAGTTTGATATAGTCCCATTCATTTATTTTTGCTTTAACATCCCTTGCCTTTGAGGTCAAATTCATAAAATCCTCTCTGAACCAAAAGTCCATACATTTAGTACCTATGCTTTCTTCTATGCAATTTATTATTTCAGGTCTTATGTTTTGGTCTTCGATCCACTTTGAATTAATTTTGATATATGGTGACAGATGGCAGTCTGTTTTCATTCTTTTGCACGTGGCTTTCCAGTTTTCCCAGCAGCATTGAAGAGATTTTCTTTTCTCCATAGTATGTTTTTGGCTCCTTTGTTGAAAATGTTCTGCCCATGTATATGTGGGTTTATTTCTGAGTTCTCGATTCTATTCCATTGGTCTGTGTGTCTGTTTTTCTGAAAATATAATGCTATTTTGATTATTGTTGCTTTGTAGTATAAATTGATTTCAGGGAGTGTGATACCTCCAGTCATGTTGGTTTTTCGCAGGATAGCTTTGGCTATTTCTGCTCTTTTGTGATTCCATACAAATCCGATGATTTTTTTCTATTTCTTTTAAAAATGCCATTGGTATTTTGGTGGGGATTGCATTAAATCTGTATATTGCTGTAGGTAATATGGCCATTTTAAATATGTTAATTCTTCCAATCCATCAACACAGAATATCTTTCCATCTCTTTGTGTATTCTAAAATTTCTTTTAATAAGGGGGGAAGGAGGGTGGTAGATAAAGGTAAAAGGGATCAAATATATGGTGATGGAAGGAGAAATGTCTGGGTGGTGAACACACAATAGGATTTATAGATATGTAATACAGAATTGTACACCTGAAATCTATGTAACTTTACTAACAATTGTCACCCCAATGAACGTTAGTTAAAAATGATAATAATAATGTCTTATTGTTTACAGCATATAGGTCTTTCACATCCTTTGTTAAGTTTATTCCTAGGTACAGTGCAACCTCAGTTTTCGAACGTAATCCATTCCGGAAGACCGTTTGAGTTCTGAAACGTTCGAAAACCGAGGCACAGTTTCCCCAGAGAAAGTAATGCAAAATGGATTAATCCATTCCAGACCTTTAAAATCAACCTCTACAACTGCAAATTTAGCATGAATGTTTCTATCTAATGATACCATAGACCCATAAAATTTACGGCATTCGTAAACCGAAATGTTCGTCAACAGAGACATTTGAAAACCAAGGTACTACTGTATTTTATTCTTTCTGTTGCAATTGCAAAAGGAATTTTTTTTAATTTCTTTTTCTGAAAGTTCATTGTTAGTATATAGGAATGCAGTGGACTTTTTTTACATAGATTTTTGTATCCTGCAACTTTACTGTATTTGTTTATTGTTTCTAATAGGTTTTTTGGTGGAGTCTTTAGGATTTTCTATGTAAAGAATCATCTTATCTGCAAAAAGGGACAATTTAACATCGTCATTCCCAATTTGGATGCTTTTTATTTCTTTCTCTTGCCTGATTGCTCTGGCTAGGGCTTCCAATACTAAGAAAACTCAGATAGGCCATTTAATTAACTCAAAAATAAAATCAGTGAACAAAATGAATATTTGAACAAAGAGATTGAAATTAGAGCTGACCAGGTGGAGGAAAGAATTCGTGATATTGAAGATAGGGATCTGGAAATGATGCAGATGGAAGAGGAGAGAAATTGAGAGTTAAAAGAAATGAAAGAACTCAAAAAAGAAATGAAAGAACGAGAACTATCTGACTCCATCAGAAATAGCAACATATAAATATTGGGTATACCAGATGGAGAAGAGAGGGAGAAGGGCACAAAGGGTGTATTCAAACAAATAGTTAACGAGAACTTCCCAAACCTATGGAAAGAACTGGATCCTCGAATCCAAGAAGCAAACAGATACCCTTATTACCTCAGTCCTAAAAGGCACATTATATTGAAACTGCCAAAGTTAATGACAAAGAATTCTCAAGGTAGCAGTGGAAAAAAAGATGGCAACCTACAAGGAAAGCCCATTAGATTACCATCAGATTTTTCAGCGAAACTCTGTAAGTCAGAAGGGAGTGGAATCAAATATTCAAACTATTGAAAGAGAGAAATTACCAGCTAAGAATAATATATCCAGCAAAGTTATTTAGATTTGAAGGAGGAATAAAGACCTTGCCAGAAACAGAAGCTGAGGGAATTTTCCATCACAAGGCTTGCATTATAGGAAACAATGAAGGAGATTATTCTACCTGAAACAAAAAGAGAAAGGGATACAAAACTATGAGTAAGATTACTCTAAGGGACAGAGAGAGACAGGAAATGGCAACCCCTACACAGAATAGGGCACTATACACATATGTGGGGTAAAGAAGATAAAAACATAAAAAAAGAAAATGAGAAGAAGACAATGTGTTATTGCAACTCAAAAATGAGCTCACAGCATTAATAAGGATAATTTATTACAACAAAAAGGGGAGGGAGTGAAGGTCTGAATTTACATATGGGGAATAGAGATGAGATGCATGCTGAAGAAAAAGTGATATATATAGATATATATATATATATATATATATATATATATATATATGCGCAAAATATATGTATATATATATAAATAAATTTAATGGTAACCACTCAAAAGAAAAATATCCAGAACTGAGATACATAACATAAAAGAAAGAGGAAACAGGATAAAATCATAGAATACCTCCAAACTGAAATAACAGAAACACAAAGGCAAAGAAACAGTGGAGACACTGAGCTACCAGAAAACAAAAGATAAAATGGGTATAGGAAATCCTCATGTATCAATAATCACCATAAATGTAAATAGATTGAACTCACTCTAAAAAGGCACAGAGTAGCAGACTGGATCAAAAAACAAAAGCCAACCATATGCTTCCTTCAAGAGACACATTTCAGCTACAAGGACGAATATAGACTCAAAGTGAAAGGGTAGAAAACGATACTCCAAGCACATTGCATCCAGAGAAAACCGGGTGTAGCATACTTATATATGACGAAACAAACTTCAGCATAAAAAAAGGTAACGAGACAAAGATGGACATTTCATGATGTTAAAAGGGACAACACAAAAAGATATACTTATCAATGTATATGCTCCCAATCGGGAGCATTTACTAGCAGAACTATATATATATATATATATATATATATATATAAAGCAATTACTAGCAGAACTAAAGGGAGAAACTGACAAAAACACAATTATAGTAGGAGGTCTAAATACGCCATTGACAGTGTGTATATATCATCAAAACAGAAAATCAATAAGGAAATATCAGCTTTAAATAACACATTAGACCAAATGGACATCATTGACATTTATAGAGCATTTCATCCTAGAACACCAGTCTATATATTCTTTTCTAGTGCACATGGGAAATTCTCAAGGATAGATGACACATTGGAACACAAAATTACCCTAAGCAAATTAAAAATGGTTGAAATCATACCAAGTATATTCTCTGACCACAATGCTTGAAATTAGAGATCAACTGGAAAAAGAAAGCGGGAAAAACGACAAATTCATGGAGATTAAACAATGTGCTACTAAAGAATGACTGGGTCAAAGAAGAAATAAAAGGAGAGATCCAAAGACACATAGAAACAAATGAGAATGAAAATATATCAAAACTTCTATGATTGTAGGGAATTTTGAGAAAGGGTATTTACGGCCAACTAGCACTTTTGGCCACATAACATTTTGATAAGTTGTAATTAGTGCAACTTTAATTGGTATTGTATTCATTTTATATTAGGACTAAATTTCTTAATTCAGCATTCATCTATGAGTCCATGGATATTTATTAGAGATTTATGGACCTTTTGAAAATGTATATAAAGTATAACATACAACAGGTCTTTCAATAATGTTTAGTTCAATGACATTTCATTATAATGCTGATGAGCTGCCATAGGAACTTAACTCTTGTTTATATCAATTAGTCTATGGTAAAATTGGTTTCATTGTTTTACTTAAAGTTGCAGAACCTATTAAAAACATTAAGTGAGGACTTACTGTATGTGTGTTTTCTTCTATGAGAATTTAATTTTCAAAGGATATATGTCCCCAAATTTTTTAAAGTAGTGACTGATGAGATACTCTCATCTGCTGCTTGTAGAGTATACATTTGTCTGAGTGTGTTTCACCCATTAGTATTTTATGATAATTTTTGAATAAATTTCTAAATTCTAAAAAAGGCTAAATCATGATCAAGATATTTAACTTATTACGTATCTATTGTAAATGCTTATCAGCTTTTTTCATGATATTGTATAACTTTCCTAAAGTTCTGACCTGTACTAATATTTTTATTGATGTTAGATTTTCTAAAACAGCAGTCAAAAGTGGTCCCTGGCTGATGTGAAATACAGTATGGGGAATATAATCATTAAAGATTAGGGTGCCAGATGAGTACTGGACTTACTGGGGGATCACTTCATAGATTGTGTAGATGCCTGACCACTGACTGCCCTAGTAGCTCTACTTAATAGATTATACCCAGGAATTTCATTAGCATCTGGACCTGATTTAATTTTAGACTTTGAGCTGGTAAGGGATAGATGAGATTTTGGATTTTTGAGTCAATGAGAGATACAGATGAGATACAGATTTTAGGTAATGTAATTTTGGATTTTGAACTATAATGGGATGAGACTGTTAGGAACCTTAGGAGGAGATGAAAGTGTTTTGTATTTGGGAGGAATATGAGTCACTGGGTACTCCTGCAAAATCCTGCTTACCAGTTAGAGAAAACTCTGTTAATTTATAATTATATTAAGAATTATTTACTAAGTCTAATGTATTTTGTCATCCCATGTTTTGTAACTTTTCCTATGTTGATTAATTTATTTCATTGTAATTTTATAATGAAATAAATACCATGCTAAAATTTTATTTTAGTAAAATAAAATACATAATACAAGTTTTATGGATTTTTCATAGATTTATGAAATCCTATTTATTTTGTTTTATTAATATTGTTGCTGATATTAATACTTTCTATTATAAGTAATGAGCAAGTACTAAAGAGGATAATTGTGTTATTGAGTCACTTATTTTTTCAACAGTTTTGACTAGTTTATTTGGCATATTAATAGTTAGCTATTACTAAGTCTTTAAGTAAAACTATTTTAAGAACAATGTTAATTTAGTGGTATTGGTTTTTCTCTCAGGTTTTGCAGCCCTGTGATTTGTTCTATCAAGCTACGCAGCTAGGTACAGATCCACAAGTGATTGATATATCAGTAAAATCTCTTACACTAAAGGTAAGTTCAAATGTAGTTAGTCATTTAGATCTTTAATTTTAAAAAATTAATAAAATCTAGAGATAGCAATCATTATAGCAAGTCTTTTCATTGTTAAACAAAAAAGAAGCTAGCTTTAAAAATCTTTATGACACATTTCTTAAAACTTGTTATTATTTAACATATTTTTGTAATGAATGTTATATAGTATTCTGTTATTGGCATTTGACTGCATCTGTTGTTATCTAACCTCCCTATAGTATGTGTAGTTGAAATTACACTTGATTAGCTTAATATCTACAAGATTCATGTAAATATCTTAACAATTAAAATTAGTTATAATAATCAAACTTGTAGGCAACAAATTGTATTGCTATTTCAGGGTAATAATGATTACTTCAGTATTATTTGTCCTTCATCATATATTTAACTTTTTGTATTTTTAAAAGTGGTATGAGTAGATTTTTTATTAGTTTACATTTTTCCCCTTAGGTTTCACCAGTTATCATAAATACTGTGATTACCATAACTTCAGCACTTTATACAAATAAGGAAACCACCACACAAGAAACTGCTTCTTCTACAGCACATTTATGGGAGAAGAAGGATACAAAGAATTTAAAAATGTGGTTTCTTGAAGAACCAAATGAAGTTGAAAACATAGCTCCCACAACTAAATTGGTACCCAAAGGAGAGAAAATAAAAATGAACATTGATTCTATTTTCATAGTTCTTGAGGCTGGAATTGGTCATAGAACAGTGCCTATGCTTTTGGCAAAATCAAGTTTTTCAGGGGAAGGCAAAAACTGGAGTTCCCTCATAAATCTCCACTGTCAGCTTGAGCTAGAAGTAAGCAATATAGTATTTTTTCCAGATTTTATAACAAATAATGCTACACATGGGATATTTTGGGAATCATATTTAAATATGTAAATTAAGCTTATTGTAAATATGTTGGCTCACAAAACTTTTGGAAGAAAGTTTAGAAATTTATGACTGCTATATAAGGTGTGATAAAAAAATATGGTGAATGTATGTTTAAATTTAAAAAAATTATTACAGTAAAAGATACATTGCTATCAATCCTCCTCAAAATACTTCCTCTCACTTCAAACATACTTATCCCATCGTTCTTGCCACTTTCTGAAGCAGTTCTGGAAGTCCTCTTTTATGGGTGTCTTTACTTCATCCTTCACCATGGCAACACTCCGTGTCACACCGCACTTCTGGTCTGGGAATTTCTGTCACGTGAAAACATTATGGTGTGCCCTCATCCACCTTATTCCCCAGATCTGGCACCATGCAATATCTGGCTCTTCCCCAAAGTCAAAATGACCATGAAAGGAAAACGTTTTGAATTGATTCAGGACATCGAGACAGCCACAACAGAGCAACTAAAGACACCCATAAAAGAGGACTTCCCGAACTACTTCAGAAAGTGGCAAAAATCATGGGATAAGTGTGTTCAAAGCAAGGGGGTATTTTGAGGGGAATTAATGGCAATGTGTCTTTTACTATAATAATTTTTTAAAATTTAAATATTCACCGTATATTTTGATCACACCTTGTAGTGTTTATGTGTACAGTAAGTCTTCACTTAACATCATTGATAGGTTCTGTGACTAAGCAAAACGACATACAACAAAATCAATTTTCCATATGCTGATTGATATGAATAAGAGTTAAATTCCTACAATATCTCATCAATGTTAAAACAATGTTGAACGAAACAATGTTATTTGAGAACCTGCTGTACATTACCTTTAGAGTAATTATCTACATTAAGTTTATATTTCAATTGATTTTATTAACTTAAACTTAATATATTAATAGACAGTTGTTGATTAGATTCAAAATTCTTATTTTTCAGAGTTAAATTGAATACCTTTTTCCTTTAAAAGGATAATAGACCATTTCTGAATCTGCTCTAAAAGAGTAATGTAAAGAATTAGAAGGACATATCTTGTACTTTTATGTAATGCAGGATATATAAGTACAAGGATATGTCTTGTACTTTTATATGTACTCTACTGAGAATCCATTAAGTACTTTATATGAAAGCATCTTATATGAAAGATATTTGCTTTGAGCCAACATATATTTTGCTTCAGAGTTTATCTATATAGAATCATCCCCAGAGTTACTTTGGTTTAAATTATTAATTGAGTTTGTGTCTAGTGGAAACTAATGTAATCTACTTTTTATCAAATATGAATATAAGCTATTATATTTGTGTTGCTACAGTTATATATTAATACAGGTAGAAATGACTGACTAGATTCCAGATATTCAAATTCTGGTTAGAATTCTGTATATTTTACAGAGGGTTCGATCTAGGATATCCACAAAGTTCAGAGAATTCAAATAAATAAATGCTCATTCAATCCTATGTTACTAGCCTTCAAAGGCTTTTGAAGTCGGTAGAGGTAGGCAGATATGTTAAAAAATGTCAATGATACATGATAAATGATCACAGTTTTTGATGTTTAGTCCAGTCTGGAAACCAAAGATGATTAAAAGAGAGTTTTTATCTGGATTAAATTCTGAAGACTAAACTACGAAGTTAACCAAGTGAGGAAAGTGCTGAGGGAGTATGTGTAGGAAACGAATGAATGGCATATAGTACAGTTTTCACATAGAAGAAGTAGCACAGCCAAAAGTAATGGTAGTGGGAAACTGCATGGAAGATCATTATAGCAAATACCAGAATGCCTTATTAAAAAAAATTAAAAATTTTCTCTATAGGTTCATTATTATAATGAAATGTTTGGTGTATGGGAGCCTTTGCTTGAACCCTTAGAAATTGATCAAACTGAGGATTTTAGACCATGGAATCTTGGAATCAAGGTATAAAGTCTGAAAATTTTTTCAAAACTTGAAGATATCTATAACACATGAAATACATTGATTTTAATCACAACAAAGTTCAAGTTTTCTCATTATGAGTTTTGCTGCATGCTTTCCTGTTTGACCTCTAATTGTAATTTTAAATCCAAGGCCAATGCTTCCTATCTTTTTCTAAGACAAATAATTATGTAAGATTATATACTAGACACTGTTCTAAATTATGTACTCTTGCTTTAAAACAACAGTCTGAAGAAGATACAGTCTTCCACTATTTTAACATGTGAGAGCACGGAGAATAGGGAGGTTAAGGAACTTCACTAAAGTAGTAATACCTTTAAAGTGGCAGGGGTGGGTAGCGTGCAATTCTGGCTGCAGAGTCACCACTTAATATTAAAATGCCACTACCATCTTGTAAGTTGTTTATCCTGAGTTTCCTTTGTCTGCTGAAGGGTGTGTATATAGAAGAAAATATTATTATTATTTGCTTGTAATATATTGTAATCATAAGAAGAAGAACCCTTAGATGGATGAAATTATGCTTCTGAAGCAGGAGACTGCAGAATTACTAGCATATCTCCAACCTAAAGAGGATTCAGTCAGCATGCAGACAGATGTTCAGTGGGTTAAAGCCAATTAAAGTAACAACAAAGGTGACTAGCTTGGCATGCCCAGCTTTGCGTATTCACTACATTTTATTTTCCACATATTTCAGATAAAGGATTAGATAAAGGAATTTATTTGATGGTTTTTCGGTCAGAATATACGTGGGCAGTGGATCTGTAAATCCTAAAAAGAGATAGATGGTGTTGATTCTCATGAGTCCTAGGTTCCAGTGGCACTGTTCTGCAACCATTGTTGGACTTGTTGAGCCTTTGGTTTTCTGGGTTTTATTTGTAGCATGACCAGTAGACTATGACTTTTCTTGCTCTGAATTTCCATGTGCTGTGAGTATGTGCTTTTCATTTTCATTCTGATGTAATTTAGGTTTCTTTTTTTCCTTCTAAAATGTGCCTTTCATTTTGTTATCACCGAGGATGAGAATAACTTTTCTTCTAATACTGTCCCTGTTCTGTGTGACCTTAGTTGGCTGGTGTCCAAGCAATTCCATTAAGGCAGTGGAATTGATAAATATTTTTGCTCTCTCTAATGTTGGGATTTGTCTAAAGTTTGTTTTTCCTTTGCAAAATGAGTTATGTGGTGCTCTTCGGAACACATTTTCCTTACATTTCTATAATTTGTATGTCATTTTAGATGAAAAAGAAAACAAAAGAGGCCATTGTTGAGTCAGATACTGAAGAAGAGCATTTCAAAGTGCCAGAATATAAAACTGTTATCAGTTTCTATTCAAAAGACCAACTAAACATTACATTATCCAAATGTGGTCTTGTAATGTTAAATAATTTAGTCAAGGTAAGAAAAGACATTTGAAACTTTAAATGCTGCTGTACTAGTCTGAGTTAATCCTTTTCTTTTATTGAATAAAGTTTTTTTAATTAATTTAGTTATTTGTCGTATGCCTGTTAATGTTCTGCCTGTCATTTCGTTTTCCACATTTCATTGTATTTTATTTATGATAACTCTTCCTTATTAGGCATTTACAGAAGCTGCCACTGGGTCTTCAGCTGTCTTCATACGGGATCTAGCACCATTTATGATTTTAAATTCTCTTGGACTTACTATCTCTGTTTCACCAAGTGATGCTTTCAGTGTACTCAACGTTCCAATGGCTAAGACATACATATTGAAAAATGAGGAGAGTTTAAATATGGATTATGTCGGAACTAAAGACAATGATCATTTCAGTGCAATGACCAGCCTAAGCAGCAAACTTTTCTTCATTCTCCTTAGTAAGTGATAAATTACCTCACTAGCCTTTAATTTTTTTTCAATTATATTTTACATCCCACTTTATTCATTTGTGGTATCTTAAATGTGTTGTGTTCTTTTTTTTATCTCATTCCTAATAGGTTGGGAATTTTGTTTCTTGTTTTGCACGGCTTTGGTTGCTCTTGTTACTATATTTTTGTATACCAATTTTAACTTTCTTTATTCACTGCTTTATTTAGAGCATGACAATTTACTGCTTTATGTTTTTGGGAAGAAAAATACTAGATCTCAGGTTTTACAAACTATTATCTATTGGTTGTTGTTTTAACTACCTTTGGTATAACTCAGTAGTATTCCACCAAGGCAGCTGACTGAATTCACAATAAGGTTTGAATTTATGGAAATGGCAGCTTGTAATGTTTTTTGGGTTTGTAAATGGTTTTCATGTTCTGCCTATTAAGGTGGATTTATTTTTTGTCTTTTCTGCTTCCCAGAAATTTTTCATTTTCATGAGAGGTGAAAGTAAATAAATTCTTAAATTATCATAGTATCTACTCATTGTGAAGTTAAATAGTCCCGATGCCTTACCCACACCACTTTCTGATACTTTGACATTTAAATAGTTATGGAGGAGGACATTTGAAAGGTTAATTAGATAGACATGGGGTGAAAATACCAAAACTGAAAGCTGGTGTTTTCTCCTAGTCAGTCAGGAAGAGATACACAACAATGGCTAGATTTCAGGTGTTGTCCCAGCATTGTTAGTGAATTGTTCTCATCAGTTTTAAGTCTTATTGGTGTTTGAACTAATATTTTTATACAATGGGATAGAAGGATTTATGTAAATAAGTAACTCATCCCCCAATACAGTATATATATGTATATTAGATAAATGTATATGAAATTTTGCTTATCAAATCCTAGATATTGCAAAGTGTCAATGTTAGAAAAGTTAAAAACAAAAAAACTGCAGCTACACTGATAATTGCTAATGAATGCCTGTAGGTATTAGGCTTTGGTTATTATAACAGCAAATCAGAGATCAGTGTTTTTGCATGTTATAATAATTCCTCTCATTAGTTATTTTTAAAATGTTTATGAAACCGTTTTGTTCATAAGTAGTGTTGTCTTAGGTCAAAGTACTGAATGATACTTTTTTTTCCAATAAAAATTTTGTTTGGTAAAAAGGTTTGAAGGTTTTAGATGAATGCTGTGGAAATACATTGTAGTTTCTCAAAATATCTCTTTGTATACATTATATCAATACAAAGAAATACACTTTGTATAATCCCTTTGTATAGTCTTAAATCCAAAGACTTGAGTTACTATTATTCATAATTTTAAGAAATCATGTTTCTGATATTTGACATCTATTTAAAATTAATATATGATATTTTATAAAAATTTCAAACATGTATGTTCAATTTAGCACCTGCTAATCACTCTACTGCTGATAAAATTCCTTTAACAAAAGTGGGACGACGACTGTACACTGTAAGACACAGAGAGTCTGGAGTTGAAAGATCTATTGTTTGTCAAATTGATACAGTGGAAGGAAGTAAGAAGGTAACAGTTCGCTCCCCAGTGCAGGTAGGAAATGTTCCCTTTTACTGTGGGGTCATATGCATATTTATGGGCTAATAAAAAAAAAGCAAAACTAAACTAAAGCAAATTACTACCAAAGGAATACAAACTATAATAGAAATACAGCTAATATCAAAAAGAAGATTCATTACCAGTAATTGTATGCTCTAATATGAGCAGTGATAGGATTTTGTTAAATATACTTGTAATTTTTTACAGGATTATTTTTGTAAAATCATTTTGGAGTATTATTTTGTAAAAAATAAATAACCAGCTCATCAATATTTTGTTTTAGGTTTTTGTAGTGTGTGTGTGTGTGTGTGCGTGTGTATATATATACACATATATATATATCCTTTGGTTTTAATTACAGAATATAGTGAGAGAAAATTTTTATAGCGTTATTGAGGTAAAATTGATATTCAGTAAAGTGTATATATTTAAAATGGATGAGTTTTGACATAAAAATACACCTATGAAATCTTCATCATAGTCAAGGTAATGAACATATTTATCTCTCCCAAAAGTTTCCTCTCTCCTTAACTTCCCCATTTCCAGGCATCCACTGATATGTTTTCATTGTACATTAGTTACACGTGTAGAATTTTATATAAATGAAAGAGAGTACAAAATGGAGTCTTCTTTCACTCAGCATGGTTTTGTATGTAGTCAACTTGTGTGTATTAGTGTTATTACATGTAGTTATGTCTTGTTATTGAGTATTAATGTATTATATGGATATACCACATAACCATTTTGAATGAATCTTTGTCTATGATGTGAGCTAATGGTTGAGGTTCATTTTTTTTTTCATATGGCTAATCAGTTCCAACCAAGTTTATCCTTTTCCCATTAAATTGCCTTGACACTTTTGTCAAAAATAAATTGACCATATCGGTATGGATTTATTTCAGCTGTATTCTGTTCATTGATCTGTTTATCTTCATGCCAGTGCCACACTGTCTTAATTAGACTTTATCCTGAGTTTTGAAATCTGGTAGTATAAGTTGTTCACATTGTTCTTTTTGGAAGTCTTTTGGGCTATTCTCAGTCCTTCCCATTTCTATTTAAATTTTAGACTCGGGTTTTCAATTTTTGTTCAACAATTTGGATAAAATTAAAAATTTTACATATTAATTTCTGATTTTTCATTGCTAGTGGAAGTACAGTTGCTTTTTATGTTAACTTGTGCAACCTTACTACAGGCACTTTTTAGTTCTAGTAGCTTTTTTATTGGCATAGTTACAATGTCTGTAAAGACATTTTTACTTTTTCCTTTCCAATCTGGATTTGCATTATTTTGTCTTGCCTATTGCACTAGCTAGAACCTCCAGTACAATTTGAATAGGAATCATAAAATCAGATGTTTTTGCCCAGTTCTCAGTCTTTGAAGGAAAGTATTCACTCTTTGACCATTAAGTATGTTTTGAGTTGTTTTTTTTGTAGATGCCCTTTCTCAGGTTGAAAATGCTCCCTTCTCTTCCTAGTTTGCTGAGAGTTTTTAATCAGGAATGGATGTTGGATTTTGTCAAATGATTTTCTGTGTCTATTGAGACAATCATTTAAACAAAATATTGTTAATATGGTGAACTACATTGATTTTTAATCGTTATATAACATTTGATTGATTTTTAACTGTTAAATCAACCTTGCATTACCAGAATAATCTCACTTTGTCATGAAGCATTATTAACTTTTTAATGCATTTTTGGAATGACTTGCTAAAATCATGTTCAGAACTTTTGCACTTACGTTCATGAGGGATATTGGTCTAGAGATTTCTTGTAATGTTCTCCTTATGTGAAAGTTTTTACTACTGTTTCACTTTATTTAATGATGGTTAAGAGCTAGTCAGGTTATCTGTTACTTCTTAAGTGACCTCTTCTAGCAATTTTGTATCTTTCATGAAATTTGTCCATGAATTATTTTCATTTTTATTTCACTTTTATGTTTTAACTTATTTTTACTGGGTGTAGAAATCTAGGTTGAGAGGTTATTTTTTTCTATACTTTTAAGATGTTGTTTCACTGTTGATTGGATTACAGTGTTTCTGACCAGAGTCTGCATTTCTTATCTTCGCTTTTTTATGAAAATGTTGATATTTTCTTTCTATGCTTGTAAGATTTTTTCCCCCTTTATCACTGGTTTTAAGCAATTTGGTTGTGATGAATCTTAATGTGGTTTACTTCATGTTTCTTATACTTGGGTTTATTAAGCTCCTTGAATCTGTGGATTTATAGTTTTCATTAACTTTAGAAAGATTCTTTTGCCATTTTTTTCTTTAAATTTTTTTTTTTTTTTTTCGTCTTCTCCCTGTTTTCTCTTCTCCAGGAACTGCTGTTAGGTGTATATGAGAGTGCTTTTAAACTTGCCCCACAGCTCAGTAATGATCTGTTCATTTTTTCTTGCAGTTTTTTCACCCTTGTATTTCTGTTTTGATAGTTTCTGTTGTCATGTCTTGAAGTTCACTTTTCTTTTTCAATGTCCAATTTTCTCTTAAATTCTATCCAATGTATTTTTATCTCTAGATATTCAATTTGCATTTTTATTTATATTTTCCATGTCTTTTATTACTATCCTCAGTTCCCTGACTTCTGAACATGTTGAATATAGTTATATAAATGTTTTAATGTCCTTGTCTACTAATTCTATCATGTGTATTTATTTCTGATTTGTTTCATTTTATTCATTTTTATTTTATTATGGGTCATTTTTTTATTTTTGGGGGCCTAATAGTTTTTTATTGGATGTCTAAAATTGTGAATTCTACCTTTTGGATGTTTTATATATCTTGTATTCCTTTATGTATTCTTGATCTTTGTTCTCCAATACAGTTATGTTAGTTGGCAAGTGATTCTTTCAGTCCTGATTTTTAAACTTTTCAGATGGGACTCAAGAAGTCCAGAGCTAATTTTGCCCTACTTGTAAGGTACAACAACCAATACCTTCCGTACTAAACAAGATTTTACCACTTTGGCTGATGAGAAAAGGATCTATGTGTCAGTACCAGAGATTGTTCTGCCCGCCCCTTATAGGTGTATCTTTACCGAGCCTTAGATAGTTTACTCGTATGCATGTGCTGCTCAGTGCTGAACTCAAGTCTTGGGAATAGGGGACACTCTTAAATATCAGGAATTCCACCTCTGCAGCTCTCACTTTTCCATGCAGCTCGCGCCTCTCATAAAATGTGCTGACTTGAAGTCACACTGGCTTCGCTAAATTCTCAGATCTCTCTTCAACTCTGGCACACTTGGCTTTTGTTTGCCTTCTCCTTCCCCATACAGTCTAGAAACTCTCCAGGCAGTGAGCTGGAGCAACTTAATGGATTTTTTTTTTTTTTCATTCCTGTGCTGCCTTTCACCCAGTGCCTGAAAATAATTGTTTAATGTGTATTTTTACCCCCGTGTTTTAATTGTTTAGGTTGGGAAGGTATATCTGGTCCCTGTTATTGCATCATGGCTGAAAACAGAAATTCTTTTTCTTTCATTTATGATTTGTAATGAACTGTTTTAAAAGATGACTGTTGGGCAATCCTCATTGTTGATTTTTAAAATTTCCTTAAATACTTAAACATTAATTTTAAATTTCTCCTAGGTATTAGTTGTAGAAATGAAAATGTATTTCTGTTGCTTCAAATAGGTGGAGCAAACAGGATATCTAGAAATAAAATACAGTGTATCTAAGATCATCCAGTTATCAATTCTTAGTTCTTACTCAGCATGTTTTATATTTTGCTATGATATTTTTAAATAGAAAGATTTTAATAAGATACAGAAAGATAAGAAAATGGTTTTACTAACTAGTCTGTTTTTGTCCATCCAATGGTAAATGCATTTGGAGGTTTATCTGATAATATGTAATAATCAAAATTATGTTACCTTTTATCACTGTTGTATGGTACTCATTGGATGAGATACAGTGTACAGAGGGTATCTCATCCAATGAGTAGCATACAATAGCAATGTGTAAAAAGGTAGGCATTTCCCTTCTGATGGCTTGTTTTTCACTTTGTCATATAGACATTTAACATTTTGTGTAATATTTTTTCCTATGCATTTTTTTCTATTCTGTTATAAAGAAGAAGTTATTCCTTATCTCAAGGTCAAGAATATATTATTTTCTTCTAGGATTTTTAAAGTTTTGTTTTTGAGATTCCTGTTCTATAAAACTGGAAACTTTTCTTGTATTTTTTAGGATAAATAATTGCATGTTTGTTTCTTTTCTAATTTATATGTGCAAGATAAATATTGTCTGATAGTTGCTTTGCTGAGATATTTAGACAGAATATCTTTTTAATGTCTTTAGATTCCTAGATTAACGATACTAAATATTATTTGTTTTTGTTTTTTTCCCAGATTAAAAATCATTTTTCAATCCCACTTTTTGTTTATGAAGGAGATACTTTATTGGGAACGGCTTCACCTGGAAATGAATTTAACGTACCACTAGCATCTTACCGGTAATTTTTTTTTTTCTTTATCTTTTTGTTTGCTCTAAGGTCTCTTAGAAAATTCTTAGTTTCTGATTGGTGGGGATATCTGTCTTTAAATTATAAAACTTAAATCTATCCTGTTAATATCTCACCTCATCTAACTTAAGTTTCAGGTCACTTAGAGGTTTATTTAGGTAAACATTATTTTAATGTATTTAATTCATATTTAGTAGTAAATATAATTATTTCATGCTTGCTTATGGCCATCTTAACCATAATCACATATGTTCGTGATTTTTTAAAAAGTAATTGAGCGTGATTGGTTGCTTCTGGATTTATAAGCTCTATTATGAAGTGATTTTTACTTTTGAAAGGTTTTATAATAGTATTTTTTTTAATTCCTTAAGAAAAACATAAAATATTTTATCTTTTATTGTACATTTATCTGTATATTGTTTAGTGATAGACTTCTAATCAGTCTTAAATATTTAAAGTAATTTGATTAAACTTGATGCAAAATCTTGTTTATTAAGAAAGGATTATCAAAATTGTTACAAAATACTAATGATGGGCTAGTCTCATAATTATAGGTTTAATATCATAACAAATAAGTATTATTTTTCAGGATATTTAATTTGGAGTTGAAAATTTGAAACAAGGAGAAAAGTAGAGTAAACTCTGTTAGAGAGTAAAACCTTCCTCAGGATAAGTATCGTAGTTTGGCTAAGGTATCATTCAGAACATGCACTGGGCTTGGACACTTAGACCTATGCTGCAGAAGGATGGAGGCAACACTACAAGCAGTGTTTAAATATCCTCTGCCTATATTCCATTGTGACCCATGCCTAGGAGTTCAAAATTGGATCCCTAGTCTTTAGAAGACTATCTAGCAGTTTTATGCACATACTTTCAGGTATTAATTAGATCTGCTCACCCTAATGAGGTTGTTATTGTTTAGACTTCTAACCCTAGTATTTTATTGCTTAGTTCAAACTTGCTGAGAGAAAGAGTTATATTGAGATAACAACAAAATCATTGTGTACAGTACCCGACCTTGTTCTAGAAAGGACTTGGGATGGGTTATAAGACTACAGATAGCATGTAAGGTGTGTTTAAAAATTTTCTCTGAGGAACTTGAACTTCATTTTGTCTTTGGATAATAAATGTGAGGGGCATTTTGCTTTGTTTTAATAAATTACTGCTATATGCTTCGTAACTCTGTTCATAGAACAGTTAGGCCATTAGAGTATTTTTACATTTTTTTGTTCAAGGATAAATATTTGATACATGGAAGTTAATTTTTATTAGAATTATTAGTGACTAGCCAGCTTGGTTTTCACATTCGATGCTCTTTTAATTCAGTTTTTAGGTGTAGGTATACTTCATATTCTTGGAGGTTCAATTGACTCCCTTCTGCTGTGGAAAAGCCAGCTCTGCTTTCATTTGCACATTCATTTCAGTCTTCCTGATCTATAAATTTGTCTGTTTTAAAGATGTTCTCTTTGATTAGTTGTAACATCTTACCAGTTCCCTCTGTTTAACTGAGTTAAAGAAAATCTTTAACACTTATTCTTTTTATATCTATATAGGAATCATGATTTTACCCACTTTTTAAATTTATCCTTTAACAACACATATATACGACAAGAGGGATTGATTGGATGATCTTAACCAAAGTAAAGCACAAACTGTAGAATTACACAAACAGGGATTCAAATCCTGGTGCTTGGAAGCACTGAGGGTCACTGCACTGTGCACCTCCAGAGGGTCCATTCACACTGCAGCTTTTGTGAATGGTGCCTCCCTGCTTAGTACTTCACACAGGTCTGCACTCATGGCAGCCACCTCTACTTCAGGAGCAATCCGAGTGTGCGTGGGTGTGTTCACTAGCTGAGAGCCTGTCTCACCCTTTGCTTTGGTGATGATGAAATGTTAAGAACCAATAATATGTGTATACTTGTATGTGCTTAGCTATCATAATATAAGCAAAGAGCATGGGGATAGAAAAAAATTTTTTGTAAAGCTATGAGGTCTTAAATTAACAAAGAGCTATTTTTACCTATAGAATTTACTGATTCTTAAATTTACTTCATGTGACAAATGTTTATCACGTGTTTTTGCTGTGTGTAAGTTACTACTGTAGGATACCAGGATGAATTGGCCAGGCTATACCCCGTGGGAGATTGATATATTATGTAAATACAGAACTTAGAAAATGGAAGGTTGTAGAATTACAGAGAGAGTTATCGTGGCAAAAAAAAACTATGGAAAACAAAGACGAGATTAATGATTGACTCCTGGACAAGTTACATGAATTATAGGTGAAATATAGTAATGTGGAAATTAGCGGGGAAGGGCAATCTTAAGTGCAAGGAACTGCATGAACAAAGATGAGGAGGCATGAAAACACAGGGTTTATATTGGTCTGTAAAGAATAGATGGGATTTGATTGGAGTGTATGTAGTGTCCATATTGGAAGGTGAAATTTGAAAGATAATGTAAGTTCACACTGAGGTTGTTACTCCCTCACTTTTTTGCTCCCATTTATATAGCTTTTCACATTTTAATGTCACCTGTTTCTTCCTTTCTCTCAGAACGTTTGGTGTTCAGTTTCAAGACCATTCACTCTATCAGCTCTTCTCATCCAGAACCTCTTGCCATTAATCATCTTTCTTTCCTGTTTTCTCATTCATTTCTTAAACTTTACCTTAATGTTGAATATTTTTCTAATTCAAGTCTTTTCTTTAGAAGAAAGCTTGTTGGGAAAATTGTCACTTCTGCAAAACACTGCAGCCAAAGAAAGAGTTAACCGTACTCTCATGCCCTCAGTCTGTTGTGTATATCTGTTTTTTGGCACATATCAGACTGCAGTAGTTATCTTTTAGCATTCTACTTCCTACCTGATTGGGAACTCTTGAAGAGTCAAGAATGACTTCCTTGCTTGTTCTTTTTCAGTTTGGCCTTTAGTAAATAATGGGTCCAGTAAATATTTTGATGATCGGGGTGAGTGTATCGGTGTTAGTTTAATTTAGAGAAAATTGACCTTTTATTTTTAAGTATTAGAAGAATGAAAATTACAGAGAGAATGTAGAAGTAGAATGGACTAAATCTTATAACTGATTTGGCAGATCACTTTATTTGTGTGTGTGTCAGGAGAGAAGGAAAGCTAATATTTCATAGTCCATAGTGCCAGTAACTGGAATTTCCTTGAAAAGGATACACAAAGAAGTGGGTATGGATAGTTCAGAGTTCAATATAGCAAATTTAAGGCACTATCAGACATCGTTACAGAACTATGTAGTAGATATTTACAATTTTAGGACTAGAGCTTAGGAAAATAATCAGGGATGGAGATATTATTGACAGTTGTTCATCTGAAAGGGATAGAGTCACAATTATTCTTTAGTTTTATAAGCATAAAAATATTTCTTAAGAATTTATATGTGATATAGCTTAGGTTTAAAAAATTATTAAACCTAAAATCTAGTTGAAATGTAAACAAAGAACATGGTATTTAAATATATGGATTAATTGAATGTGATGCCCAGTGATTTTGACACTACCTTCTTGCAGCCACTTCTGCAACTGTGCCCAACGTTTCAATAATGTATCTATTGATAGCTTTCATTTCATTAATCTTGAAAAGCTAGTGATTAATTTTTTCAATAGAAATATTAAGTTCATGAACTCGTTGATGACATGTTCTTCCTATTGGGACCACATATCCGGGAAAGCCAACTTCTTTAAGTTAAATGTACAAGTCACAGATAATAGTATATATTTGCTTTGCATATATGACCTACAGGATTATGTATTTAATATAAAAAACAAATTATCTTGTAAACACACTTTTTTCAATTTATTCAATTTCAGTTGATATAGACTATTATATTATTTTCAGGTGTGCAACTTAATGATTAGATATTTATATACTTTATGAAGTGATCATCCCGATAAGTCTGGTACCCATATAACACCATACATAGTTAAATTGTGAATGTACGTTTAAAACAGTAAGTTTGTAAGAAAAATATTCTCTTAAGAGCCACATAAATTGATTAGTTTCCAGAATGTTAACATGAAAATATCTATCTTACCTATCTCTAAGAAGAGTGTGAAAATATAAAAATGTATTGTGGTATATATACACAATGGAGTACTATTCTGCCATAAGAAAAGATGAAATAGTGCCATTTGCTCATGGATGAATCTTGAGATTATAATGCTGAGCGAAATAAGTCAGACAAAAAGTAGAGAACCATATGATGTCACTGATATGTGGTATATGAACTGAAAACAACAGAAGAACAAGAAAAACCAGTGAAGAAACAAAACTCATAGACACAGACAATAGTTTAGTGGTTACCAGAGGGTAAGGGGTGATGGGGGTGGTAGATGAGGGTAAAGGGGATCAAATATATGGTGATAAAAAGAGAACTGACTCTGGGTGGTGAACACACAATGTGATATATAGATGATGTATTACAGAATCGTATACCTGAAATCTATGTAGTTGTCACCACAATAAACTTTAATTTTTAAAAACTGCATTACAATAGTATGGAGAGAGGTAATTTCATTGTTTTAAGCTGTAACCAAGACTAAGCATATTGTTTAATCTTTTGTGCAGATCACTCCTTTCTCTGAAGCCAGAAGACGAGGACTATCAAATGTGTGAAGGAATTGACTTTGAAGAAATTATAAAAAATGACGGCACTTTTCTAAAAAGGAAATGTAGACCTATAAACCCTTCCAAGAAACCATTTATCATTAATGTTGTCCCAGAAAAAGACAATTTAACATCTCTGTCAGTGTATTCAGAAGACGGTTGGGACTTACCATACGTAATGCATTTGTGGCCACCTATCCTACTCCGAAATCTTCTTCCTTACAAAATTGCTTATTATATAGAGGTATTCTAGATTTTTTTTAATGTTTTTATGTCTTTGGTTTTATAGCTTTAGTTATTTAAAATTATGAACAATAGAAGAAAAGTTCTAATAAAAGTTCTAATAAAAAGTACAGTACTAGTGATAGGTAATACTTCAAATAGAAAAGAAATGTTTCAATCACGTTGTATAAAAAGAGGATTTAAAAAAATATTTTCCACTGATTTACCTTATAAATCTGGTTACTAAGTTGAATATAAATTGCAAATGTGATATGTCATTTTAAAAATAATTTATGAAGGTAATATATATTCCCTTTAGAAATTTTAGAAAATAGAGATAACAAGAATTGTCTCTGAAGGTAGCACTACAGATAAAAATATTTCAGTTTTAGAATATATATTTTTCAAACTTTTCTATGCATGTATATTTCATATATCAGATATTAAAAAGATAGATATCAACTTTTGAAACAAGTATAAGACTTAGTATTAAAATAATATTCAAGTACTAAACTTAAATGGGAAAAAAACCCTGCTACATTATATTATCCTCATGCTAGTTCTCTAAAAGGATTTTATGTCCTATAAAGATGTTTTTTCTTTTAAATATTCTGTTTTAATAAATTATGTCTGCTTCCTTCCTGTTATAACAGGAATCTCTCTATCTTAAGCTTTTAATATTCCATTTGCCATGCTTATCAAATATAAGAAAGAGTTCTTCATTGTAGTCTGTTATTTTTATGGCAGTCTATTAATTATTGTTATTGGGATTTACTATGTTTATACTTCTCTGATAGATTTTTTGGGGTGACTGAATGTAACATATCTCTGATTTAAGAATATCTGTTTTTCCTTACGGTTGGCAGATATAGTGGTTAAGAATTTGCACTTTGCTGTCAGATTTGAGATTTAATCCTAGCTCCAACACCTACCAGCTGTATGTCTTTAGGCAAGTTATATTATCTTTCTAAATCATTTGACCTCATCTGTAAAATGTGAATAGTAATAAAACTTGCATGATTGGAATATGGGGAAAATCATATTAGATAGTGTTATGTAAAGGACTTAGCACAGTGCGTGACAGGCACATGGATGCCATTTATTTACCTCTCTAACACCATCCCACTACTATTTTATTTTGTGGAATATTAACATGTCAGGTATCAATAAATTATTTTTGCTTTAAGTAATTTAAAATCTTAAGATGAAGTGATACCTATGCTATAACAAGAGGAAGGAACCATGTTAGAGATGCTGGAAAACTGGTGAGATACCAGATGTACTATCTATATATGTTCCAGTCTCATAGAACTTTTAATTTGATACTTTTAGGGATCACATTCTGTTTGCTAGATTCCAAAGGGCATGATCAGCAAGACAGATTAGCTGTAGTATTGAGAAGCGGTTAGAGAAAATAAGAACAGTTAGGAGACTCTTAAAGAGAGAGGTCACAGTGACATATCAACCAAGATAGGGAAATGTGGATGGAGAGAAATGAACAGCTTTGAGAGATACATAGGACACAGTACTATAAACAATTATTGGAAATGGGTGATGAGGGATTGTTAAAAATACAGAATGACAGAATGGGAGTTAGTAGGGATTGCTTATTTGGATTACCATCAATTCTCATATATTTTTCTTTTTTTTCAAAACTAACATCACTATAAGATTTTAAAAAATGTTTTACTAATTGTAGTGTTTTGTAACATTTATTAGTTCCAGCAGAGTTTCGCATTGTTAATTTAGTTTTATCCTCACACTTGTCCTTTGAACTTGATCATTTAGACCATTTTACAAATACGATAACTCAAATCTCAAATCATTTTAAAAAGTTTGCATAGATGGCAGAGTTAGAACTTGAATATGCTCGTAAGTCTTCTAACTTGTTTTAACAAGTATATTGCAAAAGCATTCTGTATAGCATGTGGAATTAAATATAACTTTTTGGCATATTCTGAAACATTAAAAAAATTACTATATTTTTTTATTACAGGGGATTGAACATAGAGTTTTTACTCTAAATGAAGGACATTCAGCCCAGATTTATACTGTACAATTGGATAAAGCCAGGCTACATTTAAAATTACTTGACTATCTAAATCATGATTGGAAAAGTGAATATCATCTAAAACCTAATCAACAGGATATTAGTTTCATCAATTTCACCTGCGTTACAGAAATAGAAAAGACTGATTTAGATATTGCTATCCATATGACTTACAATCCTGGCCAAACAGTTGTGGCATTTCATAGTCCTTATTGGATGGTCAATAAAACTGGTCGAATGTTACAATATAAAGCAGATGGAATTCATCGAAAGCATCCTCCTAATTATAAAAAGCCAGTTCTCTTTTCTTTTCAGCCAAAGCACTTTTTTAATAACAATAAGGTATGTAGTTTTTTTAAATTTCATTATTATTTATTACTCTTTTTTAGATTTTAGAATTTTGAAGAATAAAATATGAAACAAAAATAACATTTGTTAAATATTTAAGGTTTAAAAGATTAGGATTTAGTATTGGGAAAGGTTTAATGCATTAACAGTCTAATATTAGTTATGCTATAAAGCAAAAACTATATCAAAATATATCAAATTTCTAAAGGTACCTACATTGTAATATATTTTAAATATTTTTTTCCTAGGTTCAACTTATGGTAACTGACAGTGAATTGTCAGATCAATTTTCAATTGATACTGTTGGTAGTCATGGAGCTGTTAAATGTAAAGGCCTGAAATTGGAATATCAAGTAGGTTCATTCTATGCCCATTAAAAAACTTTTAAACTATGTTTATTAACCACTGAATTTTTATAAGGATGTTATAATAATGTAAGTTTTTGATATGTTAATATATTTTTCCTTAGGTTGGTGTCACTATAGACCTCAGCAGTTTTAACATTACCAGAATTGTAACATTTACCCCTTTTTATATGATTGAAAACAAAAGCAAATATCGTATATCAGTGGCTGAAGAGAAAAATAATAAATGGCTCTCCCTTGATTTGGAGCAGGTGGGTAGATAAATTTCACTAATGTACCTCTTTGAATTTTCATTTTTCTTGATATTAGATAACTGAAATCACTAATGTTTTAACTCTCCACCCCCAACCCACATGTTGTTTCAGTTCCCTCAACATTTACTGATTATTTGTACTAAGCTCTAGATACTTAATTATTAAAAACCGAACCTTGCCATCTAGGAGTACATTGCTTGATAAGGGATGTAGACATTTAACAATTACTAACCAAATGTAGTCAACTATAACAGTAAAAGACTAGATAGGGAATAAATGCAGGAAAGAAAAGGAAATGATTTATTCTGTCCGGGAAACTGTCAGGAATGCCTTAATATGTACATTTAGCCAGTTATTTTACGTAGGCAGTAGTGACTTAAGAGTGAGATGCGTATTCTACTCCATCTTTAGCTGTTAGACTTCTGGATAAGAGCTTTTTGAAGGACTGCCTAAGGTTGATAGAATATTTTACTTTTGAAGAAATTTTATTCTACACATGTTAGATTATAAGAGAAGTGTTTGTTATTTTTATTCATTATTCCTTCTTGCTTTTAAGCCATCCTTCTGGGATCATTATTCTTGATGTATTGATACATCCTTTAGAATTTCCTTTAGATCTGGCTTTGGAGGAAAACGCTATAAGTCTGTGTTTATCCATAAAAGTTTTTATTGGTATCTTTTATGATCATTTTTCTTGATAATAAATTCTTTTTTTCTCAGCACGTTATAGATTTTACTTCACTGTTTTCTGGCTCCCATTTTAGTTGAAAATTCTGTTGTGATTCTGTTATTTCTTTAGATGCATGCTTTCTTTTCTTAGCTGCTTTCACAGTCTTCTCTTTTTCCTTGATGTTCTGTAGTCATACTATTTATATTTATGTACATGTGGGTTCCTTTTTTATATCAAGCTTGATATGCCTTACTGCTAGATCTGTGGATTAATATATTCACACTTTCTGTAAAATTTGCAGCAATTATCTCTTTAATATTGTCTCTCCGTTCTTCCATTTTCTCCCTCTGGGCCTTCAGTCAGACATTATAGATCTTTATATTCTATCTTCCATGTTTCCTAATATCTATTTTACATTTTCCATCTTTATAACTCTGCTACATTCTGCATAAATTCTACACATATATCTTTGATAAATTTTTACTATGTCTAAACTGCTATTTAGCTTCAACTGAGTTTGAGTAATTATATTTCTGTTTCCAGAAGTTCCCCCTTTTTCAAGTCTGCCTGTTAATTCATTTTTTTCAGCAAATATTTTTTATGTACTTCTTATATGCCTTGCGATACATCTGTTAACAAAACCACCAAGTCCCTGGCCGCATGTAGTTTATATTTCAGTGGAATGGAAGAGAAACATTAAATTAATAATACCATAATCAATTAGGAGAATATATAGTGTTTAAAGGTGACATGTCTAATGGGGAAAAGGGAATAAGGCAAAGAGATTCTAAGATTTCTAACGAGCAAAGGGTGAGCTATAATTTTACGGAAGGTAGTCAAGGATAGGACTCATTGAGGTTATATTTGAACATGGAGGAAATGTGAGCCGTAGCAATTGTGAAGAGCTCAGCTGAGCTGGAGCTGAGCTGCCAGGTGTTGGAGTAGCTGAGTAAGACAAGCAGCCAAAATGAATGTACAAGTAAAGCCTTTAATCCCTTACTGCGATAGTATAAGCAAGAAGCTAAACTGGAGAAACCACCTACTCCCCCGTTCCATGATTCCTATGGAACAGCATTGATCAGGGGTCAGGTGGATCAGTACAGACATGGGGGTTGTGTCACTGTTGGGAGCCCTGAACAAAAGGCTCTTACAGTGTTACAGACCTGGGGGATGGGCAGAATAAAGGGAAGGGCTAGAGTGGAAAAGTACTGAGCAGTGAGTCAGAGTAGAGAATAAGTGTATTCAAGATTCCCCCCTCTCTCCTTTATAAAGAAGTTTTGCAGAGGTTCCTCAGGAAGGTGCATGAGGTAGGAATGCTGATATGTGTAAAAGCACGGTTGGAGGTGGGAGCCCAGTCCTTGAGACTGCAGTGCGCTGGCTGTGCACCTAATCTGGTAAGGGGAGGACAGCTTTTCCCTGTGAGGCCTGCCAGGTACAATTGCTGGTCTGATATGAAAAATTACATACAGCTTTTTAGACAGGAGCTGGACTCAGCAGAGCAGATATATGGAAATATACTTAGACACAGAAGGATCAGCCAGGCAGGTGCCCTAAAGTGGGAGAACATTTGGCAAGTGTGAGGGCTAGCAAAAGAGGCCACTATTGGTGAAAGAGGGAAAAGTAGTGGAGAACAAGGTGTAACTGTGATGAAGGATAATCACGCGAAACATTCTGAGCCATTGCAAGGATTTTAGCTTTTGCTCTGAATGAAATGGAAAGCTGGAGGAGGGTTTTGAATAGTGGTTAAACACAGTAGGCTCTCAATAAATATTTATTGAATGAATATATGACTTAGTTTTGCAAATGTTCCTTCCGTGTGTGCTCATTAAATTTATCTTGGTTTGTTAGATGTAGAGCTCTCTATGTATCTAAATACAAAGATTACAACTCCAGCTTTGTTTTGCTTTTATGTATTTTCTAGGTATACTTTTTCCATACTTTTATTTACAACAGTTCTTTATCTTGGTTTATTTGTCAATTGCAGATAACATTGTTGGATCTTATTTGTTAAAAAACCTAATCCAGAGCTATCTTTCAACAGTTAGTTTATGTTTATATTAATTATAATTACAATTGCATAACAACTTACTTTATTATTTTACTTTCTGTTTCCTTTATTTTCAATTTCAGCTTTTCTTGAGATAACTTTAGCTAGTTTAAATTTTTACGTTTTAATTTTTGCTTATAGTGGCCAACTTTAAGATGCCTACTCAGATTATTACCTATATAGATTTGTTAAAATTATCTATGTCTCTATTTTCCACTACAAAAGATAAGTACGTTCGTACTTTCTCTAGTATCAAGAAATGGAGCACATATACTTTAAAAAGATACAGCATATATCACTAAACATAAAAATATACATTTTTAAAGCAAGGCTACTAGCAAACAGCAGGCTTGCGGATATTCAGAGAACACATCATTTTTAGTCTTCTCAGTTACTCATGAGAAATATAGTTGGATTAGTGTTCTTTTGACTCTTCCAGGTACGTTCCTGCAAGATTGCAAGAAGCCCTGAGTGGGAACCTTCTAAGCCTCTCACAGCCTTAACCATGTCCCATGTCTAGTCCCATTAATTACCTTTTATGGTTGAATAAAACTGACTTGAACAAGTAAGGTACTTGACTCTAGGGTCAAATGGTGATGGGTATCACACATGAACAGTCTCGCTGAAATACGCAAAGTCGCCAGTCAGTCTGATGGGCCCTCGCACACTAAGACACGGTTTACATAATAGCTTCCAGACAAGTTTGCTTCTCCATTCCTGTTCTTTTAGCGCTTTACTTTTTTTTCTAGCTCCTGTTGTCCAGTTTTTTTTCTAGGTACATTGATTGTCTCCTATTCTTTTAGTTTGGTTCCCAGATCACTGATGTCCAGGTTGTTTCTTAAGATTTTGAGCCTATTTCTTACTCTGAATTTTGGATAACTCTTTTACTTTTACCCTTATTTGACTTCCATGACTCTGCATTTAATACATATCCTGACTTGCCATTTGTATGTACTTTGCTGCTTAATTACCAGATGATGCCCACAACCTGATTATGATTTTCAGTAACTGAATGTACTCTTGTTTTAAACTGATCACTTGCTTCCCAGCTCTGGGCTCAGCTTACTTGCTAATTTTTTAACCCTACTCTATATCTGGACCACATTAAAATCTCTCTAATTTGACAGTTTATATTTGTTTAGATAAGCAACCCAATAATAACCAGAGCAATGTTGAAAGAGACTTATTTTAAGATTATTTTCAATCTACTCTGGTGGGTTTATTAAAATGATGAAGGTCTTTTTCATACAATCTGTTGTTTATTTAATAAATATATGTAATATATGTTTTAGTGTATTCCATTTTGGCCTGAGGATGCTTCGAATAAACTTCTTATTCAAGTTGAAGGAAGTAGAGGCCCTCCCCAAAAGATACATTTTAACAATCAAGAAAATTGTATGTTATTGCGTCTGGATAATGAGGTAAGTAATTTTTTGTGTGTTTAGAGAAGCTAGTATTACTTAACTAGAATTTTATTTTATTGTATCAAATAATTATCTCTTATAAGATTTTTTTTTCTTCCAACAAAAATGAACAAATATTTCTTTGTGTAAAGGGAAATACTAAAAGGAAACAGAGACATAAAACAATTTGTTATATAAAAAGTTAGTTGGAGTGCCTACTCTATACCACATCTGGAATTTGACCCACCTGTATAATATAGAGAACGTGGTTTCCCAGACATGCAGTATAAAATCCTGACTTGTGTTCTAAATCATCAAAAAATATTATGTTATGAATAATTTTATTATTAAATGTCCCTAGTTAATATTCTTTGGAAAATGATCACATTAGAGAATACATTTTTCTTTTCTTTTTTTCTAGCTTGGAGGTATTATAGCAGTAGTTAATTTGGCTGAGCATTCTACAGTTATTACATTTTCAGATTATCATGATGGAGCAGCTACATTCCTGTTAATAAATCACACTAAGAATGACATTGTTGAATACAAGCAAAGGTGAGAAGACTATAACAAATACAGTATCCTTTGATTTGAGCAAAGTCTGGATGATGAGACATTGACTTTATGGTGATTTCTTAAGGATATAAATACGAATGATGGCATTGTAGCTATAAAAAACAGTGTTCTCATTTTTAAAAATGTATACTGAAGTATGTAGGGATAAAACTGATTTGATATCTGTACTCTTTTAATTGCAATATAATTTACATATAATGTATTAGTTTCAGATGTACAACACAATTATTTGATATTTGTAAATATTGCAAAATGATTGCTACTGTGAGTCTAGTTAATATACATCACCATACATAATACTTTTTTTTGTGATGAGAACTTTTAAGATTTACTCTCTTAGCAAAAATTACAACATAGTATTAACTATAATCACCATGCTGTACATTACATCCCCATGACTTATTTATTTTATAACTTCAAACTTGTACCTTTTGACCACCTTCATCCATTTTGTCTACTCCCCACCCCCTGCCTCTGATAACATCAGTCTGTTATCTGTATTATGTGTGTAGGGTTTTGTTTGTTTTCTTTTTGGGTTTTTAGATTTCACATATAAGTGACATAATATGGTAGTTGTCTTTCTCTGTGTCACTTTTTTCACTTAGCATAATGCCCCTAAGATTCATCCATGTTGTCACAAATTACAACTTTTCCTTCTTTTTTATGGTCTAATAATATTCCATTGTGTACATATACTACATTTTGTATATCCATTCTTCCACTAAGATTGTTTCTGTATGGTGGCTATTGTAGATAATGCGGCAATGAGCATGGGGTTGCATATATCTTTTTGAGTTAGTGTTTTTCTTTGTGATAAATATCCAGAAGTGGAATTACGTTTTGGAGGAACCTCCATACTATTTTCCATAGTGGCTGCATCAGTTGATACTCGTACCAGCAGTTCATAAGACTACTCTTTTCTCTACATCCTCGCCAACACTGTTTCTTTTCTTGTTTTTTTGATAATAGCCATTCTAACAGGTATGAGGTGATACGTCATTATGGTTTTTATTTGCATTTCTCTTATGCTTAGTGATGATGAGCATCTTCTCATATGTCTGTTGGCTATTTGTATGTCTTCTTTTAACTTACTTTTAAGTGCTTCAAAAAAAGAAAAATGGAAGAACTAAAGCAAATATGGCAAAAGCTTGATCATTGTGGACTCTTGTGAGGAAGATATCAGTTTTTCATAAGAATTTTGTCTATTTTTGAAATTTTCATATTTTTAAGGAACATGATATAAATACTGAAGTTTCTTTTTTTTTTTTCAAACAGTAGATGCCTTCTTCCTGCTGAGGTGTGTGGGAAAGGACTGCTATATTTTTAAACTTTTCTAAAGGCTGTATTTAAATCTTGATATTTCAGGACCACTATTAACATCATCTGTTTCATTTTGCTGTGATAGCCTATCTTAGTACTACAGTTTATGTAACTTTCTGTTTGTGTACTTATTGGTCTAGGCTGTCTTGAGTTTATTTTGTTTGCTTTTTGTAGTTTGTTTTCATCTGTCACTTGTCAGTGGGCCCATATTTATCACTGCACTGAAGCTTTTCTTCTGTTAAATGTACATTTCTGATCATTGATTACAATTAAATAGACATTGAGTAAGGACCCTGAGACTGGGCTTAGCAAATTCCTAGAACTCCTCTTTGCCTATCAATTCTCTCATCTGTGGAAGATGTTAAGAAAGAAGAAAGCTTATTTTTTTATGATTTATCCATATTGTAAAAAGAATAGTTTGATTAAAACTGACAAAAACAAATAGAAATGATTTCTCATTTGCCTTTCACTCCATGTATCTCAAGTAATCGTTTCCAACCAGGTTTCACAAAATTAAGACCTACATAAAATGACTTGAGTGGCTATTTTCTCAGTTCTCTCAAAGGTGATACGTAGCTGGTAACATTGCTGATACCTAGGAGCTAAGTTTATTCTTTATATACCATGGACGATGTAGAGCATCATAGCTTCATTCTCTGTCATCTGTTTGAGCATCACTAAGGCTCAACTAGAGACTTTTCAGTCTTTGGTCTTGAGCTTGCAGGTTTCTTTTTACTGCAATTCAGAGGTAAAGTGTTTAGAAATCTTATCTACCGCATTGTTATAACTGTAAAAGTAAGGGATAAGGGAGTAACTAGAATGTGATGCTGTATTGAAATTCTGAAATGTAAAACAATGACAGTCTGAATGGAAATTTACAAAATTTGCAGTCTTACAATCTGTAAGAAGGAACACTGTGTTTAGGTTTAGAATTATTTGAAGTAGTAGTTATTAAATAAAAAACCTGAAACTTTGGTTTAAAGAATATTGAATCCAGAGTCCTATGTGCCAGTGATCCCCAAATCTTCACTGTAGACGTCTCTTGAGTGTCATTCAGGCTGCCACCTACTCCTAAATATCACATAGCAACCTAAAGTGATTCCAAGCTGACTTCATGATTTGTGCTGCAAAATCTACTCCCCCATATCTTTCTCTCCATGAATGGCAGTGCCATCTACACCCTATCATTCTAGATTTTTCCCACCTCACCACACTATCCAATTAGTTAAACTCTTTTTTTTTTAAAAGAAATCTTCTCATCCACCAAAATAAATAAAAATAGAAAAAGAAAGAAGCAGGAAAAAAAAAAAGGACAAATCTTCTCCACTTGTCTAATTTCTCCTGTCGTTTCAGGCTTCCAGCATGTCTTATCTATTTGAGTAGATTTTTGATATGTATCTCTAGTCTTTCTTTAGTAAATCCTCCATTTACCACTAGAGGTAGGTTTCCAAAAATACTAATAATCATATGTCTCTCCTGTTTAAAGTTCTTTAGTGGCCTTCAATTTCTTTTCAAATAAAACATTTCTATGCTACCTTTCTAAACATTTTCCGTAAAAGTTCCGTAACTTTTAATACTTAAGACCAACTGAAATATTTGTTCCCTGAATGTTCCAGGGACTTCCATGCATTTTTACCTTTATAGGTGCTTCTATCTTCTAGAAAAGCTCCACTTCCATGTGATCCCTTCCTTACCACCTTAATCTATACACCCAGTTTTTGATAGCGCCTTTGTGTATTAAAGCATTTGTCTCATTGTATTGTCTTTTTTTGTGAGTTTAAGACATGTACACACATACACAGTTAACATTCTGAGGACTATGGTTAGTTTTTATTTTATCTGATCAACATATTTGTATTTGATAGTTTTTTCATGAAAAATAAAAGGAATATAGGGCTTTTCTCTCCTCTGCTTTCCCTTACCTTGGCTTTTTTGTTGTTGCTGATATGGTTGTTAGTTATTTCCTGGTTATAAAAAAAGTAGTTGTCAATTTTTTTAATTCTATAGAAAAACTGAATAGGACACTAATTCCTGGAATCCCAACGTTGTCAAATTGTGATGCAATTCTTTTTGTACTATTTTCTCATTCTGTCTATCTAGCTAGCTATCTTTCTGAATCTCTTGTTTTTAGTAGCTATTGTGAGCATGTAAATTTGCTTGAAAAACAATTTTTAATGAATGCATGATATTCCATCTTTTAGAATCACTATAATTAAATACTCCTCTATTGTTGAGAATTTCATGCCAATTTTATAACCTTAGAATCTGTTTATAGTTTAATAAAGATCTTTCACCCATTTGTAATTCTTATAATTTATGATTCCTTGCTACATTATTTTTGTAATATGGATTATTTTTTCTAATGATGAGTTGGAAAATAGATGTTCTGTTTCTGTCCTAGATAATTACTTTTTTGTTCTTGAAGATTTTGATGCATTTCAAATTTTGAGAGTGAAACAGTATTTGCTAACTTACCCATGAAAAATTTGGAATACTTGCGCATTTTCTTCATCTTCTCTTTCCAAATTCTTGGCTTCTTATGAATAAAACTTGGGATTTTTTTTTTACTCAGATTAATAGAAAATGGTTAGTTTTTCAAAAATATGTTTAGTTGAGTTTTGCATTTGCGTTGATTTATAACATTAACAAGTTGATCTATTTGGCTGGTATAGTTGCTTAATATTTCTATATTACAGTTCTTAAGTTTTTATTTCGAATCTTCTCTGGCTTGGTTGGAAAAAACCTTTACATTAGTTTTTCAGTAAGGATTTGTGAATAATATGTTATGCTTGTTATTGCTTGTTTGAAAATATCTTGCTTTTGCAAATTAATGACAATTTGATATAAAATTTTAAGTCATAACCTTTTTTCCTCAAAATCGTGTAGACATTGTTTTCTAGCATTTATTATTATAGAAAAGTGTAAGACCAGTCTTATTTTTATTCCTTTGTGGGTAACTGATTTTCCTAGGTTTATAGGCCAGTTTCCCCTTATATTCTTAAAATTTTAATATTTTACTAATTTTACTAATATTCTGTTGTTACTAATTTTGTCTGATATCCAATAAAGTCATTTACTCTAGAGAGTCAACTTCTTCAGATCCAAAAAGTTATATTTTATTATTTCTTTGTGACTTCTCTAATTTTATTTTTATTCTGGAAATTATTTTGTGAATTGATTGAATTTCTTAGATTTATATCCTATGTCTTATGAGTTTTAAAAGTAATTGAACTGTAATGTTTTTGTCAGACCAAAACCAATACTTAGGAAAAGGTTACCAACTAAATTAATTTCTCTCAAATTTAGTATAGAAAGATGAAGTAATTGGAATAATTTTCTTCCATAACTAATTTGTATTAACACAAAAGTTGACAAAGTAATTTCAAAGACCTGAAGACCTTTACTTCCTAAGTAAGACAAATATTTGCCTTGAAATATTCTCATTTTTTTAGAAAACCTCTTTTCCATTGAATAAGGAAAAAATTCAGTTTACTCTTAATCAGAACTATCTCAAATCTCAATTAATGGACTCAGAATTAATGAAGTATTATTTTGCATGCTTTATATATTCATATACTTGCGCTTACTGTAACGTGTATTTTTACTATTTATGTCAGTTCTCTTACTGAAATAGAAGATTCACTCCCTCCTGGAAAAGCAGTATTTTACACATGGGCTGATCCTGTGGGCTCTAGAAAACTGAAGTGGATTTGTGGAAAAACCCACGGTGAAGTAACACAAAAGGATGTATGTACTGGGCTAATTATTCTGGTGTTCTCAGCAGCTTTTTTTTTTTTTTTAACACAGTATTCTCTTTCAGTCTTGCTGGTTTTCAGTCTACACTTCTAAAAATACTGCCAAAGATTTTAAAAGCAGTATTCAAACTTTAATTTAACCAAAAATGTTTAAAATCAGAAGTAGTCTTATTTTGTCTACATCATCACTTGCTTCCATTACATCATAAAGGTAAATTGTGCTTAGGAGGTGCTTCCAGCATTCACCTCAAAAACATACACGCTCTTCATTGACAGTTATCTTATTTAGGTCATTTTCACTTCTGTGAGGAACATTTAGGGATCTACTAACTAAAGAATATATTTCTGGTCACAAGCCATTGTTGATTTATTTTTTTAATAAAGTTATGCATAAACATTTTCCAGTACCATTTTTAAATGGCTTTCAGAAATTGTTTTATTAAAATTTTCTTATTCTTTCAAAATACATCTTAATTTGACCCCTATTCCACTCTATTTCTTCTTACTACTAGTTATTATTTCTTCCTATCAATAGGCAAGTGCTTCTCTCCCCTTTTAGAGGAGAAATGAACATTCCATTATTAAATACACCTTTACTGTAGGTATTTTTTTTGTAAGGAAATACTCTGTAACATTAAGGCAGTTGCCTTCTACTTAGTTTGTAAAAATGTTGTTTGTGTCTATGTATGTATAAATGAGTAAGTATTGAATTTGTATCAATTTTTATGCTTTTTCATTCTTTTATCTATTGAGATGATTATATGATATTTGGACTTTATCTTATTGGGAGGATAAATTATGTGGTTGGTTTTTAATATTAGAACAATCTTGTATTTCTGGAATTGGTTTGCTAATGTTTTAAGCTTTTGCTTATATTCATGAGAGAAGTTGGTCCGAAACATGCCTATATTGAATGTTCTTACCAGATTTTGATACTAAAGTTATGCTGACTTCTAAAACATGTTGGGGAATACTTATGATTTTCCTATTATCTGAAAGAATTTAAGATTGGTATGATTTCTTCCTTGAATGTTTGCTAGAATTCACCAATGAAGCCACGCTATCTTAGCCTGCAGTTGTATATACACATATGTACATATACATATATATACATATACATATATATACATACATACGTATATTTATGTGTATATATAGTCCAGCTTTTGTTCTTAGCAAGAGTGTTGGTGCAAGACCACCTAGTCATCAACTGCTAGAGCAGAAACTCAAAATATCTTTTTAAAATTAAACTTAGCATATAGGAATGTAATGGCATTTTGTGTATTGACTTTGTATCCAGAAGATTCACTGAATTCTATTACTAATATTGATTATTTGGTTTTTATCTTTCTATATGGACAATCATGTTGCGTATAAATAATGTGAATCTGTTGATGGTGAAATTTAGTTGTTTTTATTCGTCCTTAGGAATCGTTATTTTGTATACTTTTCTTCATTGAAGGATATTTTTGCTGAATAAGGAATTCTGAGTTTAGAGTTACTTTCTCTTAGCATATTGATGGTATTTTCCTATTTTATTCCAGTGTTGCTGTTGTGGAGTACAGAATAGGTACATTTTAAAAAAATGTATCTGAGAGGGCTGCCTGTAATTGGCCTAACTTTGATATTTTTTATTCCTGGTTATTAGATTTAGTCAGGAAAAAAGATTTTAACATAAAAATAATCTTGTATTTGATCTGTTTAGTACTTTTGCATATATATGTCATAATGATAGTTGAATTTTATAAAGATAAATCTGAAATCCACTACAAAATATTAGAAAGACTTCCAAAATATTTGAAAATAAGATTTCTTATTTCTCAAAATAGTTTTTGTGCTAATATTTTATTTTAGAAAGTATTATAAGTAACATGATTTTTCCTAGGTAATGATTTTATGGTAACGATCCAGTTTTTAATTTCAGTGGATTATAACATGAATGTGTACTATATATTAAAATTTCTTGTTAATCAGAGTATTTACTTAACTAGAAATTCATGGCTGGCATTTAATTATTAGAATTTGCTATATTGTTATTGAATCATCAAGACCCTGATTACATAGAAGGGCTTCCTGCAGAATTATTCACCTATGATGAATATCCATGTTTTGTAGAGCATGTAGTTGAGGTGTCAGATACTTTTTATCCTTTATTTCATCTCTGTAAGGAAATACGAATTTCTGCCTGAACAACTTAACAGCTGACACTGTGGTTAGTCTTAGAATAACGGAGAAAAAATAATATTTTGTGTTATTGATAAGCCTACAAAGGAAGACTATTTAATTTGATTTTATGAAAATGTTAAACGAACAATTGACATGTCTTACTGATTAATAACTTAATAATGATGGATGCTGATATCAAATGATTCTAATTATGTAAATTTCCAAATGTTACACAAATATTAATTCATTTAGTTTGTTCGTCCCTATGAAGGAGATGCCATTACTATCTCTTTTTTTTTTTTTTAAATGAAATCTAGATTTGTATTGGTTGGGACCAAACTAATTTTTTGTGTTTTGATGGTTTTATTTTAGGATATGATGAGAGCTATAGATTCGGGAAAAAACACTATTTATTTAGTTTCATTCTTTGAAGGCTTACAACGCATTATTTTATTCACTGAAGATCCACAGGTATTTAAAGTGACATATGAAAGTGAAAAAGCAGAGTTAGCAGAGCAAGAAATTGTGTTGGCATTACAAGATGTTGGAATTTCTCTCATCAATAATTACACAAAGCAAGAAGTAGCCTATATTGGCATTACAAGGTTAGACAAATTAAAATTTGGATAAATTGAAATGATCCGTTTTTAATTATTAAGAATGGTGATTGTAAAATCTAAAATAATGTAGTTTAACATGTGTTTTGACTGTTCATTGATACTAAGGTAATGCTAATTTAAAGGTGCTTATGAGATTTTTTTTTGCCCTTTGAGATGAAAATATATCAAAAATCAAATTTATAAATCCCTCATGATGTTGTTTATTTTTCAGCTCTCTAAAAAGTTAGAATATAGACTATTCAACTTGAAAAACGTATACTTTAACATGGTATAAGGAAATGTTTATTTGTTTATTGCCACTTACACAGTGTTGGTTACATTGTAGATGCTCCATAAATAGTTGTTGAAGGAATAAAGACAATTCTAATTTGATTTTGACACTTTAAGATCTAATTAAGGTAGCACTATATTTATCATTCCCCATATAAGTCATCACTAGTAAAACTCTTTTCTTCCCTTATAAACTTCCTATTTCTGTTCATAAACGCTTAAAGTAAAATTAATTATATAGATTAGTGCCTAATTTGAGAGTATTTCTGGATTCCAGTCTGTAGAAGCAGGATAATGTAGTTTTAATCCTCTATTTGACTTGAATTCTTAAATAAATATGTATATTTTAAAGGTATACAGTACAGATTTAATTTTGTTTTCTCTAAATTCATCTAGAATCCCTGCCATTTAAAAGGAAATTATTTTCCTAGAAATATTTATTCTCAAAAAATATGTTCATTATTTAAACAAAAAAGTCAAATACTCAACAGATTTTAAGCCTGTTAAACCTGTTTGTTATATGCTGTGTCCTATGCTATGATGTGCATGATTTGAAAGCAAGCAGGAATAATACATGGTTCCTACCTTTCTGTTTATTAAGTGAACATAAATTTTAGAAGAAATAAACAAATAAAATACTTAATAAAATTAAATAACACATACTTAGAAGAGTGAAGTAATTTTAAAATGTGGATAGATTTTTTTTTTTATTCTGTGTTTAATTCTTTCAGCAATTTTTCAGTGAATTATATTTGTTCTGTTCACTCTCCTAGATTATTGTTTCATACTTTGTCTCCTTTTAAATCCCCATTCCCTCTCTCAGCCTTGCATCCCATTTCACTGAGAAAATTGAAGCAATCAAGAGAGAATTTTCAAAGGCTCTCCCCTCAATATTAACTTCCTATTCACCAGCATTTTTCACCTACGTATTGTGCCAACATACTTCCCCAAAGTTATAATAGCTATATTATATGTGCTCCTATTTAATCATAGTTTTCTACTTTTGCATTGTATTCCATTCCCTTTTGCCTCTTGAGGCATTGATTTATCAATTCTTTCTTTCTCCTGTGTCAACAGTTTTTGGCTATTTTTTTGGATTGTTCCCATCAATGTTATTTCTCTCAACCCCCCAAAAAATCAGCAACTCTTGAGCCTACTTTCCCTTCTACCTCCTTCCTGCCTATTTCTTTGCTTCCCTTTATAGCCAAACTGCTCAAAAATTTTGTCCATTACAGAAGAGCTTGATATGTACACTGTCTCCAATTGTTTTTTACCCACTTTTTGTTTAACCACTCCAAACTGGCTTTTGTTTTCAACATATCATGAAACTGGTGTTGTCAAAATCACCAGAGACCTGTGTATTGCCAGGTCTAGTGTACAATTACCAGTCCTCATGTTGCCTAAGCTCCTAACATTTAACACAGATCACTCCTTGATATGGTTTCTTTGACTTGACTTCCAAGATACACCATCTTGGTTTTTCTCTCTATCCCAACATTCTCAGTTTCATTTGTTGGTTCCTTGTCATCTTCTCAACTGCATAATACTAGGTGCCCTGATGCTCTGTTCTGTTCTCTGTTTCAGTTTTATGATTTCAAAAACCATATATATGCCAAAAATTTCTAGAAATAATCTGCAGACAGATTTTTGTTCTGAACTCCAGTCTTGTATATACAGCTGCCTACACAAAATCTCTGCTCAGATGTCTAAGAGACTTCTTAAACTTTATATGCTTAAAACCCAACTCGAGCTCCTCCTACCAAAACCTTCCTCCCCATTGGAGTTAATGACAACTACATTCTTTGAAATCATCTTGATTATCTCACACCCTACATCTAATCCATCTAGAAGTTTTGTGCTGGTTCTACCTTCAGAACACACATTGAATCTGACCACTTTTCACTACCTCACTTTTACCACCCTAGGCAGAACTATCACCCTTTCTCTCCTGGCTTGCTATATTAAACTCCTAACAAGTTTTCCTGCTTCTGGCCATCATCCCCTTTTTCCTTCTCCCCCATTCCGACACAGGGTATTCCTAACAAAGCTTAAGTCAGATCACATCACTCATCTTCTCATAATCTTTCAGTGGTTCCTCATCTCAGAATAAAACTCAAAGTCTTTATCCTACAAAGCTTTCCCATTATTTGGCCTTCCACTATCTGTCTTACTTCATCTTCTACTCTTAACATGTTCTTGGTATGACAGCCTCCTTGCTCTTCTTCATATACTGCAAGGGTGCTTTGCTTTGGAGTCTTTGCCCTAGCTGGTCTGGTCCCTCTACTTGAAATATTCTCCTGTTGTCTGCTGGGTAACTCATCTCCTTTAAGGTTGTTGAAATCTCATGTTGTCTATGACACAACTGCCTGCTGACAACTCTATTTTAACTGCAGCCGCCACCACTTTGCATATCCCAATACTTTAGATCCACCTTATCCAGTCTACTTTTTCTTCTTTCAAAAGCATTTCACCTCCTAATATGTTAAAATATGCTAATGTACTATATTTACGATATATTGTCTGTCACTCCTCTGCTAAAATAAAGTTACAGAATGACAGAGATGTCCACTGATAATATTCCTAACACCTAGAATAGTGCCTAAATAGAAGTTTAATAAGGATTGATTAAATGAATTCATATTTTAAAACTTGTAATGTACTTGCATGTAACTGAAGGCGTTGCAGATTTCTCTAAGGTTTTGTAATTCATGTAACAAACCAGTTAAAATGAAAACATGCATTAATTAGTACCAATGATTTTTGCTTTCATATGTAAGTTCTGATGTGGTTTGGGAGACAAAGCCCAAGAAGAAAGCAAGATGGAAGCCAATGAGTGTAAAGCACACTGAGATGTTGGAGAAAGAATTTAAGGAATATACTGAGTCTTCACCTTCAGAAGATAAGGTTATTGAGTTGGACACTAACATTCCGGTAATATTTTTAAGTACTAACGTGAAGATTTAATATTTATCTGTTATAATTACATTAATCACTAGTAAATTTTTAAGGGAAGTTGGATTTCCTTACAAAAAATGAATCGTATCATACATAGTTTGTATAAAATATTTTAAAAGGACTGTTATCTGTATTAAAAACGTTGACTTTCTCTTGAGATGCTAATGATCTGTTCCTTGGCTAACAAGGCAATAAATTGTTTTATTATTTATTTTATTTCAAAAATCATTTTATCTTTTATCACATTTTTGATAAATTTACAAAAAAAGTGATTACAACCAAGCTATATGGACTGTATGAATATTTTTGTGAATTGTATGGATAAGGACTATAAGGATCTCAATCTAAACTTAATCAAATATTTAGCCTATTATTTTCATGTATATTTTTCAAGTTTTTTGGTATAGTTTCTAATTTTAATCAATTATGGATAAAGAGAAATACCATGTGTTTCTTCTGGGGGGGATGGCATATTTTTCAGGTTTGCTTCACACCTAGTGGTAGTAACATGAAAATTCTGCAACCACATCCAATAGCTATACGAAGAAATTATCTTCCAGCGTTAAAAGTGGAATATAGCACATCTGCACATCAATCATCATTTAGAATTCAAATTTACAGAATACAAGTGAGTATGAAAAAGCAGTCTTTTATATTCTAAAGGAACAATTATATTCTAAAGGAACATAGCAGTAGGCTTATGTGTTCCCATGGTCTGTTTTATTTAGCACTTCAGTTTCCATGTGGGACAATAATTTTTGATTCCTTCTACTTCTTAAACCTTGTTATTCCACTCGGGTTCTGTTATTAACATATGAGTATACTGACTTTTTTTTTCTTTAACGTTCTTAGATCCAAAACCAGATACATGGTGCTATATTTCCATTTGTGTTTTATCCTATTAAACCTCCCAAGTCGGTCGCCTTGGATTCAGGTTTGTTTGTAGTTTTAGATTGCCATAAAAGCGGTTATATTAGCTGTTTGGTTTATTTTACTATAACAATATGAAATGAAACCGTTCTACTCAACTAACGTCATCAAAACTCTGAGTGAATACTGAAGAAAGGATTGATTAGAAATATATATTTAAATTTTAAGGCATGTTAACTTTTAAAAAATACTAATTTGTAAACCCCTTATTTAAAGCTACTGGGACCTTTGAATAAATTGTGAGGAAGTTCAGATTCAGAGTGTTTTCTAACCACAGAAACTGTCCTATATTCACTAAATGAGAATGACTGACAAGTCCTTTTTTCTGTCGTCTTCTTCCCTTTACCTTCTTCCTTCTTTGCTATCCCTCTTCCCCTCACTGCCTTTTCCCTTCTCACTACCCTACTTCTCTCCCCTATCCTTCGGCTTTCCACCCCCTCCTCTGTACCATTGACTTGAAACTATATAAGAGGGTGTTCATAATCTGCTTAGGTTTTTGACCAGTGTACATGCCCAAGCCCTTGCACCTAGCCTAGAAGTCTGGGACAAGACCCTGAAAGCTGTGTTTTCACAAGTTTCCCTAAAGATTCTAATGTCTTGCTTCTAGTTTAAAATAACTAATTTAAAGGATTACTTATCATTAAAGTGAATACAGATAATTTAAAAAAACAATCCTGGAGTCTGAAATTAAGATTGTATCGGATCGTGTAAATATTAATAATTTTAATTGACATTAAAATTATTATTTTAAATATTAAAATATCATTAATAGTAAAATTACTATCATTACTACAAAGATTAAAATTATTATGATTTAGTAAATAATTTCATTGACTATTGTGATGTATATTAAATTGCAAGAAAATGCTTGTTTTCTTTTGTTCAAAGCATCACAGGTTTAATCATATTTATTAACCTTTACAGCACCGAAGCCCTTTACAGATGTCAGTATTGTCATGAGATCTGCCGGACATTCCCAGATATCACGTATTAAGTAAGTTTCTTAATATATTTCTTATTTGTTCCATAATGTTTTAAGTATGTGAATTAATTGTACTCTTTTAAAAAATAAATTTCAGATGAGTCAAATATTTAAGTGTAAAATATTAAGTTATAAAGGTCGTAGGAAAAATCTATTCATTATTTCGTAATCCTGGAGAATCAGAAGCCTCTGAGTGAAAATATGCCTAGGTATTAACAATAGTCATTTCTAAATTATGGGTATTTTATTATATTTTTTGTTTATTTGTTTTCTTTCTTAAGTTCTCTGTAATTATTGCACATTGTTTTCAAAACAAGAAAAAATAGTATTTTCAAATTCAGTCTTCTCCCAGTCCAAGAAACATCCACATCTGTATTACTCCCTTATTTCTTGTTTCCTCTATCCTATCACTAAGATAAACAATATATTTATTCCCTTGCTTTTTAAATTAGTTTTACTGTATTTGTGTGTCTAAACATTATGCTTCTTCATTTTCCTTTTTTTTTCCTAATTAAAAAAATTTTTTTTCAACTTATACACAGACTCCTATGACTTGCTTTTTTCATTAAACTTTTTACTAAAATGTATTCATTTTGTGGTATGTAGCTACAGTTTATTCATAATGACTAATATATAATATTCTGTTCTATGACTACATACCACAGTTTACTTAATGATTCCTCTCTATAGTCATTTTCATATTTGAGTTTGTTGTTATTATGAGTAATGTTGCCATGTCATATACTGGATTATTATCATTTACTCCTCTAGAAAGTTCTAAGTTTCAGCATTCTACTATTTACCGTTTTTCCTAATATTTATCTAATAGTTTTTTCTCATCTAATTTTCTTAGTGCAGTTAATTGATGATCTTTAATGTTTTCTACTTTGTAATATAGGTACTTCAAAGTGTTGATACAAGAAATGGATCTCAGGTTAGATCTTGGGTTTGTCTATGCTTTAGCAGAACTTATAACACAAGCTGAAGTAACTGAAAAAACAGAGGTAAGACAATAATAAAACTGATGGGAGGGATTAGGGAAAGAGGAGGGCTAAGAAAACTGATATTATAAAATTTTAAAGGTATTAAAATGATTTGCTTCATTTTAAGAGTATATTTTTTATTGTGCTGCTGTGGTGAGTACATTGGTAGAAAGTAAAAGAAAGTAAAATAGGAAAAACAGTAATATGAACATGACTGATTATCTTCTCCCCACTACTGGCTTAAAACCTTTCCTCCTATTTGCTAACTCTCTTTAAAAAGACTACCTTAACCTGTGTTGCTTTCATCTTCCAATATCTGAAAATGTGATTTTATACCTGAGAAAAATCATACTGGATCTTGTGTATAAATTTTTTGTATATTTTTCTGGATTTGGTTTGCTAGAATTTTGGTGAGGATTTTTGTGTTCATATTCATAAGAGAGTCTGGGTCTGTCATAGGCCCAACAATATATGATATCTATTATTTAATTAATTGCTTTTTAAAACAGTTAAGAAAGGGAAAAGATTAAGTATTGGTACTGTCTTTTATAATTACATTATTACCTTTACCAGTGCTTTTTGTTTTTTGATTTGCATTCTAATTACCATTTGAGATCACTTGCTTTTCAGTTTGAGGAACTTCTGCTAGTATTTCTTATAAGTTGACCTGCTAGCTACAGATTCTCAGTTTTTTCAAATCAGAGAATGTCTTTGTATCCCTTCATTTTGAAAAGTAGCTATGCTGAATATAGGATTCTTAGTTGACAGGTTTTTTTCCCCTTTGAGCACTTTGAATATGTGTTCCTACTACCTTTCTCCCTTGCTTTTGCCAAGAAGTCAAATATTAATCTTATTGGGGACCCCTTGTATGTAATAAGTCACTGTTTCAAGACTTTTTTCCTGATCTTTGACTTGCTGAATAATGACTTTCAGCATTATTACTATTATATAGTAATAATGTTTTGTGAACATCTTTGCATTTATTGCACTTGTAGTTCCTTGAGCTTCCTGGATATGTAGCAGGCTGATTGCTAGTAGCTGGCTGATTGCTAGTTTTTCAAAAATGCCTCAGGGCACAAATTGCTTATAGACTAATCCAATCAAATTTGGACTTCTTTGAAGGAATTGATCTGGAGATCAGAGTTTGATATTCTGAGCCCAGGAGGACTTCTCTAAGTTGTCTCTTTCCCCGGTTCTCTCATGAAAACTCACACAGACCTACAGTTTAGCTGGTATCTTCATCTTCATTGAATCAGTGATTTTCCTCCCAGTTGCCTTTCACCATAACATCCACCATTTCTTAGAACTCTGGCTTGAACTTCTTCACACTGTTGTAAATGAAGTCAGTTTCTTTCAGAAGAGATTAGGAACTATCTGTTTTAAAACCTATTTCCCACCCCAGGTAAAATCTGAACCAGAGCTTTGGAGCTGGGAGTGGGGCAAGGGTGATCAGAACCCTAGTATTCTTAGTGGTGTGACACCCAAGTAGAACCTTTGCTCCAGGAGTGGAGGCTGGGCAGAAAAAGAAAGTTTCCCTCTTTGCCCATGAAAAGTGCTGACATCCTGTGCCTCCCAGGAAGGAAGTCCTCCAGCTGGAGTCTGAGCAAAGAGGGAGCTCAGTGTTCTTGGATATACCAGTCTACAGTGGAATTCTGGCTTATTGACCTGGGAGGGGAAATTGAGAGAATGGTCCTTGAGTAAAAACCACCGACTCACTTTTCTTACCAAATTTTTGTAGATTTTCTTAAATAGGTGTTTCATTTGTTTATACCCTTAGTAGCATTTATAGAGGCCTTAAATGCTCGGGTTGTTTTAATTTTCACCAGTTTCACTGGGGAGATGTTCCAAAGAACTCCTCACACTGTCATCCCAGAAGTCAGTTTCTATTTATACTTTCAATAAGTCTGTCATTTTGATGTTTTTATCAACAAGTTAAAATTTGAATGTTGGGCCATTTCTCAACACAGAAGTAACTTAGATTTGTGAGTGTTTGGAAGAGAAGTAATGTTGATTATCAAGAATTAAAGCACTAATCACTTCATGCAAAATTATTTTCAGTGCTTTCCCCCTTTTTTATTATATTCCTGGCCTCTTAGATGTTGGTAAGGCATTTAGCAAAAAGCTACAAGTGGACAATGATTGTACTTAAAAAAACACACACACCAAATATTCCTTAAAAAGTGTTGACGGATCATATTAGTGGCCTTTTGGAATAAAATCTATACTCACATGAAGAAAAGCTTAGTGTCCTTTAATGGATTGAATAGAAACATATAAGATACACTTATCAGTTTGTGAGTAACAGACAGAACTTTCCTAACAGTAGAGATGTCAGTTTCCTTCGGAGGGAGTAGCTTTCCAATCATGAATAATGTTGGATCTGGATATTATAGGGGAGTGTTCTGCAGCGTGTGAGCTATTAGCTCCAATACATCATGAAGTTAGGTCTCTTAAGTTTTTAATATTTTATGTTCCTTTATAGGTTGAACTTTTTCATAAAGATACAGAAGCTTTCCAAGAAGAATTTAAAACAGTTTCATTAGTAGATTCATCACAAGTCAGTCTCTATGAATACTTTCATATATCTCCTCTCAAGGTAGGGGAAAAATAAGTTATTTTTATTTTCCTTGATAATCTAGGTAAATAGCAAATTGACTGAATCTGTTGGGGGTGGGATATAGTATTTACATTATGTTCTTTAATAGTATATAAATTTTGTAACTTCACAATTACAAATATAAATAAATAAAGCAATAATCCTTTAAAATATTTATTTATTCTTATAATAATTTTCACCATATGGCAATAGTGAAGCCACCTACAGCATATGTTTATATATTTATGTCTTGACCTTACGTTATGTTACCTTAGTTTTCTGTAAAGGTGCTTAATGACAATTTTCAAAATTTTGGGTATGATGTGTGTATAAGTTTTTCTTTTCATTGAGTTATAATTGACACAACATTGAGGTGTACATTGACACAACATTGAGGTTATAATTACATTGAGGTGTACAATGTAATGATTTGATATTTGTATATACTACAAAATGATCACAATAAGTTTAGTTATCATTTGTCACTACACAGTATTACAAAAAATTTTTTTCTTCTGATGAAAACTTTTAATATTTACTCTCTTAGCAACTTTTAAATAATACTACCATACAGTATTATTTACTATAGTGTGTAAGTTTTAAATTAATTTATAAAGTAATCTTGATTTAAAATTTGAATATTGAATGGAACTGAATATAAGTCTGAACACAAAGTTTCTGAGTTATTTACATAACACTTGAAGAAAATGATTGTACAACTATCTATATAATATGTATATACATACAAAAGTGCTTTTTAACTGGCTTTATCCTGCTAACTTAATTCTATTAGTTGAAACATTCACTTTTGGAGATATTTAATTATTTTCAACAACTTCAACTTCTAGAATATTATTAAAAATGTTTAAAAACTAGTATTTTCCTAGGTTTAGCAAAAGAATTGGATTGAACTAAATATCATATCAAAATATATCTTATGTTGCTGAATTTAAAATTTAAAAAGAACTGTATTAGATTTTAAATTTCTTTAATTTTCCACTTAGTAATTTTGGCATAATCCTGATAACTTAGATATCTTATTTATGGCATGATGTTTAAAATAAAATTGAATTTTAAAAATTAAAATTGTCATTATGAAGATAGTGATTTAAATATTTCTATTTCTTTAGTTGCATTTAAGTGTTTCACTGAGTTCGGGTAAAGAAGAAGCTAAAGATTCAGAACAACATGGAGGATTGGTTGCGATTCGTTCTTTAAATCTTTTGCTGAAGAGTATTGGTGCCACTCTTACAGATGTACAAGATGTAGTTTTTAAGTACGTTTAATATTGATGAAAAGTCCATTTTATATTTACCTAAAAATTTTATGAGTGAAAAAGTGTAAACTACATTACAGATCATAGGCAAAATATGGTTTTTGTTATTAAATGGAATATAATTCAAGTAACATATATCTGTTAACCCTTAACTATTAAATAACAGATTAGTTATTAAATAATTTGCTTAAGAAAGAGGGACAGTGGCCGTGCATGTTTGCACATATCACATAAGGCCTTTCAGGGTTAGGGAAGGATTCCTAAGAAGCTATGCCCAAAGGTGTGGTGCTTAAAGGATGTGGTGCTTAAAAGATGGGGCTTCAAGGCCTATAGGGTCCTGACTGAGATTCTCGATAGAGGAAATGAAGGGGTCAGTTTAAATGTTACAGTCAAGAATTTACATTTTAATATGAGTCATACGGGAGCTATTGGAGTATCTGACCAAAGAGATTCAGAGTCTGAGTGTAGTCTTTAGATGAGAATGACCTTTTCAGGTAGCACCTGCTGTGTGTCCCTGAAAATAAGACCAGGTCTTATATTAAATTTTGCTCCAAAAGACGCATTAGGGCTTATGTTCAGGGGATGTCCTCCTGAAAAATCATGCTAGGGCTCATTTTCCGGTTAGGTCTTATTTTGGGGGGAACACTGTAGACGTATAATTAAGAACAGTAGTAAGAATCAATGAGTCCAATCAGAGGTAACTCAATCTAGATAAAGTTAAGTCAAAGAACATAAGTTTGAGGACATCCAGAATAAAATGAAATTTCTCTAATCTTGCTGCAGTCTTTATCTGCTAGCATAGAGCTTCCCAATTAGTTAATTGGGTATATGCTGTGAATAGGTTAGAAGTAAACTTACCATGATTCATCAGCTTTCTGCATCAGGCAGTACCTGCACTAACTGAACCATGGTCGTTCTTCAGCAATTGCTTCCACTTATCTCAATGTGTCAAACATCTTCTATGTCGGCCATGATAGGTCAGAGTTGACAAATATAAGTTCATGTCCATGTATGGGACCCAAGGGGGTCTCTGAATCCCCTAAGTTATGTGGAAAATATGTGTATATCGGTGGCTTTTCTGAGGATAAGATCCATAGCTTTTATCAGATTCTTAGAACTTTCTTTGACCAGAATGTGCAGGGATGTATGTAAAAGAGCAGATTTTCTGATTGGCATGGGAAAATGTACTAAAAGGAAAGATTTGGAGAAAAATTGTGAAGAAAATAAAACCATTCATTAATATTAAAAACTCTCTCCCCCTTTCTTCCCTGTGTGTGTGCACACACGTGCATGCACGCACACACATAATTTACACATCTGTATGTTGTTTTGCAGGCTTGCATTTTTTCAACTCAACTATCAGTTTCATACAACATCTGAACTACAGTCTGAAGTAATAAGACACTATTCAAAACAGGTTTGTCTGAGATTATTTTACAAAGTGACTGATATAAAATAGTGAAATCATATGTGTCTGTACATGTATATTGCAGATTCGGCAAGGAAGTTAATAGCCATTTTCAAAATTTTAAAACATTTTTTATTTTTAGAATTATAGGAATAAATTGGGCCTCATCATTTCAAGTTTTTGTCCTTCTATTTTTCAGCAACTAACATTTGTTTTCTGGATCAGTGTGGACTACACATAAATCTTGAAATAAAATGTTAGCTAAGTAATTCACCACACTTACTTGAAAAATAGGTTTAAGGGAAACTATTTATTAGTAACTAACTGATGAACACAGGATATTTTTAATGTAATTAAGTTGTTGAGTCTGGTAGATATATTATTTTGATTGATTTTTTCCACCTCTGGAAAGACTCCGATATTTTATGACATAACTTATAGAGCATCTGAGACAGCTGTTATATAATGAACAGATAACTGAGCATGACTCAAGAGGTCTGGGTTTGGATCCCTGTTTATCCATTTACCACCATGTGATCCTGAATATCATTTTACCTGTATGTTTCTCCAGTCTGAAATGGTGGTGGTGTTAACAACTGTCACACATAGTTGTAAAAGTGAAAGTATTTTGAATATTCTAAAGCTTTATGTATATGTGTCATATTATTTTGTATACTCTAACACCAAATTGCTTTTTAAAAACTAAGACTAGTAATGAATAAGGTGATATATGGTTTAGGTGTTGAGATTGGTGATAAGGGTGGTAAGCCTGGAAAACTGGACTTGTGTACTGAATATAAGAAAAAATATTAAGTCTGGTTATCCAAATTGATTAATGTTTATATTTCATTTTTAGGCCATTAAGCAGATGTACGTACTCATTCTTGGACTCGAAGTTTTGGGAAATCCCTTTGGCTTGATCAGAGAATTTTCTGAAGGTGTAGAAGCATTTTTTTATGAACCTTACCAGGTAAAATTGTTATCCTTGCATTGTGCAACATATCACACTAATACTTTTGAATAAATAATGCATTCCAATTGTTAACTAGAGTTGAAGCTGTAACTAGATTTTGGGAGACACACAAAGGACATTATTTTGCAGCAAACCGTGGTAAGAGGTTTTGAGAAATTTGAGGGGAAATTTTTACCTTTTTCCCCTCACAATTTAAAACTTAAGGCTTTACAAAAATATACTGAATTTTAAGTGTTCTCTTGGAGTATTAAAGGTGGATAAATTTCACATCATAATAGAAGGAATGTTACTGTGGACAGGTAGTATTGCTTTGCACAATAGTGTGGGACAGTAAAAACAACTATGTAGGCTGGCACTGTGCAGAGCAATCTTAATGGCAACAATTATGATTGTTTTATGTCCCTTAAAAATTTATGTCAAAACACTTAAAACTCTCCTACTTTCATTTATAAGTGTGGATGATAATGAAAAATAAAGCAAAACTTTTGTACACTGTAATTTAAAGCAGCTATATTAAAAATTAAAAGTGTTTTTATTTTTTTTTAATTATCAAGAGTAGATTGTGCCTGCCTTCTCATCATATAATTTACAATACTGAACCAACATCTTTTGTTCACTTTGGTGAATAGACATACTTTCTAAGTTTGGATTAACTTCCAGCGTTTTATGCTTTGCACTTGCAATGTCATGAAATATCTCTGAGACTTCTGTTAAGTTTTTGGCTGATGTCAACTTCCTCTGGGACATTTTTTTTTTTTGTCACTACCATTTTCTTCATGTCATCAAGTTCACCTGTAAAAATAAACATAGTCTTATTTGTTATTATTTTATTTAGTTTTTAATTTTTATTAAATTTATTGGGGTAACATTGGTTAGTAAAATTAAATATGTTTCAATTGTACAGTTTTATAATACATCATCTATCAATTGAATTGTGTGTTCTGTTGTTATTTTTTGACCCTTTAGGGAGCCATCCAGGGTCCTGAAGAGTTTGTCGAGGGAATGGCACTAGGATTGAAGGCATTAGTTGGTGGAGCTGTTGGTAAGAAAGAGAAAACCTCCCAAGTATGACTATGCTAGGAAGTAATGATATATTTGCTTTTACTAAAGATATTATAATTTCTGCTAGGTGGGTTAGCTGGTGCTGCCTCCAAAATCACCAGTGCTATGGCTAAAGGGGTAGCAGCTATGACTATGGATGAAGACTACCAACAGAAGAGGAGAGAAGCTATGAATAAGCAACCAGCTGGTCTTAGAGAAGGCATCACTCGTGGAGGAAAAGGCTTAGTTTCTGTAAGACATTTCCCGGTGTTGTGAATATTATAGGAAGTACCTTTTAATATTATAGGAAATACCTTTTAAAACCACATTTGTGAATAAGGAAATAGACATATAACTTTCACTCTTTCACATATTATTTGGATGTTGGAAGAGCAGTGGGTTGTGGCCTATATAAAATATGTCAACAGCCTCCAAAAGGATTTTATTTAAGTAAAATCCAGAGGAAATATGTTAATTCTTATATTATCTAGAAAGTATTTTTTTTGTAAGCCAAACTTGTTTCTTCAAGGCATCATGAGAAAATATTGTGAATTTTCTATTGTGCTTTCTTCTAGGGTTTTGTAAGTGGCATAACAGGAATTGTTACAAAACCAATCAAAGGCAAGTATAATAGTTCCTTCAGGTGATACATATTACCAAGTCTTTCACAAATTGATTCTATTTTCATTCTTGATCTAATTGTCTAAAACTTTGTGTGTGTGTGTGTTTTTTTTTTGTTCTGTTTTGTTTTTTTAGGAGCTCAAAAAGAAGGAGCAGCTGGTTTCTTTAAAGGTGTTGGGAAAGGTTTAGTTGGAGCAGTGGCGAGGCCAACTGGAGGCATCATAGACATGGCTAGCAGTACGTTTCAGGGAATAAAAAGGTAACTTCTCCGTGATGTAGGATATGAGTAAAATGCTTAAACCATGAAAAAGGAAATAAATCTGTTTTGTTCAAGGCACTTAGGTATGAATCCTGTAATACAGCAAGTTGCGTATGATCTTCCTAATTCCTTTTGGTACTTTTTAAAGTTGTTGGCATTACATCATTTCAACTAGATAGAGTTCTCCTTTATTCATCGTTCATTCCCAGCAGCTTGGAATGAAAGGTTTGGCAAGCGAGCTTTTCTATCATCTCGATCAAAATATATTACAATAATGTAATGCTATATGTCAGTTATAAAATTAGCAAATATAATATTCTATCTCTTTTTTTGGGAAACAAAGAATGGTATTTTGTATCCCTAGTTCAAACTCAGCTGTGTTCACTCTTTTTTTTATGATCTTGTTTTGTTATGAGATTATTACATCCATTTCCTCTATTTCTCTCCATTTGCACAGTTTTAAAACATGTCCTCTCTTCTTCCAAATTAAATTTAGTTTAAGACTGAAATTTAGTATTTGCATTATTATTACCTCTATTCTAGAAGTTTGCAGCACACACAACAATTGATTAATTTCATGCTAATGAGAACTAATTTAGAAAGTTAGGTGGTTGTTATCTCCCTAATCTGTTTCCTTTTGTATTTTCTCTTGCTTTCTGCTCTATATAGATAAGTATTGTCATCATATGAGCTGTTCCTCTTAAGTCAGTATTTCATACATCTTGCCATAATTGGGTGTTTCCAATTTTATAGTTTAGAAGTAAGACTGGAAAAAAGGTTCAGTCTCTTTTACCTGTAATTTTAGTTTCACAAATATAATGTGTTGAGTTACAGCCATCAGAGAAGCTTAAAAGTCAATGAAACATAGGAATTCAAAATACACAGAGAGCTATGCAGAACTGCTAGAATAACTGTACATTTATCTAAAACCTTGTACTCTGTACCCAGCTACATTACCTTTAAGGATTAAAGACAAAATAAAATCCTTTTGGAAAAATAAGACTAAGAACTAATAAAGGATGTACTTGTGAAGAAGGACATTGAAAGCAGAAAGGAGAAATAGGTCACAAGAATCAAATGTAAGAATATAAACTGGTGGATAAATATAATTGAACTGTATAAAAAAAACATTAGAACCAAACTATTAAAAATAATAAGATACAATTTGAGAAGGAAATGGTTGTCATTAAACATTTTAATATGTTATTTCTGATGAGGATATACTATATATATATATATATATATATATATATATATATATATATATGAATGAAGAGGATTACTGTATAACATTAGATGACACACACATTAAGGCCAAAAAAAAGCATTATTTTGGGTAAATAAGATAACTAGCTAATGATAAAAAGAACAGTTAACCAAGAAGATAATAATAATTTTGAAATTGTACTCAACTCACAGTAGACTGAATGTTTATGAAACAAAAATTGACAACATTACAAGAAATTTCTAAATCTTCAAAAATGATTGAAGAATCTAACATTTTTCTCAATCGATAGATCAAGAAGACAAAATGAAAGTAAGTAAAATGATTTGAATACATTTAACAAGCTTGAGCTAATACACACATACAAATATTTATCAATTTAGCACATTTTAGGGAGCATCTTACATATCTAGACTGTCATTTCTAGACACTCAGGGAACCAGAAATGAACACTATCGGCCAAGTCCCTGTCCTCATACAGCTTACATTCTAGTGGGAGAGTAATAGACAAAAATAAGTAAACTCATAAATACATGATATGCTAAATGGTGAAAAAGTCTATGAAGAAAAATAAAGCAGAGTAAAAGATAAAGAGATCCAAAATGGTGGGAGGAAGGTTGCTGTTTTATATATAAGATGTGAAGGGAAGCTTCACTGGTAAGATTAAATTTGAGGAGAGACATGAAGGAATTAAGAGAGTGAGCCCTGTGGAAAGAACGTCCTAGGCAGTAGGAACAGCAAGTAAAAGGCCCTGATGCAGGAGTATGCTTGGCCCCTTACGGAACAGCAAGACCGATGCACCTGGAGTACAGTGAGCAAAGGAGAAATTTGGAAAAGAAGCTCTCCGAGAGTGAGCAGGGGATCAGATCATATAGGACTTGGTAAACCACTAAGGACTTTGACTTTTTTTTTTTAAGGCAAAAAACTTTTGGAAGGTTTTGGACAAGAGGAATGATGTGAGCTGGCTGCTATATTGAGAATAAATCATAGGGGACCAGGGCAACAATGGGGGAACACTTAAGAGACTTTTGCAATAATCCAGATGAGAGATGATAGTGATTAGATCAGTATAGGCTAAAAGTTGTAAGAAGGGTTCATGTTCTGTGTGTATTTTGAAGGTAGTGGTAACAGGATTAGTTGATAAGTTGGATGTGGGGTAGGAAGAAAGAGAATCATCAAGGATATTTCTAAAGGTATTGTCTGAACCACTGGAAGGATGGGGTTGTCATTCTTTATAAAGAAAGAGGGAATTAGAAGTTTTGTTTTGAATGTATTAAGCTTAAACTATCAGACATACAAATGGAGATGTCAAGCAGTTACTGGGTATAGGAGTCTGATGTTCAAGAGAAAAGTCCAAGCTAAAGTTAAAAATTTGAGATTCTTTGAGCCTATAATAAGGTATTTAAACCCAGAAGATTAGATGAGCTCATCTAGGGAATGAGAGTATAAAAGAGACAAAAGAAAGGTCCGAGACTTGTCACTCAGTCACACCAACACTTAGTAGTTGGGGAAGCAAGGAGGACCCAGCAAAGGAGACTGAAAAAGAATCACCATTAAAGTTGGGCATAGTCAAGAAAGTAGTGTTCCACATGTCTTATTAGGGAGACCACTTCATGGATGGTGTAGATGCTTGACCACTGCACTGTATACTTGAAGCTAAAGCTGAATAATATTGTATGTCAACCATGATTTAATATATATGTAGTCACGGGATAAGGAATACAGCATAGGGAATGAAGTCACTGGAATTGTAACAACTTTATACGATGTCAGAGGGATAATAGATTGGAGGGGGGTTATCACTTTGTGAGGGATGAAATGTCTAACTATTGCATTGTTTTGTACACCTGAAACTAATAACAATTAAAAAAGAGAGAGAGAGAGAGAAAGTAGTGTTCCAAAAGCCAAGAAACAGACCATCCAGGCTTATACTGTTGTTTAAGCCAAAAGAGAAACCTGCCCCTACCACCAGTAATCTCACACTTGTGTATATGAGAGTATTGATTTGAAAATGAGATGTGGAACTTACAACAGAGGAATTCTTACCCCCTCTGTTTAGAATACTCTTCCCTCTGTTGTCAGCATGGTCACTTTCTTGACTCACAAGTTGTCTTCCCAGCGAGGCCTTTCATGGCCACCCTAAAACTTCAGTTACCCCCTACTCTAGATACTTCATAACACTCTTCCGTCCTTTATTTTTTGCTCTATAGCTCTTAATCACTGTTTAATACACTATTTTACCTTGTTTATTTGTCTCTCCTGCTTGAATGTAAGCTCTATGAATGCAGGGGTTCTTGTCTGTTTCCACAGCACTTAGAATATTGCTTGACATGTGGTAGTCTTTTTTTTTAATTGAGATAATTGTAGAGTCACATACACTTGTAGAAATAATGCAGAGATCCTTTGTACACTGTTTCCTATGGCTGCTGTAACAAATTATCAGAAACTTGATGACTTAAGCAATAGAAATTTATTCTTTCACTGCACTGGAATCCAGCAGTCAGAAATCAAGGTGTCAGCAGGACTGCACACCTTCCGGGGGAAGAATTGACGCCTTGCTTCTTAACACCTTCTGCTTGTGGCTGCAGACATTTTTTTGGCTTGAGGTTGATCACATCACTTCAGTCTGTGCCGTCCATATCAGCTTCTCCTCTGTGTGCCTGATCTCCCTCTGCCTCTCTCTTATGTGGGCACTTGTGGCCACCCAGATAATCCAAGATTATCGCCTCATCTGAAATCCTTAAATTAATCACATCCGCATAAACTCTGCCATATAAAATAACATTCAGTGGTTCCAGGGATCCACGCCTGATACCTCTGGGAACCACCATTCAGACCACTACATGTGGAAACTGTCCAGTTTCCACAATGGTAACATTTTGCAAAACTCGTATATCACAGTCAGGATATTGGCATTGATACAGCCCACCGATTTTACTCAGATTTCCCCAGTTTGACTTGTATTCATTTGCATGTGTGCACTAATTCCATAAAATTTTATCATGTGTATTTTCATGTATCCACCACCACAGTCAAGATACTAAACAATTCCAGCACCATAAAAATACCTTGTGTTGCCCTGTTACAACCACATCTGCCTCCCTCCCATATAACCCCATAATCTATATTGCTGCTTTAAATGCACTAGTACATAGTCTATTTAAAATTGAGGTATAATTCACATACTGTAAAAAAAGAAAATCACTATTTTAAGTGTACATTTCAGATAGTTTTTAGTATATTCCAAGGTTGTGCAACCATCACCACTACCTAATTCCAGAACGTTTTCATCACCCCAGAAAGAAACGCTGTACTTGTCAGCAGTCACCATTTCCCCCTCCTCTCAGCTAATAGCAACTACTATTCTACTTTCTGTCTCTATGGATTTGCCTATTCTGGACATTTCATATAAATGGAGTCATACGATGTGTGGCCTGTTGTGGCTGGATTCTTTCATCTAGCATTGTGATGTTTTCAAGTTTCATCCATGTTGTACCATGAATAAGAACTTCATTCCTTGTTATAGCTAAATAATATTCCATTGAATGGATAGACCACCTTTGGTTATCTGTTCAGTAGCTGATGGATATTTAGGTTGTTTTCACGTTTTTACCTTTATGAATAGTGCTGCTAAGAACATTCATGTTTAAGTTTTTGTGTGGACATATGTTTTCAGTTCTCTTATGTTTATAGTACTTAGAAATGGAATTGCTGGGTGGGTGTGGTAACTCTGTGTATAACTTTTTGAAGAACTGCTAAACTGTTTTCCACAGCAGTTGCACTGTTTTACATCCCCACCAGCAATGTAAAAGTTTCCAATTTCTTCACATTCTCTCTAACACTATTCTCCATTTTGCTTTTTTTAAAATCGCTAACCTATTAGGTGTGAAATAATATCTCATTGTGGTTATGATTTGTATTTCCTAGTGACTGATGATGTTGAGCACTTTTTCATGTGCTTATTGGTCATTTGTATGTCTTCCATGGAGAAATGTTCAGATTCTTTTACATTTTTTTAATTAGGTTGATTTTCCTTTTATTGTCAAGTTCTAAGAATTCTTTATATACTCAGGAAACTAGACCCTATTTTCTCATACTTGTATATTGTTTAGCTTTCTTGATAGTGTCTCTTGTTGAAGTCTGATTTATCTGTATTTTTTTTGGTTGCTCATGCTTTTGGTGTCATATCTAAGAATGCATTACTTAGTACAAGGCCATAAAGATTAAACCTACATTTTCTTCTAGCTGAGTTAAAGTTTTAGCATTTAAATTGAGGTTTTTGATCCATTTTGGTTAATTTGTGTATATCAAGGTAGGTTGGGTCCAAATTAATTTTGCATGTGCATATCTAGTTGTTCCAGTACCATTTGTGGAAATGACTATATTTTTCCCATTGAGTGGTCTTGGTACTGTTTTTCCAAAATCAATTAACCGTAAATTTGAGTTTATTTCTGGACTCTCAGTTCTGTTCCATTGTTCTATATGTCCATCCTTAGTCTAGTAACACACTGTTTTGATTACTGTAGCTTAGTAGTAAGTTTTCAAATCATGAAGTGTGAGTCCTCTTGCCTTTGTTCCTTTTAAGTAGTCTCTGAGTCACTTGAATTTCCATATGAGTTTTACGATCACTTTGTCAGCTTCTGCAAGAAAGACAGCTGACACTTTGATAGGGATTATATTGAATCTGTAGATCAGTGTGGCGATTATTGCCATCTTAACAATATTGTCACCCAATCTATGAAAATTGATGTCTTTCCATTTACTTAGGTCTTTAATTTCTTTCAAAGATATTTTATAGTTTTCAGTGTGCATGTCTTCTTTATTCCTAATATTTTATTATTTGGGATGCTGTTACAAATGTTTTAATTTCATTTTTGGATTGTGTATTGCTAGTGTATGGAAACCTTGTATTATGCAACCTTTACCAAGCTTGTTTATTATCTCCAGAAGTTGTTTAATGGATTCTTTAGGGTTTCCTATACATAACATCATATCATCTGAAAATAAAGGTAGTTTTACTTCTTCCTTTTTGATCTGGATACCTTTTGTTTCTTTTTCGTGCCTAATTGCCTTGGCTGAAACCTCTAATACAATGTTAAATAGTAGTGCCAAGAGCAGACATGCCTGTCTTGCTTCTGATTTTAGGGGGAAAGATTTCATCCTTTCACCATTAAGTATGATGTAAGCTATGGTTTTTTTGTAATGTCCTTTGTCAGGTAGAAGAAGTTTGCTTCTATTCTGTTTGTTGAGTGCCTTATTATGAAGGAGTTGGATATTAGCAAAGGCTTTTCTGTGTCAAGTTGATATTGTTTGTTTTTTCATTGTTTTATTAATATGGTGTGTTATATTAATTTTCATGCTGTGAGCTAACATTGCATACCTGGGATAAATCCCACTTGGTCATGATGTATAATCCTTTTTTTGTATGCTGCTGGATTTAGTTTTCTAGTATTTTAATGAAGCTTTTTTGCGTGTCTATTCATGAATAAAGAGACATTAGACTGTAGTTTTCTGGTAATGTCTTTACTAGGTCTGGGTATTAGAGTAAAACTGTCGTCATAGAACACTTTAGGAAGGTTTCCTCCTCTTAATTTTTTGGGAAGAGTTTGTGGCGGATGTGAGTTAATTTTTCTATAAACGTTTGCTAAAAATCATCAATGAACCCATCTGGATTTGACTTTTATTTCTGGTAAGTTGTTTGATTACTAACTCAATCTCTTTATTTGATATAGGTCAAATTAGATTGTCTATTTCTTCAATTTAAATCTTCTTTCTTTCTAGCTAATGGTTTGTCATTATTTGTTGACTTTATTAAAGAACCAATTTTTGGTTTTGTTGATTCCCTCTATTGTTTTTCTATTTTATTTATCTCTGTTCCAATTTTTATTATTTCCTTCCTTCTCCTAGCTTCAGGTTTAGTTTGCTTTTCCTTTATTAGTTTCTCAAGGTGTAAAGTTAAATTATTCATTTTGGGGTCTTCTTTTTTTAATGTTTGCTTTCACAGCTATAAATTTCCGTCTGAGCACTGTCTTCACTGCAACCTGTAAGTTTTGATTCGTTGTGTTTCTGTTTTCGTTTGTGTCAAAGTAGTTACTTTCCTTTGTGATTTTTTTCCTCTGGCCTTTAGTTATTTAGGCTTCTGCTGTTTAATTTCCGTGCGTTTGTGAATTTCCCAAATTTTCTTCTTATTGATTTCTAATTTTATTCTGTGTGGTCTGATAACATACTTTGTATGCTTCAGTACTTTTATATTTATTGAGATATGTTTTATGGCCTAATATATAGTCTATCCTAGAGAATGTTTCATCTGCACTTGAGAAGAATATGTAGTTTGCTGTTGTTGGAGTGAGTGTTCTAGATGACTGTTAGGTCTAGTTGTATTATAATGTTGTTCAGGTCTTCAGTTTCCTTGGTGACCTTCTACTTGGTATCCATTATTGAAAGTTGGGTATTAAGGTAACTATTATTATTGAATTGTTTTTTTCTCTTTAATTCTGTCAGGTTTTGCTTTATGTATTTGAGGGCTCTGTTGTTAAGTACTTGTATATTTATAGTTTTTATATATTTTCAATGTATCAACCCTTTTCTCAAAATGTTCTTTGTGTCTAATAAGAATTTTTTGTTTAAAGTTTAACTCTTTCTGATCTTAGTATAACTATTCCAGCTCTTTTGGTTACTATTTATGTGGCATATCTTTGTTCATCCTTTACTCTCAACTTATTTGCGTCTTTGACTCTAAAGTGAGTCTCCTGTGGATAACATACAGGTGGATCATATTTTTATCCATTCTGTCAATGTCTACTTTTAAGCAGAGAAATTATCCATATGTATGTGTCTATATACGTGGATACGTTATGCCATAAGGTATGTCTATGTAATAAATTAATGTTTATTGAATGTGTGAATATTTGTTTAATGAATGAACAAACAAATGGACCAATTTCACATAGGTTCATACAGTCAAAAATGTTAAATAAAATACTACAATACCAAATTCATCTATGCATGTATGTGTTTTAAATAATACGTATCAAGCTCTAGTAGGAATGTGAGGGTGTTTGAACATTAGAAAACCATGTAATGTAATTTAATGCATTAATAGATTGAAGGAGATAAACTTATGTGATCACATTAATGACAAGGAAAAAAGTCTTTTTTTTAAATTTGTTGTCCATTCAAGATTTTCAAAAACAGTAACAACAACAACAACAACAACAACAAAAGAACTATAAGCAAACTAAGAGTAGAAATGAACTTCCTTGGCTTGACAAAAGGTGCCTTTAAAATATTGCTAATATCTATACTTCATGGAGAACTTTTTAAAGCTTTCCCTTTAAAGTTAAGAATGAAACAGAATGCCTACAATTCTCTCTTGTATTTAGCACTATACTGGAGGAACTAGAATCATAGGAAAAGAAAAGGAAGTTAATGTCTAAAATCAGAAAAGAAAAAGCAATACTCATATTTGCTGATTCTGATTATTGTTTACAAAGAAAGTCCAAGAGACTCTATAAACAAACTTCTTTACAGTTCTACATTTTTCTATAGAGTTTACATTATTTGTGTCATAAAGACAAATTTTAAAATAGAGAAGTGATGTAACAGTTTTATCCATAAGAAGATCCTTTTTAAAATCTACTTATGAATTTTTGAATACTTTTAAAAATCATGTGTTTTTTTCCCTCTAGGGCTACAGAGACTTCAGATGAAGTGGAGAGTCTGCGACCCCCTCGGTTCTTCAATGAAGATGGAGTTATCAGACCTTACAGGTTGAGGGATGGTACTGGAAATCAAATGTTACAGGTGAGTGAAGAAATACTTATAAATTAAATATTTATAAATATTTGTAATACTTATAAATTAAGTATATAAATAAATACTTATAAATACTTATAAATTCAGATTAATTTAGTTAAGTTAGCTTTTTTAAAGGTAACTATAATACTATAAGAAATATTATTAAAGTATTTGAGCTTCTTTATTTTTGCTTAATTCCATTTATAAATTTCTTGTATTTTAACTATAAGATTTTTTTTTTTACAGGCATCAAAAAGTTTGATATGAAAACATTTAATGCGTAACTTTGCAAGTGAAAGCCAACAGTAGATTTTAGTCTTAAATTTACAAACTACATACAGCTGTTTCAGTATTTTGAATACAAAGAAAACTTTTTGTATTGGTAACCTTTTTTGTATAGGATTTTTAGTGAATCTCATGTTTTTATAGGATATTCTTAGTTCTGTAATGGATTTTTTAGATTTGTAGAAAGCCATTGTACCTATGTTCATACCCTCCTAGTTGGTGGTACTTTTTAGCCACGTAGACCATTCAGTTTAGGGTACTTCCTTCTCCTTATCAAACCTCTAGTAGCTGTTCAACCAGATACAGTTCTCATGTTTAATTAGGCATGGATAAGGAAAGAAATCAGGACCATTGCTATTGTGAATTCTTGGGTTCTTATTCTTTCCTTTTGAAGATGCTCAAATGAATATAACCCTCTTCCTACTTTGTGCTTGTGTATTCTGTTTAAAAGCTTGTGGAATTTGATTAATAGTTCATGTGAAAGCAAACATCCTTTAGTAAAGAAAATTAGCTCTTGGAACAATAGACAGTTTGAAGGTAGACTATTTTATCTGTTTAGACAACTTCCTTACTTAGTAAATTGGACTTATAAAAATTTGGATTATGGTATAGGTAACATAATACCATAATAGGTTATACCAATTTAAAGTAGCTTGTATGGTTTAGATGTGAATACTAAATTAAATTTTTTTTGAAAACAAACAAGGAGTCATTATGTTGTATAGATTTGAAAATATTCAAGGTAATAATAAACTGGGGGGATATGGTCCTTTATAGTCTTGAAATTTTAAGTATTATGTTTGAAGTGATCAGGGTAAATTTTAAAACTTTAATATTTTACTGCTACATGCAGAGTATATAATTTTGCATAAAATGTACTTCTATCTAACGTAGTAAAACATAACCGTTGAGTTAATGTATGATATTTAGTAAAGTGATTTTACATTATGTTTAAAATATTTTTAAAGCATCAAAATAATTCCATATTGGGATGGAACTGGCAATCTAATGAGAGGTTGTGCTCTCAAGGGCATTTTGTACAGTCTCTACAATGATCGTATATCATTCTTTGATTGAAATGTTGCAGAAGTGACCGATGGTTCATTCAGTTGAAACATATTTTTACTCAGTACCAGCCTTCCCTTTTTAGAACACAACTAACATGTTACTAACATTTTACTTAGACTGATTACCTTTTAAAAAAAAATTATTGAGAAACTTGTTTTAATAAACTTAGTAGGAAATAAGGATGAACAGTGAGGAGAATTTAGAAATACATCCTCATTATTAGGGAACAGATTATATTGTGTAAGAAAGCCATGAAATACCAAACATTTCTCACGGTTGATGACTTGATTTCACTGACAAGTAAATTTATTCTACACCTTCTTTGTTTTCTGAAACTTTAATCTTTGGGATTTGAAGGTCGTGACTTTTGACTGTATTCTGAAAGATTTATATCATTTTCAGTAGGCCAGTCTTAGCATTATTAATGACTAAAAGAGCTATTTACATGACTAAAAACTCACAGTCTTTGTCAGCAGTTACTTGTTTTATAGCAAGAGCACAGAATACAGTATTAGCTGGAATACCTGTGGGAACTCACCTGTTGCCTTAGGATGTTTGTGGTTAGCATTATTCTCTTACAGGTGTAAGAAATAGGTTGTTGTTTTGATAGCAATGGTGCCTTTTTTAATCAAAACCCTACTTTAAAATATATGAATACCAGTACTGTAGAAAACAAGTAGATGACATATAAATAGGATTTAAAATCTCATCTGCTTAATCTAAGTGATTTAACAATGGTGCCCTTAGAAAATATTTAATACTTACAAATGTTTCTCCTTTTTTCCCCTGATTTTCTAAAAATGGTGCTCTGTGTTCACTAAATTATATATGCCCATATATAATAATGAAATATAAAATACACTTTCATTGTGTATCTTTCTATCTAGAAAGTAGCACATTTTATAGTGCTTCCTACTAGTCAATTGAAGTTGCCTACTAGAGAAACAGAATAATTCTAATACAGTCACAGAATGAATACCTTACTGATATCCCCAAACTATTTTATACATAAGTGTAGCAACTGATAGAGTTTAGTCTTAAGTCTATTAAGTTATTGAATATTATATCCATGATTACTGTCTTACTAAGAGCTGAAAAGTCTGCTTCAAAATTGTTCTGACTCCTTGAACATTTCATCGTTTTACATGTTTTTCAAGCAGTTAACCATACTTAACTAATCTTTGTGCTTCTTTTTTCCTTTACCATGCTTACAGAAAATTCAGGTCTACAGGGAGTGGATTATGACTCACAGTAGCAGTAGAGATGATGATGATGATGATGATGATTAGTCAGATCTCAAATGTTAAGATTCATGTTCTTTGTCATTTTATTTGAAATGTTTCATTGACATGTTTTGTATGACTGCTACCGTAACACCCATAATGCCCATTTTTAGGGAGTTAAAGTATTTTTCTTTTTAAATGTTATTCTACACATTTTCAAAAAGCAAAATAATTGCATTATATAAGCACAGAAAAAATGTATTTTATTTCCATAATAGGGCATACTATATATTATAGCTTTTTGCTTGTATATATTTTGTATTTTTTTAATACACAGTTTGTCTTTAAGATTTAGACTTCAGTTTTTTGTTAATGTTCACTAGCTTTATCTTTTTTTAAATTATCTGCTTATTTGTTAGCAAAGTGCTATTTTTAATGTTCTGTAAATTTTCTGGGCTGTAATGTAATGCCGTTGTGTTAAACAAAAGAAAGAAAAGAGAAAAATAGTAATAGCCAGTAAATATTTTATATTAGCATTTTAAAAGTATTTTTGTCAAATTTATTTTAAAAATAATAATAAACATAATTCGAAGCAATATGAATTTGTTGTTCTATTCCAAAATCATACACGTTGATCTAGTATAAGGAATGAACTACTATTATAAGAAACATTTATGATTTGTCATGGAAGTGAAAGAATTTATACTCTGAGAATGAAAAAAAAAGGTTTCTTTGGTTTAGTTTTTATTTCATCTTACATATATATTTTTGTGAAACAATGAACAAAGTTGGTTTTACAGTCATTGTATTTATTTATTAAGTTACATATCCATGTACTATATCCCTATTATAAAATGTTACAAATTAATTCAGGATATAGAAGAATTTTTATAGTAAGCATAAGTTTTTTTGCAAGATTGGGAATATGTTATATCTGTCTCTGTGAGCTAATCTGCTTTATGTTTTGTGAACTGAAGGTTTTTGTTTTAATTTCAATTTAGTGAAACTGTGTTGTCCTATTTCCCTAGTATATCTGATGAACTATACATTAAAAAAAATAAATCTAAAACGTGAATGACTATTAGTAGTATGTTTAATCCCGTATGACTGCTGTGCTTTTGGATCAACAAAGGAACATTTACCTTGATTTATGTTAACCACTTTCTTCATATTGGTCTTACATTAGGTTATAGTAAAGAGTTTTAATTGTTAACCTTTTGGCTTAACTGATTCAGATCATGATGTCTGAGTCCCTTCTAATTCTTAAGTTTATCAAGATGTTATTTCTATAAATCACTTTTCTGTTTCTTAGAAAATGACTGTTTTAAAGTTTTAATATTGATCAGAAAAAGCTAAAAAATTATCAGCACTTTTGAAATAACTACCTGCCTAGCATTCATTCACATTAACTAGAGATCAAATATCATGTGTACTAAGACTAAGAAATATGTGAATGTCAAAGAATTCAGTTATTGTTTTCATCAAAATAATTTATCTTTTTTGAAATAAGTAAATAAATGAAAACAGTGTCCATTAAAATAGTCACTACTGGTATCAGAGACAACTTGTATTTGTCATGTACCCATTGCTCTCTCAACCTTGGCTAAAATGCTGGTTCTACTAGAAACTATAAAGAATGCAGCCTATTGTTATGTATTGTGTATGCCTGAGGAAGGAAGGGTCTGGAAATGTCTTCATTGGTTTCTTACGTTCCAACTTTGCTAGGCACACGCCTTTCTAAAAGGGAAAATGCTAAACTATTTGTTTGTAAGACATTTACTGAATTTCCTATGGTTGGTCTGTGACACTTAATTCTATGGTACAAGTTTCATAAAGATCCTTAAGAATTTATCTGGAAAAAGTTCTGGATATTTCAGCAGTGACTTACTGTTTTAATGAAAAGAAAATTGGAAGTAGAATTAAATTTATTTAAAATCTCTTGAAAGGGAAAATATTTAAAACAATCTTCTAGTAACTAGTTAACTTTGTTCTTGTGGTCTTAAGTATTTATCATTCTTAAGTTTTCAGTCCTGAGAAGTGAAAAATGTTCTTTGACAGTGTAGTTACCCTTGTTCTTTTTGTTTCTGTTTTCTTACCACAGAGAAATAATCTTTTCAAGCATATTTTTCCAGTTTTTAAATTACTATGCTCCTTTCAGTAGAGAAATATTTTAGACTGAGGATTGCTCTATTGTTTTACACCAATGTTTTCTTGATGGAGATACAGGACCTGGACAAAAATGTGTTCTTATTCCTCATCAGATTTACAGAAGAGAGTTCAACTGTGGGACTTTAGTAAGATGAACAGTTTTTGTTCATTAGTGGCTCTATAATTAATTAGAACTTAAAAAATTGAAACCATCTATCTAATGAGATAGTCTAGTGAGAAGGCCATGTTTGAAAGATTATGTAATACAATGCCTTTTCATGTCCTTTAACTTTATGTATATTCCAAATTTCTACATGGTCACTGCTTATGTACAGAAAAAGAGTAGGGTTCTTTTCTCTTCCCTAAGGGAGCAAGAGCTCATTCTTTATTTTGCTTTGTATCTACTGGACAGTTGAATAATGTATTGAAAACTGGCAGGAAGAAAAATTTATAGATTTCCATGCATATTTATCATTTATTATAATATTCCAAAAATATAAAAGGTCCTATGGTGTCTGAATAAGATACACAGATTATTCAGTTAGATCAAGTAATATTTATGAGGGTATATAAAAAGAATGTCAAGTTTATTTATTCTATCCCTGCACCTTTGGGATATATGGAGACAATTTAAAATGTTTAGATCGTTAATCTTCAATTTCAGTGGATAAATATTCAAATTAATGAAGTACATTGAGTATAAGCAATACTATACAAAACGTTATAGAAAGTCTTGAATCAAGGAAAAATTATGCACATTATTTCAAATAGGTCTGTGTTAGAGAGATAATTAGATTAATGATTTTCATATATATAGAGGTTTATAGTTTGGTTTTAATGTGGTAGACCATTTTCATGTCCATAATTTCTCAATCAGTGTGATAAATTTATTTAGCAATCATTCCCTATCAACCCATATAAATAGCAACAGTTTAGCTCCAAATATCAGTTTTAAAATTAATGTTTAGTAATATTAAGAAAGTTTTGTTTTTTTTAGTTTTAAACTGTCTACTTTATTTCATATAGCACTTAATAACTAGATATCATTTACATCTGAAGAAGAGATGGCCCACAAAATTGATCTATGGATAAAACACTAACTCTGAGAAATATAGTACATTTCCTGACATTCTTAGATAAGTGTATCACAATGCAGAAATATGGGTATCACTACTACATTTTACATAAAGTGGAAGTATCAGTAAACTTCAGAAAGTAGTAAATTCACCTAGCCCTTAAAATATGAGTATGAAATTGTTCCAAAGCCATAGAAATGTAATTTGATTTTATGTTACTCTCCTGTTACGTAGGGCATTACGTATTCACAAGGCCTTTTTTTTTTTTTTTATTAAATTTATTGGGGTGACAATTGTTAGTAAAATTACATAGATTTCAGGTGTACAATTCTGTATTACATCATCTATAAATCCCATTGTGTGTTCATCACCCAGGGTCAGTTCTCCTTCCATCACCATATATTTGATCCCCCTTACCTTCATCTCCCACCCCCCACCCCCCACCCAGTACTTGTATTCTGGCAGCAACATGTTATTTCTATTACATGGTACAGTGAACACCAAAACTATTCAGGAGTTGTAAGTGAGTTTTTATTGGGAAGGGAAACAGCAGCAAATGAAGAATGAGTAAGGAAACTCCCTGTTGTCACAGATACACAAGGCCTCCATCATATATGATACAGGAATCATTTCCATTTTGTAAACCCCTCCCCACCCAGCGGAGAAATGTCAAATGCTTTTGCATTCAATCGAGTACTTCTGGATTCCTACCAAAAAGCAATACATTAAGAACATGGAAAAGTTGCTTACTGAAAGGAAATCCCTAAAGAAGAGTAAGGGAGGGAATGTAGAAATTAAGAAAATATGTAGAACACTCTTTAAGTTGTAATTATATTTTCATAGCTTCACAGTAATGCAAACCACAGTCACTTGCAGAACTGGTTCAGATTACTTAGATACCAGATACATTTTTAGTCCTCTACATAAGGGTTTGGAAGTTACTTATGTTTATATGAAATGAAGCTATTAATACTTCTCTGCAGCAGTAACTGCACACCAGGAAGGCCAAGACAAACACAAATCAAGGAATGGAGTTCTCCCAAGTTGCAGTGTGAAAAGACTATATAAACAGTTGATTCCATACCCATGAATGGGTTTCTTTGCTATAGGAAATCCAAATGGAATAAGGAATGGAGATGTGTCAAAATGTTTTTTGAGGGGAAGAAGGATGATGCACTGTATGCAGTTAGTTTTCTGTCCCTTCTGCCACATCACATTCTTCTGTACTGTCCAATGTCCATAATGTTAGGTTGTCTCCATGCAACTGCATGATGAGGATGCTGTCTGTGAGTTCATTCAGTGTATCAAGTTCTGTAATGGCCTCTTCAAAAGCCGTTTTAGCCAGAGTGCAGGCAAGGTCTGGATTATTAAGGATCTCGTAATAAAATACAGAAAAGTTAAGAGCCAGCCCCAGATGAATTGGGTGTGTGGATTGCATCTCTTTCTTGCTTACTGGTACCATTTGTCAAAAGCCCCTTGATAAGCTCCTTGGGAATCATCTCTCGTTTATTTTCAATCATCACAAGGAACTTCAGCAAGGTACCGGAAGTACGCTCCCTTCCTTTTCATATAGGAAACCTTAACTCTCTGGGGGATTAGTTGCTTTGACTATTTAGATACGCAACAATTTCAGGACCGTGGTGCAGATGGATCTCAGTTCGGACTCCACTTTCTCCGTATAGCCCTTAATCAGTTACGACTTCTTGTCCGAGTTGTCGGTTTTCTGCTTTAAGCTGGAGATGGCCCTTCAGGTGGACCTGCGGCCCCCGACCGCTTCCTATAGGCTGCTGAGAGCAGGTTGTGCTCCTCATTGGACAGCTTGGCCCCTTCTCCATCCATCACGGCCTTCATGCAGGTGGCATGTCGTCCTACCGCTCGGCCTGCTCGGCCTGCTTCGCCTTCTGGATCACCTCTAACTTCTCCATGGGGACGGGAAGGAGCTAGGGCGGGCCCAGACTCAGATTGGGAGGGCAAGCGGAGGGTCTTCTTAGCGGCCACGGCGCGAGTCCTACCACTTTAATCCACTTTGAGGTTTAGCCCAGCACCCTTCTGTCTCAAAACTGGTTTTAATGTAACCTTCTTCATTGCATATATATGTTCTAAGCAGTGAAATGGTAACAAAGATACCTACTAAACTGTGTTATGCTATTCCTCTGGATCTTAGAGATGCTTAAATATTTGAGCATTCAAAATTTAAACATAAATAATCAGGGTAGTCAGATTTAGCTAAGTATATTCTTAGGCATGCTATGTTTTTCTATAAATTACCATTTGTCAATAACCTATTAACTACATATGCCTACAAAGTTTTTCTGAATGTAGTCAATAAAACTTGTGGTTTCAATAAACTGAAAAACGTAGAGACCCACACTTCCATGGATAATGCTAAATCCCTCTTATGAACGTAGATTAGCTAACATAGATTCTCAATCTACAATTTAAGCATTTTACAGGAGACATGAAAATTTTTTAAAAATTAAAGTAGATTTTACATTGTTAAAGTAATATACTCGTATGCTCGGTAAAATAGGCAACTAGAAAAGAAAAAAATTGTCCAATTATTCTGTCTCCCCATCATTAATGGGGTTATTTCCTTTTTAATTTTTTTATTTATGTGATTATGATCCAAAATTCTGTTATTTTTTTTATTTTACTATAAATTTTATAAACAGAATTATTAACTTATAAAGATTTTTAAGTCACCCACTCATACACTAATCCCTAATATGGGAAACCTGGTTTTTATTTCTGAAATACATAAATAGCCGGCAGAACCTTTTCTTTATTTTTATAGCTTATGTAGAGGAGTTTTCTTTTTGATTGAACATATTTCTGCCTTTTGACTTTACCTTTTAAAAAAATTTCTGCCTCTTAAGTAAATCTCCGCTTAAAGTGTGTGTGTGTGTGTGTGTGTGTGTGTGTGTGTGTTGTGTCCTTCATTGTATATAAATTGACAGCTGGGTTGTGCCATGGGGGTACTACATTCTTAACCATTTTGGATAATTTTAAATTTTAGCTGTTTTCTTTGAATCTTCTACATGGCTTACAAAGATACCCTAGTTGCCATTATGTAAATTGTAGAAGGGAGGCTGTTTGTGTTTGTTGTATATTTCTTTTCTTTCAGAAATTACAGATGTTTATAAGTAGCTTCAGACACTGCCCTAATAGCAATTGGAAGATAACTGCCTTCAGCCGACGTGGTCTTTCTCTTTACTCCGGGAGCTGAACTGGAAGAAAGGGCTTACCATAGGCAGTCAGATCACCAGACTAGTGCCGGACATTCTTCCTGTCTTCGTCTGACAGTTTGAGTAAGTGTATAAGAACTAGGAGACAAAGGCTTATTGGATTTCACTCTTCATTTTGTAACTCTTCCTCTCCAGAAGCATACATCTGAATGGGATGAGAAAACTGAAGAGAGCCAAATTCTGTTACCCAGGCAAATTAGAGTTCTTAGTATCACAGATAAAGCAGATCCCATGGAAAAGATTACCTACCCAACTTGGATATAGTTTTCATACCTCATACCTGGGGAGTCTTTGGCACATCATTTTCAAAGGGCCATACTTTTAAACATTTAGTAGTAAGTCCCGCTAACTTTATTTTGGACCAATAGAGTAATTCACTCCACTTAGAGCCTTCCAGTATTACATTAAAATACTTTTTGAAAAGGACTTTGAGATTATGTCTTTTGCTAGCGGTGATAGTTCCACTTAGGAGAGATTCCAGTTTTTATCTCAAATGTAAAATGCATTTTTTAAATTCTCTTTTTCAATCCAGTAACTTAAATATGACTAATTTGATTTCTAAATATTTTTCAAAAGTTTGTCATCACTGCAGTCCTTAAATTTGTAAATATCGTAAGGAAGGCTAAATACTATTAAAATATAAAATTTAGTCCATTTAACTTTAAAAGAAATCCTCAAGTGTTAAGTTCAAGTAGGTTCAGCTTGAGCCTTTCTTACTGAGGATGTGCAAATAGAGCTAAAACTCTGCAGTATATATTAGTTTAGAAGGTCTTTAGTCTTTATTTAGCTAAAGATGCTAAATTATAACCTGGGACTCAACCCAGGACTTCTCTACTGATGTGGTAGAGCTCTACTTCTAACTTTCCTGATTACTTTGGATAGCACAGAGACTCTCTGCGTAAGTTGAATGTGAGGATATGGAACCCATGGATACAGAGGGCCAACTAAGGGACTTGAGCATCTGCGGATATTGCTATCCAGGGGTTTCCTGGAACCAATCCCGTGTAGATACTGAGGGACAACTGTATATTTGAAATTTAAAGCCTTCCATGTTAGTGATTTGTTCCTAATATCTATTTTTTCATATTTTGCTTTTGGGTTTTTTTGGAAATATTTCTATTATAGAACCCTGCTAATTCACAGTAGTTGTATGATTTGAGAATGTTAGCAATGGTTTCTGCATAATAGTTTCTACCGTGTTTCCCTGAAAATAAGACTTAGCTGGACCATCAGCTCTAATGTGTCTTTTGGAACAAAAATTAATATAAGACCTGGTCTTATTTTAACATAATATGAAACTGGGTATAATATAATATAATACCGGGTATAATATAATACCGGATATAATATAATATATTACAATACCAGGTTTTATTTTAATATAAGACCGGATCTTACATTAATTTTTGCTCCAAAAGATGCATTAGGGCTGATGGTCCAGCTAGGTCTTATTTTGGGGGAAACACGGTATCTTATGTTCTCTTCCTGAAGTATTGGGACTTATCTGATAGGAAATACAGATATTGGTAGAGGGTAACCCTGACCACTGTCTTTCAAAGTTCCTACTGTGTGTGTCTCTAAGTTTGTGATCAATTTGGTTTGGATTTATTTATATCCAATAAATTAATGTTTACATACTCATCTTTTATAATACAAAAGGCATTCTTTTACCAGTAACCATACATTTTAATTGTTATCAATAGATTCTGACAATTGTATGGAATGAATGCAGTTACCTTTATGTTTCTGTTTATTTCTTTAAGAAAGTTCTCAGACGGTGATAGGTAATGCATATATACTTTTTATGAATAAAGCAAAAGTTGTTTTTCCTTTAACATTCTAGCATTTAAATTAGGCTAACAAATCTAAAGTACAGGCTATTGTATTTGATACTTCAGCCAAGTCATTTGATGTTTCAGCCAATCTTGGTCTTTATGCCAAGGCTCTACATAGTGACTCCTAGTCCTGGTTTTGCTAGTTCATTTGTTTTAAAGGGTATCACAATTTATTTTTAGTAGAAACATTCATAGCTTACATCTGTTTGGGATAGAGAAAGCCATCTGGACCCTGTTAACCAAACAACAACAACAACAACAAAACAGCCAGCCTGATCTGCTTTAGCAGTCTGGCTCAGCAACATCCAGCATCCAGGGATATTGAAGATATTTTTGAGGTACCATAGGAAACTTATGACTGGCACCATAAGAGGAGACATCATGGTGTAGTGAAAAGCACTGGGATTACAAGTGAAGAAACCACTTTTCTGAGCCAACTTTTGCAACTGACAATAAGACCCCAAGCGAGTCACTTAACTGTAATCTAACCTAACTGCACAAGGTGGTTGTGAAGATTAGATAGATAGACACTTACCCTGATCCTCAATTTCTTCAGGTATAAATGGAAGAGTTACACAATAACATTTCTTTAGGTCTAAAACTCTGTTGTTATTTTCCCCTAAAATAATATATAATGACATTTAAAAAAGTATAAAGCTTCATATGCAGAGATTTTATAAAGTCAAATAATTAGGCAGGAAATTGTTACCAAAGCATGACATTTATAGACTCTTAACAGCATGATGAAAGATGATGGCTGATAAGCTATATCACATTCTCTCAGGCTGCTATGGGATTTAGTGCCAAAGTTTTAGCTTCTACTATAGTCCTGGCTCTTACTGTATATTCACATGTTTGCACTGGAGACTGACTAGGAAATTTTGCTGTATAAAGAGTTATCTTTTAAATATATCCAAATATATCCATTCTAATAAAGAATACAGTTCATTACATGTTTCCAAGTAGACGGTTTGGATCATAATGTCCATTCATCTTTCAAGTGTTGTATTTAAGGTTTTTGATGAACTCCAAAAACATTGCATGACTTTTTTTATATTTTAGCTTTCATTTATACTGGATGTTATGTGACTATTGAAAATGGTTTAATTCCTTATATGCACAGGTTAGACTTGATTTAATTAGGGTCTGAAAAGTGAAAAGTAACAAGAGGCAGGCTCAACTGCAATGCCCAAACTCAACACAATATTGAAATAGAAGTTAGATGCTGAGATTAGAGTTGAACCATAGCCTTTAAGTTATTGGAAGGTTGTGATTTTTTAACAGGATATATATAGACTCTTGACTTCTAGTAGCAGTGATATTCTTGAGATCAACATTTATATTCTTGATTTTAAAACTTGGCCATATAGAACAAAAGAAAGTAAATACTTTTAAGCTAATTTCTTTTGAAATACCACAAAACTGAAACGAAAGGATGTAAAGTTAAAAATAAAGCTTCATTTCCACCCCCACTATTACCCTCCCCAAGCCCAGAGATGAGTGCAATAAACAGATTGGTGTGTTGCTACCAGCTCTTCCTCAATTTTTCTGTGCATATGTAAATATGTACATATATGTTTCTGCTTCCCCCCTCATTCATTCTCAGCAATTTCACTTAACATGATCTTGCACATCTTTATCAGTACAGAAGTCTACCTTTTTCATGACCACATAATGTCCCATTGTATGGCTATTTATAATTTATTTAAGCAATCCCTTATTAATAAACATTTACGTTTTTTGCATTTAATGCAATATTACCATGAAGATTTCTATATGTATACCTTGGCATGCTTTTGTATAAGATAAATCGTAGCTGTGGCAATGCTAACTCAAAGGGTACATTGAATTGATTTGCATTTTCTTGATTTTGAGTTAAGTTGAACATTTTCTCGTATGTTTATTGGTCAGATTTTGTTTATGTTTTGCTGAACTACCTGTTCATAAACTTCTCACATTTTCCTATTGGTTTACTCATTTTCCTTCAATTGGTTTATTCATATTCATAGAATTCTGTTATGAATTTACCTCTATATCTCTGTATTGACAAATATTTTCCCAACTTATCCTTTGATTTTTTTTGTTATTTTATTTCTGTTTATTTGCTTATTGTTTTGCCGTTCAGGAGTGTTAATTTTCATGTACTTGGGAATTTTTTTACATTGTTTTCTGGACTTTGTGTTTTATATTTAAGCCTTTCCCACTTTAAGATTATTAAAATGTTTTTTTTTTTTTGTACTTCTATAGTTTCGTATACTTATATAAGTGTTTCATGTAGATTAATTTGGTATAAAGAGAGAAGTAGGGATCCATGTTTAGCTACCTAGTTGCCCAAAATACCGTTTATGTGATAATACACACTTTTGCCCAGGAATTTGAAATGCTGTCTTGATTTCATAAATTCCTATATTTGGATATATAAAATTTTATAAAGTCCTGTGTGCATTTTGGTCAATTTCTGGAATCTGTATTCTTTCTATTGATATGTCTGTATATAACTTCTAGTAGCACCAAACTGTTTCACTACTGAAACTTATAAATTATATTAGTATCTGCTAAGGTAGTTCTTCTCATTCTCCTTTCATGATATACTGGCTGTTATCACTATTTTCCTAGATACATTTTAGTATTTTGTCAAGTTACTTCTCCCCTTCCCCATAAGAAACACCATCTTGGGATCAAGTTGAGTGTGTGTGTGTGTGTGTGTGTGTGTGTAAAAATGGGGGAAGGAGGTGATAACATCTTTTTTGTAATGATTTTTTTCTATCCAGGAATAAGACGTGGATTTCCATTTTCAAATTTTCTGTTATTCCTCTCAATAGAGTGTTAGAGCTTTTATCACATAAATTATGCATGCTGTTGGTTGAACTTGTGTCAATTTCTTTTTTTATTACCCTTGTAAAAAGGACTTTTTTTCCTTCCATTTTTCAAGTTGATTATTGTGTTTATAAAACTGATTATTGTGTTTATAAAAATTTGTATATTTGAGATTTCCAGAAATATCTCATCGGCAAATAATTTCTACTCTTCCTCTCCAATATTTGATGCTTCTTTCTCTTAATAATTTATATTAACACATGACCCATTTTGTCTAGTTTTTCAAATTTACTTGCATAATTTGTTACCTAATAATTCCTGTTAATTTCTTCTGTGTTTATGTCCAGTTTTCATTTGTAATTCAAGGAATTTGTGTTTACTTACCCTACCGGCTACAGGAAATAGTAAAGATACTCAATATTATAATCTCTGACGTTAGAAGATTCTTCCGTGCAATTAATTTGTGTGCCTCACCCTGCTGTTGTAGTTAGGTTTTTGTTATTGTTGTGGTTATTTTAACTTCTGTCTCCAATTGAAATGAAGACTATTCTATCAAGCTTCTCTACCAAGATTCTTATGAAGTCACTTGTTAGCTTTCTTCTAGGCTAAATCATTTTAGTTTATTGATACAGCCTCGTGGAACATAACTTTCTATATTCTCGTTTGGAATTTGTTCAAGAAATCGAACATTTTTGGCTAAATTCTTAACATACCTCTTCTGGAGGGATCTTAATCACAGTTACGTTGCTTGCCTTTGAAAAATATTGGTCTAGCTTACTATATATTTTAAATAGCCAAACTACATCCTCAGAGCAAATAGTATTTAGAACAGAAATTAAAATGATCAAGTCTCTTGTTTATATAGTTATGTTTATGTTTCTTGGACAAAGGATTTATTGACAATGTTATGGACAGTATTTCAACAGACTTGAAAATAAAGGCCATTGCATAGGCTAATTAGCTCCTAGGGTTCCCTGTCCAAAAACACTCTGCTCCTTATTTTTGAATGAGTTGTGAGATTGGCAAAGAAAAGCATGTTTGTAAGGCAGATAGGGAAATTCCAGGGAAGAGACAAGGTGGGAGCTAGTAGTAATTTATGTAATAACATAGGTTTAAATATGTGTTTACATGGGTTTTTGTACAGATGTGATCAAATACTAATATATATTCCAATATAAAATGAATGTGATAGTTTAATAGTATGCTAAATAGGCTCAATTTAAGCTTTGTAAGATAATAACAATATTTTCTAAAAATCCAGCCTTAAAGATTGATATAGCTGCAACTGAGGTATCTTGAATAAAGCAGTCCAGATTGGTGCTTTTAAAAAGAAGCAGTGATGATTTTGTGAATATTCAATTTTCTGATGATGTATTTACTATATAAGTATGTTAATGATTTGCCTCCATTGAGAAATGGTTTTTAGAGGATTGTGAGGGATTAGTTGCATTACAACAGGAATATTACTGAGTTTCTCTCTCTCTGTCTCACCTCTTTTTAGGTCATGGAAAATGGAAGATTTGCAAAATACAAATATTTTACCCATGTCATGATCAATAAAACCGACATGTTAATGATAACCAAAAGGTAACTTTCTGTAATGTAACTTGATAAGGGGTTAACTGACAGCACTCATGAAGTGAAGCAGTTGGTAGTCACCTTTTGTGCCTGTCACACTGACTCCTGCTAACTCTGGTGTTCTTGCTCTGTAAGCCTTGTACCTAAAACCTTACATAAATTCATCTTTGGCTTTGTGCATGCATACAGATAAACTGCAATGCCGCCCACAAACAAACAATTTAGAACTTATTTCAACCAATTCAGACTGATACAGAAATTGCCATAATACTATCCTTCGAAGGGTAGACCAATACCATGCCTTCCCCCTCCCTGAAAAAGTACACATTTCAGGTTACCCCAGAAGTCAATAGTCTTCTGGTAGTATCTTCATTAGAATACATATTGATTCACTCACGTAAGTAGATATACCACTGAGGACAGATCAAATTTTATGTGGGTTTTCCCAGCTACAGCCAAGTCCTCAAGTAGACCTGTAGACAGTGGAAGGGTACATGCAAAAATACACAGTGGCATAGCTTCACAGAGGCAGGGTTTGCAGGAATCATTTTGTTATGAAAAGAATGAGCAAGTGCAATATTAATATGGAGATTTCTGGATGGCAGGGTGAAAATGGCTGAGGGGGAGAGGTTATGGCTAAATAGAAAGGAGTGATCAATTTGTTCACTATCGAAAAGACGAAGTTATATAAACATCTTGTTAGTTCAAGTTGACTGTTGAACTTAGGCATTTTTAATGTTTATAATCCTAATAATTTCCAAATCTAAAATTTACAGCACTATCTTAATATTCTTATACAAAAAGTAACACAAGCTAGAAAACATACACGATTAGAAGGTACACGTGTAAAAGTCATTCTTCATTCCATCTCAGATACCAGTTCCTCTTTTCCCCTTCCTAGAGGCAGCCACTTTTATTTGTTTCTTTTGCATCATTCCTGAAATATTGTTTGTCTATGCAAGCATACATATATGTGTATTTTGATATAAATGGAAATCTATTATACATACAATTCTGTACTTTGTTTTAATTCTTAAACTCTTTGTTTTGAAGATTATTCTGTGTCAGCGTATGGAGATCTTTCTTAAGTTGTAAATCATGGCCTGGTATTTAGTAGTATGTGCTGTAATTTATATCTAAATTGTTTCTAAACTTTTATAGTTACAGACAATGCTTCAGCAGTCATTTTTGTTCATAGCAATTTTAGTCATGTTTTTAATAACCCTCTCCCTCATTGACTAAAGGAAGGGTGACTCATCAGAGTTAAGAGTATTTGCAAAGGTTATTAGCATGCAAATCTTGAAACATTTAAAAAATTACCTTCTTTTCAACAGTGTAGAACTCTTTAAAGGAGGTTACATAAACCTCATCAGAGTAAGGGAAGTGAGTGAGTTGTAATTGATTGAAAGGTAATATTTATTCTTAGGATTTCCTTTCTTTTCAAGTTTCAGATTTGAGGATAAAGGGTCTTTGAATCAGGATAGCGTATACTAGGTACCTGCTATGAGATTAGCCTAGCTTTGATTTTTCACATGGTTGAAATGTACTCGAGGACCAGTTCCATAGATAGCCATAGGTTTGTTCCATAGCCGCTATGATCCATGATTGGTGAAAGAGGCTACCAGAGATAGAAGACTGAAGTGAGAGATGTAAATCCTGATTAGATTTGTCTTACGTTCTAGCCAGGAGCCAGCTTTTTCTTTAACTCGATTACTTAACTTAAAAGTACATGTTACTTAAAGAAACTTTCTGGTTGTAACTACAATTGATGTTTCAAACAAAAGGAAGAAGTGGTAGAAACCAGCTTTTGCAGGAAGGATTAAATAGAAGTATTATAGACAGAATGCATTTTCATTGCCTTATTTTTTCCCTCAAAATGGGAAAACAATTTTAAAAGCCTCTTTCTGATGTAGTTCAGTAAACATATTACATGGAGCCTTAGTAAAAGCATTTATTCTAAAGTATTAGTTACATGAAAGTTCCCCAAAATATTGGTTGATCATTCTACAGTTTTTTTCTATTTCTTATAAAGTACCTTATATGTTTGACTTCATAACTACTTCATTTTTTCTAATATCAGTATGTTGTGCTATAAATTCCCCACTTAACATTGCTTAAACTGCATCCCACAAATTTGGTTTGTATTGTATTTTCATTCTCATTCAGTTCAAAATATTTTCTAATTTCCTTTGAGATTTTTTGACCCATGGATTATTTAGAAGGTTGCTAATTTTCAAGCATTTAGAAATCTTCCTATTTTTCTGTTACTGATTTCTAGTTTAATTTCATTATGAGCTGAGAACATACTTCGTATGATTTCAGTTCTTTTAAGTTCATTGAAGTTTTCTATGACCCAGAATATAGCCCCTCTTGGTGAATGTTCTGTGTGTACTTGCAAAGAATGTGTACATCGTGGTATTGTTATATTATCGGATATAAGTGCCTAGGTTTTTAAAGTGGATTTTATTTTGCAGTGGTGTATTGTTCGTAACAAAAGGAACATTTGGGCAGCTTACGTGTGAGTGGCAGTACAGTTTTGATGAGTTTACCAAAGAGCCATTCATTGTTCATGGGAGAAGATTGCGCATTGAGGCAAAGGTATGTTGACTAGATTTCTTTTGAAAATTTAGAACTGAAAGTAACGCATTGAAGTAGTCCTCTCCTTTTGTAATGTTTCCATCTCTTTTATAGATGTCGCTTTGTCTTCGTATGGTTTTCCTTTACACCTGCTGTCTTACTCAGGCTTAAAGAAAAGAAAGCTAGACACACACACAAAAAAATGCTCCTTTCCATTGTATTCCATTGACAACAGCATCCCCAGGTCCTCATTATATGGAGTGATAGAACCCTACCTCCCCACTGCTGTCCAAGGCACTTAAATGAGAAAATCATTTGTATATCCCAGAATCTGTAGCATTTCCCTCCAGGATGTTTTTCCCTGCAAGTCTCACAAAAGGACACTTGAAAAATTATCTAATAGCTGATTGTTGATAGTTCTTTCTCTCTTTATAGATATTATTTTATCATCCCAGTTCAATTATAATCTTGAAGGCAGAGACCATTTCTCACTCTGCTTTGATTCCCAGCAGCTGGCACAGTGTCTGGTTCTTAAAACAAAATATAGTGAATTGCTAGTCATTTGTTTAATCAGTAGAGACTCAATATCCATTGTACGCTGTAATGACTGTGGTAGGTGTTACAAGATGTAGTAATATATAGGTATAGTAATACAGTAGGTGTATATGATATGAGATAATGTATTTTGGCCTCAAAGTATTTGACCAGATACCTATGTGTAGAGTCACTTTGACATTCACTGCGTTAGTAGGAAATACAGCCCAAGTTAAGTTTTGTTCTTTGTTGTATTTGTTTCGTTTTGATTTTGAGGGATTTAATTAACTCATATAACTGAAAAGTCTATGTCTACATCTTGGAACTTAGATATATATGCTCAAATGACATCATTAGCAATTGTTCTACCTCCCTTTCTCTTCTTCATTCTCCCCTTCTTCGCCACCCTCACCTCTAGCTTCTACTTTGTTCAGTGTTGGCTTCCATCTCAAGCAGGCCATCTTTTGGTGACAGGATGGCCAGCAGAGGTTCGAGGCTTATATCCTAGTAGCTCAGCAAATGAAAGTTTCTCATTGAGCCACCTTGCTTATTCCTGGATCAATCACTTTGCTCAGGGAGTTGCCATGGGCCGGATAGCCAGGTGAGGGGTCATGGAATCACCACGGTGTTGCTCAGAAGAAAGCGTCAGCTCTGTCTGAAGTATTTGGAGTGAGAAAAGGGGAGAAATAGTTACCCAAAGGGGATTCAAAAAGTTGTTACTGGAGCAGGGGCACTGGACACAGACAGGCAGAAACAAGATTTCTTTTGGGCCAGCCTATTGAGTGGAACTGCCCCTGGGCCTCATGTTTAACCGGTGAAGACCATTTGTCCAATCTTACCACTTATTCCAAAGACATGGGGGCAGCTCTTGAGAAGACTGGAAATTAGTTCTGGGGGATCTTGCACCAACTTTCCCCACTGAGGATTTTTCAGATTCACTCACAAAATGAAAGGCCGTGTGAACACATATGAAATAATGGATAGTGGCTGTTAGCTCCTGATCTAGCCCATACTACTGTCCTGGCTTTTTCATATTTTTTTCTCTCTCCCAGGATAAACTTCTTACTGCCTTGGTTTCTTCCCCTTCTACCTTTTCTTGTGACATTGCATCAGCATCCATCCCTTTTCAAAAATAAATAAATAAATAAATAAATAAATAAATAAATAAATAAATCGGATTTCTTCTGGAGTCTGTATTTGCATGGATATTTGAATTCATTATAGGAATTGTTAGACTAGTAAAACCTGCACATTGCTTCTTCTATGACCCTACCCAGAGTTCCAGAGATGACCATCACCGTCCTCCTCAATATTCCCATTCTTTCCATTTGTCCCTGTAATGTTTAACATCCACCATTAGAGAGTTCTCCCCGCAAATCCTGAACAGAACACCGAAGGAGTGTAAAAAGTGGAAGACAATCATAGGATTTGGTTTCTTTGATTCTTAAGCTACATTCTGATTAAATGACTGGTTTAAAATGTCAGAAGTTACACACATACACACATACAGACACCCCCCCCATAAACACATGTGTGTATGTATGTATGTACACACACATATGTGTATATTATTTTTGAGCTGAAATCATCATTATTCCATGGCCAGGTATCAAGAACGATGTGAAAAGTTTTTTGAAGGGAAGAACAGTGACCGTTCTGCCAGCCTTATCTCCTTCCCATCCTCTGTGTAAACCTTTATGGCTTTAGCAATTAAAATCTCACCTAAAGGTCCTTAACTTAGGTTTAGTGATAATAGATGTGTTAGTATTTAGTCTTTTTTTTTTTTTTTTTCAATTTGTGTTCGATTCTTCTTGTTTCCCGTTCTTGGCTTTTTTTTAAGGTGTATAATTTGAATAAGATGGATGCTATAGGCACAGATTTCTAAAACTGCATACCATTTCTTTATCATTTTTACAAATGGATTTTCATTTTAATGACGTTACTTATTCTGTTTATAGGAACGGGTGAAGTCTGTATTCCATGCCAAAGAGTTTGGAAAAATCATTAACTTCAAGACCCCGGAGGATGCTAGGGTAAATATAATGAATCTTTTACGTAAACAAGTAGCAGCTTCTCATTTTAAAGCCATGAAAATTGGACTATTTTTTAAGGCAGATAGGTTTTGTTCATTTTTAATTTTGTTTTTGTGTTTTGACAGTTTTGATATATGTAACTAAATAATATTTCCCCAAAACTACTTTTCATTAGATTGAATTCAACACACCTACTTGTTTTTCATATCAAATTGCTCTTCTTTTAATTCCTAACTGTAATACTTTGAAAAAAAGTCAACAAACAAAAGAAGTTATTTTATTCTAATGCTAATCTACCGGCTCTAGCAGGGAAAGAATTGTTGATTTATCTACTGTACAGCTTTAGTGTTTTTTAAATAAAAATCACAATGGCACATAGCACCTAGCATGGAACAAAACAAAAGGAGCCAAGTCTGTAGTCCGAAAATCTGGGTGTGAATATTGGTTCTGTTCCTTCTTGACTGTAGGACCTGGGGGAGGTCAGTTAACCTCAGTCTCCTCAAAATGTGAGTGCTGTGAACTGAAAAGCGTACTTTAGAGATATTATGGCAGTTACAAGGATGTGTACCGTCAAGAAAGGAAGACGGAACTGATTATCTACTTCATAAAGCACAACTAAGACGCTATTTCTGATACTGAGTTGATACTCACTGTGTCATGAAACTTATAATAAGAACACATGGCTCCTTTACTGAATCCCTGCGCCTCCTGCTCTCATGCTACTCTCTGGGTTGGTCCTGGCTGGGGGTGACTTTTTACCAATTCACTTGTCACATCTGGACCCCAAACCAGGAACTTTGGGCAATTTAGCACGTGCTGTGCTAGTTTCTATGTAGACTTTGTGATATAAGGCAACACTGGCATGCTAACAGTAGAAAATTGAAAGGGGACAATTTACAAAGAGAGAGGAATGAAGTGACCAGTGCCTCAATATGCATGTTTCCTGGGACAGGAAGACAGAGTAGAGCATGGTAATGGCATGACTTTCAGGCCATCTGCTGTCACATCGCTGAAGGACATCACCACCTATTTTAGTTTCTCTGTAACAAGTTTTCCATTTAATCGCCATGTTATTTTATCCCAGAAGGTTTGTGTCTAATCCTCCTGCTCGGCTAGAAACATTCAAAGGAGGCTACTGAGCTCATTCCCTTGCTCTTCTAATCCTAGAACTATTCCCCTACTAGGTTCTTCTTAAATTAAAGAAGCACAAAGATCTCTGCTAAAGCTTTTCCTAATGGGATAACCCCAGTATCACCTATAAGGCTTATATCTGTCATACACGCCCAATGATAATAGACATCATTGGCAGAAAGGTTTACATTATATTTGCATTTTGTTTTTGTGATTTCAAAATAGAAAATATGAGAACACCTAAAATGCTCGAGAATCTTACTGTGCTGCTACCCACTATAGAATTATATGTAATTATTCCTGTTTAATCAGTAGAATCCTATATGGAGAACCATGAAGGTTTGTGATACAGAATTGGCATAGGTTGGAAGGAATTTTGCATAGACATTTTTCACATTATACCAGAATTATTCAGTCCAGCTGCCAAATTACCCTTCTCTCTCAGGATGGTTCATTTGACTTTTCGTATTCTGAAGATGAACATACAAGTCCAAAGACCTTAGGAAAACTTCCTTATTGTCAAATAAAACCCAATACCATTGTCCCTGAACCGTCTGGGCCATTTAAGTGAGTGAATTATCTCTTATGCAGGATGAATTTAATTTCTGGCTTATGAGTATACACCTAACTAAACTGGAAAGCCAATTTCCAGACTGCCATTCATTACATTTTGAGTTGTATTGTAAGTTTACTGAAGTAAGTAAATATTCATTTATTTCCTTACAACAGTGGATCCTCACAAAGCTAGAAGAAGCAAGAGAACCTTCCCCAAGCCTCTGATGGAGAACACTGCTCGAAGGCACACAGTAATCATTACAGTTTCCACCTTGTACCTTCCAAAACTATTTTGGGAAGTATAGTACAAAAGTAATTTCAAGTACATATATATATATATATATATATATATATATATATATATATATGTAAATTTCAGTTAAAATCAGGTAAAACAGTTATGTGATTAAAATATTTTGACTCTTTGGGGATACATCTGGTTTTCTAACTTGAATCATGTATGTGGTTAAAATTCTAATTACTTTGTAAAAGAAATGTTTCTTTTATGAATCTTAAATATTTGCTCCAGGTGATTCTCTGCAAGGGTAGAGAAATTGACCATACTTAGCCTTCAGACGGAGCTAAGTTTAATGTTCCTAGTTTACATTTTGAACTTCTATCATGCTGAATTCAAATTCCCTGAATAAGCGATGGGAGTGATCAAATGAATGATCAAATCCAACATTGCCTCAGTGGTATCAAGAGAACGGTGGTGGTGGTTTCTTTAGAAACATGAAGTTCTTTTTACAGATAAATATTTTGGTGTTATTTTCCTTATATTTTTATAAAGGATCAGTCTGAATTATACTTCAAATATACCGCATGACTATAAAAAACAATCTTTTTATATATAATATAATACAGATTGAATAGTAATACCCTTTCAAGCCTCATTTTAAGAAAGGCTCGAAGAAATGAGTGTCATACCCAAATAGGGAAAGCCCTTCTCAAAACTTTGAAGCCTTAGAAATATTTCCTTAAGCCATCTCCTTAGGATCTACTTGGTTTCCCCGGGTCATGATTTTAATAGATTGCTGACTTTAAAGGAAAATTCCTGAAGCCTTAACAATACAACTTTCCATTCACTGGTAACATAAAATAAACAAAATTTCCACCATCTTAGATATGAGTTATGCTTCACAGCAGACAGCACCTCTCATAAGTAAGTGTATGTACTCTAAAGATTAATCCAGTAACCTGTCCTGTTGGTCATAGATTGAGAATTTCTGGTTTACTTACAGTTATTCAAATGAGAAGAAGTCTTTTAAATGTATAGCTCATCAGAACAAAAATCACGGGCTCCCCTTTAGCAAAAATAAGGTCATGGGGTTTTTTTCTTGGTATTTGTTCAAAAACCGTAATATTAGTGGACTTTTTAAAGTGAGAGGGGATGAATATATGACTGTGAACCACGAAGAGAACCATGCAGTGACTTATTAGTTATTAAATAATGCAGAGAATTTGATGCATGTTGTATGTGCCATGAAATTATTATAAACTGTTTTTGGAATTGGAGAATCTGTATAGACTATGGTTGTGAAATGCTCCTTAGGTTCCTCAAACCCTTGCTTTGTTGTAAAAGCTAAAATAAACAGCATGCCAGATTGTAACTGTATTTCTTCCTGACCAAATCCAGCTACTAAAGACTGTTGATTTTTCCTCTGATTGTAAAAGCACATTGTTTATTACCAGTAGTTGCTCCCAGAATGGTTTTTTTCTTTACTGAACATAAATTGAATCAAAAGTGACAACTTTCAAATCACATGATAGTGCGTGCTCCCATGATGACCTTTGTTCAAAGTAACATACACATTTTCTCTGTTGCTGAGCTCCTCCAATTTTGCATGCATTCGCATTAAACATAAGAGTACAGGCATTCAGAAAACTCATTAGATCGTCCTCATCCAAAATGTTGTTTTACTGACGTTCATTCATGCCATTAGCCACGTACCTCATTACCTGCTCCAGTTTCATGATTTTGTCCTCAGAAAAAATACAGACCCATAACTCGGGTGTCCCATGGTAAAGCGGGAAAGCCTAAGAGAGTAGCATAGAAATCTTTGTAGTATCCTCTGGAGGCTAGCAGGCCTGGGTCTTGTAACTATTATACATGGAAAGCCAACATGCCTATCCTTCCTGTTCCCTTACTAACAAGAACCTAGGAATGCTTTTTCTTACGTTTTCTCTACCTGTCATCTACTATCAGCACCTCCCATCACTTCCTCTGTTTCTAAAGTAGAAAGACCTACAATTTCAAGAGCAGTAGTTGATCAGTTGTCTTAGAAGATTGTCTTCATCTAAACAAAGAACATCAATAGATCACTAGACAAGTCCGTCTTCTCAGCATAGCATTTTACAATTTATAGTTATGTGTTTGATTCTGTTTTTTTTTTCCTTGAATTTTACAGAGTCCGTCATCTTATTATATTTGAAACAATCAGACCTGAAGTACATTTTATGACATTTAATGGCTCTCTGCTTGAGAACTTGAAGCTTGCCTTGGTTGTTTGGTAGTTGCTATGGAATAAGGTCCTAAGTATTGTGTCAGTTCTTTCGTTGTATTATTTGTTAGCTATAACCCCAGGCCCTGGATTCTAGCACAGCATATATTCTGGCCCATGATCATTGTGTGAAACCCAAGGCAGAGTGTCTGTTCCCTGCCAACTTTCCTCCAGAAAACTGTGTTAGAAACAGCAACTTTGATTTCTGGTACAAAAAGAAGCTTGCAATTTCTTCACATTTACAAAATCCTTTCTGAACCACAGAACATGTGCTCTTCTTCAGTGGCTTCTCTTTCATAGTGTATGTATTGGCTGTTTCATCCCTAGTGTTCTCAGCGAGACTTTGGGATTTTACCCAGGCTCAGTGTGGTTCAACTGAGTTGTTTTCTGATCCCGGTAAAGAATCATTACCGGCTATAGACTGTCCTTCCCGGGCCCTTTCTCCTCCATAGTTCCAATCCTTTCCAAAACTCTCCCGGGGCCTCCAAATAAATAAGACATTTTTCTTATCTTTTTCTATCATAATTATTTCTGTCATTTTTTTCTGATGGTAGTAGCAATAATAGTATCCCACTGAATACATATGCACCTATAGATATATCCTATAAATACCACAGTATCCTATCCCTGTCTGATGAAAAGGAAAGACTACTCAGTGCTGAATTTTCTATACCTTATTCAGTCATCAGTTGCCAGTATTAACTGATCCTTCAGGCCAAACCCAAGCCCCAGTATGAAAAAGATTGGGTGGGACAAGGTACTGGGTTAGTCTGCCTGAACTAACTGGAGCAGAAAAGTGTGCTGAATACACTGAAGGTGAAAGTAGACACTTGGGATGGGGTGTTTTCGTGCCCCAGCCAACACAATTCAGAGAAATCTGCCTGGGTTCCTGGGCTATTGCTTTTTACCTTTTCTTAAGATCAACTAAAATCCTCGCAGACAGTGTTTTTCCAACTGTAAGTCTTAACCCAGTCGTGGGACGTGAAGTCAATTTAACATCTCAAAGACCAACGTATTTTAAAAGTGGAATAGAAAAGGAAAGGAGATCATTGCACGGAACAAGGTTAAACATTGTTTCCAGAAATATTGTTTCAGTTAAATACTCTAGATACTGTGTGTACTGGGTCACAATATAAAATATTTTTCATATTATGAATTTTTAAATATTCAGCTTAAAAAAATCCCCCAAAATGTTGAAAGTCACTGCTGTTGGAGGCGTGGGCCAGCCAGTGATTGTTTGAACATTCTGGATTGTGTGGAGCTTGTCCTTAGATAAGAAGCTGCAGATCTGCAACTCAGGGAGTCTTCAAATTGTGAGAACTGTCTTTTTCCCTAGAGTAAGGAGATAAGATAGCTCTTGTTTTGTTTTGTAAAACGTTTTCCTTTCATAGTGTGTATTAGGTCCCACTGACTGCATGACCAGAAAAACCATATAAAAGTTAGATCCACAAACAACACCCAAAAAAGGCCACAGGATATTATTTAACTTGATGTATTTCAACCTCTGTCCCACTAAGCATTTTACTAAGATTGGAGCCAGAAGTTCTTTTTAAGTAAGTTGAATTTTCTTCATCTACCTTCTGTCTGACTCATCACACAGGTACCAAAGGCCCTTAAAAAAGGGGAGCCTATCCGTGGGTTACATTCTTATAGGGCCAAAATACTCATTCATTGGACGGTGCTTTACAAATGCCAATGCAGTTTAGCTGGAAATAATTGGATTTCCTCATTTCTGCAGGACTCAAGTAGAAAATGCAGATAACCTATACTCCTTATGCAAGATTCAATACAAAATTTATTCAATCTGGTTTTCTTTGGTGCTACCCAGTATCACTTACAGCTCCTTTACATAGTCTAAAAGGGGACCATTCACGCTCCTACCCAATCCTTTGAAATATATTTTTGAAATGATACCTTACTGCTAATGATAACCTAATCAAGTTAGCATTAGTTTAAATTTTTATGATTCTTGTAATCTGTATTCTTGATAATTGGCCAATATAGCTGTTAGTGCAGACTTTTTCCACGCTTTTCTTTCTGCTGCAATTGGTGTGAAGTAGTATTTGTTTCAGGCTATCCTAAAAGCAAGCCAGCACATGTACTGAGACGATGCTGGATCCCCTGTGTGTGTTACTTGCCCTTGAGTCAGCTCAATTCCTGCTGACCAGTGAATGAGTGATGTCTACAATGTCCTGTCCTCAGCAGCCCTGCTCAGCTCCTGTAGCCTCATGCTTGTAGCTTCTTTTGGGGAGTCGATCCATCTCATATCTGCTCTCCTCTTCTCCTGCTGCCTTCTGTTTTTCTCAGCATTATTCTCTTTTCCAAAGAACACTGCCTTCTCATGATGTAACCGAAGAAGGACAGTCTTACTCTATTACAAACCTTCATCCTTCTTTAATTGAAACTTTTTTACTTTATTTTGTAAAATAAATTTGTTCCATATCATTTTTTTAAAAGTTTTATTTTGGAATTACAGATTAGTTCTTTTTTAAAAGCATTATGGCATATTTTAAAAATTGACAATTTTGGTTACCCAAAGAGCTACATAAGAAATGTAACTTCAAAATTGTTAGGTTGATATGAGTGTATTTTTAATTATTTTTTACTTCATACAAATACAAATTAATTTGTATTACAGTTTAACCTCTGCTATGATAGACATCTGTCAACCTAAAAAATCCCTGTCACTGAACACTATTAATTTAGTATTGCTCTGATAACCTTAATAATGTGTTCCTTCTAATGAGGTCCTTGTAACAAGAAACCCTGTGAGAGGGGTATAATACAAAGTCTGATCATCTGAAGTGTACCTAAAATAAAGCGTGTTGTAAAACCCCAACATTTATTATGCCATCATACCACCAGTGTTCCACTGGCTACCCAAAAGTTCCCAGTTTGGGGACTGGAAAACATTCAAGTGAAATGTAGATTACATTGAAATATTCTCAATGTCAATTTTATATCCACACTCACAAGCTATTAGAAATTGTATCTGGGGCTTGTTGCAAGGTCAGATAGATGGTTACAGACCTTTTAAAATGATGATCTCTTTGTGAATATGTGTATTACATACGGAAATGAATTGTTCAGGGAACGTGCACTTTAAAAATACTTCCTCATTTTCGTACTGACCAAATAGCCTGTGCTTCTTTGGAATGCTTATTCTTTGGTAAACATATGGTCGTTGATGATGATAATTTGTTTTTTTACAGATCTGCTTCGGCATCACTGCAGTATTTCCTTCATTTTGCTGTTCTTATACCTTTTATGTGGGCTTCTGGCCCAGTTGCCGGTTGCAATCTCTGCCTTGGTTTTGTGTATTCTGATAAGATAATTTATACACACAAATGTGTACAGTGAAGTTCTTCCTCTTGAAATTGACCTTCATCTTTTCTTTTTTCCTGAAAATTGGTTGACCATGCTCACTAATGACTAACATTTTTCTAAGCTATAATTATTTCTTGCTATCGGTAGAATTAGATTGCTTGGTCAGAGGATTGCCCACTTTAACTATGTATGTCTTTTTCAAATAAATTAAGTCAAATATTTCCAATCTTCAGTCTGCCTCTGTTTTTAGTTGACTGGATGGAAGTAGAAATATACCTTCGCTCGTCTATCTAAACTCTATCTACCATCTTTGGGGCCTAAATGAGTGTGGATAACTAACAGATTGCCCAAGGTCCTGACTTTTCAGTCAAAGCCAGCTGACAGCTTCCCAGTCCAGCATCCTCCTTGCTGACTATGCCTCAGTGGTGATACTTACTACATTCTTAAGCACCAAGACTGCCTCTCAACATCAGAAAACTTCAAATGGCTCATTTCCACAGTAAGTAATGAGTATATTTTGAAAGAAGGGATAGGAGAGAATCATTTACTTGCTGAATTAATATTAACAGAGATAATTAATTCACCTCTGATATGAAGAGTTCAGAATTTCCATTACTTAAGAAAATGCTTGGGCCAGCCCGGTGGCTCAGGCGGTTAGAGCTCCAGGCTCCTAACTCCAAAGGCTGCTGGTTCGATTCCCACATGGGCCAGTGGGCTCTCAACCACAAGGTTGCCAGTTCAACTCCTCGAGTCCCTCAAGGGATGGTGGGCAGCATCCCCTGCAACTAAGATTGAACACAGCACCTTGAGCTGAGCTCCAGCTGAGCTCCCGGATGTATCAGTTGGTTGGAGCACGGGCTCTCGACCACAAGGTTGCCGGTTCGACTCCCACAAGGGATGGTGGGCTGTGCCCCCTGCAACTAGCATCAGCAACTGGACCTGGAGCTGAGCTGCACCCTCCACAACTAAGATTGAAAGGACAACAACTTCACTTGGAAAAAAAAACCCAAGTCCTGGAAGTACACACTGTTCCCCAATAAAGTCCTGTTCCCCTTCCCCCAAAAAATCTTAAAAAAAAAAAAATAAAATAAAATGCTTCATTACTACCTTTTGTTAATGATCTATTCAACCGCCCTCCTGCAACTAGAAGTGATTGAAAGCCACCATCTTGTATGCTTTGTCAACCAAGAGGAAATTGAAAATAATAACTTGATGCCAGAAAGTGCTTAAAATTTTAAAAAATATCCTACATTTTCTAATTGTCAGGTTTCACAAAAACTGTTGCTGTTGTATTCATTTCTTGAGTGAAAGTTATTTTATAAAGTTTAATGTTAATGGGGTAGAATCACTAGCTGTAAGCATAACTCCTGTCTCTCCCAGCATCGATGCTCTTCTCTTAATAGCTTCACACTTAGAGGTGTTCCAACAGAATGAGAACCTGCCTATCCTAACTGGCTGATAGGAAAGCTTAGTGCAGTTACGGGAATGATGACACATTGTTCCATAACATAGAGAACTAATCTGAGTACATTTTGTAGACTGATTGGAGATAAGACGTATCACACCTAAATCCCTAAGTGATGTGCTTGTATGTGTATTTGTATGTGTGTGCACACCTTCAAATAAAAATCAGAGATAAAACCATCTTGAGCCTTTAGTTTGAAGCACTCTGCACCTCCCACGTGATTTCTGTTTCTGCTTTTCTGAGTCAGCTACTAACGGACCTCCAACATAACATGAGTGAATACTGACGTGTTGCAAAATGGAGGACCAGAAGCAGAATGTACCACTCTAAAATATGCCTCTTTGGCATAAGGATATTTTGAGCTCATTATTTTTAAGAAACAGCAGACACATGAAAAGCTCTGAAAACTGAGTAGAAGTTGTCCTTTCGTAGGGAAATTTATAAGAGAAATCTCATTTGCAAGGGTGTCTCCCTCTCTGTACCAGAAAGAGAAGAACGAGACTCTAATTCTCTAGAAACTTATCATTGGAGAAGGTGCCCAACTCAAATCTGAATAACAACCTTACCTTCATTTACTATGCTTTTCCTGGTAACTTCCCATAACTGGCCTTCCCCACTCCACAGCATTTTTCTATGTCTTTAGCTGAAGAAGGTATTTAAGGTGATAGCTTGGGCCATTTTAATTCAGTTTTCTTGGTCATCTTCCATGTATACAGGAGATAGCTAGCTAGCTAGCTAGCTAGATAGATAGCTAGCTAGCTAGCTAGCTAGCTAGCTAGCTAGATAGATAGATAGATAGATAGATAGATAGATAGATAGATAGATAGATAGACATGTATATGTGTGTGTGTGTATATATATATATACATAAAACATAGGTAAATGTGTTGTTAAACTTGTTTTTCTCCTTTTAATCTGTTTTTTCTTTTTTCTTTTTTTTTTATTATAAAGATAGGGTCTCAGCCAAGAGCCTACAAAGGTAGAGGGAAAATTATTTTTCCTCCCCTACAGCTTGACAACTCATGATGGGACCTGCTGAGACAACATTCTTGCTCTGGAACCTGCAGATAGAATTCTGGAAAACTGGCAGAAGCCGGCGAAGGGTAAGAATTCTTACCAAAATCAGCTCTCATGGATCTCTGTCTGCAGTGCCTCGTTGAGAGAAGAAGGGAAGTTTCACCGTGCCCTTTGCTTTCCAAATTTAGATTAGCAGGAGGAAATACTTGTGTGAACTAGTTCCTTGGGTGTAGAGATTCTGGTAAAGACTTTTGTTAGGGATATTCTGGTTTTTCTATTGATCGTGTTCCTCCCAGAGATGGTCATTGTTTTCTATTGTCTCTGTCTTTCGTGTTATTTGTCACAAGGAGGAAAAACATAAGCCAAATGAGATTTTATTTTCATCTTGTTCTAAGTCTTGAGAGCTTGGGTTTTTGACCAATTTGAGAATGCTCTCTCTGGCCTCCACCAACCAGAAGATGCAAGTAATGGCTTCTATCTGGCAGCCAGCCCAATAGGCTGAGAATCTGAGACACAAAGGGACAAGCAGCATTCTCTCTGTCCCACTGTGCCAGCTCTCCCGAGAGTTTGTTAAGGGGTCCCAGTCCATAAGGGGCCTTTTTGTCTCAGCCTTCATTGTTTCAATTGTGCTGGAAGAGTTCCATTCCAGTAGCACCTGCCCAGTGTCACAGATCAGCAAGAGGGTCTGTGACTGGAGGTGTCTCGTGTTCTCAGGGAAACTGGAGACACAATTTTCACACCATTCTGAATGCCTGTGGTAATGAAGATCTTTGCTTTCTCAAGCTAACTCTTGGAGTGGACTTTCTGGATCTTGTGAGAGCTGCAACGCCTCCAGGGACGCCCCTTGTTTCCATGGTTAAGTCATAAAAAGGCTTATGGGTTTGAGTCGCTATTGAGATTAATATACCAAGGAAGATCCTATTCATCAACTTCTAGATCTGAAAAAACTTGTTTAGAGAACTCTCTTGCTAAACAATTGTTTTATTGGTACCCGTGGAATGATCACATTGAAAAGAGAACACAAAGGAGTGTAGCATCCAGCCTTAGGGACTCTCTTAACAAGATAAATTACAAAGTCCTTTTTACCTTCATTTTCAGAAGATCCTACCAGATTTAGAGAAGAGTTAGAAAGATCAGTGGCCATATGCAACCCCACTCACAGGAGTCTTCATTGGCTGCTCGGGGGTGTTCCTCCCTCTCATCATGATTGTACTGTAAGTCATAAGATAAGCCAGACAGCTCCCTAGGGAAACCCCTCTCACAGAGAAACAGATAACTGGAATTTCTCCCAGGCCCTCCTACACAAAATCAGGAAATGGATGAGCTGGAAGGTGATGTTCAGGGACTGATAGAAGTAATAATAGAGGCTTCCCCCCTAAAGTGAATTGGTCCAAGTTTGAATTTGTACACTCAAACAGAGAGCATATCAAGGCCTTCGTTGAATGCGTAATACAGACTTTACAAAGGCATAATGCATTCAACCCTGAAATTTCAGAATATAGGAATTTTTTTTTATTTCTATCTTAGTTGAAATGGAAATCTCCTCCCTGATATAAAGAAGTGATTGAAGATAATGTAGTTGGATGGGCAGGTCAGCCCCACGATATCATTCAGGCTCACCCAATTCCTTGAGGAATTGGAAACAACTGTGTCTTACAAATCTTTACAAAACCAGAAATGCAGTTCTACAAGCCATACAAAGTCCACCTATCCTTACCAATCCCAAAAGCTCCTCCTCTTCATCTCAAAATGCTTGTGGACATGTAAAAGATTGGGACATTGGAAACAGAATTGTCCTGCACTTAAGTAAAGGAAAAAATTAAATAGTAATGACCCTAGATATCTGATAATAGGCAAATACAGCCCAAAACTTCTTGGAGAAAACTTAGATACTTTCTCTGTGCCTTTGAGATGTACATTTTCTACCCTCATCTTCTCTAGGACCTGAGAGCCATCTCTTTGAAATCCAAACTTTAAGGAGATGATTCTCCTCAGAGGGGGAAAAGAAAGGAGCTATTTGGAAATTGGGCAAAGAAAAAAAAAAAGTGTCTTCTCTGCAAATATTGGTAAAAAAGCTTTAGCCATCTGAGTAGGTAAACTTATTCTATCTGCCAGAAGCACAATTTGGATTCAACTGTTTTTTTATAAACTAGTGAGTTTTGTATGATTGCACCTGATTCATAGCTAAAAGTTTATGATACTCATACGGTCTCTGTTTGCATCTGTCCGTATGTTTATGTAGGTCTATATATGTATGTTGTAGATGTGTGATATTTTTCTACCTCCAGATGGAATAGCCAGAAATAATTTGTAAAAGAGCTATTCAATTGGCTTAATAATATGTGCTTATATGAAATAAGTATTTCTAAACTCTCAGAAATACAGAAACTAACCCAAGTGTTTTCTAAGTTCATGTGATCTGGGAAAATATTCAGTAAATACAGGCTAGTTTAAGTAGGTTTACTTAAAATAGGCATGTCTTCAGAGTTGTCAGAATATAGATGTACAACTTTTATTCTACCTAGGTTCATTAGTCAAATAGGTTCATGTTATCTCTGTTACAGAATTTGTCAGCAAGAAAAATAACAGGATGATGGTTAACTTTGTTTAATGAAATTTTTAGGAGTAATCTAAATATGATTTTTAAGACAAGTGAATTAAATAGATGTAAGTGCAATGAACTTTTTAACAATTATGAAGTTTTATATCATATATCTACTTTAAAATAGCTTCCAAATCGTTTTGGTAACTTGAAACCTTAAATTTTTTCCAGGTTAAATGATGGAAATTCATTGAATATTTAGATCATTTTCAAATAATGTAAAATACTGAAACATTAATTACTAAATATAGTTTTATCTACTCTTGGCTTATTACAAAGAAACTAAACATATTCAGGTCTGAAAGTAAATGTCTTGTGTTACACTGAAAAATTGTACCATGAAGAAGGATATGCTTCTAAAAATTATGAAATGTATTAATACATTTGCCAATCTACATAATGTTGATATGTAGTAGTTCAAAATCTCTTTCTCCTTAGTTTTCAATAGAAATTAAAGTTGCAAAGGTTGGGGATTCTAATTAATGTGTGTAATTAAAACAAGTAGAAATAGTAAGGGAAACATCTCTATTTTCACAGAAAGTAAGATATGTTTTTGGTTAAGAAAATGTATGAGGTATGGAGATGCATTTTTGTTAAGGGAAAGAAAATAATTTTGTCCTGAAGTAAAACCGATTGTTTCAAAATTGCAAAGAGGAGAATAAAGGACAAATTAAATGGATATAGAAAGTTGGGAAGTGAGAAAGAAAGGGAACCTTGTGTAACTAAGCTGGCTAATATCAATAGTGTACTTGTATAAAACTATAATTTTCTTTCATGTGCTAAAAGGATTTTCTTGGACTGTTGGTCTGCTCTTGATAAAAGATTGTGAAAGGTTTTTCTTTACCTTTTAAGTCATCTGCCTAGAAAGCAAAGAGTTTGTTTTACTAAAATAATTTTATATGCTTCATGTTATCTTTACCATTAGATCTTTGATTACTTAAGAAACTCAAGTCTTCTACATATTAAGAGCTAAGTTTTGCTTACAACTATGTAATCTGTATTTGCTTTTAAAATATTTTTATTGTCACTTTGATTAAATAGGTAATTAAGTATTGTTTCACAATGATCTGTTATCCTATTTGGCCAAGTATCCAAAACCTTTGATATTTTTGACAAACTTCTAAAAATCAAATTCTAAATTAAGTCTTTTTGACCTTGAACTAGCTTGGAGTATTTCAGAGAACTGAACATCTATTTCTACAAAATCTCAAGATTTGTCTCTCCTTATATAAAGAGATATTAAACTAATTAGGCTCTTGTTAAATTGCATGGGAAGGGCGGCCAGATGGCTCAGTTGGTTAGAGTGTGATCTCTGAACAACAGAGTTGCCGGTTCAATTCTCATATGGGCCAGTCAGCTGCACCCTCCACAACTAGATTGAAGACAATGAACTGCCACTGAGCTGCCAGAGGGGCGGCCGGATAGCTCAGTTGGTTAGAGCGCAAGCTCTCAACAAGATTGCCGGTTCCCACATGGGATGGTGGGCTGTGCCCCCTACAACTAAGGATTGAAAACGGTGACTGGACTTGGAGCTGAGCTGCTCCCTCCACAGCTAGATTGAAGCACAATGACTTGGAGCTGATGGGCCCTAGAGAAACACACTGTTCCCCAATATTCCCCAATTAAAAAAAATATTTTTTAATGGAAATATTTTTTAAAAATTGCATGGGAAGCATTGACAAATAAGAGGTGACCCAAAAATTTCTTTAGGTTATATTTGTATGGATACATGTTATTAATATAAGTATTCCAGAAGTCATGAAATTCCTAGAAATCTGATATGTCCTGGTATGTTATCACTTGCAACTCTGGCTATTATCTTAAAATACATGTCACAGAAACAACCAAATTTCCTTGTTGATTGCATTCATTTTAAATTTTTTTTATCATTTACAGATATTATTGTTTTGCTTTTGCAAAAGTGTTTCCACAAAAGTGCGTCATCTTCAGGGAGATTTATGGAATGGGCTCTGAAAAGTACAGGTTTCTGATAACTATCAGATCAAACCATTGAACTGGGTAAGAATTAAACAGGAAAATTCTAAGGAAAAACTGATTCACAAAACTGCTAACACAAGATCAAGACCAACAAGAATTTATTATATGGGACCGAAGGAACTGATGAGGGTAATTATAATTTTTATAACTTTGTTTTGTTTTTCCAGATTTAAGGAAACCTTTTTCTTTTCTCTTAAGCTATCAGTGACTTAAGCAATTTCTACTAAGAATTTGGAAATTCTTAGTGAGCATTCTTATTTTCATGACAACATAGGAATTTGCATAAGTTCAATAAGAATCTGTTCTCCTTCTAACAGGACACAATTGGAAACACTGGCTATATTATCAAGACTTTGACTGGAATGTCATATTTGAGAATGTGCATAGAATCAGATATGACCAGTTTTAAGGAACCAAGGCTGACTTTAAAGCCAATAAATCCCCTTGGAAAAACCATCTGGTGTCTTGCAGCCTTACCAGGTAAGTTACAAGGGTCACTTCCTGGCAGGTGCAGGAACCTCAGGATATACTGGGACCTTGAGAAGAGAGGAAATAATCCCATTGTTTTGGTATTGCAGACAAAATCTGAGGGCAAGACCTTGGCTTCCGAGCCTCTGAGAGGCTTTTAAAAAGTCCAACCTGACACTCCTTAAGGAAAGTTCTGGCAAAGAGATTTAAGAGACTGTATATATAGTCAATCACTGTTCTTGCTGCAATTATGTAAATAATCAGGCCAATTTTACTGAGACTAGATTTATTTTGCAAACAAATTAGTTTTACTGTAATTATCTTTGGTAAAAATGGGGTGATTATAGAGAAAAAAAGCTTCCTTCAGTAAAAACTATACTGTACCTAGTGGATATCTGATTCTAGGCCTGTTGATTGTCTGAGATTTCATTATCTACCTGTAAACTGGACTGGATCCTGAATTGTAGTTTCTTCAAATAATCTAGCTATAACTCTTCAAACTAACATTTCCAATTATTTTCCCCACTCTTTTGACTTGGAGTCACTAAGAACAAATTGTATGAAATCCCTAGAAATCTGATGTAACCTGGTCTAATGTTATCATTTGTAATTCTAGTTATTATCTTAAAATGGATTTTACAGAAATAACCAAATTTCCTTGCTGAATTCTTATCAGATCTTTAACCATGGCCATTTTAAGATTTTTTGTCATTTACAGAAATTATTGTTTTGCTTTTGCTAAAGTGTTTCCCAAAGCCCTGCAAACTGAGTGTGAACAACTTGGTATAAATTTCAGTGAAATGGCCACAATGGCTCCTGTTCAAATACCATTCATGTCTGATGACATCGGAGACACTCAAATTGCAAAAGATGCTTCGTCTAAAAATCTTCTGACTGGTTGCCCTCATGACTCATACTGAGTTTGTAATTTGCTTCAACCATTAACCATTGTGGGGTTTTTTGTTTGTTTGTTTCGATAGAAATGCCTCTTATTAAGTACCTGATTGCTCGTGCCATATTGGCCTAACTTTGGTAGCCCACCTCCTAAAATGAGACACAACTATTTAACTGCACGGCTGACCTAGTCTCAAGACGAAGAGATTGGTTCAATAAAATAATACAGCCCATCTCTCAACTTAGCTTCTGGACTGTGAAACTCCTTTGAAATTTGAAATGTAGGACAGAAAGAGATCAGAATGTATACCATCCCAAAATACGCCTCTTTGGCATGAGGATTATTTTGAGCTGATTAATTTTTAAGAAAGAGCAGACACAGGAAAAGCTCTGAAAATGTAGAATTAATTACCCTTTGTGGGGGAAATTTACATTAACAAGAGAAATCTCTAGTTGTGTGTCTCCCTTTCTGTACCAGGAAGAGAAGGATCAGATTCTAAATCACGGGAAACTCTTATCACTGGAAAAGGTGCCTAACTTAAATCTGCATAACAACTTTACTCTTGTTTACTGTGCTTTTCATAACCTTCCATAACTGGCCTTCTGCCCTTTGCCCACCCCCTCCTCCAACACCTTTCTTTTGTCTTTAGCTGGAGATGGTATTTAAGGTGATGATGGCTTGGGCCACTTCTGGGAATGACTCAGTTTTCCTGGGTGTCTCCCATGTATACAGGAGGTGTGCATGTTATTAAACTTCTGGGGTTTTGTCCTCTTGTTAATCTCTTTTATTACAGGAAGGGGTCTCAGCCAAGAATCCAGAAGGTAAGGGTAAAATTATTTTTCTTCTCCTACAAGTACATTTAGAAAGTTTCTGAGTAGTTAACTGTTAAAGTTACAGCATTTTTCTTTTGAGGAGCAGAACCATAGCTCCTCAAAAACATGAGCTCTGTCGACTAGACAAAATAATTCTCTAGGTAGTCCACCAAAAGAGGCTTTATTTGGGGAAAGAAAAAGAAACAAAACCACCACAGCAGTGTGAGGACGCACACCTCTGGCCAGCCACCTATGTGCAAAAAGAAGTACCCCCTTCCCAAGATGGCCCCCTATATAAATCCCTCTCCCTGAAGTTGGAACCATAAAGTTTTAATAGGAAGTCAGAACTAGAGAGTAACAGGGAGCCCAGCTCCACCCATAGACCTCCCAGTTCTACGGTTAGTCATCTTAAGATGCCAGTTCACTTTTATCAGCTCAAAGAAACATAACTTAATCCAATGCTAATGGCAGAATGGTATATTCTTAGTCTCTTAAGAAAGGCACAGCATACATGGTTCAAGCAGCAAAACTGGTGGCCATCAAAATTTTGGCAGAAGTTACATTATATTTGTTAAACAAGTTGTACTTTTAGCCATTTCATCAGTTTACAAGGCATAGTCATATACATTGGAATACACACATACACTCTTTCCACCAGTACAACATATATGCTGTCTAGAGACCATGTACCTTATGTCAACTTTGGCTTCATGGTGAAACTGTAGTAAAACGAAATTAGATGCACTGACATAGTCGTTACTTAGAACCGACTGCTTTAAAAAAAAACTTTGGTGGCCTGTTAAAGACATCATACTTCAGCATGAAGAGAGAAAAACAATTAAAAATGCCTCAAAATCACAAGATTTAATAAAAAGCTTTAAAACTCAACTTTCTTTAAAAAAAAAAAAAAGTCACCCAAATTAATCCTAGAGGTCTCAAGGCATGATCTCTAGATTAACAGGCCCCCACCCCTCTGTTACATGATTTTTAGTATATGTGCTGCCGAAGCGAGCACAAGTTACATGATTTTTAAAATACACTTAAACTTAATTTTAAAAATAAACAGTAAATCACAGTGGCTTTATAAAATATCAAATTCAAAATGACAGTCTTACAGCCAAAAGTCAAAAGAAATATAAAAACAATTTTGGAATAAAGACTTTTAAAGTTTTGCTAAACTTAAATATCTTCCAGGCTCCATCACCCATCTCTGTGCCGGTGGCCTTGGTGCTGTCCAGTGGGCTGGGTCGGGTGATGTCAGAAGCACTCGGAAATAAACACAAGGGGCTTGCTTGCGAGTCCTGTCTTCTGGTTTTGGCGAGGCGTAGGCAGCAGTTTTTAAACTAGGTTGAATTCCCGCAGGTTTAGTTGTAGAATTGTGTCTTTCACAGCAGCGAACACAAAGCGGATGTTCTCTGTGTCTGTAGCACATGTGAAGTGGGAATAGATAACTTTCTCTTTGTCAGGATTCTGATCTTGATAAAGCTTCAGGATAAAGTCTCTGGCAGCTTTGACATCCTGCTTTGGTCCTGGTCATGGGAGCAGGGAGAGGAATAAAGAAGAGAGATATGAACTCACCACCAAATCCTCCCGAAAATCATTTTCAATGTACTCTTATTCTTATTTGGGGTGCTTCTTTGAGCTCTTATTTCTAGGGGCATGATTTTTATTATATCTCATTATGAACCTGTAGAACAGTAAAGTGTCTACTAACATCTGCAAATTGTACTTTAAGGCAATTTGTTGAAAAATTGTGACCCAATTTAATTTTCTGATTTGGACATTTAAAAAAAACCACACTTTTATTTATTTTTATTTTAACTGTTTTTCCAGGACCCATCAGCTCCAAGTCAAGTAGTTGTTTCAATCTAGTTGTGGAGGGCGCAGCTCACAGTGACCCATGTGGGGATCGAACCGGCAACCCTGGTGTTATAAGCATCGTGCTCTAACCAACTGAGCTAACCGACCACCCCGAATTTGGACCACTTTTGAAAAGAGGTAATTCTTATTAACTCAGGCAGACAGAAGTGGACTAGGAGAGGGAAAAGGAAGAATATGGGACTAACGTTATTAGGCACCCAAGTCTGCTTTTCAAGTTTGTGGGCTGTATACTACGTGGCCAATACGTAAAAGGAGAGTGCTGACACACTGCTCCTCTGACTATCAATGTGAAACTTAATTATATTTGAGACCTCCAGTATCAGAAGTAATTAGCAATAGGGCATAAACTCTCCTTTGTATCTGTCATGTATATAAGGAACCTCAGTGTCTACCCTGTGTCTGGGAAAGGGGGCTGCCACACTTTAACCTACACCTAAGAAGTGCCAGGTGCTCTGACCAGCACCAAGAATGCAAAGATAAGTCTGGCACAGTCTCTGCCCTCAGGAGCTGACTGGGAGAGGGCTGAGTGAGCAGACAATGCTATAGTGACGAAGGCCAAGAGCATGGTGAGCCCCGCGGGGCAGCCAAGAGAGCAGGGGGTGAGGGTCAGAAGAACTTCCCAAAGGAGAGGGTGCCTGAGCTGGGTCTTGACAAACAAAGTGAGTTAGCAAAAGGAATTGCCAGTTGTATTCCAGGCACCAGGAGAGACATGTGTGGGGACTGAGGCGAAAGCACACAGTAATGTGACTGAGCTTCTGTGAGAAAGTCTGTTCTAGACAGACTGGGGAGGCTCCTATGAGCTCGTTACGAACTAATTTCAGCAAGGTCAACAAGATGAAACTTACCTGTGTATTCTGGAAAATAGCTAATTAGATGAGAGTACATGATTTTTTCTTCCAAAAGATCCTTCTTGTTTAAGAACAAAATTACAGATGAGTTCAGAAACCAGGGGTAGGTGATAATGGTTTTAAATAAGGCTTTGCTCTCTTCCATGCGGTTCTAAGAGAGAAACAAGGGACTTAAGGTTAACTAGACAGAAAAGCCATGCTTTGGAAGCAACATACCAAATCACTGGTTCCATCCATCTGTGTCCCTCTCAGCCAGCTCCAGTCTCGGCGTCACTGTCCTTGCCATAGCTGGTGAAAATGTGGCCACCTCAGGGCACCAGGCTTCCTGCTTCCATTTCCACTTTCTGGATCTCCTATATCACCCAACTCTTCTCTAGCCCCAAACTAACAAGTAAGGATATAAGACTTTTGTGCAGCTTGAAACAAGAAGGGTCATAGCCGTATTTGACAAGTTTTCTGTGTAGAATTGTTGGGATTACCAAGAGGGGCAAGTTCACAGCTTCCGACCTGAGACACCCACGCTACTGGGTGTGGGCCTCCAGACTGTGCGTCAGGAGTCATGTGACGACAAGGGAAAATAGAGCCCTTCAGCAGGGTCGCCTCCTTGGACACTAGCAGGGAAGGGAACTGGCCTTACTGAGCACTGACCCTCTGCCAGGCCTTATCGGCGGGCAATACAGGCAAGCTCCACAAGGGGAACAGAGCCCCCATTTTAGGGATGAGCATTCTATATTGTTCATGAAATTTAAATAGTTTCCCAAGGCCGTACAATAGTAGGATCTAGTGGAAATTATGCAGAAGGACAGTAACATTTCTGAGCATTAGACACTGGCAAGAAAATATCAAATGTTCCTAATTTATGATGGGCAGACAGGCACATACAGAGCTCACCTGATGACAATAAATGTTCGAGAGTATTCTGCTCTCTTAAGTATTTCTAGGAGGAAAGAAACAAGAACTTCCCTTTAGGGAGGGAAGTGGTCGGACTGAAAAACATCAAAGCCCAAAGGGACATGCCATCAATCTCTAATTCCTACAACTCCCAGACACATGGGTTCATTCTCTTGCTGAGTACCATTTTGGGGCCTAAGATCTGGAATTTATTATCAGAGAGGTAACCCCTCACTTGCTTTTAAAGCTTCTTTAAAATTTATTATGATCTTATCAATAATGATGTCCAAGGAAATACAGTATATGAAAAAACAATTCCTATACAGCATAGTAAATGTATCCATGTATCCAACACATATCCACAACCAGGAGGGAAAACTGGAGTGGCAACCACAATTTTTCTACAAATACCTTGTGATTTCTTTTTTTCTTTTTTTTTTTTTTCTTTTTTTTTTAGGAGAAGAAAAAATATTTCATGTCTTAGCACATCAGGCTGATGTACTTGTCCCTGCACACCTGACTAATCTTTTAAGTTTCCTGACAAACATCGTAAGTAATTCCTGAGACAAATTTGTAGCTAATTTTTCCTATTGATAACTCGAGGCCTTTCCTTTTTAAAAAGGTTTCTCTATTGGAAGAGCTGAGTGGCAGCCAAGATTTCTATTCTCCTTTGCACAGTGACACTAGTAAAGGGGTTAATCCTCCATTAATTAGCTAATGTTACTATGCTCCTCAGAGAAAAGTCTGGTCTCCAGAAAAACAAGGTACAGTTTGTTCATAGTTATTGCCTAATCCTGGACAGAGTTCCTTATTGATTTACTTTCATGCCCGAGAAGCAAGAGACATTTTTCTAAAAGGTCAAGGGGTCTTGTGAAGGGTAGGGGGAAGGATGAGGGTATCCCACAGAAAATACCCCCAACCTCACAAAGAAGTGACTGTGAGGGTTCATGTCATTTTCCAGGCAGACCCAGCTATTGGAGTGTGACCCAGCCGCACTATGGCAACTCTACAGAGGACACTGAATGCCTGATGGGGGTGGATCGTCCCCGTTGCCCTGAGCAAGCCCCTTCTAGGGTAAGCAAAGGGCAGATGCCATCCAAGAACAGCAACTGGCACCACTCCCCATGCCAACTCAGCTAGGAAGCTAATGTGGGAGTGCAGTGGGTCATGGAGGTTGGGAAGCCCATTCTCAGGTAAGTTTATTAGAAATAGCATTGCTAAACTCTGGCTATTCATTAGTATACGGGGGGCGGGGGAGGCTTGAAAAAGACACCCCCAACTCAAACCCAGGAATATGAATCTCGACTGGGGGGGGGGTCCAAAAAGGTGGTATTTTTTAAGAACTCCCCAGGATTTCAATATGCAGCCAAAGCTAAGAACCAGTGCTTCTCAGTGGCTCCACCCTTGGCAGCACATTACGTTAGATCCCAGCCTCGGGCTGCACACACCACCAATTAAATCAAGCTCGGGTTGGCCCCAGGAGATAGCTTTTTCTTTAAGGTCTCAAGGAATTCCAGCACATCCACATTTGAAAATCAGGTTTCCAGGTCAAGATGATTCTCACACTTGCAGGTTTATGTGAATTACCTGGGATCTTGTTAAACACAGATTCTCATGTATTCGGTCTGGGTTGATTCAGTAGCTCTACATGTCTAACAAGCACCCAGGTAATATCTATACTGCTAGGCCAGACTTCACTTTGAGAAGCAAGGTGATTGAACCTCAGAGTCTCGTGCCAGAGCTGGCTGGCATCTGGCAAGCTGCAGACATAGGCCTCTGTCTTCCACAACTAAGCAGACTTCCCACCCAGCATACCTCATTGTCACCCTCAGCCAGGACCTGGTCATATTCACTCAGGGCAACCAAAAAGATAATGGACGTGACGCTCTCAAAGCAGTGGATCCACTTCCGTCTTTCGGAGCGCTGGCCTCCAACATCGACCATCCTGTTCAAAGAAACTCAGATTACTCAAAAGCTGGAACTCATAACTCTGGAGAAAAGGGACGTGAATCATTCTGTCATGGAAATCAGCACTCTTTAGGGTCCTCAATAATTTTTAAGAGTGAGAAGGGGTCCAATGTTTAAAATGTTGGAGCACCGCTGCTTTGGGCAAGGAGGAACCACTGGAAGTTTCCTAGCAAAGGAAGCACAGAATGTAAGTGAAGTTACTGAAAACAGATGCTAAGGTCACTCAGGTGGACCCTGCTGAGGACACTGGTTAGGAGGCTGTTGCAATAGTCCTGCAGGAAGCGCAAGCGTCCACCTGGGCGCTGCGGTACACACTGTAGTGCCAGGACACCAGCCACCAAGGGGCAGGAAGGTAGGCAGTCCTCCAAGGCCACTCAGCTTTCTCCAGGCCTTTGCCCCTTCCTGTTTTTATGGCTCCTCTCATTTATCCACAGATCCTTTCTCCATTAGGTGGCTGCCGCCCTTTCTTCCCCATAAATATCTGTAAGTGCCATCTGTCCAATATGGAAATCCAAAGTGTCTGTGGGAAAAATTTCAGGGACTCAGAGCCAAAGGACTGTCACAAGCTCGAATGCTACAGGGGTCAGGCAGTCTATGAAAATGAGTCAGGTGGCCCTGTGCAAAGTAGAAAAGCATGCACTTCAAGAGTGCTAGGGGCCCTGTCTGAAGGGATGACTGCTACCCAACTGTAGTCAACCACTGAGGGACAAAAAAGCAGGCTCTCTACGACCAGGTCCTCAAACTTTTCAAGAGAGACTAGATGTTGTTCGTGAAATTTTTAAATATTGGCTCTAAAGTGTTTTAGAACACTAGGTGGGCCAAAGAGAATACATCTGTGGACCAGACACAGGTTTCAGAAGTTGCAAGCTGCATTGATTCTGAAAAGGTTTAGATAAATTCATGGGCACACAGCACAGGAGATGTGCTCACAAAGATGCAGATTTTCCAGGGGCTCAACCACAGGGCTCTGCCAATGCCACACTGCTCGAAAAGCACTGGGATGTAATAGGGTTTTCAGACAGAACCTGGACATGGCAGGATTGGATTTGTGTTGTCTCAACTAGAAAAGCATGTGTAATAACTTATTAGGGGGAACACAGGCACTAGTGGATATAAAAGTGCTTTTTGATCCCATAGAAAAGCATTATGAAACTAGTATTATGAAACTGTCTTAATCTGGAAGTGAGAGCAAATGGTGAGAATCATCTTCAGGAAATTGCAAATTGTACTTAGTGCTTAGACCTATTTTTTTCAATGAGTAAAACTGATAAAAATCATTTTTTTTAAATGGGAGCGTGGGACACTTGGCACTACAAGATTTCAACACCATTGTTTTAGTTTAGTCCAGTGGAATAGTGCTTCTCAAACTATCTGTGGTGAAGTACTAAGTTTTTGTTTGGGCTTTATTTTGTTTGCTTTTCCAGTCTAATGTTTTTATTAAAAATATATTTAAATAAATAAATAGAAAAATTCAATTAAAAATATATGAAATTTAAGTCCTCAGTTTTCTAAACATTAGATTTAATAAACCTTATGTAATATTTAAATAAATAAATCAGAAAAACATCAGAGGGTGAAAAACATAATTTAAAAAATTAAATGCATAGATTTTTGAAAGTATGCCAATAGATGGATAATTTAGAAAATCATTATTACATACATAACATTTTCTTGTCAGAAGTGAAATAAAGATTTCTCATGTTGAATATGAAACACTGTATATCAATATTAAAGTTTTGACACAATAAAAAAAAGTGCTTTGCAATTTGCAGTGCCATGCATATGTACCATATTATTCATTTGCCATAATTAAATGTAATGAAGATTTACTTACGTCATCCTAAAAATACTTCCTATATTTATATGTGGAAATTCATACTTTTTTACACAGCTGTAAAATAGTTTATATATACATTATCTTGCATAATTTTCAATACACATTTTGGATTAATTCTTAGTTGTTTTGTTTTGTTTTTCCAGGATAAACCGTGTGATGGAGAGGGCCATATTGCCCCAAAAGATATAACCCCTTTTAGGAATAACACATTCAAGAATCCTTATGGGGACTTCCAAGCCTGGACAAACAGATTCTTAATGGACGATGTCAGGGAGACATTCTTACCGAAAGATGATATTTTCCAAGTCAAACGGATACTCGATGATGCCGGTTGTAGGTACTCGAACACGAAGTATGTCTTGCTCCGTTGGCACGAACGACAGCGTGGAGATACGGTCAATGTCAGTTAGATAACTGTAACATTAGAGGACAAGAGACTGAGGCTCAATTTAGAGAAGGGAGAAGTGTCTCACACTCCAGGGACCCACTCAGATTCCAGGTTCCATCAGTGACTTTGAGAGCCAACACGCCAGCTCTCCTCCAACTGTTTTGTAGAGAATATGGATCAGAAGGTTCATGAGCCTTCTGGGAAGTCTGTACATCACTCCATCTCTCCTGATTCTAAGCTCATCACTATCTGGCCAGGGAGAGAGACAGCGGGGCAGGAAGGAATAGGATATTGGACTCTGCTCTCTGATCTCTCACCTGTCCTCATTCCCCTCTCACACTCAGCCTCATCCAAGAACATTATAGAATGTAGATGCCGTTCTTGAACACTTTTCTCAGTGAAGTAGAGTTTCTAAGAAAATATAAAGGCACAAAACAGGCTAACGGCAAGTTCTTTCAAAAGTAACAAGACAACGTTTTTCTGTTACACTGGGAAATTAAACATCTAAAATAAACCAAAACTTGTCTTGGATTATTTTTGGCCATATGTTAAAGCCCTGAGCTTAAAACATACCCCTTTTCTGTGGTAAAACAAGAGGACACTTTTGTTAAAGCCTTTATAAAAGGCATTTGGGGGTAAAATAACTAACTCAGGCCCTGGCCAATGACCGAGTTCTGAGCCCCTGCAAACTGAGGCTGGCCCTGCCTTCTTCCTACACAGGCAGAGCCTACCTCGTCCTGAGCAGGTGCTATGAAGGAGAGCCAAGACGTAACAGGCTACCACTATTCATTGTGCAGCTCACAGCACAGGAAGCAAACCCCTGCAGCAGCCTTCTGAGACCCACTCCCTGTGCCCCATACGTGACTCAAAGGCTTATAACCATTGACTTCTGTGTGTGACTTTGTTTTTCGCTTATGCTTATCTCATTCCACCAAGCTGTATACTCCTTGACGCTAGACAGCACTGGTTTCACCTCCCACCCTTACCACAGTGCCTAGTCCACAGCAGGCACACATCAAATTTTTGTGAAATAAATGCCTGTCCAAAGAAGCAGACATGACTAGCAGAGTAGATGACAGCCACTGACCTGGACCAAGGAAATGTACCGGTGTCTTCAGTCTCACCAGTGGGACAACTGTCTGGGTTTATTTTCTCTGATGCAGCTCTGTCTACCCCCCTGCCACTTCCCACATTCCTCTCGAGCTTGCCCCAGGTTTCAGGGCTCCATTGAATTTTACAGCAGTTCCAGTGGGCCTTTTCCAAATGGATCTACATCAAGAGCCCCAGCCACTCCCCAGGGCCTTCACAGAAGCAAATGACATTAGGCCATCTCAGGGAAGGGCCAGGGATGCCTTGGCCGACGGGAGGGCTGTCCCTGACTCCCCAGCTGTCAAAGGCAGTCTGCTCTCCCCCTTGGGACACTGCCTCCCTTCCTTCCGGCTCTTTTCTGTGTCATCCAACACGTTAATGGGACTTCTTTTATTTCCTTTTCCTGCTTTGCACTTAAATGTTCCTGAGCTCAGATGGGTTGTGCCAACCTAGATTAATGGGTTAAACACTCAGCCTGGCACAGATGCCCAAGGAAACAGATAAAATTCTGGTTTCCTTTCCTGCCTACTGTCTTATTAGATAGTGGGGTAAATCACCCACCCATGCCAGCACCTGAAGGGAAGGAGACATCTCTGGAAAGGATTTCATGGCCCTCAGAAGATGGAAGATGACACGGGCCAAGGGGGAAAGAGCTGAGCTGTGGAAGCAGGAAGCAACCCCTCTTCAAGGACCCATGATTAAACTATTTGCCCAGTGATCAGGCTGACAGAGGAATTGCCTCAGGAAATTCTTAAGTATATGAAATTCTGTGATCTCACTGGGATAGTTTGCATGCAGAACCATTTTATTTCTTTTACCCTGAAGATAACTTATTTAAAACTAGAGCTTTAGAGATCCAAAATACAGTGTATAGGCCTTTGCAAGTTGTTGGTAAACAAAGGGCTCCGGGACTGAGCATCTTGTGTGCTGGGCCACTAGAGGGCAGCACAAGACCGGCCTTTGGAGGGCCTAGTGCATTGCAGCCTGAACTCTGATTTTAGATTTTAGAGTAGTTGAACCTGGCATCTACTGATCAGGAAACCAGAAGACAGAGGGATAGGGAGAGGAGGAAAATGGAAGCCAGAAGCTGATATAGTTCTTATTTAAATCAGATCATTTCAGTACCCCAAATGAAATCAGTTCCACCAAGAGAACCCCACCTTTGATTTAGACTCTAATTGAAAGGGAAGGAGGTTTAGGGCATGATGAGGAAAGGCAGGTAAAGCAAGTAGAGATCTGCGATACAGAAGGGGACTGAAGGTTTTAGGAGGTGGGAAGAGACACACCAAGAAGTAAGAGAGGAAACAGACGAGCGGAAGGGAGGTAGTCTTGTTGCTGAGCTAGAAGCAGCCCCTACACATGCTTTGAAGTACACGTAGCATGCTGGACTGAAAGCCCTTTGGGCAGCCACGCCCAGGGCTCTGTACTCACTATTTGGCAGAGTCTGACAGCTGGTATTCCCTCCTCCTGTCGTAACACTCCTGGATGCCTGGGTCCAGCCAGAGCTGCTTGATGGCTTCTGCCTGATCCCTAGGGAGCGCACAGACCTTGTCTACTTCCACTTCTCTGATTAGCTGAGCATTTTCCTACTCAAAGGAAAGAGAACCTTTCATTAGGCAAAGGAAAGGAAGCCAACCCATTGGTGATAAGACTTGCCCTGGTTCGTGGATCAGGGACGATCTCGCTAGGAGCTGGGATGTGGTAGGTGGTCCCCTCAGCTGCAGCCACGTTGAGTGGAGACGATGTGTCTGTGTAACTCAGTGGAGAGAACTCCTGAACCCAACACCTGTGGCTTTCGGCCCCAGCAGTACTCAGGGGCCAGTTTCACCAGCATTCAACACCCACTCGTGACTAGAGGAACACTGGAATGACCATCATAGTACTAAGAAACTTTTCTTCCTCGTTAATATGCTATCGTTTGAATCTCTGCATAGCTAATGGAGCAATTTAAAAATAACCAGTTATTATTGTCAGTGAGATACCAAGGGGGAGAAAGCAGAAGTGGGTGGAAGCAATAAGGGAGTGCATTGTCTTTAGAGGATTGAAAAACAATAGTAACACCAACTAATCGCCCGTCTGCTTTCTTTTTCCTCTTTCCTTCATTAAAAAAAAAAAATTAATTACTTTTTTAGAGCAGTTTTAGATTTACAGCAAAACCGAGCAGAAAGTACATAGAGTTCTAATACACTATTATTTTTATTATCCTGTGTCACTGATAAAACTCCCACTGGGAGAACCACTTCCATTACAACCCTACCCGCATGCCACTGCTTGCTATACTGTTATTTATATTACCATCATTATTAAATAATTATTGCACTAATGCTATTGCCCTATTATTGCAGTAATTAGGATCATTATTACTGCAATTATTACTATTATCACAGTTACTATCTATTACCCACTTAGTATGTGCCAAGGATTCTACATCCATTATCTCATTTAATCAACGGAAGGCTAGCACAAGACCAGAAATCTTTCCAAACCTTAGCAAATAAAAATGATAAGGTTGGTCTGTATCCACAACGTGTCCATGTGCTGATCCCACAGACTCAGCATCCTATCCTTGGCTGCAAGTTGCAGCAGACGAGAATCCTGCCGAGAAAGACAGAAGCCCAGCCCCTTCTTCGCTCTGCCATCTTGCCACACGTCACAGCAGCTACATCATGCAGAGCTGGCTATTCACTGGCAGCTGTGAGTCAGCACAGCATCCATTTGGCAGCTGTGATGTCCTCGAGTATATGTGGTACCCCCTGAAAAGTTGCTCTTACTTGCATTGCTCATTCTCTTAACAGTCCAACAGGGAGCCAGAGAACAGGGAGATCTCCTAGATTCACCTGCCTCCAGCACAACCAAGGGCTGTGATGACATCACCATAACTTTGCCCCACATCCATCACAAGAGTGGATAAAAACTCTTCCCCTAGACTGCAGGATGCTCAGGCAGGTAGATTCTGAAACAAGATCAAGGTAGAACGGGTTAGTGGGAAGTACCCTGGAAGGGTAATCGGGGCCCTGAGTTCGAATTAGTGCAGTTAGGACCTTTAAGAACCCTAACAAGTCACCTGCCTCAGCATCCTCATGGGTAAAAGGAGACAGTGATTTTCAGAAGAACCCAAGTGTAAGTAGAATTAGTCTTATTATTGTAACAGATGACTAATAAATATTTCTTGTTTGCAAAACAGGACACATTGATAGCCCTTAAACTATGATTTCTAACCTGCCCACTAGCACATTTTGTATTGTGTCCTATTCAGCCAGAGAGAATGATAAATGGAGAACCTGGGCAGTATTTATATGGAGCAGAAGGGCTGTCTCCCACTTCCTCCCCTCTTCTCAGCACCCTCCCTTCTCCCAAAGGGATCAGATGGTCTCTTCTCCCCCTGTGCTTAGCTCTACCCTCTAAATTTAAAGTATGTGCTTTCCTCTCTGTCTTCCTGACAAGTTAGGAAATGCCGTGAGGGCAGAGCCAATGTCTTATTGGTCCTTATATCCCAGAACCTAGCACAGTGTCTGGCAAATAACAGGTACCCATCTATTGATGCAGGGTTCCAATAAACATGTGCACCACTCATAAAAATGTACCTGAAAGAAAAATCACAAGGAAATAACAGCAAAAGATGCTAGGGCAGGATAGAAGCCTCTGGTCATGGTGTTTGCACAAGGAGCTAGAGGATAGGAAAGTCTCTCAGAGGAGGAAATGCTCCGGTGACGCTTGGCCAATCTGTCTTCCTCTCTCTGCCTCTGGTGGAAGCCAGCATCTTTGCGTTTTAGGTGCCTGCTTCTTATTCTGCTCTCCTAAATGTAACTATTAAATTCAGCTTAACTGCTAAGAGGTAGCACTGTGAGAATCGCCAGGGATGTTACAAATATTTCTGCCTCTTCTCCTCACAAATACTATGTAGGATTGTACTCCATGGTGCATGAAATGTGGAAGCAACATTTGTCTCTTTTAGGAAGAAACTTGAGTCACTCAGGAAGCCTGGCTGATGGAGGCTGAATTTTGTCTCATGACAATCACCACAGCAGGTGAAAGGGAATGTGGTAACTGACTCACTAGCTCTTTAATGAGCAGAGAGACCTCCTAATACACGATATTACATATGTAGCATGAGTGAGAAATCAATTTTTATTGTGTAAGCTGAACTTCGGTGGCAGTTTGTTACTGCAGCATAACCTGCTCCATCCTGACTGACACATGTTGCAATGGGTAAACCCAGCATCTGGCTCTTCCAGGCATTAGAAAAAGTGGATCCCAGTGAAATATCACAGAGGAATGCAGCCTTCTACGTAGGCTGCTGGGGCATGGAATTTGGGGAAAGACATAGACCTAAACTTTCAGGTAACCAGGGGAGCTCAGCCAGGAGAGAAAGACATTTTGTCTGTTCAGCCAAGTGAGAGGACTTCGTAGGGAATCTGGCTTGATGGAAGAGGGGAACTCAGGCTCCTTGGAAACCCAACAGTAGAACGGGTTTGGATCAGACTGAACTCAAGTATTCCAAGTTTAGAGGTCTCCTGGTTAGTAGCTCTCCCACCTGTCAAGATCATTTTCTTAAACTTCTGATTTTGAAATAATTTAAGACTTGTGAAAGTGTGGGGAAAATAGTATAAGAGTTCTTCTGTGCCTTTCAAGATTGCCCAAATATTAACAGTTTACTACCTTGATTTATCATTCATCCCCTCTCCTTCCAAGTGTATGCACGCGCGCACACACACACACACACACACACACACACTTTTCTCAAAGTATTTGAGAGGGAGTTGCAGATACTATGCCTCTTTATCTCTAAAGTTTTCAATGTGATTTCCTAAAAAACAAGGACATTCGCTTATATAATCACAGTACAAAGATCAAAATCTGGAAATTAACACTGACACACTATTATAATCTAATCTTCAGACCTCATCCAAAATTTGCCATTTATCCTATTAATGTCCTTTACCTGCCCAATCAAGGGTCACATAATGCATTTAGTTGTCTATTTAGTCTCCCTTTATCTGAAAGTTTCTGCAGTCAGAGAAGTCACTTCTGTCACTCTGGTCAAGAATGGCCTGACAAGGATATGCTCTTTAGTCACACGTCATCATGAGGATGGCTGCTAGATGGCACAGCCATCCCCAGCGAACATTCCGGGGACAAATACTATGAAGGGTAGGGAGGAACGAAGAAGAGAGCGACCTGTTTTTTTATATAAATTTTATCGAAATACGATATGAATGACTATATAGCAGGCCCTCGAATAATGTTCTTAAACATCATTTCGTTGGAAAGTTGATGAGATGCCACAGGAACTTCACTCTTGTTTACACGAATTAACCTATAGTAAAACTGGTTTTGTTATATGTAGTTTCGCTTGAAGTCACGGAACCTAAGGACACCATCAAGTGAGGACTTACTGTAAGCTGTTAACAATGTCTGTGTGTTACAAAAAGTGGGGCATTGTGCATATTTTTCTCTAGCTTATCTAAATAGTTTCATACACAGGAGCATGAGCATTTTGAGAAGCTGTTCAAACTAACTCTACGGTGCCACCTTCTAAGAGCAGGGGGCCCTGACGCGAAGTAGGAACAGTTTTGTGTCATTTAAGACTGGCTTCTTCATCTCAGGGAAAGAGGGGAAGAAAAGCTGGAAGAGGTACAGCTTTTGGAAATGCTGTGACTTGGGGAGGCGACATGCTGAGTCTGAGGTGGCTGCCATCTAAGTAGAGATGTCCAGGAAGCAGGTGAGTAAAATGGGTCTGCCGTTCAAGGGACAGTCCTATGCCAGAGGAGCATATTGTATTGAAAAGAAACAAAAACCACCAAGGAGTAAATATTGCAGGAGCAAATTCAGCAGATACAGAAACCTGACCAGTTTTCTCAAACACAGAACTCATAGCTGGCTTTTCCTCTTTTCCTTTCTCAAAAAAACCCCACCATTTTCACTGCTCTGAAGGAGAAACACGGAAAACAGATGTCCTACATGTATGCTTCACTCAGAAAGTCCCAGGGTGACAGTGAAAGGAGCTGCTCATGAAGTGGCACCTTGCTGGTTTCACACATGGATCCTCGGCTGCCTGGGTGACAGACCCTGTCGAGCCCAGCAAGCCCATCTGGCTGGAATCCAGAGCCCAGTGGGCAGCCCAGTTCTCCAGCAGATCCTGGCCCTGAAAGCCCTCTACACCATTAACCACCCAGGACTACACGGCCCAGAGCTTTTCTCCAAGACTGACTTTCTCACTGACTGGGGAAGATTCTTCCCTTAGTCAGGGAGCCAGAGTTCTTGTTCTTGCATCAGATATTTAAGCATTTTCATTAAAATCTACATTCATTATCATATTCTAGATGATAAAAACCTAATTTAACAATATGTCAAGTATCTACTGTCATACGTAATACCTATGAACCTCACAAGTTTTGTGAAAACAAGTGAGGTTAAAATGAAACCTGTGATTGAAAATGAAAGTTCCCTGTAACATAGTATTTCTGAATTTTATACAATCACCCCTACTTACTTTAACATCTACATCAAGATCTAGAATTACACTACCTATCCTATTAAACAAAAATTATAAACAAAAATTACAGTGCTCCATGAACATCAGCTTTTAAGGCATCTTCAATATTAAAAAGAAAAATGCCAGTCAACTATACTAGAGAAAGGAGCTTTTTCTCCAGAAAAGAATGAGGAACTTCTGCTTCTGGTAAAGAAAAACTAGGAAATTTGGATCAACTCTCCCACTAAGGACAGCTAGAAATGGTGGACATAATATTTTCATAAAATATAAGAAAACTAATGAAAAAGTAAATAATTGGTGGGCCAGAATATAGGAAAAAATGGTATGCAAGGAGTTGAACCCAGCACTTGGGAAGCCTTTCTCTCTGGGGTCTGCTTATTCTGGAAGGGGCAGTGGGAGGTAGGGTAGCTCCTCTGTCAACATCATGGGGCTAAGGTGACAGGGATTGAAGTGTAAGGGTTAGCAAGAGCAAAAGCCCCTGGGAAGCCCTCTGGCTCTGGGTTGGGATACCAAAGAGCAGCCCTTTGGGGGTTGCAACTCATCTTGAAATCATTATAATTTCAGAATTGAATATCCCCAGATACCTGGCAGAAGAAAAGGAAATTCCCTTTTGGAGTTTGGACGATAACATCTTCCTCACCCTCAAATTACTGTGTCATGTGTGTCTGGCACACCAACAAAAATAACCAAGCTTAAAAAGACAACGTCAAAAAAAAAAGGCAACAACTAAAAAGATAGAAAAAGATATACCATGCAAACCCTAACCCAAAGGAAGCTGGAATCTCTCTATTAACATAAAAGTAGACTTGAAGGTTTATTTATCAATAATACCTCAATAAAGCTGAAAACAGTAGACTTTAAGGTTAAAATAACTAGAGATGGGGATAATTCAAATGACAAAAAGGTTCAGAAAGACATCTTAGTTCTAAAGTTCTATGCAGTTAATAACATAGGCTCAAAATATAGAGAGCAAGATTTCTTAGATCTAAATAGCAAAATAGACAAATCTTCATCTTGCAGGAAATGTTAACCTACCTCTCTCATAACTGACAGAATAAAGAAACACAAAATTCAGTGGCGATATAGACAATTCAAACCTCATAATCAACAAATTGGACCTTATGGACACACGTAGAGCCCTAGATTCAAAATAACTATAGAATATTTACTGTTTGCAAATACATCTATTAATAGAATATTTACAAAAGCGACCATTTACTTAAGGTTTCATTATTAAGGTTTCCAGCTTCTTTTGATGAGATTCCAGATTCTTTAGGGGCACACCATTGGCCACCATGACACCAGCCCACCCCACTCATTATGCAGACATTTAAATATTCGATCGCTGGTCTAAAGCTATGAGATTTCTCCTTGTAGAAAGGCAATCTTCCACTATACTCAAGGAAAGTAAGCTTTTCTAACCAAATCCAAGATTCAAAAAACAAAATCTTTATTTCTACTCCAATATGTGTCCTCCTCATCTTTTCTCCAACAAAAATAAGTAACAGAATTCACTGGCCACCAAGTGTTGGCATGAAAGGCCAAGTTACTTTATCTTTTCCTGTCAGTCAAAACCTAAGTAGGTTTCACTAAAAAGATTCTTTCCAAAGGCTCCTGCAATAAATTACTTTGGCACAAACATCTGCAGCCACACTGAGTGTTAATAATGCAATTGAGAGATGGAACCTGTGGCCTTGAACTGTGTCAACTTGGCTAAGCTGTAATGACATTTCCCAGAACTTCCTTCCCTGTCGTATACTTCTGGGTTAGGGTTTGAGATAAAAGAAACTTTTCTTTTGTTTTTTACATATAGGGAATTTCTTTTTCACATTTTAGTTTTTATTTTATTTCCCCCCTCCCCGTCTTATTGAAATAATTGACATGCATCACTATATAAATTTAAGGCATACAGAGTGATGGTTTGATTTACATATATTGTGAAATGACTACCATCTTCTCTAATATCCATCTTCTCACACAAGAGAAATTTGAAAGCGATTGGGGAATCAGATGTGACTGGGAAGTATTTTGCTAAGCCACCGAAATTTTGGTGACTTATTATAGAGGCTATCATGTTTTACTTTACACACACACACACACACACACACACACACACGAACAATGTTAGGATGGGGGGGTCCTAAGCTAGCTCAATGTAACCCATTTTAACCAGCACAGAGATGAACCATTGTACTGAAGGTACCAGACCACACTTGGGTACAAGGGTTAGTGTGTTTCACGTATAATTTTATTAAAAAGCACTTATCTCCGGTCTCATTTTTTGTCTCCCACATCCTACCTCCCAGGGGTTCCCCCCTCAAGGTTCCAGTTTCTCACACCCAAACTGCACTGCCACTTCCTATACACACACTTTCTAAGAGCGTGAGCACCCAAATCTCCTCATTCCCCTTCTCTCTAATCAAAAACCATGGATTTACCAGGCAGGAGGCAGACAGCTGTGGAGAGAAGGGCTCTGAGCTCTTATGTTTTAGTTTCTTTTCTTTATCCTTATCTGAGCCCAAACATGGTATTATTAGAGAGGGTAGGCTAACGACCCCCAAATTTCAGTGCTTTAACAACACACACAGGTTTATTTTACACTCCTTCTTGGTCAATATGAGCTGAGGGTGGAGGTGGAGAGGACTCTGCTCCATACAGTTATCCAGAGACCCAGGCTCCCCATCAAGTGGCTTTGCCAACTCCCAGGGCCCTGGAGTCCTGCACTGGATTATCTGCACTCAGCAGATGAAGGAGGAGAGCATGGAGCAGTAGGCTGGATGTTTTACCCTCCAGGTCTGAACATGGTGGACTTAATTTCTGAACATACAGTTCATTGGGCACAACTAGTCATAAGGCGCCATCTGAGTGCAAAGGAAGCTGGGAAATGTGGTCTTCCTGTGCTCAGGTGGAAAGTGAAGCAGGATTTGTGAATACCTAGCATTGCCTCTGCCATTCACAGATTCTCAAAGTCTCTTCTCTTCAATACAGTGACCTCTAAGGTGTGTATGGTGCCTGTGTGTGCTTTTGTATAGATCAGAGTAAACTACAGCCATGGGCCAAATCTAGCATACTGCTCCTCTTTGTAAATGAAGTTTAATCGGAACACAGCCACACTCTGCCATACTGTCCGGCTGATTTCACCACTATAGTGGCAGCGTCCTGTTGTTGCAATGGAGCCTGTATGGTCCACAAAGCCTAGAATACTTACTCTGACCCTTGACAGAAAGCGTTAGCCGAGACCTGGTATAGATGGTTAATTTCTAATTAAGTGCATCCAAGTAGAGCACTGCTGTAACCTTAACTCCTTCATTCACTCAATCAGTGGGAATATAATCACGAAGCACCCGCTCTTTGCCAGGCACAACACTAGGTATGAAACTGAGGCTACGAGAAAAACTTTGTGCTCAAGTATTCGTCTTTACAGGAATGATGGTAACAAGCATACAGAGCAGGGAAAAGAATCCTCTAAGAAACATATTCAATTAGTGTAAAAAGCACGAACATTTCACCAGTAAATCTCCCCAACTCTTCAGAATTTTCAAAGGGCAATGCCCAGAACTGACTTGGATTGCGGACCTGCCCTGAGACTGGAAGCCTATAGTAAAATTAAATAAAAGCACCACCCAGTGGGAAAAGCTGGAATTATTTCTGATTCAGACTCCTTTTCACAAAATTTTGAGAATGTTCCCATTTCTATTTTCCTTCATTACTTCCTTAAGCAGGCCATTTTATTATATCCCTGTTTCCTCAGATGTAATATTACATTATTTTTATAAAGTCTGTGCTGTGTCACCAGGTGGGAACCAAGACCAGATGTTTCCAGAGGCCCTGAAATCCAAGACCACAAGCTGGCCCTGGGGAAGGTGGAAGGTCCCTATACTCTTCCTGGGGCACTGTCAACGTTCTAGAGATGCCACTGGAGTACAGAGAGACGATTTAAGGCAACTCCAAAAATCCTCCCATCCACTCCTGTAAAATAGGTTTTCAATCCACACAAATGCAAAGACAAGGAAATGCTAGATTCAAGAGTTAGTTCAGTACACCCGCCAGGCAGGTACATCCAAGGCTGAGATGAAGGACAAACATTGAGAAATAAAGTTCTTCCAATGGCACTGAGCCAGAGCTTTATCTGGATGCCTCTCTCATTAAAGTCCATCTTAGGCTCAGGCTTAATAACAGAAATTCCATGTGTGTGCCTCAGTGACTAAGACACCCCCTTCTACCTAACTAAACATGAACATTGGAAACAGCAGAGAACATGGAAAATCAGTAGGATTTAGTGGTTCTGGACAGACTGGAAGCTGGGGTGGGGCAGAGGGACATTTGGTATTCCGTGACTCCTTCCATCTTCCCTGCATTTGTCCCAGGGATGGCAGGATTTGGGGACTCTGGAATTCTGGTTCCCAGCTGTTCAGACTAAATGAACTGCCCTTTCTAGCCCCACCCAGGATTCTTCATGCTCATGGGTCAAGTCTTGGTTTATAAGATGGGGATACACCAAGGCAAGAGGAGGCACTCTTCTCTCTAAATGTTTTGGTTCACCGGGCCGTGTGGTCAGCCCAGCAAATATAAGGTGCTCAGCAGGGTGCCCGGTACTCAGGAAACTCCCAAGAGATGGCAGCCCTCATTCGCTTCCCTGTGCCTCCTTAATTGCCTGGTGTGTATGTGCCACCTCGAAATAAGACATAAAGTTGGTCTTCATTATTGATGGATTCCGTGTTTGCAAATTCATTTACTAACTAAAATGTATTTGTAACCCCAAAATCAAAACTCACAGTGTGTTCACAGCCATGTATGGTCATTCACAGAGCAGCCAAAATTTTGAATTGCCTGATGCCCACATGGCCAGCTGAGGTGGGACAAGAAGAGGCTCTGCTTTCTCATTTCAGCTCTCATGCTATAAACAAGTGTCCTTTTCACAGTCTACTTAGTGCTATGTTTTTGGCATTTTTGTGCTTTTTCTTGGTGATTATGCTGTTTAAAATGGCCCCCCAGCTGCAGTGCTGAAGTACTCTCTAGTGTTCTTAAGCTCCAGAAGCTGGGATGAGCCTTATTGAGAAAGAGAGAAGCTCCTTCAGGCCTGAGGAAACTCAGGATATCATTTCAGCTCATCCACCAATAAGGAGGTTTGGAGAAATCATTCAGCCCCTCCCACCTCAGTTCCCTCATTGGTAAAACGAGGTGGGGGGATGGGGATGATCTTTTCACCATTAGCATTCTATAGTGCTGAAGAATATATTCTTTCATTATTAGGCTTTAGAAACAGTTTGTCTGGTGGACACCTTTCTTTCAAAGTATAAAGGAAAACACATCCACCATAACTGCTCTTCCTGGAGGCTCCCAAAGCAATCATGACGCTTTCCAAGGGAGGATGAATGAATTATACCCAGCTGCAGATATAAGGCATTGCCATCATTGAAGTACAAGAAGCACATAGCACAGAACCACAAAGGACAAAGGGCTGTTTCTGCTCCTGAGACCCAGGGTCAAGACTATTCTGGATTGGCCCTAAAATCGTCAACACAACCAATGTGTCAGCCCATCTCTCTCCTGTGTCTTACGTACCCTCAAAGTAACTAGGAAGACAGCATCACAGGCAGTTACCCCCAAAGGATGGTATCACCCCAAATTGTTTTCCCTCTCTCATCACACATTCATCAGTAACCCTGAGGGGTCTGGACCTCAGGTTATCCCATCTCAGATGGAGTGTGCCACGATGCTGCAAAGGCACTCAGCCATGCTTCCATACAATAAAGTGAGGTTCTTTGCAGTAACTGGGTAAGGAAATGTGTTGGGATTAGTGCAAAGTGCCTCTTTACTCAAGCACTTCAAAGCTGTACAAATATTTAACCAAGTTTCATACTCCTTGTCAAAATAATCCTGACTGAGAAATCATCTGAGCACATCTACGTGGGGGGCACTAGATATTTGTGTAAAGAACTGGACGTGGTCTCTTAAAGTCCCCAGAGTCTAATAGAGAGGGTTGTGTGCTTACTACTTGCTAGGTCATACTGGGTCCCTGACGAGGCAGATATAAATCCACAGAGCCTGACTTAAGAGAGTCACAATACAGTAAAAGACCAGTGCATATCTGATTGTAACACTGTTTGATACAGAATCCCTTAGAAATATCCTTTTCCTGTCAGCAGCTGTGGGATCGATACCTAGTCAGCCTCAGACAAGGCCTCAGGAGTCACTAAAGTCACCTACCTATTGGACAAGTGAAGCATATGAGTTTCCCTTTAGGTGGCAACAAAGAATATCTGCACCCCAGACCATGGCAGAGAATTTATCAGTAATCTCTCTGCTGTCTGACTCTTACCAAAGACTGAAACAAATGATATTTGTGGATTTTTTTTTCTGAAGTACACATAGTTCAGCTATGCCTTTGTCAGCATTTCCCAGAGTGCTATACTACATAAAACACGACTACAAAATGTTTTAAGTATAATGAAAAAAATAGTTCCTTGTCCAAATAAGTTTAGGACAGGTCTGAAACAGTCACCCAAGTTTTTTTAAACTGTAGGACTTCTCAGAAGTTGTGTGTGTGTAAGTGTGTGCGTCTGTGTGTAAGTAACTGCCTGCGATGCTATCTTCCTGGTTATTTTGCAGACATGTAAGACATAGGAAAGAGATGGGCTGACACATTGATTGTGCTGATGATTTTAGGGCCAACCCAGAATAGTCTTGAGCCTGGGTCCCAGGAGCAGGAAAAGCCCCCTGTCCTTTGTGTGTGTATGTGTGTGCACGTGTGTGTGTGTGTGTGTGTGTGCGCGCATGTGCACAAGGCATGCACACTGAGAGGACAGGGATCTGAGTCTCTTTTCTTCACTGATGTGCCCCAAGTGCCTAGAATGGGAGCTGGCACATCAGTATTGTTTGAATGAATAAATAAGTGCTATATGAAGATCTTTACATTTAGTCAATCCTGATAAAATATGTTAAATCAAGGAGCAAGTTGTGTTAACAGGATGCATCAGTTCATGAAAAGTATAAGTGTGCACACCAAATTCTTAAACATTCACTCGCTTAGAATGAGAATGAACATAGGGACTACAGAAAATAAACCCTGGAACTATAACAGGGCTCCCTCAATAAATGCAGCATTTAGCAATAACTTACTGAACTGAGCAAACAGCCGTAATAAGCCCATAGCAACCATGACAAACAGAACAAAATTAAGTAGTCATGCCCAAACAGAGCACACAACCTTTAATAATATGCTCATTTTATTATGAGCTTCCAAAGAGGGGATTTAGGATACACTACTTGCCAAACTCAAGTAGCTTAAGTGGCAGCTGAGGCCCCATTTTCTCATAGGGTCTTACTGGCTCAGACCCCAGCCGATTTCATAGCTTGTGAAAGTCAGCTCTGCTGTAATTTCTGCTAATTCCCTGGGGTTAAACCTTCATGGTTCAGTATCTATTCTCATTTGCACAGGCACAAAGCTCCGCCTCTCTGTCCCTCACATAGAACATCCAATCTGTTCAAAATCTTGGGTTTCACAAGGAATGGTCACATTTCCCTGCCTTCCAACATCTCAGCAGTTCCACACGTTCCCCCCCTCCCCCGCCACCCCATATTCCATCTCTACTTCCTCAGTCCTCTTTCCTGAAGTTTTGGAGTTTAGGGGCTCCCAATTCTTCACCTTTCCTTATAAGAGTGATTTCCCCTTTCCTCTATCACTCCAATGAAGAGGAGACATGCTCAGATTAATACCCCAAATTTACAAGCCCATCCTAGTTTTGTGGACCCTTTTTGCTTTTGGGTGGTCCACCCCCATTCTCCCTCCTTCTGGTTACAACTGGCCTTGAGGGACTATCTTGTGGATCTTGGCAAGTCTGTTAATTCAGGTGTCCTCTCACCTGTGGCTAAATGCCAGGCTGCTCACACTTTGCTGAGACTGTGAACCCCAAGCAGAGTTATGTGATAACAGGGGGGATGGGAAAAGAACCAAGGAAATTCTTTCATTTTGATGGCAATGGAGCCATAAGGGTTTTTCTTGGTAGTGAGACGCCAGGAGTTTCCAGGTTCCTGTCCGGTCTGAGATTGTTTCTTCAGCCTTCTCTTTGATTCCATGACTTCAGCTCTAGCCTTTCCATAAACTCTCTTCTTCTGCATGAGTTACCCAGCTTATTTCCGTTCATTACAGCAAAAAACCTGACTCCTTGCTTATCAATAGAACCGAGCACCTTTTCTCTAATGTAAACAGGCATGGTCTGCAATAAAAGGTTTCCTTTCCTCATGGCACATCTAATAACATCTCCCTGTATTCATGTTATTAGGTTGGTGCAAAAGTAATTGCGGTTTTTGCAACTATTTTTAACTTTTTAAACCACAATTACTTTTGCACCAATCTAATATATTAAATTTAGTTCGGGAAATGCCCTAGATGTTCTAGGCTTTATTTCTGAATCGATTCAAAGGCTGTGGACGTCACCCATATTATCTGTATTAGTTTCCCATTGCTGTGTAACAAACTGCCATAAACTTAGCATTTTAAAACAACCTTCCTTTATTATCTCAGTTTCTGTAGGTCAGAAGCCCAGACATGGTGTGACTGAGTTCTCTGCTCAGGGTCACATAAGACCAGAATCAAGGTGTTTGCTGGGCTACACTCATCTGGAACTCAGCATTCTCTTCCAAGCTCCTTCAGATTGTTGGTAGAATTCAGTTCCTTGTGATTGTAGGACTGAGGTCCTAACTTTCTTGTCGGCTGTCTCCTGAAAGTTATGCTTGTCTCCTAAAGACTGTCCCCAGTCCCTAGCCACGTGCCCCTGTCACGATACGGCAACTGCTTCTTCAAGACTAGCAAGAGAATCTCCCTCCCTCTAGGTTTTCTTCAAAGGGTTGATTAGGTCAGGCCAGACAGAATAATTAACTTAAACTCAACCGATTAGGGACTTTACTTACATCTGGAAAATCCTTTCACCTTTGCCTTATCATGTAATCTAATCATGGGAGTGACGTCCATCATGGTCCTGCCCACACTCAAGGGGAGGGGCTTATGTGGGGCATGTATACCAGGGGGCGTGAGTCTTGGGGGCCATCTTGGAATTCTGCCTACCACATGGTCTTATTCATAATTCTGGAAGCATAACTACCTTTCACTTTTCCCTTGGCTTATAATAAAGGAGAGCCTCTGATAGTTCATATACGGCTGTTATTGGGGTTATTGTCTTTAATATTATTTAGCATTTGTTATATGATGCCCCACATAAGAAATAATTTTGGAATTAAAAATGAAAAACAATTATGCTTCTCTGACAGAGTAGGTTTTGCCTGGTGGTCTACAGGAATCATATAAATGAACCTGATTTTCTTTTCACATTAGCTAGTGGAGAGTTCAGAAACAAATACAGCCATACACCACATAACAAAGTGTTGATCAATGACAGACCGCATATACCATACTATAAGGGAGCTGAAACATTCCTATTGCCTAGTGACATTGTATCTGTCATAACATCATAGCACAGTACATTACTCATGTTCGTGATGATGCTAATGCAAATAAATCTACTGTGTTGTCAGCTATATGAATGTTAGCACGTACAACAATACGCAGTACATAATACTTGATAATAGTAAACAACTATGCTACTGGTTTATGTAGTTACTCTACTACACTTCTTATCATTATTTTAGGGTATACTCTTACTAATTATAAGTGTGGGCTACAACAGTACGCTGTATCACACGGGAGCAGCTTCATACATCCCATGTTCACTGAGTCTCTTGATTGCATCATTTCCCTTGTGCTTGATTTAATCTCATGTTGTTTTAGAAATTTCATGTAGCCTATGTGTGCAGTGTTTATAAAGTCCACACTAGTGTACAATGTTTTAAGTCTTCACATTCACTCACCAGTCACTCCCTGACTCACCCAACGCAACTTCCAATCCTGCCAGCTCCATTCATAGTAAGTGCCCTATACAGGGGTACTATTTTTTATACCATATTTTTAATGTACTTTTTCTATGCTTAGGTATATAAATGCCATTGTGTTACAATTGCCTATAGTATTCAGTACAGTGACATGTTATACATGTTTGTAGCCTAGGGGCAATAGGCTATATACCATACAACCTAGGTGTGTAATAGGCTATATTATCTAGGTTTGTGTAAGTGCCCTCTGATGCTCACACAGTGATGGAATCACTTAACAACACATCTCAGAGCATATCACCGTGGTTAAACAGCACATGACTGTATGTAGCTAGGCCCAAGTAACTCAGTAGAAGTTTATGAGTACTCATGTCCTACAATAACTGTGTTCTACTTTCGCCCCTGCCTCACTCTTTTATCTTAATTCAAAATTTTTCTGGCACTGGGCTTTTTTTTAAGGTAGGTATTTTTATAAGTAACTTCCAAGAAATAGGGCATAAATACAAACTAACAAAATAACAGTTGCTAGTATAAACTGAGCCACTATTCTGTGACTACCTTGCATAAACATTATTTCATTTGATCATTTACAACAACCACATGAAATTATACGCTTTGAATACCCTGATTTAATAGATGAGGAAACTGAGGCTTAGAGAGAGGGGGTAGTAGTGGAGGAGCCGCCATGCAAGCCCCAGGTGTGCATGACCCCAGAGTCCATACAGTTAACCACCAGGCTCAACTGGTTTTAAAGAATTTGCATTTTAAAAGGAGGAAGGAGTGGGATGATGGTTGCCTGTGAAACCCTCCAGACTACAAAGATATCATCATACACGAGGGCCAGAAGAATTGTTTTCTGCACACTTTGCCTGCCAACTGCTCTTCTACAACTTAAAATGAAGTTCTTTGGAATATAGAATTCAATAGCCAGCTCCTTTTCCAAAGAAAGGAGGAAAGGGGCCTTCAGAGATAAAAGAAGGGCTTAGAAATAAGTCAACTTTGCCATGGTGGATTGCAAACAGGTATAACAGACCATCTGATACCAAGCCCCAAGCACAACGTGACTGTTTCCATACAGACTTTCAGGTATACACCATGCAACTGAGGAGTAAAAGGTGTTCTTAAAACAGAATATGAGAAACCAGAGTTTGAAATACACGTCCGAAGGCACACCATTGATGCCAGGCCATGTGTTCTTTAATCCTTCTTCTAAATGATATCATTTATATAATATACAGTTCTTAAAGTCAGTTAATAATTGCTGTTGGTGATTTCTATAAATATCAACATCAGTGTGATGTTTATAGAATAGTAAGCATCGCTAATTAGTTCATATACTTACGTAGGCCCATAAATAGTAGTGACTGGGGAGCGCAGGGCCATGTGGTTCACACCACTATGACTCATGGCGCCACCTAGTGACAACTTCCCTGATTGCAAGTTCACTGATAACAAGCAAGACTCTCCATGGTCCTTGCCTTACACCTCACACGTGTAAAGGTTCAGTACAAATCACGTGGTCTGGATTTTATCTTGAAGTCCATTCATTTCATTGTTCATAATGTCTGGGTAAGGTCCCAGACATTCTCACTTTGAGAGAGAGAGTGAGAGAGTGAGAGTTAGAGTTTAGTGAAAGGCATATCTTTATTGTTTACTATGACTTTTAAGGCTAGTAGAACCACTTGGAGGACAGTGGCCTGTAAATTCAAATTTTATTGGCATGTCCTTTGAAGTATATAAAAATTGGCAAGAAGTATTAAGTTGCTTCCACTAGTCATAAAGCAAATGATTGGTAAGGGAAATGAGCCCAATTGCCCATGTCCCTCCGCTGTCCATATCACTTCCTGGATGCTCTAATAGCCAGCTCTGCGTAACTGACAGGCAAGGCCCTTCCAGAGTGTGACTAAGCCCCCAGCAGGCAGCTGCTTTCCCTTGCATACAAGCAGCTGCGTGAGGTTGTCCTACTCTTTGCACCGAATTTAACACCATGTTTCAGTTGCCTGTGTTTCTCACGGCATGCCTCTCATTTCAAATGCGCCGTCCATCTGGCCTATAGACACCCTCACCCCCACCTCACCACATTTTAAACTTTTAAAATCATGCTCCAAGGATGCTGCAGTAGTTCGCCTTCCACATTGCAGCTTATCTTCCTGAAGATAAAAAATTGCCACACAACTTCCAGAGAATCATCCAACAACATTCCTTGCTCAAGGTTTTTTGCTTTCTTTACACTCTCTCTGTGTGTGTGTGTGTGTGTGTGTGTGTGTTTCACTTTTTCCATTCTTTTCAATTGCTTGAAAAACTCTTCAGTACATCACAACAAATATTTCGGTCACAGCTTGCTTTAATGATGTGCTTTTGAAATGGTGGTTTTAATCCTGGATGCATTTTTTGTTGTTGTTTTCTGTTTGCAATGAGAATCCACAGGCATGTGTGCCTGGGAGCATCATTAAGAGAACAGGGCACCTCAGGTTCCCAAGGGCTCCCTTATCCTTGGCTTCGCAGGAGGCTAGTCCAGCACACCCCCACCCTGCAATCTGTTTTTTAAATAATTTAGATTGTTTTCAATTATAGTTGACATACAATATTATATTAGTTTGAGGTATACAACATAGTGATTGAACATCTGTATAAGTTACAAAGTGATCACCCCAATAAGTCTATTACCCATCTGACACCATACATAGTTATTACAGTATTATTGACTATGTCTGAAGAAACCCAAAACATCAATTCAAAAAGATGTATGCAGCCCTATGTTCAATGCAGCATTATTCACAATAGTCAAGAAATGAAAGCAACCTAAGTGTCCACTGACAGAAGAATAGGTAAAAAAGATGTGGTACATATATACAACGAACTATTAGTCAGCCATAAAAAATAATGAAATCTTGCCATTTGCGACAACATGGATGGACCTAGAAGGTATTATGCTAAGTGAACGAAGTCAGACCCACCCTTCAATCTTCAGGGTGTATGTCCTGGGCTTTCTCTAGATGGGATTGTGGAGGAGAGGCAACTGCTGGTCCATATTGTCTTCTCTCAGCCATGACCCACTTCCCTACAGGTGACACCAAATCCAAGTGCACAGCTTTGAAGAGGGAAAAAGGGTCTCCCAGGAACTCCAGATGGTCTGAGGGTTATGTGGGCTCTGTGGGTGCTTTGTTTTGGTAGCACTTGTGACAGGGCAGAGTGACGGGCTAGGGGTGGGCTTATAAGATATGCACACGCCTGCGGTCTTTCCAGCGTGTCATAAGCTGATGGAAAGAGACCTCACTACAACTAAGTTCTGGATTAATTAGCCCTCATATCAAAGTTTTGTCAGAACATGAATGCCCAAAGTAGAAGACACCCAGTTAAGTTTCATTTTCAGATACATAACAAATACTCTTTTAGTCTAAGGATGCCTCATGCATTTGAAGAGCATTTGTGCTAAAATATCTTTTCATTTACTGTAGTATTTTACTGTAGTAAAGACACTAAAGAAATCTGGGTGCTTCTGTATCAGGGAGTGTTTATCAACACTGGGGGCATTTCCGTGGCTTTCGAAACAAATTTGGCATTAGCAAGGCTACCTCCTCAAGGGGAAAAGGCAGAAATCAGTGCCCATTTTTTTCTGAATAATGTCTCTGCTTTGCTTCCCGCTGTTCCAGAAAGTCCACTTATCTGCTGAACAGAAGCTCTTTTTATCACAAGCTGGAGAGGATCAACTGCTTCCCCCTCCAACCCAAGACTCCAGGGCCTCCTCCTCATGGGGCTCTTTCTGCCACCAACTTTAAGTACCCCCTCCCATTCACCCTCCACCCTCACACATGATAAGAAGGAACACACACAACAATATGAATGTACTTAACTCCACAGAGCTGTGCATTTAAAAATGGCTATAGTGATAAATTTCATGTTATGTATATTTTACAACAATTTTAAAAAAGTAAGGAACAGAGGCATTGTCTTACCATGAGATGCCTACAATGCAGCACACGCCTGTCATGCCATGGGTGACCTCCTGCCTGCAGAACTCAGTCACAGTGATGTCTGTCCTCACCTCCTACTATTTGCCTCCATGTTCTTTACTTCATGTGGGTGCAAACCTATGGCCTTTCCTGCTACTTTGATGTGTCCCCACGTGGCTCTCTCCCCCACAGATGGCCCTCCCCACCATCGCCTGCCAGAGGAAACCTTGCAGCTCTCAGCCCCTCATCTCCAAGGTCCCACCCACTCTTTCTGGAGCTCTCCTCCATCGATCCGACTTGCAGGGGAGGCTGAGCCCATGGTTTCTCCTGCTACTTATGGAGTAGGAACAACGCCTGATTCTCAACAATTTTCATTTGTTTTTTTTCCAAATGTCAAATCAGCTTCTCAGTAGCCAAGCATAACAACGTGTCCTTATTCAACCCCAAACTCCCCTGATTTACATACAGGTACAAAGCTTTCTCCCAACCCATAGGGCCCACAAAGTGCCTTTTTGCCCTCCTGGAGTCTCACAGCTGCCCTCTGCCAGGCGTCTCCATGCTCTGCCCTGTCCCCCACCTCACAGTGGCCCGGGCTGAGGGGACCTGCCCACTAAGATGTTTGTGGTCCCAGAAGGCCACCAATGACGCAGAAGAGGCTCCTGTAGCACCCGTATCTCCGTACAAGGGGTGCTTGCACCTCTACTGAACAAATTCATTTCCTTTTCTGCTTTGACTTCCCTGTTATGGTTCCCCACCCTACAAACCTGTCAGAAAGCTCTTCCAGACCCTCGTGAGTTGGATACTGTCTCCACCAAATTTATGTCCACCTCAGAATGTGACCTTACTTGGAAATAGTGTCTTTGCTGATGTAATTAAGGTTAGGACCAAGATAAGATCACACAGGATTAGTGTGGCCCTAAATCCAATGAGAGATCCTTCTAAGAGACAGAAAAGAAGACACATAGATACAGGGGAGAAGGTGGTATGAAGATGGGGGCCAAGATGGCAGTGATGCATCGACAAGCCTAGGAGTGACAAGGAGAGCTGGGGACAACCGAAAGCTAGGACAGAGGCACGGAACAGCTTCTCCCTCAGAGCCTCCAGAAGGAACCAACCCTTCCAACACCTTCATTTCCAACTGTTAGCTCTCTTTCCCTGGGCATGTGCTCAGCCAAGTTGCCCAGGCAGCTGTGCCTCTTAGATGGGCAGTTTTTTTCTCTGCAAGCTCACTTGTGTTCAGGTCGGTCACTGGAATAGCAGTACTGGAGGAGTCCTCCTGAGAGGAAGGTGCAGGGGCTCTTGCTGTAAGAGCTGAATGAAATCTCTCTAGAGGGGCCTGGTTTTCCCTCTTTTCTCCCAACTTTGGTTAGAAAAGACTCAGCTCATACTTTTGCAGCCTCTCTTAGCCTTTCAGCATCCAGGGAACATGGGTAGCTTCAAATCCCCCCCCCCCCCCGCCCCCGGCCTCCAGGAGCCACAGATCCCCAAACACGAAGTTCCTCCACCAGATCTGATATCCTTGGGCCTCCCTACTGGGACCCAATGGCCTCTCCCATAGATGGCTCCTCTCATGGTAGAGAAACCTGTTTGAGTTCTTTTCTCAGATAACTCAATGGTGACTTCTGCCTCATCTCCACCCCGTTGCCCTCTGGTGGCAACAACTCCAAGGTATTAAATAGTTTGGAGTTGGAAGCACAGGGTAAGAGAGTAGAGTTTAGAAGACCAAGCTCTTGTCTTGCGCTTCTGTTGCTAACACAAAACATATCATTTCAGAATACAGAGCTGTATTTGCTCTCCTTCAGATTTTAGAGCAAATGGCAGTAGAACAAGGGAATCATAAAACTTTCAGATAGACTCATTTGCTCTCTGGATGAGAAAAGATACTATGGATCCCCCATCATAACCAGACACAGCAACACTGCATCCAAAACAGCTGCCACATTTGGGCAAAGCCAATAATAATTCTCTATTCAGGACACCTAAGACCCAAGGCTGCTAACGAAAATAGTTCAGAATCAGTTACTGTCATAAAAAACAAAAAAACAAAAACAAGTTTGTATTATAGGTGTACTGGTCAGTTCTAAGACAGATGCTGACCTTTGCTTTAGAAAATCTCCCTGTGTGGCACAGAGCAAGACTACGGCCAAGGGGATTAAACTGGAAAAATGGACCTTTAGCCTTAACCTTTAGTTTTTAACTCCTGCCAAACATTTCTGTCATTTAGAAAGTGTGATTAGCTTTTAGATAAGTTTTATTTTCCTTCAGCAGAGAACATATGTAGTTTTTTAACCAATGTCAAAAGCAACTAGAAATGTCTCAAAAATGATTATTTTTTTCCATTTCAGGAGTGGGTGGTGGTAGAACAATGCCAAATTCAGCAGGCCAATACTCTATGAGCCCCGAACAAGGCCAGGAAATCTCAAGAGCAGAGAGAATCTTGGAAGCTAGACAGAACCAGTCTAAGTGAATGGCTAAAATTCAGGAGAAATACTTGGTCATTCTGGCTTCATGGGGGTAAAAGTGCATGTGTGGATTTCTCTCTTCTACACAATTGCTTTTTAGGTCAGCAAACAGAAGAAAAAAAAAATATAGAATGAAATTGTTTTTTTATCATTACCTACATAATTACCTTTACTAGAACTCTGTTTTTTGTGTGTGGATTTGAATTACTGTCTGTCCCTACATTTCAGTCTGAAGAACTTCCTTTAGTATTTCTTTTAAGAAAGGCCTACTAGCCACAAATTCTCTCAGTTTTTTCTCTTGTAATTTGGGAATGTCTTTATTTCTCTATCAGTTTTAAACCAACTTTATTCAGATATAATTCACATACCACACAATTAATCCATTTAAAATGTACAACTCAATGGTTTTTAGAAGAGACAAGGAGTTGTACAACTATCACCATAATCAACTTTAGAACATTTTTATCACCCTAAAAGGAAGCCCTGTGCCCATTAGAAGTCTGTTATGGGTTGAACTCTGTCTGCCAAAAGGATATGCTTAAGTATTAACCCCTGGTACCTCTGAATGTAACTTTATTTGGAAATAAGATCTCTGCAGATGTAATCAAGTTAAGATGAGGCCATTAATTCATTTGACCAGTATCTTTACAAGAGGAGGAAAATTTGGACAGACATCCACAGAGAGAAGAATGCCATGGGAGGCCAGACACAGATACAGAGGGGAGATGGGAGGTTGGCCGTATGCTGCCCTAAGTGAAGGAATGCCTGGAGCTACCAGAAGCTGGAAGAGGCAAAGACAGATCCTCTCCTACAGACTTTGGAGTGTGGCCCTACCAACACCTTGATTTTGGACTTCTAGCTTCCAGAATGGAGAGAGGATAAATTTCTGTTGTGTTTAAGCCACCCTGTTTATGGCACTTTGTTACAACAGTCCTGGGAAACTAGTATAGTCACTCCCCATTCCCTCCACACTTTCTCAGCTCTAGGCATCCAACAATATACTCTTCAGCTCTCTGGAATAGCCTATTCTGGAAATTTTATACAAATGGGACCATACAATATGTGGTCCTTTATGATTGACTTTTCTTACTTAGCACAGTGTTTTCAAGGTACGTCTATGATGTAGCATATTTCAGGACTTCATTTCTGTTTATTGCCTAATAATATTTTATTATATGACTATACTACATTTATCCATTCATCAGTTGATGGCGATTGGGTTTTTTACACTTTGGGGCTATTACAAATAATGCTGCGATGGCTTTCATGTGCAAGAGTTTTGTGTGGACATATGTTTTAATTTCTCTTGGTTATATACCTAGGAGTAGAATTACTGGGTAACTCTATGTTTAACTTTTTGAAGAACTGTCAAACAGTTTTCCAAAGCAGCTGCCCCCCCACTTTTTTAATTTCTACCAGCAATGTATGAGGGTTGCCTTCATTTTTGAAAGACAGCTTTGCTGGATATAGGATTTTTTGACAGTTTTGGTTTTTTCCTTTCAGCACTTTGCATGCACATAGTCTCTGGACGACTTGGGTTGAGTTATTCTTGGTTGTCTCCTTTCAATCTGCCATTTTGCTTGTTTCTACTAGTATCTACTAGCAACACCTCCTTAATTGCTCACTACCAAGATTTCCACTGTTTTTGACAATGACCTCAGGAATGATTTTCTTGCTGTTTTCCAAGTATAGTTAGTCCTTTCTGATAAAACACCATGTTTACATCCTGCCTCTTTCTCAGCATAGAACCACTGTGCCTGAGCTGGGAGTGGGGACAATGGCTCACTTTTCCTGGAGTGAAACCTCTGCTCTACAAGTAGGCACTGTGTGGTGGGGAGGGGGAGTTGACAATCCTTGGTCTTTTTTCTTGGTCCTCCTGACAGGGAACCTCCACCCTACAAACAGGCTTGAGTGGGGACAATTGAGGCCCCAGTATTTTCAGCCTATCATGCCTGGGACAGAGCCCCTGCCCCATAAATAAGAGCTGAGTTGGGAACGGGAGCCTAGACCTCTCAGTCATACTTGCCTGAGACAGCACTTCCACAGACAGGACTGTGGAGGATGGCATGCATTGACAGCCTGCACCACTCAGAGTGAAACCGTGGCACTGGACTAGGAATTAGGGAGAGAAGACTAGGAGCTGTGACCCCATCTTCTCAGCCCTACCCTGCTGGATTACAGCTTCCATCACATGGAGCTGGGGGAAGGAACCTGAGAACAGGTCATGCTCAATGCTACCCGTCGTGATGTTCTTACTGAGACATAGATTTTCTTTGAAAAAAAGTTGCTCCAATTATTGTGTGCTCTGAGGACAATTTCCAGAGACTTTAAATGGCTGTTTTCACTGTTAAATGGTTTCACTGAAGAGAGAATCTACCAAGTTTTTCACACCACCATACTGAGGTCTGAAATCCTCTTATATTCGGAGGTACCAGTCAATCAAGTTTCCTTTTCTACCACCAGCTAAAACACCTCTAAAATCTGAAGTGACTATTCTGCCTTTGTACCATGTTTGCTATGCGGTGTAGGCATTTCTAATATTCAGAAATATTTCAAGTGTTTCTCTCTTTCCAGGAATATAGAAAGATTATCTTTTCCTGCCCTCCTTGAAATTGGGTGTGATTCTGCAATCTTCTTTGGCCAATGAAATGTGCAAAGTTTGTCACTTCCAAGAAGAATCATTTGCTTTGAATTAATTGCTTCATTGCTGCTGTATGCTTCTCTGTCTTCTCACCTTGGTTGCAACAAACCCTGGAGCTTTGTGATGACAGGAGCTTTGTGACGGGGCAGCCTCTGCTATCCTGAGTTCTGAGCGATAATCATGGGAAGCAGAGCCTTCACTCTTCTGGTTGCATGTGGTGTGATCAAGAAATAAATCTTGTACGTTCTGAGCCACCAAAATTTGGGGACTGTTTGCCTCTGTAGCATATCCTAGCCTATTTTGACTGGTAAGAATTTTATTCTTTTTAAATCTTCTATCACACGCAGTAAGTACAATTTTCTGAATTTCAGAAGATTCTGGTTAAGGTCAATTTCATCACTTGGTATCTGTATAAAATCCAAGCTCCTTAGCAAGTCCACAAGGTGCTCCATGTCCGTGCTTTGCCAATCTGTTGGTCTCAGCTCCGCCAAGGATCCTCTACTTCCTCCTTCCTCTTTTGTTGTGTGTAACTGTGTGAGGCTCCCACTCCCATACATACCACCTGTTCTCCCCTTCCTTCACATGGTACCACCAGCATGTGCCACCTTCCATGGAGGGGAAGGGCTGGGAGGGGAGGGTCGAGTAAAGAGAGAAAATAAACAGGATGTTGCATTTGCATATAAATTGCTGTGAAAGTGGGAGGGCCCAGAAATAGTCTTTAGATGAGCTGCGTTAAAAAAAAAAAAAAAGAAAAGAAGAACTTCCCAGAATAATTGTTTACCAGCATGTATTAAAGTTTTATTTCAAGCTTTCTGCAAGGAAACACTAACAAGAAAGAAAAAAAAAGTCTGGTTAAAGATTATTAGGTTAGTCAGTCAGTTGGGTGAACAACCTTAACTTCCCCGAAATTCTTAGTCACTTAGGAGTATCGGAGAATTGCTCAAGCATTTAATCAGGAATGCGAATTACTTCCCAGAAGGAGGTTGAGAATTACATCATGCAGAAAGTTCTACTGCAGACCCAGTTTGACATTTTTTCTTTCTCGGGAGGCTATAAAGAGACAGTGCTGGCTTGATTGGTTGTGGTTCACTCATCAGTTTCCTCTTTAGAATTAAAAAGCATTCCTGGATTTTGTTTTCATTCATTCAAGCATTTATTGAGTGACAGATGACTAGATGCTGGTGTTATAAAGATAAAAAGAGTCTCTGCTCTTCAGGGAGATAGACATGTCCATGCATAATTGTGCAAACAAACAAAATTGTGCCTCGGTATGTTTAGGGGACTATGCAGAGGATGTGGGTGCATCTGGACTCATTGCGATGGCGGGGAAAGGGAAGAGTAAGGAATAGGTTTAAAGAAGAAATATTTATATTTTGGAGAACAGAAAGGAGTTACCAGGGCCTCCAGACACTCTGAGAAGTGGAGAATGCTCAGAATGGACATGGCATGTTCAGGATGTCCAATGAGCCTGAGTGTGTGTCTGTGTGTGGGGGGGAGGGGATAGGGAGACAGAGGCTGGTAGGGGAAAGGAGCCCGGAGTGAGTTCTGAGGACATGGGGTGGCATCAAATCATACTAGGAAGGGGAGCACTTGTTCAGATGACTCTGGATAGTATCTTCAATAAGAATAAACTGGAAAGAGAAGAATGGAAGGCTGAAAGATAAATATAAGCGAGAAATGATCAGGGTCTGATTCCACCCAGTGGCATAGTCAACGTTGGTGGCTGTGAAATACTCTGCCATGGATTCAGTCAATGTCCATTTCCTTGCAAAAAGTTTACAGGAGATTAAAGTATTCACACATCTACAACTATAATTGATTGATAAGATAGAAAGTGGAAAATGCCTAAGAAACCTAGAGCTAAAGGGCAACAGGGGCTCAGAAAGCACAAGAGATTACCTACTAATTGGACAGATCAGGAAAGTTTTCAAAGAGCAGTTAGCATTTGGGATGAGTTATAAGAATGTAGTAGGATAAATGCTGAAATGGGGAAGGCATTCAAGTCTGATGAGACAAAATAAGCAAAGGTCTGGCAGTAAGAAAGCTAAAGAACAAAAATGGAAGATGTTGAGGTTTGGCCCCAGCAAGAGATTAGATGAAAAAGAAATGCTGGGGCCAATTCATGGAAAATTTTGCACAGTATGGAATTTGGGGTGATTTTACAAGCAATGGGGAACCATTGAGGTTGTATCAGCAGGAAAGAGTTGTGGTGAAAACAATGCTTAAAGGCTGGTATTGTAACAAATTACCATTCACAGAAGAAACAGATGAACAGAGGCTCCTCGAACTATCCAGGCCACTCTACATGAGTGGAGAGCCCTGAGAATGCAGGGGAAGGGAAGTCTGAGTGAATTTGTTAGAAACCAAACAGGTGAACTCAGCGTGACCCATTAAAGACTAGATAAACAGGCAAGAGAGAAGGTGTTAACATTAAATGAACATGGGAGATGGACACGAAGCATAATGGCATCATCATGAGAAGTGGGAAATCTTAGGGGAAGAGGATTCTGAGCAGAGGCGGGTGCGGGGAGGGTCAGTTTGCTACAGACTGTGTTTGAGGTGCTAGAGATGCATTTTAGAGGAGATGTTCAGAAGGAAAGATGAGAGCACAGGTGATAAATTAGGGCTGGTCCTAAGACTGGTAAGTCAATCACTAAAGGCATTAGCTACAGTCACGCATAAGTGAGGATGAACTATTCATGCAGTCTGTGCTCTGCACCATAACAGGTTTAAGGATTTGTAAAGGTGGTAAAAAGGTCTCTGCTCTCAAGTATGATGGGAGGAGAAAGCACAGACCCAGAAAATTATTATGTACAAATATAAACAAATACATAAAAGGTAACACGTGCCAACCGCATCAGTAAACTGTAGACTATTAGTTATTTGGAAGTCTGCTTCCCCATGTCATTACCCCATTTATAAAAGTATTATCAGTGAGTCGTATTCTTAGAGTTGGACTTGTCTTCTTCTGGCATTTGACAAAATGCTAAATCTGGCAGTGGTTTTCCAAGTGAACTCTATTCTATATGGCTTGACATCGGCCCCCAAACTATTTACAAATAAAGCATCCTTGCCAATCTGTGCACTAGAACGTCCATTGATAACTTGGAAAATGGATGACAGGATATCAGTATTTTTCTGTTGCAAAATGTTTTGAAATGTCATCATGGGAAGATGCATTAAGTGGAACCATGTTACTATCAGTTTCACAAGCCCCTCTCTGTTCACTGAATCTTCCATGGGATAGGCTCAATCATAGTGACAAAGGACTGCATTTCAGGGCCCTTACCTTCTAACAAGAAACATTGGACTGGAGTTTGGGCCAGGACAATTAGGAAATAAAAAGAAATAAAAGGCATCCCGGTTGAAAGGAAAAAAGCAAAACTATCTCTATTTGTAGATGACATGATCTTATATACTAACTAAATTCTAAGGAATCTATTTTTAAAATATTAGAACTAACAAATAAGTTAAGCAAGGATGCAGGACAAAAGCTCAATATAAAAAATCAGTTGTATTTTTATACACTAGTAATCAACATTTCAAAAATGAAATTAAGAAAACAATTCCATTTGCAACAGAATCAAAAAGAATAAAATAATAAAGTTAATAAAAGAAGTGTGAGATTTGTATGCTGAAAACTACAAAAAAATGTTGGAAGAAATTAAAGATCTAAATGATTGGAAAAACATCTCATGTTCATGGATCTGAAGACAATGTTTTTAAGATGACAATACTCTCCAAACTGATAGACATATTCGATCAATCCCTACCAAAGTCCCAGCTGCCTTTTTTTCAGTTTTTGCAAAAATTGACAAGCTAATTCTGAAATTCATATAGAAGTACAAGAGACCCAGAATCATCAAAATAATCTTAAAAAAGAAGAGCAAAGTTGGAGGACTCACAGTTCCCGATTTCAAAACTTACTAAAACGCTACAGTAATCAACATAGTGCAGTACTGGCATGAGGATAGACATACAGATTAATGGAAGAGACTGAAAGTCCAGAAACAAGTCCTTATATTTATGATCAATTGGTTTTTTACAAGGGTGCCAAGACAATTCAAAGGGAAAAGAATAGCCTATTCAACAAATTGTGTTGAACAACTGGATATTCACATGCAAGAGAATGAAGTTGGATGTTTATATCACCCAATAAACAAAAATTAACTAAAATGGATCACCAACCTAAATGTAAGAGCTGAAACTATAAAACATTTGGAAGAAAGCATAGGAGTAAATCTTTGCAACCTTTGATTAGGCACCAAAATAAAAAAGAGGTAAACTAGACTATTTAAAATTAAAAAACTTTTGTGCTTCAAAGGATACTATCAAGAAAAAAAAAAAAAAAAAAGCAACACAGATAAGGGAAGAAAACATTTGTAAATCACTAACCGAAAAGGGACTTCTATTCACAATAAAGAACACCTAACAATTCAGTAATCAAAAGATAAATAACTCAATCAAAAATAAAGGATTTGAATAGACATTTCTCCAAAGAAGAAATACAAATAATTGATAAGCATATAAAAAGATGCTCAACATTGTCAGCCATCAGGGAAATACAAATCAAAACGACAGAGACACTGCTTATACCCACTAGGATTGCTACATTCAAAAAGACAGGAAATAACAAGTGTTGGCAAGGCAGTATGGAAACGGTAATTCTGACACGTTGTTGTGGGACTGGGAACCATGCAGCTTCTTCCAGAAACAGCTTGATATTTCCTCACATAGTTAAATATAGAGTTACTCTAGGACCCAGGAATTCCACTCCTAGGTATATACACAAGAGAATACAAGGTATGTGTTCCACATAAAAACCTAGTCATGAATATTCACTGCAGCATTATTCATAACAGCCAAAGAAGGGAAAACAACCCACATACCCATCAACTGACAAATGGATAAACAAAATGTGTTATTTCCATACAATGGAATATTATTCAGCAACAAAAGGAAGGAGGTACATGCTACAACATGGATAAATCTTGAAACCACTATGCTAAGTAAAAGAAGCCAGTCACAAAAGGCCACCTATTGTATGAGTCCATTTATATGAAAGGTCCAAATAGGCAAATCTAGAGTCAGAAAGTAGATTAGTAGTCGCCTAAGACTGGGAGGTGGTGAGGAAGATAGGGTGAGGGGGAGTGACTGTTTAATGGATACAACAGGGTTTATTTTATAGGGGACAAAAATATTTCTAAAAATCCTTTAATTATACACTTTAGAGGGATGAATTGCATGGAATGTGAATTATAACTCAATAAAGGTATAAAATTTTTAAAGGGTCGCTTGAAAGGGGAGCAACAGGACAGAGGAGATACTGGGATCTGGAATTCTGGACCGAGGAAAGGCAGTTGAAGCATAACTAACGCTGCTTAATAAGACCGACAACTTGGTTCTATATATCCCTCCGCCTCTCAGTGATTCAGGTGTAAATTTGAGTCATGGGTCAGAATGACCACTCGAGTCCAGTAGTTCTCAAGGTATGCTTCACAACATCACCTGGGAACATGTTAGAAAACCAAATCTCCTGCCCTACTCCAATCTCCAGAATCAGAACCTTTGAGAGTAGAATCCAGCAATCTATGTTATTGGAAGTGATCCAGGAGATTCTGAAGGACACCCAAGTTTGAGAATCACTGCTGTGTTGCAAAGAGGTAGTAGTGACAGTCACCTGGCAGCTGTTAGTTTTGATTCAAGTTCAGAGGCAAGGGGAGACAACTCACCTGTATTGCCTACCATCACTGAGTGATGGAAAGTCACAATGTAATAATGGAAAAACAAATGAGAATAACGTCTGACCCAGAAGATGAAGTACTGATACAAACCCTCTTCTCCAGTGTAGCTATGCAAGGGAATATCACCCGTACTTATAGTCAGGTTTAGTTTTTATAAAGATTACCAGAGACATATTTCTCTTGTTAAGAAAATTTTGGTCCCTATGATTGAAATTTGAAAAGGCTTAGGTAGATAATAGTTTTTGCAATATTGAAGCCACAAGACAATACCTGTACTTAAGTATTTATTTTGTATTACCTAAAATGTATCCTAGGGCTGTGGGGCTCAGACCCTAAGAAAATGTTTGGGTCCTTCACTAAAACAGTGGTGGGAGTGGAAGGAATCTGGCTGTGGGGGTACAGAGTGGTCTGGTTCCAGGGAAAAAGCTGAGAACTAAGCCCGGGAATCTTCTTCCCTCTTTGGTCTCCTCTCTTCTAATTCTCACTCTTCCTCATTCTTTCCCTAGCGTCCTTCCAGAGAGAGGCCTGGGCTGAGACAAGTAGAGTGTCTAGGGCACACAATTCAAGAGGACATGATACGTTCTCTCAGGTCCCTGCGCAATCCCAGTGGGCCATAAAAGGACTGTGTATGCTCCTCTTGTTCACTAGAGTCACCTGGAGAAAAGACCCACATGGGCCCTGGAAGTCACTCGGTGCTGTTGGGCTGAGGATTCTGGCTTCTGGGCACCAGAGATGGTCTAGAGATGGCAGGGTGTGGGCTACAGGTGGGCATGTCCTCTCAGGTCCTTAAAATCCTTGCAGAAGCAGGCCCAAGTGGGACCCTCTAGCTTGAATCTTTGAGAATTAAATTGGTTTGGCAGAAATACACACGACGATAAAATGTAAAAAGGAGATGTTCCACTTTACAAGTAATTTGGGAAATGGGAATTCAAACAATTTAGCTTAGAAGGGTTTAAGCAGGGGAGGGATGTGGTCAGAATGCTTTGGAAATGAAAGAATCTGTTCCTTCATGTAACATTCAACCTCTCGGGGAAATGTATCAGATTGCAGGCTTTTTAAAATACTAAAAATGACAAAATTATACCAACAAAAATAGCAGTTTTGGTACTTCAAAATAGCATAGAAAAATCAGGATACTGAAAATGGACATTGCCGTCTCTAGGAACTGAAGGGGAGCCCTTTTGAGAGCAGGAAACACAGTCATATTCATCTCTGGTTAGCCCCAGAGCACAGCACAGCACCTGGCCTGCCGCTTGAATGAACGAAACCCAAAGAATAGTTCACACGCAGAGTAATGAAGTTCATACACAGGGGTGTAGAGGGTTTCACATTTTGAGAGGAAACCTTAGCTGCACAAATGAAGATATTTGTGTCAAAGAGGAAGTTTGGAAACAATGGGGGTTTGCCATCCTCTCCAACATGGTGTATTAATATGTTCAGGCTGCCGTAACAAAATAGCACAGACAGGGTGATAGAACAGAAATATATATTCTCTCAGTTCCGGAGGTTGGAAGTCCAAGATCAAGGTGTCGCGAGCAGGTATGGCTGCTCCTGAGGCCTCCCTCCTTGGCTTGCAAATGGCCACCTTCTTGCTGTGCCCTTGCATGGACCTTTCCTCTGTGTGAGCGCTTCTGGTGTCTTTTCTTACAAGGACACCAGTCCTATTATATGGAGGTCCCAATCTCAAGACCTCATTTAGCCTTAATAATCTCTTTAAAGGCCTTATCTCTAAATACAGTCACCCTGGATGTAACAGCTTCAACATATGAAGTTTGAAGGAATTCAATTATGAATATATTCAATTATGAATTCAGTCCATAGTACACAGTGAACTCAAATGACATGCCCTCTCCTAAAATCTTACTAAAATGATAGTATAGTAATTAAAAATGAACGAAACCCGGTCAAACCAAAGGACAAAATGCATTGGAGAGGTTATGGAGAGGTAACAAGAAATATTGGGGAAATGGAAAGCAGATGGCAGATAAGTGAATGTTAAGTACTTAGCAGAGAAAGCCAAAACTTGATATCTACTGAGAGATATACCCAAAAGAAACTAATGCATTTAAATCTCAGAGCACCTATGAGGCTCCTGGGTTGAGAGTCCCACCGTTTAGAAAGGAGGTGCCCCTGAAGGCAGTGGGTTGACTGCTATAATGTCTGTATGAGTAACAGCTGGGGTTCCTGTCCTTCACAATCATCCCATATTGTCAGAAATCTAGAGTTTGCTCCCTTAGCTAGAGGACACAGGGCCACCAAGTATAGTTTGAGGAGTGGGTGCATTTTGACAACAGGTATGTTAAGTAAAAGTCTGTGTGATGAATGGTGAGCTCTCTACCTCATTGTCTTGCTCAGAATATGGCAGCCAGACTTGAGATCAGAATATTCCTCTCTGGGAAAACAGATCTGCCCAGGAGAAAGACCTATAGCTATAGGCATTTGAAACTCCGTAACAAAATAGTCTACCATCTAATCACCCACTTGTAAGACAGTACCGTACTTCCTATCATCTTTTATAGTGCCTCCTTCTTAAGCAAGAAGGGACAGTCAAGGAATAACAGTTAAAGACAACGTCCAACATAAGACAGCAAGATATAAAGAGAATGGAGCAACTTAGGGGAAACAGAGACAATGCAAATAACAGAACAATTTTATGAAACCCTTATAATAATTAATATATTTGGGAATAGAAAAATCTTTGAAACAAGAACAGAGTGCTACTTAAAAAAAAAAAAACATTTGGAGAACAAAAAACATTTTAAAAATTCTATAGACAAGTGGGGGGAAATTGGAGAAATTCCCCAAATGTAGAACAAAAAAGATAAAGATGTACAAATTAGGAATAAAATAATAAGAAAATTAGAAAATCATCCATGCAGTCTAATATCTGGCCAATAGAAGCTGAGAAAGCAAAAACAGAGAAAAATGGAGAGAAAGACGTTTTTCAAGGCAGTCGTAGATGAAAATTCCCAGAATTAAAACATATAAAATTTCAGACTGAAAGGGCTCTGGAGGACCTAGTACAATAAATGGAAAATACTCAATAGCATCAGGGATAGAAAGAAGATATGAATTTCTCTGAGAAAGAAGATCATATATAAAGAATCAGAATGGCATTAGATTTTTCAAAACTCAAATGCAAGCTAAAAGACTATAGAGTCATGCCTTCAAAATCTGAGAATGACTTTCAACATAGAATTACATACCTAGACCAACACTGATCAAGTATAAGGGTAGAATAAAGACACTTAAGACATTCACGCGTGCAAAATAAATGAACTCCCATGTACCTTTTCTTAGGAGGCTACTGAAGGATGTCTCCACACAAATAAGGAGTGGACCAGAAAGATGAAATAACACCTGGAACACAGGTGCTGCAACACAGTAAAGGAAGTCTCATGATCAGAGGTGTGCAGACCACGAGAACAATCAATCCAGCTTGGAGCAAGAGGAGGAAGGGCTTCCAGTGAAAAGTATCCAAGGGAGGAAAATGGAATTCATAGGTAATAGAGTTTGTCTTATCACATTAAGACGAATTTTGAAAGTCTGTGTGAAAGTTTACAAACAGATGATAGGCGCACAAAACAATCTTCTTGAAAAAAATTAAAATGTGTCAAATAATCATGGCAAAGGAATGGCTCAACTGTGAACAACACGTATACAATCATACAACTGATAAATGATTTTATCCCAAATTGTTATCTAACAAAATAAAGAATATAAGAGTGTGTATATGTGTGTGCATGGGGGGAGTAAATATAAAATTGTTTCTGTAATAGGAAGTAAATAAACGTATAAGGTTAAAGCTTTAATATATGGAGATTATTTAAAAAACAAATTGCTGAAATTCTGAAAGTGATCTTTTCTGAGTAGTGTGAATCAGATATGAGGCAGAGGACTGTTAATTTTCATTGTAAGTCTTGTAATATAAGATTTTTAGTATGTACCTGTGTTATTTTGATTATTTTTAAATAATAAAAATAGTTAAGTAGTTGAGGAAGCTTGAACTACTGGGCTGTTCTAATTAAAAATTATGGTGAATAAGCAGTTGCATTATTAGTCATTGATGAATTACAGATTTTAAAAGAATTATAAACACTGAACACTAAAGCCACCTGGAGCATGACCAAATCTTTCTTTTGAGTTTCATAAGGCACCTCCAGTTCTCACTATCTCAGAGTCATCACTATGAACATTAATAGGCTAAGCACACCAAGCTGGGCCCTGGAGCTGGTTAACAAAAAGCTGTAAAACCTACACAGCATCACATTTGATACCAGGACCACTATCTAAAAGAGAGATAGATAACTTGGAGGATTCAGAGAAAAAAGACAAAGACTTAGAAAGCTTTGCCTCTTAAAATGCACCCCCCCAGACTTTGTACCAGTCCTGCTTCTCTAAAGTAAAATTCCATGATCATAAATACTTGGGAAATGCTGTAGAGTCTATTTCCAGAAAATCATAATGCCTGTTCATGTATCAGAGGGGCTAGGATATGCTCAGAAAAGAGAAGGGCTTTTTTTTGGTCTAATACAGTATTTCTCAAACATATTTGACCATTTCAGATTTAATATGTATTTCAATCCCATTTCAGGAAGAGACATTCGGAAATTCTGATTTAAAAGAGTTGGAAACTCATATCTACAAGGAAATATTGAACTGGAAGTATTTAACTTTAAAGGTGAGAAACAGAAGAGAGAAAAAAGGGCATTCAAATTTGCAGAGCTGTTTTATACACATTGGACACTCTTGTACAATTGGAAGAAAGAACACAAGGAAACGCTACTCAGACTCAATAGAGACTGAGGTTAGACCAAAGGAAGAATGATGTAAGATTGCTGAGTAAGAGCTCAGCAAATAGGCTGCCCTCGAGTGAAAACCCTTTTTAAAAAACAAACAAACAAATCTGAAACATTACAGTACTAGCTAATTAGCCGAGAACACACTCTTCTCACCCATCACAGTATAGCATTGTTGCGGGGGAACTACTTTTGGTTAGTTTGCCCTCTGTGCCAAGTGACTTGGAGATAACATGCCGAGGATGGCAGAAGCACAATGTGAAAGTAGCCTAGAACCCAAGTCACTGCTTAGCAGAAAGTTGCCTGACCAGATACACGGACATTACATGAACAAGAAATAAACTTCTGTTGTGTTGAGGCACTGAGGTTTGGGGGTTATCTGTTACAGCAGCTAATAGTACTTACCCTGACTACATAGTAAATATAGCTAAAGGGTTTTGACAGAGCTGAGTGCTGGGCATAAAGGTATTTATTGTATTCTCTACAGTATGCTACATTCTTAGACAATGTCATAATAAATAAGAAACCAGGATGCTCGGCAACTGTAGGTATTCTGAGAAATCCACTGCAGCTCACAGTTCACAAAAAGGAAGCAAACAGGAAGGGAAAAGGATATACAAGGGGCTCAACTGTATTTTAATGCTCTATTTCTTTAAAAACAAGTTGTTCTGAGATGATGTATGTAGTCAAACAAAAGAAAGGCAGCTTGCTCTATTAAACAGTTAAAAATCATATTCCTTAATTAGTTGGCCTTCTTCCCAGAGAGGATAATGCTTCATGAAAGGAATAAAGAATGTGAACAATAATACCAGAGAGAGCCTGAACTTGCTCTGCGAGGACTGGATCCCAAGGCAAGCAGGAGTGAAGGCCATGACACCTTCTGTATGAGGAAGTGCTCTGGGGGAGGTAGCATATCTGCATTGTTCTTGGAATCTTTTATTGTATCCTCTGAAGATGAATAAATAAGGGAGGAATTTACTGTTTTTCCTTCCTTTGACAAATAATGACATTTCAAATCATGATAGTGGAAAAGTACTGTTTTTGAAACAGCTGACTTTTAGGAAACTTTTGTGTAATCTGCCTGCAGGGTCAAAGTATGAACACTGGCTGGGTTACTTTCCCTTTGGTTGATTCATCTAAAGCCTCGGGTACAAAATCAAGTTCTCATAGGACATTAACATCAAGGGTTCTTTAACTACTTGTCATTAAGTCCTTTTAAGAAGAGCTTTGCCCTGAAATGCCTTGCTTATTCAGAGCTCAGATCCATGCCATTTTAAGGACGCTCTAACCTCCTGAGATGTTTCTTAGCCTCTGTGGCCCAGGGATAGGAATGGCTGTGAGAGAAGGGTAGGGGCTCTCCGATGTGGAAGGGCATCAATGCCTTTGACTACACCAGTTCCTCTGACCCTGCTGCTGGTGCTAGGATGGTGTTCCTAGTACATTTTGCTTCCATGATTTCACATTTTATATTGACAATACACAGCTGCAATGACCCACTAAGGAAGTGAAATTTAAAATTACTGAACAACTGGCTTCCACCTGCGGCATCAGAGTCGTGTTCTTCCATTTAGCTAACTCTGATGGAGGCTCTCTGAGCGACGGCTGGGGCTGTGGGTTGCCAGGAGCACAGTTAAACAAGACAGTGTAGTAGGAAAGATGTGACCTGGATCTGCCAAGAAAGAGACACTAATTGTATGGCAGGAATTTGTGGGTACATTCTTTCCGCCAGGAGGGGAAATCAGAGATATTTTCATGGAGGAAGTGACATTTGAACTGGACCTTAGAGTAACAATGCACTTGTTCAGGAAAGGTCAGGAAAGGTTATTGAAAATCAGTAGTGCTTACTGTGGAATTAATCCACATTTTATGCCCCACTCATAGCATGCTTTGCAATTGTAATGGAATATTTCAAGCAAACAGAAAGGTATTAAGAATAATATAACAAATGTTTTTGTACCTGCTGTCCTGCTTTGTCAAATCCTAACATTGTACGCTATTTGCTTGAGGCCTTGATATCATATAGATGCTTCCTAGGTAGCCCCCCATGTCATATTCTTCTCTTTCCCAGGTAACCCATCGTTTTTCTAACTTGCAATTTGTATCCTCTGCTTCTTATTTCCCCCTCCATGGCAGATGCTGCTAACAGACTATTCATTCTTTCCCATGTACCTAAGAAGAGCTCTCCACCCAAGACTCCACTGATTGAAATTGGCATGAATGATAAAGCCGACTGGCGTAGCCTCTCACTCCACCTCTTTCCAGAAGGCTTAGAACGTAAGAGGCGGAAGGAAGAATTAACTGAGTCTGATCTACTCTTTGGCTTTTCATTTGCCAGAAGCTAATCTGGGTCTGAGGTGGACACTCCAGAAATTGTACCTCTGGGGATTCAAAGAACACACTAGACCAACAGTCAGAAACCCTGATTTTGAACCATAACTCCTCCTCCCTAGCAATGTGACCATGGGCAGGACGCTTAGGCTCTCTGACACTGTTTATCTACCTGTAAAACAAAGACACCACATGCCTGAGCTGCAAGCCCATCAGGGCTGAATCTGTGTGCCTTTAGTATGCCTCCCTGGCACCTTGAACTTACCTCTATTAGAGCATATCACAACTGTGTAATAATTATCGACTTGCTTGCCTTTTCCACTGAACTGTGAACTTTTTGAGAGTAAGGACCATGTACCTGACATGCAATAGGTGCTCAATAAATACTGGATGAATGAAACTGATCAAACAAATATATTTACAATGGAACATATTTATACACATGTTTATTATCTACAAACAACTACGAGGTGTAAATCTCAATTGGCAACACAAATTAGCATATGTAAATGACACTGGTGGCCAGTACCACCCCATCTGAGCACTGATCCTTGGACTGCTGCACTTGAAAATGTTCCTGTGATGATAACCGGGCCCTCAGCCTCTGAAGCTGGGCTGTCAAGGATCAAATCCATGCACTGCCACTTACTTGTTATGGCAAAGTACTCAACTTCTTTGCTTCTCAATTTCTCATCTATAAATTAACTCAAATGAAAACCATCTGCGCCAGGGCAAAGATTTTTATTTTATTCACGAATCAAACAACGTACCTAGAATAAGACTGGGCCCATCATAGGAAGTCAATCTATAATACAGTTCTTGAGTGAATGGATCATAGGACCCACGGCCTAGGGTCATCGTAGGGGTCATGTGATTTCATGGGCTTAGAAGTGCTCTGCATGATGCCTGGTACATAGTGAGCACAGAATACACTTACGCCTCTTTAAAATAATGGTTTTGATTAATAGTTCATGGCTCTGAGGGAACGAGTCTTGACCCTTGTCTCATTGCCCTTAGATTTCCCCATGCTGAAGGGTGCCAACAGCTGAGTTTTTCCCATAGCGTAATGGGAAAGCCAGTGTACTTCTCTGGCAACTTCTGGCTTTGTGTGGTACAGTTCCTAGGATCACAAGATGAAAGACAGACCACAAGCCGTGAGTGAGTGGGTGTCTGTCCTTGCACTCCTTCAGACTAAATCCTCCTCCCTGTTCTATGAAGGTTCCTGAGCATACACGTGTCCAGGAAACTATATAATACATACAAAAATCTACAAACTGGTGGAAAAATGCTAACAGCTGTGAGAGATTACATGAGTGGAATTTTCTGGCATGTTGGCCTGATGTGAGGGGAGCAAATGTCAAGCATGCTCTAGATTGGGGAGAAAAATAGACAAAATGCTACTATGTGGGGAATTTCACAAACATATTGGAATCATAAGATGGTATTAAGAAAAGGGTAAGTAATCAGGCATGTGGTTACCCCAGGCCCTTTAGCTTTGCCACCTTAAAGCATCACTTCAGAACACTGCTCTGTTAAATAACATTTGCATTTTTTCCTGATTTCAAAGGCTCATTTCATTTTTCACAATTATAAAAGTTCATTGTAAAATTCTGGAAAACATCAGAATGATTATGATATATGGAAACCTTTGCCACCATCAGAGATATCCACTGTTGTTAGCATTTTGGTAAATCACCTTCAATATTTTATAATTTATGTATTACTTTTCAAACAAATTCATGACCATATTGCAAAGAACTGAGTATAGAGTTTTTTCCATCTAGACTGTGTACAATTTACCATGTTATTGAATACTCAAATTTTTTGAATGTTTTAGTCTATTGTAAAGTAAGGTATGCATACAAAAAGCACTGTATAACATATACATACATTTAAAAATAAGAATAAAGAAAATAGAAAGAACACCCTGAAATATGGATCTTGCTGCTAACTAGTATTTAAATACATGGATGTAACATAATATAACCTTTGTCCTGTTAAATATTTGGGACCTAGAATCTTTTTGCAAATCTCTGATAATTTCTTTATATCTGACAAAAGACTAGACATAGAATGTGTAAAAAAAAAAAAAAAAAATTAAAACAAACCTACCAAAACACAACACACACACACAAAGAAGAGCAAGTCAATTAGAAAATCAGCAAAAAACTATGAACAGAGATTTCACCAAAATAGATAAAACAGATGGCAAACAAACTCATGAAACACTGTTGGGCAGGAATAAAAGTCCTGGCTTTCCACTTGGCCTTCTCTGATATCAACCCACTGGGAGAGGGAGAGCCCCTCGCTACCTCCCTGTGGGGATGTAAGTTCTCACTTTTCTGGCACTGGCCTAGCAAGAAGGTCGGGGCATTTTGTTAGAGCCTGGAGAGGGTAGATGTCTCGTCTCAGTTCCCGTCTGGGCCTTTGTTGGCATGGGTGGGATGGGCCACAGTTTTTCTTTGTTTGTTTTTAATGGTGTTTGGCTGAACAGAAGAGCTATTACTTAGAAGTTTTCTGCCTTGCTAGGCTGCCTTTTCCTGGTCCTTTGCCTAGAGAGAGCAGGTCTCTGTTGGGGCTTTTTTAGTCTGTGGCTGTTGCAGTTCCAAGTTATTAGCATCTTCAGCCCCAAGTCTGAAATACATGAGGCAATATGGAAACCCAGGACATCCCCACTGTGTTCTTCTTTGGGTCCTGAGGTCCCTGCTGGTCTTTTTCTTCCCCACACCTTTCAGAGTCTTCTTACGTTTGTTTTATGTACAATGTTCAGGGTACTTACCGTGTTTCCTCGAAAATAAGACCTAGCCAGACCATCCGCTCTAATGCATCTTTTGGAGCAAAAATTAATATAAGACCCGGTATATATTATATTATATTATATTATATTATATTATATTATATTATATTATATTATAATATAATATTATATTAAAGACCTGGTCTTACATTATTGTAAAATAAGACCGGGTTTTATATTAATTTTTGCTCCAAGAAATGCATTAGAGCTGATTGTCCAGCTCGGTCTTATTTTCGGGGAAACACGGTAACGAGGAATAGTGAAAAATATGTCTATTCCACCTTTCCGGAAGAAGAAGTCCCCATTTCTTTTAATGAAGAAACATAGCAGCACCTGTTTTGAACACCAGTCCTCCTGGATTGACCCATTGGAGTGTGATGAATACCAGTCCTCATGGATTGATCCTCAAGGAATTTTAGGGAGAAACGAAGATGTAAAAGGTAAGGAGCCTAGATGGGAGGCACCTGATAAATGCTTTTATACTGAATAAACCATTTCTGTATAAGTATCAGGGATTTCAAAAGCTTTAACTGAGCTTCCCACAGAAATACAAAGCAACTTGCTACTAAATGAAAAACAACTTTAGGAACAATGTGATGTCAATGTCCCTCCCTGTTTCCCCAGTCCTCTGGACATGAGCCATGTGCTTGCATCGATTTCTAAAAATGGTTCTATGGAAATGTAACAAATACCTAACTTAACTAAGTACACAAAGATATTTACATCCCACATAGGCCAGGACACCAAGATTTTAATGCAGAAGGCAATGGACAGGATATATACAAAAACAAGCATGCAAAGTTGCCTCCAGTGAGACCCTTTTACCTCTCTACCTACTCTGGCCCCAAATTATCCATTCCAACAAGCTTTATCACCTACTTTTGTTAAGTTTCCATCTGAGAAGTGAGCATTTAAACAACTCCCAAAACAACCGACTTAAACTATGAGTAATGGAAACAAGTCTTTTCACCATTTTCCATCAGAAATTCTTTTCAAGGGCGTTATAAACATTGTCATCTATTTTAAAGCCTTGAACATTTGATCACTTGCTCAAGACTGTGCAAATCAGGTCTTCAATTCACAAGGCCTGCTCTCACTGGGAACCTGCTTCCCCCTAAGCCTTCAGCCTGCAGGGCAACCTGGTTAAGACCACACAGAGCTCTCTTCTGAAGGCCAAAAGCCAGAAACGTTTAAAGGGGGAAAAGCCCCTCAGAAGGCTCATTACCATGACCAAGTTTTCAGCATCTTCCTATCAAAAGAAACAGCCTGCAAAACTATGATCTCCCTTTTTCTTTTCTTTTTTTTAAATGAGAAACAAGCTCCCATTTAGTCCACCTCACTATGTCCTATATTGGGAAAGGCTATGGCTCTGTTGGGGTATAGACTTCTGGCTGCGTCTGCTCAACTTAAAATTCTAACTCACTGGGTCTCCTCAAGTTAAAAGTCCCTGATCAACGGTACTCACACTTTCCTGAGAGGACGTAGAATTAGAGGTGTGACTCCAAACAGGGGAATCTCAAGAGAGAACCTTCCCTTGATGATAAGTAGGCTTCTGATAAATTAGTCATCAATGAATAACCCATGTATGCTTTTACAGAGAATACATCTGATCAAGGATACAGTTTAGTGGACAGACTAAATTTGAAAACATAAATAGACCCAGCCTGATGAATAAAGACTATATATTAATAATAAGGATTTTTTGAAAGTATAGGCTAAATACAAAACTATTTTAATGTTTTTATTTGCTATCTTTCAATCTCTTTAAATAAACTCGGCAAAGGCACTTTGAATAACAGCATAAATAATAAACACATGAATTCCCCCAAAGCCAAGAGAAGTCTTGGTTGCCTTTCTCCCTTTCTGGTTACATTCTGCAGAGTTCCAAACCAATGCCCGCAGTGCTATACTGTAAATTACTAGTTGACATGCCTGTCTCTTTCCTCCTCTTCCATCTCCCTGAAGACTGGGAATTCTTAAAGGCAGTACTGAGTCATAATTCATCTTTGTGCTATGAGGATGCACCATACTGTCAGAATAAAACTTGTGAAATAAACAAATGGATGCTTCAATGAATGAGCGATCCAATGAGGAATAAATTAGCAGATTTGAATCACGTGCTGTTTTTTCAAGTGAGAAATCCCCATATGTGACAAAGAGGGACAGGAACTGAGACTTTGTTAGTTTCCCAACAGGGAGGAAGGCCTACAGTTGTAGCAAGGCATCACTATTTGTCTTATTTTTATAAAAAACTTTGAAATCCACAGCCCTATATAAATGTACAGAATGCCAACAAAACAACATCCTTCCTTTTTTGCGGGGGTGGTTTTAGGGGGTGGTGCAGATGAAAACAGGTTAGACCAGCACTATCTAAGAGAAATATAATGAGACGTTTAGGAAATATGTAATGTTAATGTCTCTTACAATATGTAAAATTTTCTAGTAGCCATTCAAAATGTAAAAAGAAACAAGAAAAAATAATTTTAATAAAATAATTTAAACTCAATATATCCAGTACATCATCATTTCAACATATAATCAGTGTAAAAATGTATTAAGATATTTCAAGTCTTTGCAATCCACTGTATATTTTAGAGTTACCACACATCTTGGTTCAGACTGGCCACATTTCAAGGGCTCAATAGCTACATGGGGCTAGTGGCTATCATACTGGACAGCAAAGGGTTAGAAATATATTTTGCTCTCATCTGTAGCAACTACTTTTTGTTTGGGTTTCCCATGTCATTAATTTCCTCCCCCCATCCCATGACTCTTAATCATTTACTCTGACATTATCAGAGCAGTTAGAGACATGTCATTTCTTACAAGTCACCTGAAATCTTTTTTGCAAATGTGTAGGGCACAAGATCTAAATGAAAAGAAAAGAAAAGCAGGTTTTATAGCTGAAGAGTTGAAGTTCAGAGTTGTGAGGTATCTCGTCACAAAGCTAGATTAAGTCTCAGGCCACACAGAAAACCTCGGTCCTGGGACACTTCATTTCCATCTATCCATCTCTTAGAAAACAGAATACTTCACAGCAGGGAAAACAGCTTGTTTTGAGAGTTAAATAATGAAGAAAAGAACCTCTTGTTTTAATATGCTTACCCAACTCCTCCACAAAAGGCCAAATGGCTCTGTGGGGTGAAAACGAGGTTAGGTCTCAAAAGGAAATTATTTCCCCAACTTGAAAGAGATATTTGGTTCTCTTCCAAAGGCAGGAGAACCTTTAAAAATAAATCAATTCCTCATTTTAAGAACAACCATGTAGAACATGCATGCTGGATCAAATGTCACGTCTGAGAAAATGTCACCATCAAAGCCAAGTACAGCAAGTAAACGCCACAAACAGGATAAAATCTTATCGGAATTCATAAAAAACAGCTGTCTTTCTCTGTATTTTCACTGAGTCTAACCTTATGTATTATTTCTTATTTAAGTAAACATACAAAGCGTTTCTTCCACAAGTCAGAAAACTAGATTCTTCTTAAAGAAAAATTCTGGCCTCTTTCTTCTCAATTCTTACTTCTTATATACCTAACCCTTATTTAGTGGACTTAGTCATGTGAAAGTTTCAAATGTTGAAAAAAAAAATCTCTCTCCTTCTCTCTCATTCTTTCTCTCCCCTCCATTCTCCCACTCTCTTGCTCTCCTGCCTCCCTCTCTCTCTAAAAAGACCCAGCAGCATTCTACTCTCTGCCTCTGTGAATTCTCCACTGCTGTCACTCCCAATACCACCATTACCTCAGTCTGGCCCTCACCACCGATTAAGAAGGAAAATAGGTCCATAAAATGCATTTAGCACTAAGAATGAGAAAATTTGAATTTTATTCTTTAGTTTTTAAAATGATTAGTGTTCCTGGTGTGAGAAATCTGAAATTATTTTGTTTACTGAAACATAGAGCAGATGAGTAAATATGCTGGTATTCTAGGGAAGCAGAGTTACTGCTGTGGGAGAAGCGAGATAAATACGGGTTGAGGTGAGGTGGGAAAAATGTGGTGTTGGATTTAAATTGGAGACTAACGATTAACATGTCTTTATGTATTTATATGTGTGTGTATACACATGTATTATGTGTGTATATGTGAGTGTATGTATATGTTTTCCTATTACTGCCCACTGAAAGGGTGAGAAGCTTATGACAACCAGGTAGCAATGAGCTCACCTAGCATCCAGATCTTGGTTTCTGACTACAACTCCCCTGTAAATGGAGCTGGGACAAGGAAGTAAAAGTAGACCTGAAACATATTGTACCAGAAATCCAGATAAACTCAAAGAATAAAGAGGGACACAGGCACAACTTGAAGGGGTTCCAGGTGGCCAATTCCCAGCACCAAAAAGAATAATTATCATAATACATTGAAATAAGAAATAAATAAGAATCTAATCAGGGTTTTTTTTGGTGTGGTAAAATATACATAGCATAAAATTTATCATCTTAACCATTTTTAAGGTATATTTCAGTGGCATTAAGTACCTTCACGTTGTTGTGCAACCATCACCAACATCCATCTCCAGAACTTTTTCATCTTTGCCAACTAAAATTCTATACCTACTAAACAATAACTTCCCATTCCCAACTCCCCTCAGCTCCTGGCAACTGCCATTCTACTCTCTGCCTCTATGAATTTGACTACTCTAGGTACTCATATAAAGGGAATCAGACAATATTTGACCTTTTGTGTCTGGATTATTTCACTCAGCATAATGTCTTCAAGTTTCATCCACATTGTAGCACGTGTCAGAATTTTATTCCTTTTTAAGGCTGAATAATATTCCATTGTATGTATATATTGCATTTTGTTTATCCACTCATCCATTGATGGACATGTGGGTAATTTCCACCTTTAGCTATTGTGAATAATACTGCTATGAACATGGTTTATAAATATCTGTTTGAGTCTGCTTCCAATTCTTTGGGGTTTATACCCAGAGGTGGAACTGCTGGGTCATATGATAATTCTGTGTTTAATTTTTTGAGGCCTAGTGAATTTCAAAAAAGGAGGGAAGAGAAATACTTTCCCTACAAAAAATTACTGGTTTATAAATGTAAAAAAAAATGACCACTAAAAATCATCATTTTCCCCCCGTCTGTCTAACAGATCTTAGGATCATCAGTAGATGTTAAGGGGTAGAGAACAGGATATCCACACACTGGAAGCCTTTTGTGACTGGCTTCTTTCATTCAGCATGTTTTCATGCATGCTGCAGCAGTTATCAGTACTTCATTCCTTTTTATTGCCAAATAATATTCCATTATATGGATATGGCACATTTTATCTATCCACTTATCAATTGATGGACATTTGTGTTATCTCCACATTTTTCCTATTATGAATAATGCTGCTTTGAACATTTATTTACAGGTTTTGGTGTGGACACATGTTATTAATTCTCTGGGAATTACACCTGGGAGAGGAATTATTGGGTTATATGGAACTCTGTTTTAACCTTCCGAGGAGCTGCCTGACTCTTTTCCAAAGTGGGTGCACTATTTGGAAGTATGAGGTTTCCTCTATATATGTGTATATTCTTGCCAAAATGGTTAAATCTAATGAGAAAACAAAAATGCAAATCCTGATTTTGGGGCATTCTATAAGAAACTGGCCTGTACCCTTCAAAAATTTCAATGTAACTGGAGACAAAAATAAAAAGGTAGGGGGAATGGTGTAACATAAAGGAAAATAAGGATGACAACTAACTGTAATTCAGGGTGATTGATTTGTTCCTGCATTAATAAAGAGAAACTATAAAGGCCATATGGGGGCACATGGAGACATTTGAACTTGCATTTTATGTTGTATAATATTATAGCTATAAAGTAAACTGTCCTGGGTGTACTAATGGTATTGTAGAATGCCTTGGTTCTGAGAAGACACCCTTTGAGGTTTCTCAGGATGACATCATGACACGTGCAGTTGATTTTTACTTACATAAAAGTGTGTGTGTGTGTGTGTGTGTGTGTACATGTGCAAAAAGAAGAGACAGAGAAAGTTGCACAAAATATTACCAATTGGCTGAGGGTATATGAGTGTTCATTGAACTATTCTTTCCAGTTTTTTTTCTAGTTGTGAAATTTTTCTTTTAAAAAGTTGAGAGTGAAAGGCGGTGTGGAGGTTCCTCAAAAAATTACGAATAGAATTGCCATATGACCCAGCAATCCCTCTCCTGGGTATCTACCCAAAAAATCTGAAAACATTTAGAGATAAAGACACGTGTGCTCCAATGTTCATTGCAGCTTTGTTTACAGTGGCCAAGACATGGAAACAACCAAAATGTCCTTCGATAGATGAATGGATGAAGAAGTTGTGGTATATATACACAATGGAATACTATTCGGCAGTAAGAAAAGATGATATAGGAACATTTGTGACAACATGGATGGATCTTGAGAGTGTAATGCTGAGCGAAATAAGTCAGACAGAAAAAGCAGAGAACCATGTGATTTCACTGATATGTGGTATATAAACCAAAACAACAAAAGAACAAGACAAACAAATGAGAAACAGAAACTCATAGACACAGACAATGGTTTGGTGGTTGCCAGAGGGTAAGGGGGGTGGGGGGTGGGGGGTGGGGGGTGGGAGATGTGGGTAAGGGGGATCGAATATATGGTGATGGAAGGAGAACTGACTCTGGGTGATGAACACACAACGGGATTTATAGATGATGTAATACAGAATTGTACACCTGAAATCTATGTAATTTTACTAACAACTGTCACCTCAATAAATTTAATAAAAAAAAAAAAAAAAAAAAAAAAAAAAAAAAAAAAAAGAAAGGACAACCAACTTGACTTGGAAAAAATGCCTGGAAGTACACACTGTTCCCCAATAAAGTCCTGTTCCCCTTCCCCAAAAAAAAAAATCTTTTAAAAAAAAATTATATATATCATTTTGTATTGAGCTTTTCAAGTAATATTATATTGCACATTTTTCCCAATACAAACAAAGATACTACATAAAATAATTTTGATGTTTGCATAATGTTAAGTATGATTATAGAATAATTTATCTTAACAATATGCTCCTTGGGGACGTTTTTGTTATTATAAATAAAAATGAGAACAACTCGAAAAAAAAAAAAAAAAAAAAAAAAAAAAAAGTTGAGAGTACAAATTATCTGAAGAACACAAAAACAAAAAAATTCCCCAACCTGTAAAAGCATGAATTAAAATGGACAGAGAGAGAGAGAGAGAGAGAGAGAGAACTTTTCAGATGCCTCCTCAACTCATGATCTCAACTTCTGACGAGCTGATGTTAAAAAACTCAGAATGTCACTTTAAGACTCATGTTTAGATCCAGGACAGAGTGGCACGAAACAGAACCCTACCTTGGGCACATCATGTAACCTCTTTAGATTTCAGTTATCTAAACCATGAAAGGTCTGGGTTGACCTAAAAAATACTTGAGGGTACCTTCTAGCCCTGAAATTCTATACCTCAATAATCATACTTTAAAAAAAAAAATGCATATTTTTTAAATTAATTTTTTTTCAGTGTTACAGTTGACATGCAGTATTATTTTGTATTAATTTCAGGTGTTATAATCATGTTTTTAAAGTGGGATTCAGGATGAATGTCCCTTTGAATATATTCTCATTGGGGTGAAATTTTAGGACTTCTACTTCACAAGACTTTAGGTGGAATGAGTGCTTCACTTCAATTTTAACCAAGAATTCTTAATCACATTTAAACAGATGAGCCTAAATATGGTGGGAATATCCCACAGTCCTTATAGCAGAGCACACTGCCTTCAGATGGGTCCTGTTGCACCGAGGTTTGGTTCCCAGTCAGTGGCCTCTGGGCATCTCACCAAGGAGTAAGTCTCCATCTATGACCCAAGATGCCCCTGGGATAACCAGAGAGTCAGAGATGGAATGTTCCCTTTCGCCCTTTCTATATCAGGCTCCTAGGATATAATTAGGAGGCAGCTCTCAGAACAGATGTGTAGGGAGTTAGGTTGAAAAGTATCCATGGAGAAAAGGGAGAGAGGAGTGAGGAGGCATTGTGTCTGGAGATGTTCTAGGATTCTAGGATTATTGGATAAGTGATAAAGCAGTCCAGCCATTGGGGGGAAAGGGAGATGCTCTCAGAACTAGCCAAAGTCAGGAAGGGGCCACAATGTCTCCAATAGATTTGAATCTCAGGCGCCAAGATTCCAGGGCACCAGACAGTTTCTCAACTTAAATTAAAAAAAAAAAAATATATATATATATATATATATATATATATATATATATATATATATATATATATATATAAAACAGGAGGGAATAGAGGTTAAAAAAACAAACAAACAATAAAACCTTCCCAAGATGACCATAATCTTATAAAATTCCAGAATGTCCTCACCTCATTATTCTCCAAATCTAAGATGGGGTCTCCTTTCCTCTACAGTTTAAAAAGTTAAAGATCATCTAGTCCAGTTCCCTAATTTTACCCAAAAAAGTAGGTTCAGAGAAGGCCAGGAACTTGCCCAAGTTATGCAGCTCACTAGCCACAAAGGCACAGTTCCAATCCCTGCTTTGCTCCCAGAACAGATTCCAAGAGTGTGAAAGTGTTCCTAAAGTTGCATTGAAAACAGAAGACACACCATTCTCCATATGGGTTTTATGCACCAGCTTGCCGTTAGGCACTGGGAATCAGGACCATGCCTCATCAAGGCAGAACTTGGAGGTACAACGTGTACGTGTCTTTTTGGGGAGATAGGAGAGATCACGTTCATATCCTTCTTCTTTCTCCTCCTCTGTTTTTCCCAACTGAATTAAACCAAACTCATGAGCAGGTCTGGAAGTCTAAATAAATTGGGGGTGAAGTGAGTTAAACCATATAACCACACTTGAGACATAATCCTGGCAGAATATCAAAGCTCAAATGAGTCCCATTTACACCACGATCAGAATATACTCTTCAGATTTTATTTGATCTTTCCTGACTTTCTGGCATTGGTTCGAAGGTCACTGTCATGTGTTGCTTGTTTCAATATGGAAAATAAATTTAAAATAATCTCTGGCTTGTTTACTTCTCTCTTCTAGGGAAATAAAAGAAAATTAAAAAAAAATTCTCCATGCAACTGTTTCAAGTCCACTTAAAAGAAAGCTCTCCAATCCTCAAACTTCATCCAACAGATGCACAATTTGATAGTTCTGCTATTTTTTAAATTGCATGACTCTTTTGTGTAAATATTGAAAGAGATAACACTGACAGTTTGTGAGCTAGTTGGATCCCAGCCAGAGACAAAGAAATTATTTGAAAGTGCCCAGGACCAGAGATTTTGGGAAAGTGAACCCTCCTGTCATATAATTTACTGCCTTCATAATCAAACCTTTAAGTGAGGACCCCAGACCTCACACTGCATGTACCCAAAGAAACGTGAAGCATAGTGGTTAACAGCTCTGCCTGGGAAATCAGGCCACCTGGGTTCAGTTTCCAGCTGACGTGTAATAGCTGTGTGATCTTCGGGAAGTTATTTAACCTCCAACAGTCCTCAGTTTCCAGATCTCTGAAGTGGGGGCAACTGAGAGTATGCACACTAAAGAATTGATGATGCTAAGATAATATCTCTTTGATAAAGCCTGGCACAGATTCACACTCGTTACAGTGCCCAGAAGTATATGCAGTATCCACCCTTAGGGAGCTAAGCATGGGAAGAGATCGCCCATGATAAGAGCTCTGACACAAGTGACACACACAACACTCTCCATGTGGAGGTATGTCAGCTGAGTAACACTCCTGGCCTCTGCCCCTCCTTTCTTCCATGCTGTGAGAGGCCTGCCTCTTGGGGTGAAGCCTGGGGTCTTCCAGAGCTGATGATGACATTATGGGTAAGTCTATCACATTCTAGGTTCAAATTAGAAAGGTCACATGACTTAGTTATGGGCCCCATTCTCTGCCCTTAGCTTTAGACTAACATGCTATTTTGGTCACCATATACCTTACTTCTTTGTCTTATTTCTCAACTACTTTAGAACTTGGTCGCAGAAGAGAGTATTATTGAGTCTTTCTTCTAACTCATAAACAAGCCAATGATTTTTTCCCCTATGGGACTCCAAAACAGCTGTCTGGTGATTCAGCTTAAAAATAGTCATTGCCACTGACTTAACTTTCATAGCAGGAGTATATTTGCAGTTCACCAAACACATCCCATGAGCTGAACACAGCCACTTCCAAGCTTCCTACACTGGATTTTGAGCCACATGACTATTCCAGGCTTGTTGATTATCCTTCACCCCAGAAGCGATATTTCCAATCACCAAATATTTCCCCAGAAAAAGAAAACCATGCTCATGTTCCTTTTTGCCTGATATCACAACCCCAAATGTAGGGAGGAAAAACATATCATGCAAAAGAACAACTCAGTCATGCTCCAAGACTGGATATCAACCCTAGACAAAACCCTCAGATAGCTTTGAATTTATGATATTATTTTCACACAAGGTTTTAACGTTACTTCACTAAAATGTATTGAGCCCAAAGGGATGCAAAGATAAACAGGGCATGATTCCCAATCTCAAAGAACTCCCAGTTTGAAGTGTGAAAGATGCATAAATAAAGAATTATAATGTAATATGGTGAATGCAAGACACTGTATACCGGAAAGAGTGCCTAACCCCAGGGACGATGGACGAAGGTGGTTGGCAAAGAAAGTTTGCTATGACATTGGGTGCCTTATTCAAGACGAATAAATGAAGTCAGTTATTTATGAGTGCAGAGAGAATGGGTGTCAGGATGTTCCGACAGCTGGAGCAAACAGAGAGGTATGAAATATTCCAGAAACCACAATCCAGTAGGGAGAGCAGATGAGGCTGGACAGTTTATCAGAGAAAAGTTCAGGGAAGGACACAATGTGGTCTTAAGATCACCTGTGTAAGTTCATTAAACAAAAAAATCAGATGCTTTGCCCCAGAAATTGGTTCTTCAGTGGATGCAGGCTTCTGGCAAACTGGCCTGCATCCATGTCAGGCACTGGAGTTACAAAGTGTGTAAAAGCAGAGATGTCCTTGGCCTTCATGTAGCTTCCATTCCAGTGGAAGCCAAGAAGGACTTGGCTAGGCAAAGAAAGAAGCAAAGAGCAGAGGGAAGAGCATGTGCAAAGTCCTGGGCTTGAGGGAGCATCATGAGTACTGGGGCCAAAAGAGAGGAGATCGCTGTGGTTGGAGCTGAATGAGCAAGTATCAGAGTTGTGGAGATACTGTTGACAATGGCCATGATGCTTGTGAAAACAAAGCCTGTCTGGTCTGCATTATTGTGTGCATTTTGTTTTGTTTTTAATGCCCAAACTATAATTAACAACTTGAGATTTCTGATGCTATCCACCTGGAAGCAGTTTTTGTTTGTTTGTTTGTTTGTTTGTTTGATTTGGGAGGGGTTGGCGGTGCATCACCTTTGTGACATGAATACAGTATTTCCTTTGAGGACCTCAAAGGGCACGGGGACAGACTGCCACGTAACAGCTTCACACCATGAGGAGAGGCATGTAGCACATGCCCTGGGAGCACTCTGAGAGAGTCACTGAGGGCTTAGGAGTCACTGGGAACCTTCACCGAGAGGATTCTTCCTCCAGGGAAACAGAGACCAATATATTTTTAAAGCCCTAGGATCTAGACTAGTTGTCCACTTCACCTTCTCTTGGGTCAAGCTTTTTCATGTAGAGAGAATTTTGAGCTTGTGCCATTTATTTAATTCACAAAACAAACATGTGCCAAGAGCCCCGTGTTGCCCTGGGTCGGGTCTTCATCTCTAAGTTTTCTAGGTGGAATTATCATTAGGCATTATCAGTCATTCATGTTAACATCTAATGGCAGTAATGTCATCCACCTGGAAGCACAGAAGCAAAACTATCGTAAATCAAAACCATCATAAATTCATAACCAAATTAAGGGAGGACTTAACCTCCTATGCAGATTAGGAAGGACATCAAGTTATATTTTTGCTGACAGTAACATGGGTCATCTCTGGCCAAACAGAAAAAAATAAAAACACACCACTCTAACTACAGTGATAACTTGTCCCTTGTAGATAGGAAAGTGGAGAGCATGATTCAATATGACAAGCTCTTGTTTCCTTTAAAACAAGGCCCATTGTCTGGGTACACTCAGACATGGGGACAGACAGAGCCGGCCAGCTGCTTGGTCCAGCCTGGACCGTTCTTTCTGAGTGAAGGAGTGAAGAAGTCATCAGAAATAGCATCATTTGTTAGGGAAGTTTCTTTCTCCAATCCTTTAACCTCATCATAAAAAATAAAAATTAAAATTAAAAAAAAACTCACAAAAAACTGTTTTAAACAAATCAAACAACTTGAAAGAAATTACATGGGTTCTGCCTTATCTTTCTGCCATTCTGACCCAAGATTTCTGTGAGGGACATTCTTGTCCATAGATGCCTCTTCTTGTAATATGTGAGAGCAGCAGAACACGCAGATGGCAGCATCTACACAAAGGAAGGCCATTCATTCATTCATTTATTTCATTTGAAAACAGGTATTAAAAACGTAAAAAAGGTATTATCCTCAGGAAGGAGGTGACAATGCATCTGCAAACCATACACATTCTGGAACATGGATTTCCTCATTGCAACTCTAATATATGTGTCTTTCTGGTACTTTCTACTGTGCCTGAAAAGTACTCCTGGATTATATGAAATAAATCAGCCTATACTGATATATATGTATATAACATTGTACTTGATGTACTGCCATTATTAACTAGGAAGTTAATAATATTGTTGTTTTTTAATTTTGGCAAAGAAAGTAACCTGTTCAGGACATAGCAGAATATGATTCTTTGTTTTTGAAGAGAGGTTACCCATATGTTTAAATTTTGTAATATCACAAGAAGACAACATAGCCTTCAATTGAGGAAGGAAGTGAAAACACAGAGAACTTTGGTGATCTGCCCAACATTGTTGAGGATGTAAATGACAGACAAGGCAGGAATTCAATTTCATCTCAGCTATCGCCTAAGTCTAGCACACCAAGAGCTAACTTGACCTTGGAAAGAAAGATTTTCTTGTTTGGGGTAATTACTAACACTGTTAGGGCTTTCCACCTCAACTGATCCAAATCGTGCTACTGATTATAATAATGATGATAAAAACCCAAAGTGAAGCCTCCACACAACTCAACAGGAAAGACATTCCATGTCAACACAGAACAGAGATACAACAGGAGTGGGCAGGAATTCCGGGCCGTGGGGAGAAGTGGTGGCTACTGATCAACCATGATGGGCTCCCTTGCATGCCATCATTCAGCCACTTCCAATGGAAGGAAGAGAATTTAGAGGCACCTTAAAATACAAGTAGAGTCATTCCTGTCATCCTCAGCCTTTTTGCAACTTACTCTCCCTTAACACGTTGCATACGGATCACGAGAATCTTCACGAGGGATTTAAACCCCGCCGTATGCAACCTGTTAACTATTTAAAAGATTAGAAGTGTCTTTCATTTTCAAAGAGAATCTAGAAAAGCTTTCTAAATATTTCTACCCTTAATAAATTACACAATCACTCACAAAAGCAAACAATTTCCTAACCAGATCCTGTAAATGGTCGACTTAAACAAATCTTTACTTCTAATTACAAAGTGCCAAAAGACATAAAAATTTGATTTAAGGAAAATACAAAGCAACAGTAACAATGTAAAAGCAATTTTACATGACTTTAGCTCATTCTTAATTAAAACTGACAGTTTTACCTGTCTGAAATCAAGATGAAGTACATGACGTACAATGTTTCAAAGCTCCCTGAAAATATTTGAGCTTCTGAAAAGAAGCATCAATGAAAAAAAAAAAGCTCACTGTTGTGGCTTCTAATGAATATGGTTTTCACTCTAAAGGGACATTTACTGGTAAACAAGCGTGCACACACAAACACAGCCTTTTTAACTAACTGTTTCTGTTGGATTAGTCACACACACACACACACACACACACACACACACACAGCATTTTTAACTAATTGTTTCTGTTGGATTAATTACTGTATCCCATTTGTTTAAAAAAAAAAAAAAAAGCTTTTAAGACAGAGAGGATGCCTTCTAGAATGTTTTACCTAGGATAATTAATACTGCAGAACTTATCAATCAATTAATAAGAAAATCTACCTTTAAATTCAGTAATACCCAATGAACACGTAATTACCTTGGCAAGACTCCAAGACAAACCCAGGAGGTAATTTCACTTTTGACACAAGTTTATGGCATTCATTCATCAGTGAACTAACTGGGTGTTCAGAGAAAACAGGTCTAAGGGGAACCACAGCACTGACACACCTGTTTCCTCTCTGCCATCAGAAAATGAGAGTATAAATTTCGCCATGAGGAGAAGGCAAATTGTGAAGGACTTTAGATCTAACAAGGATTTTACTAGCATCACCAATGATGTTAGCTTTTATTAAAGAATTTTGAATTGTGAGGGTCTTCTACATTTATATTTTTAGATATATTTTAAGATAGCAACAAAACTGGATATATTTTACATGTTGGATGGATGGATAGATGTTCATATAGACTGATGGTCACACTAGTTTCTGGATTGTTTGTAACTTTTGTGAGATTTCACCAGATTTTTGAAAGCATTTCTTTGATTGTGATAGGTTCATACTTAGCCTTGAGGTAGGGGAAGAAATTAATATTTCAATGATCAAATTAATCTCATGACTCATCATTCGCCCTAAAACTTACTCATCTCCCAAGCCAGGCTTAACGGGAATGGGTGGTCAGATTTACTTGTGATTGTGATTAAAGAGAAAATCAGTTCTTTCTCTGTCCCATTCTTTTTATTCTCCAAACTCTCATATTTCAAGCCCTGATTATAGCAATTTTCACACTAGAGTCAACTTTGATTAATCAGAGAACTATTAGGATAAATGGAAAAACTCCAACCTAGGATTTTAGTGAATAACTTGTTGTTGTTGTGCCACTAGCTAGAACTCCAAATTCTTAGTCAGGAGAAAAATGTACCACGTGATTTTTAATTTCCAATAGGATGTGGGAAGAAAGAGCCTAAGTTTAACGTTTGCCAGAGAACCAGCAATCCTGGGCTACAGCCAAAGCTCGAACATGAGCCTCCTTATTCCCAGAGGCTCATGCACAATCTGACTTTGCAAACTGGATGAGGAAGTAGGACTGAAAAAATATATTTAAACAGATGTTTTAAAAATTAGAAAATAAGAATGTCTTAAAATACTTCAAGCTCTGAGAAACTCTTCTATAAAAATTGACATCAATTGACCATTTTCACATCACTGGGCCTGACTGATTTCCTCATATGAGTCTTTAACAGATCCTTCTGGAATTTTTTTGCTTTCTGAGAATGAAAAGTTAGGCTGGAAGAATTAAATACACACAGATATGAGACATTATCAAAGTTCTTTTAGGTGTTAAAACACGTCATCTCTTGTGATCCTGTCCCATAAATATTAGACTTTATTACTTAAATGTAAAGTTGTGCATTTGATTCTTAAGTTTTATACCGGTAAACTTTATGCTGGTAAAATACCATCTCAATACCAAATAAAAATATCTATTAACAATGAGTGACAATACATAATTACTTAATTTCCCAATGTATCATGTCTCTAATTACTCACAAAACCAAACCGTAAGCTATTTTTATTATAAACAAAAGGTATACTTTGGGCATGTGATCAACATAACCTGTACCCCTGATTCTTTACAGGTCAAAAAGAAGTTGTAATTTCCACACAGGAACAGGAAGAAAAGAAGGGCAAGAAGTCGCCACTGATGCAACCTCTGGAGAACGAGATGCAGCCCTGTCCTCTCCCCTGACCCCACCCAGCCCTGGAAGCTCTGGGCATGATGCTGTGCTGGGTCCCTGCGAGACTCAAAGGAAATAAACATGGGATCTGACCTGAGTTCAAAAATGCCCCCTGGAGATGCTGTCAAGGCTACCGTCACCTAATCTAACCAAGGCAGCCAGCCCCGCTGAACAAAACAAACATCCTCAATGCTGAGCACTCGGTTTACCGTTGGGTGGAGACTAATTAGGTCGTTCCATGGAAAAGAGTACCAGAAGTCTCCCTCCCACTATGGAAAGATTGATACGAAAGTCAAATCCAAACTGAACACCTCCAAATTATATTAAAGACACGTATTTCAGTGGTTCTCAGCCTTGGCTGCCTAATCAGAATCTGGGAAGCTTCTAAAAGTCAATCCTAAAGTTCAGGCTGCATTCCGAGAATATTTAGCGCTGACTCCGGGGGTTGGTACCTTGCAGCAGCAGCAGAAAAGACCCCCTGGTGATTCCAATGTGCTGCCAAGACTGAGAACCAACTATTGTTTGGGATGTCCTACTGCCTGATAAACCCAGCAATCCGGAGAAGGGGAACTCCAAGGGGCTCAAACCACTGCAGGGAACTGCTGACAAAGGCATTTGTCTACCCAAATGTAAAAGCTGCAAAACTTCAAACAGAACTAGCAGAGGCCCTGTGACGCAAATTAACCCCCCAAAGTCAGCCTTTCAAGAGCTGTGGTTGGCTAGATGGCCCAAGCCCACCATTTCAACAGCAAATTGGAATTCAGCAAAGGCGTCTATTGGACGCGTAATAAGATGCTCTTTTAAGGGAATTTCAGACCTCACATTTCTTGAAACACTGAATTCTAAATTAGTTACTTGGAGTAGAATGGCAGGCAAAATACTCCTCTTATTGTTTAATTAATTATTAACTCTCCTTTTAAAAAAGGTTGTGTTTTTCTTGCGTGATGAGCCCTTGCAATTAGATTTGTGTAAGTTACATGCACGTATGAGGTGACCCCAATGTAATTAAGAGTTCCTAAAAGCAGGGGGTCAGAGAAGAAACTGGGGTCTGCTGCCAAGAGAGCCTACAGACTTAATTCGCTTTTCTAGGGATCACTGAATATAGAACTAGGCTTTTGAGAAGTCAGGCAGGCTGTCCTTAGCCCTGGGGAAATCTTGTATCTAAATCATCCAAGCAGATTCCTCAGCACCTTTAAGGGAATCAGAAACAGTTCCTTTACCACAGCACAGGCCTAGAAAGAGAATTTTCCAAGTTGGAGATGCTACAAACAGCAAAAAGTACGAAGCTGCTTGAGCGCCAGTGAAATCATCATTAGTAAACATGAGTTCTAAGCTAACTCAAATTTCGGAGCACTGCCACTGAGCAAATGCCTCTGTAATATTTATTCAAGAAGTCATAAATTCTCATCTGTGCTCATATGACAGTCGAGAGATATTCATAAGCATTCAGGCTTACTAACAGTGAGTAAATACATATGAATCATTTCTTTAAAAATAAAAGTAGGCAAGGTAGAGGAAAATATTCTTCAAGGTTGTATCTTAATTGAAAGTCTATGGTGGTTCAAAATCAAATGCTGAACTAAATTTCTGATAAATTTCCTTTCATAAGTAGCCTGACAAGTAATAGGCAAAGATTTTTCAACAACTTAGCTGAGCAATAATCTCACTAACATTTAAAATTTAAAAACCTCTAGGGCCGGCCCGGTGGCTCAGGCGGTTAGAGCTCCATGCTCCTAACTCCGAAGGCTGCCAGTTCGATTCCCACATGGGCCAGTGGGCTCTCAACCACAAGGTTGCCAGTTCAATTCCCCCTCGAGTCCCGCAAGGGATGGTGGGCTCCACCCCCTGCAACTAAGATTGAACACGACACCTTGAGCTGAGCTGCCGCTGAGCTCCCAGATGGCTCAGTTGGTTGGAGCGCGTCCTCTCAACCACAAGGTTGCCGGTTCGACTCCCACAAGGGATGGTGGGCAGCACCCCCTGCAACTAGCAATGGCAACTGGACCTGGAGCTGAGCTGTGCCCTCCACAACTAAGACTTGAAAGGACAACAACTTGACTTGGAAAAAAGTCCTGGAAGTACAGACCTAATAAAAAAAAAAAATTTAAAAAAAAGAAAACCTCTAAAATCACTTTTCCTTTCCCTCTACATACTTTGAAGAAAGTGTTCCCAGCTCTGAAAAAAAAAAAAAAAAAATCGAATAATCGAACAAAATACTCAACAATAAGAATTGAGGGAAGGAGTACACCACTGTGAAAATAAAAGCTAATAAAGTGTCTTTACCATTAAATGAATTATATGTTTTCACTCATTGTTCATCCCTGTCTTAACTAATCATTTCAAGTGATGCAATACTTTGTAAAGAAGATAACATATATCATGCTTCTTAAACTAATTACTTAATACTACTGGACCACAAATCATTTTTATCATTTGATGACCTAAGTGAGCATGGTATTCTTTGTTACAGTTTCACATTTAGAATCAGGACTAGCCCAAAGAGAAAATTATTCAGAAAACAATAAAGAAGGAATGGATGAAAATGACCTAAACAAGCCAACAGAAGAAGCAATGAATCCATGTTTGGCTTCTGAACTTGCCCCAGTATTAACCTTATATTTCCTGAGTGCCATTTAATTTATAAAGCACTTCATTTTGTTCATGTTGGCTTATGAAGTAGATAGAGCATGTGTAGTTTGCGTTTAACGGATGGGGAAATGCAAAACCAGAGAGGTTACATGGCTTCTCCTAGGACTAGGCTGGGCAACTGCAGCCCGTGGACTATCCACCTGTGGCCTGTTTTTGTATGGCCCACGAGTTCAGAATACCTTTTACATGTTGCAAATAGAGTTTACAAGCGAGCCCCGCAAATTCGTTTACTCATTGCCTGTGGCTGCTTTTGTACTGCAACAGCAGAGCTGAATAGTTGCCACAGAGACCGTATAGCTCTCAAAGCCAAAAACATTTCTTCCCTGGACCTTTACAGAATAAGTTTGCTGACTCCTGCCTGAGACCCACAGGGGAGCCATGAGTAGAGCTCAGCTTTTTGGGAACCAATCCAATGTTCTGTCTGCTCAATCTTTTGCCTTTCCTTCAGCCATTTCAGCACGTGGTTCATCCCAGGCGCACGGCTGAGGGATAAGAGGAAGTTTAGGAAGCATGATAGTAGGTACTTGAAGTAGAAAGAAAGAAAGCATTGAGAATGGAGCTCGATACCTCAAATGAGAGGAGACAGGAGGTATAATTGACTTGTTTCCTAGTTTCACAGGGCTGTGGAAGGAAAGGCATTCTGCCTCAGGACGGACCAAATCCAATCTCAGCCATACCTGATTGAGATGATTTAAATGATGAGATTTGGGAGCTTTTGACTTCATATTTAGATTGGATTTGAGACTTAGAGTTGATGCTGGAATGGGTTAAGATTTTGGGGGATATTGGAGTGGGGTGAATGTCTTTTGTTTGTGGGATGGACATGAATGGGGGGGGTCAGAGGGCAGACTGTATTGGGTTGAACAGTGTCCTCCTGAAATTCATGCAAACCCCAACCTCAGAAAGTGACGTTATTTAGAAATAGGGCTTTGTAGATGTAATCAACTTATGATGAGGTCATCCTGGATTAGGGTGGGCCTGACTCCAATGACTGTTGCCTTTATAAGAAAAGGAAAATGTAAACAGAGAGGAGAATGCCACATGACACAGACACACAGGGGAGAACTCTATGTGAAGACAGACAGGGATGGAAAGGACATCAAAGATTGCCAGCCACCACCAGAAGCTCGGAGAGAGGCCTGGAAAAGTCTCCCTCAGAGCCCATTGGAACCCATCAACCTTGATTTCAGACTTCCAGTCTTCAGGACTGTGAAAGAATCAATTTCTCTTTTAAGCCCCCCAGTTTGAGGTACTTACATACAACGGCTGCAGGAAACTAACACAGATTAGTAGACAAGTGGACGTGGCCTTATAAAAAAGAATTAAGATCAAGAGAAAAGGAGAAAGTAGGGGAATGTCAAATCCCATAAAACCTTTTTGTTTAAAATATAAGCTCAGAGTACCTCTAGAAGACCTTGAGGGAAAACAAAACAAAACAAAAACCCAAACACCTTGATCACTAAATCTGATTGGGTTTTAAAAACATGTTGCCAAGGTAAGCAGAACTGACTTTCACTTAAAGCATTTTCTTCCCAATAGGTCTGTTTACAAATCCATCCCTAAAATCCAAGCTTTCCCCATCACCCTACTAAGACTGAGAAACCAGATGCATTTTACGACACAGAAAAACAGACTAACTAAACCACAAGACATACCTCTTCTCCTAATCCTAAATTTCCACAGATGGCCTAATTTTTCACCTTCTACAGGGTGATTTAAAAAGAATTGCACATGTTCAAAAAAATATAATGCATGTAGTCAAAACCAGTATGTAAAGGAATCATCAGTCACTTCTAGAATCTCCCAGTGACCCAGTTTGCACTTCTGACATTACTTGGCACAAAGGCTAACCACCCCCCTCCCCCACCAACACACACTCTTCAGCATAATTATGTTGAAGGTTGAAGCTGTAGGCAAGATACATTTCTTCAAGACTGAGGAAATAATGATAAAGGCACAAGTTTGCGGACACAATGTAAAAATAAAGTATGGTGCATGCTGTGTTTTTTTTTTTTTTTTTTTTTTTTTTTATGTAATCTAGTCACTGAGTAATAAAAATCCAGATTGCTTTGAAACTCTTTGTATATTACATATATATAAAGTATACACGAAGACAGGTGCCACAAGATCATGATAAAGTTGTCCTTGGGGGGTGTATTCTAAAGCCCATGCAATTCTGGCATTTTAGCAGCCAAATTTCTTTTTAGTAGATCCACAAGAAACACATCTTAGAATTTTCTCTTTATCATCGTGTCATGTTGTAACTTGATATTAATTATTTTAAATAAACTATTTCTACTCCAGAATCTTAATGAACTCAGACATGGTATTTCCCAACATATTTGCATTCCCTCATACCATATAAAACTTTATTTGTCTCCTCCTTCCACCCTCATTATTTTCCTATGGTCTTACACAGATTTGTATTTTAAATAACCAGTAGTGATAGGAAAGCCAATGCCAGCTTGATACCACTACTTTTTCAGAGTCCATTGCTAGTTGGGATATAAGCATCGATCTCATAAAGCTATCACTTAACTCCCAAGGGCTCGTTCCCAAAATACACAAAATCTACTGCTTTCTCTGAGTAGTCTCCAGGGAACTTGTGAAAATATTTCTTAAGACTGGGAAGTCTTGAAAAGTTGGCAATTGTACACCAAAGAGCTCTGTTGCTCCAGTGAAAAATTAACAGAGTATCTTAGCTGAAAGAGAAAACGTGTATGTCTTCCTTTTTTCAGTGCCTGAAATAAGCAACCTAAATGACTGCCCACATTTCTGAATTCCTGCACGTGGGGTAGCCCCACATGACCACCAGCAGTAAGACTGCAGGGCTGACTAAATTCATCACACTCTTCTGGAGTTTGACCTCAAGAGCTTCTTTTGGCCTCTGACCAGAACACTCAGTAAATCTTTTTGTTCAGAGATCTCTGCTAACCAGAGTAGGAAAGCATGCAATCACAAATAGGGCCAATGCCCTCAGCGCTTTACCTTATTCTGCTCACACACATACTGTATCCTCAGCGTGTCCATGGCTCTGATCATGGCTTGCATGGCGGTGAAGATGTTCTGGTAAACCAGCTTCGTGAATCCCTTTCGATCTTCATTGCTGTAACCAGATCCATGGATAATTCTCATTTGCTTGATAAAGGTGCTTTTGCCACTTTCACCAGTTCCTAACAAGACAAAACAAGTGAAAAACACAGTCAGCAATCTTCAAAAGGAACATACTAAGAAAGAAGGGATTTCCTGGTAGTGTTGGTTCATGTCACAATTAACAGATTGATGGGATAGACTTGGAAAAGGCCTGGAGAATGCTGATGCAGGGTAGTATTAGCCTAAATCCCAGGACAGGGGTCCTTACCCTGGACCCTGTGCTTTAGAAGGCCTCAAATCTCTCTCTCTCTCTCTCTCTCTCTCTCTCTCTCTCTCTCTCTCTCTCTCTCTCTCACAATTCATTAAGGACACATGAGTGTCTGTGTCACTTGGAGTAATCCTAACCATCGGCACTTGTGACTAACACTGTTTAGGCCTCAGGGAACTGCTCACCCACATCCCCTGCCCTAAGGCCTCAAAAGAGCTGGCAACTGTGTTTGAAAGCCCAAGACATTTGAGGCTCTTGCTACCGCTAACCCAGCAGTGGCAGTGATGCAGACTGCTTCAGCGTGCAGGGAGGATGTGAGCAGCAGGAACACTCGGGTGAGAGAAAAGGCTACTTAACTTGTCAATTCCTTCCATTCAGATACATGAATGCAATTGATCCTTGTACAACGAAGGACCATCCCCAGTGGTGCCAAGTGTCTATATTCTTGCTACTCCTCATATTCCAATCTGTACTTCAGGAGGTCCTCTACACCTGCACATGGCAGCCAAGGAACAGTTCTGAGAATCAACCATTTCTGTTGCTCTGACATTTGTATAGATGTCTAGACTAAGACGTGTGAAATATGATGCCAGGGATTGACGTTAATATTAGATTGAGCTATTGCTTGAAAAGATAGTAAAAGTTGTAGTATAAGTGATAGAGCTTTATATGATGAAATGAAAATATTTTCTAATATTTTCTGTGATAAAAATAATTTGTTGTATGAGATCCCATTACCATGTTTGGAACATGGTATGTTATATAGATGGTTCATTTTTCAATCTAAGTATTGCTTTGAGAATTTTGTTAACAATTCAGGTTGACATGTCCTCCAGAGGGCAAAGTTTCTTTAAATTGAAACGACTGTGAAACTATCTCAGAACTAAAATGACTCAGGAAAAATTGTACACTTCAAATGTGTGAATTTTATGCTGTGCAAGTGAATTTCAACATAGCTGTTGCAAAATAAGAAAAGTTGTCTAACTCAGTATTTCTGTCAAAAGAATACAAATTATCTGATAATCTTAATTAAAACATAATTAATGATTTTTATATAAAGAACATAAAAGTTATTGAATAGGAAATGATTTCTTAATTATAAAATATTGTATTATATGCATCTCGTTGACCCAACAGAACACCCAGACAGTATATTTATAGTTAAATTCCATTGTCTTTGATACTTTGCAGACTCTTAGCCATAAAAAAAAGCCATAGCTATACATACCTTTTTTGACATTTTAGTTATAGAGACATGTTTGTCAGAGTAGGAGGATGGAACATATTGATAATAGTTTGTTAGCTTGATTACAACCTACAACTATTAAGACTTATGTGATGTGGGTCATCATTTGTACTCAAATCAGGGCCCTGAGAAACACTTAGGGGACTTGTTCAATTTTTCCCATGTGGATAATTAAGACAACCCTTAGGATTTCATAAGATTTTTCCCTGTTAAAAAAAATATATTCCTTCAGATTGATCTTTTCAAAGCACATATCTGATTTTCTGTCCATCTTTCCATCCTCAGCTCAAAACCTTCAATGACTGCCCGCTCTGCTCAGAAACAGACAAAATTTAACATGGCCATCTTCACCAGCCACTTCTCATAACATTCTTTCTTCCACCCTCTGCATGCCAGCTGCACTGTCCTTTCAGGCCCTTCCTTCTTGTGGCCTTGCACATGCTTTTCACATTCCTAGAAGGTCTTCCTTCATCGTGCTCACCTTTGCTCTTGGCCTGGCCTGGCTTCCCTGACAAGGTCAATCCTTCTAGTCTAGGTTCTCATGGTACCATGAACTTCTCTTTGCAGTACTTGTTCCTGTACTTTTGCCCATTTATGTCATTCTCCATTGAACATGTGTCTCCCCTACCAGCCTGTAAGTTCCATAAGGGTAGACAGGGGCCACGTTTGTTTTTACTCACACTGTCTCTCCTTGTGCCACATATGGTGTCTAATACTTGGCACATGCTTAATAAGCTTTTAAAAAATTGTGGTAAAATATACATACAAAATTTACTATCTTAATCATTTTTAAGGGTATAATTCAGTAGCGTTGAGTACATTCACATTGTTGTGCAATCACTCTCCAGAATGCTCTACATCCTGAAGAACTGAAACTATACCCATTAAACAACTCTCCATTCCTCCCTCCCTCTGGTCCCTGGCATCCACCATTCAACACTCTATCTCTAGGAACTTGACTACTCTAGGTACCACATATAGGGTGGAATCATACAGTATTTGTCTTTTTGTGACTGGCTTGTTTCACTTAGCATAATGTCTTTCAAGGTTTATCCATATTGTAGCATGTGTGAGAATTTCCCTCCTTTATAAGGCTTGAATAATATTCCAGTATTTTTTTGAATACCTAATAGTGATAAAGAATTCATCCAGTCTCAACTATTATACTATCAACAACATAGGAAAATAAAGTAGGTCATCCTCTCTCAATTACCCAGTGTACTATGTGGGTAGCAATGACTTCAACCACAGCAGGAACAACCACAAGAAGTGGCAGAGCCAGGAGACTTATCTCAATTCTCTGCAACTCTTTTTGGGTTATTCCCCCAGTCCCAAGAACGACAAATAATAGAGTAGTCACTATGTACCAGGTACTCTATACAAATTATTGCCTTTAATCCTCACAGCCACCCTACAAGATACATACCATTATCATCATCTTTATTTTACAGACAAGAAACCTGGGACTCAGAGTGATTGAGTAACGTATGCAAGGTCACACAGCTAGCAAAAGAAAGAACGGGGATATCCTCAGACAATCGGACTCTAGTGACAGGCTGTATTGCCTGAGAAGAAAGTCGGGGTCATGACCAAAAAGACTCAGTTATACTGGTCAAATCTGAAGTTCACAGCCATACACTGAACCCTAAGCCCTGGCAGACCCACCATCTTGTAGGCGCACACTGCTACAGTATGAGGAAGAACCTTCAGACAGGTGAAGGACAAGTGTCCTCACAAGCAGTCTCACTGTCACCTCCCCTTCTATCTCCAGAAGCTGGAAAGTTGGGTACTGTCTTTCCATGTCAGAGATGAGGAACCTGGCTGAGTCAGCAAACAAGGTAAGGTCAGTGCAAATGCAGAGCTGGAGCTCCAAGGCTAGGCCATCAATACCTCTGCCTACAAGGTTCACCACAAATATCACCTCCCTTGAAGGAATTTCTTCCCCTCCAAACCCCAGCTAGGCCTGTCCCCTTTGAGCTCTCAACGTGACTATGGATACCCTAGTGGAACACATCCCCTAATTGTTTATTTACAGACACGTTTCTCACTACACCCTTAGTCCAGCAAGGTGAGGCATGGAATTCACTCATTTGGGTACCACGAACAATGTGCTTGCTACATAGCCAGCTTTCAAAGGAAGGCTACATGAAGGTATGAATGGAACACAGGAGAAGTCACAGTTTTCCTCCATCATGGACAACAGCAGAAAAATAAGATGTGACTTGTCTAAAGATAATTGCAATGAGAACAGGTGCCCCTAAAATCACAATTTCAGTGATGACTCTTGGCTGCCTAAACCCCATATGATACCATGAGGACCTGTGGGAAGACTCTATACTGTCAGGACTTGGCCTAACGTTCTGGATCAGATTAGATCTCTGTTCTTATAGAATCTTGGGGTCCCTGCATCTCCTCCCATCTACGATACTGCCACACTTCCTTCTATTCCACCATAGCAAGGCTAACCTCTAGTTTGGTGCTACTTTATCCCAAGCAAACATTAACACTTCTACATTCTATACACCATGAAGCTAATATGAATGGAGAGATTATGTACCTATCTCAAGACAAACTCCAGCTCCAAAACTGTGATTTTGGCCCTGAAACCAAAAAATCAATCAAGATTCAGCTGAAAGTTTTGCACAAAAGTAGAGAATCTTTTTAGTTATAAAGGCCATCTACTTAAAAGAGGTTAAAGCCAACCCCACCTCCAGCTCCAAATACAGACACATTTCTGAAAAGTCATTCATGTTGCTTTTGGACATGGAGCATTTCACAAAGAAAAATCTTAAAAATGATTTTAAGGATTAATACAAAAAGAATATATAAACATATTTGATTAATACCAATATTTTAAAATATTCTTCAGTTCTACATTGCGACACCACTGGGGGCTGAGGCTGAGGGAGCAGAGACTTAGTCTGGAATATCTTCTTGCTCTCATTTCAGCCTCAACATAACCCAGTTAGTGTCTTCTTTTTCCCAAAGGGAAACTGAAAATCAGAAAGATTAAATAGTTTATTTCATCTTTGTCCAAGGTCTATGCTTGTCCAAGGTCACCCAGCTTGGAAGTGTTGGGCCTTAGGTCTAAATCCAGGTCTGTGCTGGTACAGGTACTTCCCAGAATAATACGAGGTGCTAGTTTCACACTGCTTCCCCAAATAAATGGCCAGTGACACCTCCTATCGGCTTCTTAGTAGGGTCTTCACCTGGCCCTGAGATTCTAACACTTGGGCCTTTAATCCTTCAGAGTTCTGCTCTGAATAAGATGGTTCCAGGGGCAGATAGGGGCATGAGGGGGGTGGGAGTGGGAGGCAAGGGTCTCTCATCAATGACAACTGTGAGCAGGACCATGGGGACCAGTAAACGCAAGCTAAGGATCTGAACTGAGTTTCTTCACTGGTTCTAAACAGAAACTCAACACGTAGACATTGAGTATAACCATTTATTCTGTGTAAACAAAAGAAAAATCTAAAGGATATGACTTTTAGAATGAAAATTATTGGTGACTGGAGGACTAGGTGACTTAACTTTTACATCCCATCTAATTACATATTAGAATATGTGGTTTGGGTCAGTAGCACGGCCCAAATCTCTTTGTCAGGACTTTCTTATCCACTCCCCCAGAAAACCAACATGTTGCCGGCAGCACTTTCTCGGCCTGTCAAGCTCAGAGAGAGAGGGCAACTTGAGCCTTCCACCTGGAAGCAGCTTTTGGTTGGAAGGTGAACTTTGCTGCCGGGTTACTAAGGAATTCAATCAGAGGTCACAAGGGAGGGTGGGGGAAGGGCGGGGCGAGGAGATGGCAGTCCTGAAGCACTTTTACTCCTGGACCCAATGCTGTCAAAACACAGATGGGGAAAGGAATAAAATTACAATTCTGCTTCTAGATTCTGTTCCAAATATAAAGAAGGGAAACGGCTCTTCTCCACTTAGTTTTTGCTTCATCGTTTTCACATTTGGGAGAAGAAAACCCAACAACAGTTATAATTTTAAGCTTTCATTAAGTGCCTGCTCCATTTGATGAGGTTCTCACTTAGCATCATCCTACCGCAAGTCGTCTCTGTAATAAAATCAGCGGGTAAATTCTGAGTAAGGCACTGTGGCCAGTAACGCAGATTTCCAGGAGGTCTTGCTCTCCGACCTCTGGGCTGCAGTCCAACCTGCTTCTCACATCAGGCTTAAATACTCTCCTGAGACTCTCACTGTAAAGCTCAGCCCAGGACCCTCTGCCTCTCCCAGCCCCTTAAACGTGGCTTATTTCCTTTTCCAGAGTAGACACTCAATAAGTGGTTAAATTGAACATACACAGCTTGTTACCCTAGCATGGATGGCATATACCGATAATTTGTGTTCTATTTTAAGTTAAAGCTCACCTCCACCAGCTTCCTGCTTTCTGTGGGTGACGGGTGTGCACCTTTGACCTTGCACAGCTGGGAGCTTTCCTACAAGACACTCGCTCCTGGCATTCACTTAGCCAGTGTTCCCCCAAACTCTGATATTTGTGTACCTACCTTGTGATTTTTATCATATTCATGTGCCACCTGTATGGTTATTTAATATTTTTACATTCATTTATTTAAATAAGCTTGTTATGAAAGGAAACATGAATGTCATAAATAACCAACATCGTTTACCATGATTAATCAAATTAAATATATTTTAATAAAGTAAATAAGACCAGCGATATTCCAACTAAAAACATCGTGTCTGTCAACAGTAATCTGGGTATCCTAATTTGGGAAACAATACAAATTATTGTCCTATTTACGTGAAATGTACCCTTTTACAAACTTCCATCCTTGAAGGAACTTTCCCCTTCTTTCTCTCTAGAGGCTTCTGGAATTCTACTCATGAACCTCACCCAGGTACAAAAAAACTGAGGGTTGAAACTCATGTAATTGAAAAAGGGCCAACAAAATGTCTTAGCACTAAAATTCTAAGTTCTTTCTGAGATTTGGGAAAGCAACATGAGGTTCAAGTTTCAGCTTAATTTTAAATACACAGAAAGGCTCATGGAGGAAAAAATAAAAAAGAAAGGTACTTTTTTAGGAGCCAGGAGGGAACAGAGGCCAAAGCAAAATAAATCCTTTCCAAGTGATAGACCAAGGACATCTAAACAGAAAGCCAATTGTTCTAAAGTTTATTACAATCTCTAGTAGAGACCGCCTCCCTGAGAGCCAAAGCGAGAAGCTGATAAAGCTTCTGAGATGGGCAGAGCCATCTTTAGTACACAGTGATGTTTTCTAAAACCATCTGTGAGAAGTCATTGTTTTTTTTAGCTCAGTTTTGCAGAATATAAACAGAACAAAATGTAAATCAGAACAAAAATGGGAACACATTTCTGGACATTGGTCACATGTTCTAAAGGATCCATGAGACCAATGGGCTTAGAAGAGAGTATGGATATACTGATGTGACCCACAAGTTGGCTCTATAAGCAACTTTTTTTCCTTATTTTTCTTGTTCCTTGAAATTGTTGGAGCCTAAAACAGAGCACACTGTAGGAACCCAATAAATATTTATTGACTAAAATGAACAGGATGACTGTTTTGGAAAAGAATAGAAAGTGGGCTTGCCTGGCCAAGAGAAGGCTCAGAACTGATTGGGTAAATCTGAGTACACAAGGCTACCTCACACAGAAGCAGGCACCCTGCCACGTGCCCTTTCTGACCAGGACACTTGAGACCCAACGCCAATTCACAGAGGGAAGCTCAGGTCCTTGTACCAGGGTTTCCTGGTAGTGGAGACAGATGAGTTAAGAAAATTCCTTTTGGAATCTTTAAGCAGGAGTGGTTCTCAGCAGCATGGAGGGCCAAGAGTGCTGAGACTCTCCCTGGTCCCCTCTAACTTGCAGCTGCCCCTGGGCAGCAGCCACGCCATACAATGGGAGTTTCTGTACTTGCAAGTGCTGCAATCTTGGAACTTGTTATTTTAAAGGTACCAATTTATGAGAGAATCTGGCTAGTGTTGGGTAAAATTCCAAATGATTCTTTGCTGCTGTGGTTGAATGGTTGCGTCCTCCCAAAATTCAACCTAATGAACAGAAAACCTAATGACTCAGGTGATGGTAACAGGAGGGCCTTTGGGGGTGATTAAATCATGAGGATGGAACCCTCGTGAATGGGATTAGTGTGCTTATTATATAGAGAACCCTAAAGATTCCATCAAAAAACTATTAGAGTTGGGCTGTCCCAGTGGCTCAGGTGGTTAGAGCTCCGTGCTCCTAACTCCGAAGGCTGCCGGTTTGATTCCCACATGGGCCAGTGGGCTCTCAACCACAAGGTTGCCAGTTCAATTCCTTGAGTCCCACAAGGGATGGTGGGCAGTGCCCCCTGCAACTAAGATTGAACACGGCACCTTGAGCTGAGCTGCCACTGAGCTCCCGAATGGTTCAGTTGGTTGGAGCGTGTCCTCTCAACCACAAAGGTTGCCAGTTCGACTCCCGCAAGGGATGGTGGGCTGCGCTCCCTGCAACTAGCAACAGCAACTGGACCTGGAGCTGAGCTGCGCCCTCCACAACTAAGACTGAAAGGACAACTTGAAGCTGAACGGCACCCTCCACAACTAAGATTGAAAGGACAACAATTTGACTTGGAAAAAAGCCCTGGAAGTACACACTATTCCCCAATAAAGTCCTGTTCCCCTTCCCCAATAAAATCTAAAAAAAAAAAATATAAAAAACTATTAGAGTTGATAAATGAATTCAGTAAAGTAGCAGGATACAAAATTAATATTCAGAAATTGATTGCCTTTTTATACACCAATAATAAACTGTCAGAAAGAGAAATTAAGAAAACAATCCTATTTGCAACTGCATGAAAAGAATAAAATGCCTAGGAATAAATTTAACCAAGGAGGTAAAAGACTTGTACTCAGAAAATTATAAGACACTGAAGAAAGAAAGTGAAGAAATTACAATTAAATGGAAACACATACTATGATCAAAGATAGGAAGAATTAAGGTTGTTAAAATATCCATACTACCAAAGCAATCTATAGATTCAGTGCAATCCCTAGCAAAATACCAATGACACTTTTCACAGAACTAGAACAAATAATCTTAAAATGTATGCTGAATAGCCACAGCAATTTGAGAAAGAAGAACAAAACTGCAGGTATCACATTACCTGATATCAAACTATACTACGAGGCCATAGTAATCAAAACAGCATGGTACTGGCATAAAAACAGACACATAGATCAATGGAACAAAATAAAGAGCCCAGATATAAATGCATACCTATAGGATCATTTAATCTATGACAAAGGAAGTAAGAACATACAATGGGGTAAAGACAGTCTATTCAAAAAATGGTGCTGGGAAAACTAAACAGATATGTACAAAAAAATAAAACTGGACCACCTTCTTACACCATATATAAGAATAGATTCAAAATGGATTAAAGACTTAAAAGTAAGACCCGAAACCTTAAAACTCCTAAAAAAAAACATAAAACATAGGCAATAAATGCTCTGACATTGCTCTTAGTGATATTTTTTCTGATCTATCTCCTTGGGCAAAGGAAACAAAAAACAAACAAACAAACAAACAAATAGGACTACATTAAACTAAAAAGTTTTTGCAACAAAGGAAACCATCAACAAAACTAAAAGACAGCCTACTGAATAGAAGAAGATATTTGCAAATGATATCTCTGACAAGGAGTTAATATCCAAAATTTATTTTAAAAACTCTACAACTCCACATCAAAGAAACAAACAATCCAACTGAAAAATGGGCAGAGGACCTAAATAGACATTTCTACAAAGATGACATACAGATAGCCAATAGACATATGAAAAGATGCTCAATGTTGCTAATCAAGAAATACAAACTAAAACCACAATGAGATATCACCTTACATCTATCAGAATGGCTACCATCAATAAATTAACAAACAACAAGTGCTGACGAGGATGTGGAGAAAAGGGAACCACTGGTGGGATTGCAAATTGGTGCAGCCACTATAGAAAACAGTTTGGAGGTTCCTTAAAAAATTAAAAACAGAACTACCTCATGACCCCAGTAATTCCACTTCTAGGTGTTTATCTTAAGAAATCCACAACATTAATCAGAAAAGATATATGCACCCCTGTGTTCACTGCAGCACTATTTACAATAGCCAAGACATGGAAGCAACCCAAGTGCCCATCAATAGAAGATTGGATAAAGAAGAAGTGGTACATATATACAATGGAATATTACGCAGCCATAAAAAAAGAATGTAATCTTACCATTTATAACAACATGGATGGGCCTACAGGGTATTTTGCTAGGTGAAATAAGTCAGACTGAGAAAGACAGATACCAAATGATCTCACTTATATGTGGAATCTAAAGAACAAACAAACAAACAAAACAGAAACAGACTCATAGATACAGAGACAAAGTGATGGTTGCCAGAGGGGAGAGGGGTTGCGGAGCTGGGTGAAAAAGGTGTAGCGATTAAGAAGTACAAATTTGTTGTTACAAAATAATCACGGGAATGCAAAGTACAGCATAAGGAATATAGTCAATAATGTTGCAACAAGTATGTATAGTGCTAGGTGGGTACTAGACTAATCGGGGGATCACTGCATAAATAATATAAATATCTATCCATTATGCTGTACACCTGCAACTAACATAAGATAATATTGAATTTCAACTGTAACTAAAAAAAATAAACAAGTTTTTAAAAAGAATGCATAGGTTAAGTAATAGCAAGATACTGACAAGGTTATAGTAACCACTTAAAATTCAGGCCATATTACTTCTGCCTTTCTTTCTCTATCCCAGTAGGCTTCTGACTCCCAGGCCAACTTGTCCAACTCATTACACAGTTCTAACATCACTTTTTCCATGAATCCCTCTGAATTCCCAGGTAGAGACTCAGTCTCTTCTTTCTATTACTACTATATCTTTACATACCATTATTACTGCATTTGTCATGATGTTTACATGTCTTCTGACTAGTGTGTCATTTCCTTTAGATCAGGAACTCTTTTCTCTACTTTTGAACCCTAGCATGTTGGGCAATACCTGCCACAGAGTAGGTGCTCAATAAATGTCTAAATATTGGAAGAATGTCCTAATACCACTTTCCTTAGCACTCATCTAACCACCACACAGCCTTGGAATCTTTCCTACCATTTAAATCAGACAGTCCTTTCCCCAAATAAATTAAATATACTGTCCCCCTTTAATTCTCCTCTGCACCCCCAAATCAACAAACAACTTTGTGCCTATGCAACTCTCCAGTTCTATCAAATGATCTTCATTATGGCTTCATCCTCTGAGAGAAAGAAATTGCTTTTCTGTTGTACAGCTGTGAATCAGTAAGTTCACAATCCAACGCAGGACAGGCCGTCATTCCAATTACTATTTATTGAGCAAATGTTGAGTGCCTAGGTTGGGGGCATGTGTCTCTACCCAAGTGGGGAAGGCCAACACCCCGGTTGCCTTTCTTCAGGCCAAGGTCCCTTCCAGCCCCAGTCTCCCCAGATCCATGAGCTCCAGAATGACTAAGACCAGAAGATTTGGGTAAGATTTTTTCCAATGTGTCTTACAGATATCCAAAAGAGTTTCTTAAGTATGTATTATTTAATTTCCAAGAAACAGTTAATATCTGTTTGTGGGAAGATGTTTTCAAACTGGCTGGACTCCCCTCTGCCGGGTGGATTAAAATGATCAGGATGACCGTATCTTCCAGGTGCCCAGGACCAGCCTAGTTTACACCTGTCATCCTGAGGTAATTATCTATAGTAGCATTTTTCATTCTCAAAAGTGTCCTGGTGTGGACAATAAAGTATATGGTCATCCTCAGTATAACTCTGCAAGTTGGGGTTGCGAGAGACGTCACAGCCTCCTTTGGCCTTATAACTCGAATTTACTGCTTAAACATACAGCCCAAGGTAAGAAAATTCATAACCGCCACCTTAACAAAAAAAACAGCTTTTCAGTAAGACAATTATTAAGAGTTGCTAACATGTTTCTTATATCGGGAGAATGTAGTTTTGACCTTGCTATAAAACCAGCTGAACAACAGAACCCAACCAGTTGCTTTGTTACAGAAAGTGGGAAAATGTATTCAAAAGAGGTCAACTAAAAGAAATCTGCATATGAGATAGCTGTTATCTGTATTAATTATATCTCCAATGACCTACTTATGGTGGGGGGCAGAGGGGAACTTTTCACCAAAAGCCAATCTGATGTCTCTTCTAAGGCTGTAGTTAAGCATATAAAAGAAATTCTATTGTTATTTTTTCTAAAAAAGGCGGTAAATAAGCTCTTTCTTTTCTTGTTTTATCAACACTGGCATGCTTTGCTGTGGTAACAACAAGGGCTAGTCCCCCAAGGTGTGGGGAAGCAAAGGAGAACGATTTGAGCATTATTCTCATCTTACCCCAGGATATAGACGTGTTCCTATGGCCTTTTCTTTGGAATGATGGAGAAGGCAGTAATGCAAATAATTACAGCCAGGCACTCCATTTGGGGTTGAGTGTTGTTTTTTCCTGAGAGCTAAAGGGCCTATCCTTGCTGGAATCACAGATTTTTAATACCCTAGTCAACTGCGTGACCTTAGACAAATTACTTAAACTCTCTGAAACTCAGTTTCCTCATCAATTAAATAGGCAGAATAATACCCATCCCATCATCACTTGTTGTGAAAATTAAAATCACTTTAATTCTAAAAAGTACTATTCAAATATTAATTATTGTTACAAGTGATAAGAAAAATAACTGGAAATGTCATGGTTTAAGAGACTGAATGTATTTGAGAGACAAGATTAGCAACAGGAATTACATAACCTTTGAGACCAGGAACTTAGTGGTATTTCTAATAATGGGGACATTAGGAAGTGGTGCCTGTGTTTGTTTCCTAGGCTCCTATAATAAAGTACCACCAACTGAATGCCTTAAAACAATAGAAATTTATTCTTTCACTGAGGCTCTGAGGGACAATCTGTTCCTTGCTTCTCTCCTAGCTTCTGGTGGTTGCTGACAATCCTTGATGTTCCTCAGCCTGTGGCAACATAACTCCAATCTGCGTGTTTTTCTTCATATGGCTATCATTCCTCTGTGTGTGTCTGTGTCCAAATTTTATCATCTTGTAAGAACACCAGTCATATTGGATTGAGGGCCCTCCCTAATCCAGTATGACATCTTAACTTGATTTTATCTGCAAAGAAGCTCACATTCACAGATTCCAAATTCATCATGAATTGGGGGCACTCTAGTCAACCCCGTACTGTGCGTGTTTGGGAAAGGCGATTGCAGGCTCAACACTCAGAGAAACTTGATATAATAATTTTTGGTAGGATTTTTACAGGAAAGCAAAGAATAGGGGATTCCTACACATTTTCTAAATATATCAAACTTTTTCAACTTCCAACATGAGGGACAAGGTTTCCACTTGTTTTAATCACCATTTGGATTATTACTAGGATGCTAAAGAGTTTTCTCATTACAACTTTTCCCCACACTTATTTTCTGTGTGAAGGAACTCCCTTAACTAAAGTTATTCTTTAGGGAATATAGTCAATAATATTGTAATAACCTGTATGATGTCAGGTGGGAACTAGACATATTAGGGGGATCACTTTGTAAGTTATATAAATGTCTAATCACTATGCTGTACCCATGAAACTAATATAATATTTTATGTCAACTGTAATTGAAAAATAAAGTTTTTGTAAATAAAATAAAGTTACTGGATTAAGAGTAAATGTGGGTGAGCAATTAAGTTTCTGCAGCAGTGTAGCCATATTAGTTTAATTTCATCAGCAACAACCCCAGAAGTTTAGACTCAGGGGTCTCATTCCCATTTTATTTGGTCAGTACTTTGTTCAACTTTTTTATTTTTCATTTGAATTTGCTGATTCACTAATTCCACACAAACCCTCTCACATTCTATCTGTAGTTCTCATGGTCCTCTATCAGGTCCAGTCACACATTTATGGTACCTGCTGAAGCCCTGGAAGCTTTGTCAGCCCTAAACAACATGATCTCTAACACCATGTGGCCGTGAAACCATCCCTCCTCCACCAACTAGGACCATTACTCAGTTTCATCCAAAATTCCCTTACCCTACAATTATGAGCGAACTAGTTTCCCTTATTAATCAGTTATTTTGTAATTATCCTCAGTTCAGTTTTTGTCTCCCCCACAACTAAATTAAAAATAGCTTTGTATTCTGTATCCTCCCACAACACCTAGCCTAACAATCTGCACAAAACAGACATTCAGATGTGTGCTGACTGAAAATGAAAGGGCTGACGAGACAACACCGAGCAATTATTCCCATTTTCTAGGGCTCAACACAGTGCTACCCTCAGAGTTGGACAAAGGAGCTTCAAACTTTAGAGGGCATCGTTCTGGCCCTCTTTCATGTCTCCCCACCCAGTTGAGCAATGAGGCTATAGGGCAGAAGGGACATGCCCACTTGTAGTTCCTGTCCTCTCCCTAGCTTCAAGACCATGCTCCAGGCACTTTGAGAACCTAGAATGTCATTGCCCAAATGGCACCAAGTACACTTCCAGGGCCTATATGGACCCTTCTCCAATCCACCCTCCTGAAGGCGAAGATGCCACTGGTATGTACATCCCTAGGTCTGAAGGGTAGCGAAGAGACAGATGTTTGTGAGGGGGTGTGGACAAAGCTTGGATGTGCTGGCCTGAGGGCTTGTAATGCCCTTTGCATTGTGGGTGGAAGGTGGTGGTGACTAGAGGACAGCAGTCAGGGGCTTCCATTTATACTCTTGCCTGTGCCCTGCAAATGTTAAGTGCCTCCCCAGCTCAATATGCACTCAGGATTAAAGAGATCAATCTCAATGGCAAAAATCACTTATTTCTCACTTTTACCCAGGACATGCCTTCCCAGCCTGAGTATATTTTGGTATAAATCTATCCAGTAGAGAAACATCAGACTTGTACTTATTTGCTAAAAGGATGACAGATTGAAACAGGGAATATTTGTTTTCACCCAGAGTCTTTAAGAACTGAAGAAAACTTTGAAAGCACATAAGAATGGCACATATTATTGGCTAAATATGCTAAGATTCTTCTGAGTTAGCCAGTGTTACTGGACCAGCCATATTACCCAGGACAATCAGAAGTGATGTCATGTGATCACATTCAAATCAATATTTCCCTTGAAATAATCATCATCATAGTACACATCTAGGTTACAAATACTCATATGTGCATTATCATAATATGCATTATTTAAATTAGGCACTACAGTGTCAAAATCAATTCAACAATACTAATTTAAAATGCGTTTAAAATATCTTTGAAGTTACCATTAAATCACACACACACACACTATATATATATATATATATATATATATATATATATATATATATATATATATTTATATATATATTCTCCTATAATCTAATCATTATCTACACTTTGAAATCCAAACAGAAGCTAATAGGACATGGAAATGAGATGGCCTTGGCAGGATTTTGCTGAAGTCTAGTTATCCAGAGGAGAAACAAGATGCGTTATAGGCTACAGTGTGCATATTAAAATGGTCACTTCCATATTCACTCTCATATACTGGAAATTTAGTTACATTATGTCTCAAGATCAGACTTGAGATTTTCCCTTACTGGTTATGATACTGTGGGCTTAATTCCTTTTTTAAATCCTGTATGGAAGTGAAAATTCAGATGAAGACAGTGAATATTTCCATGTCTGCTTAGTCTTCCCCTGCCCCTACCCGCATCCAACATATGTGGATGAATTTTTTTCCACTATAGACTTAAGGGGAAAAAATTCAACCTCTTTGGCAGACTAGCTAAGAATTTTCATTAAACTTTATGCAGAACTTAATGTGCCTGCAAATCAACCACAATCCAAATCAAGAATCCTTGACTAATGTTCTTTGACACAGTTTGACATACATTCTCTAGATTTTCCTTCCCTCCTCTCTCTCTCCTGATTCTATTTCAAATTCTGAATTTTCTCACATTCCTGGAGGATTCAATTTCCATTCATCTACTGATTAATTTACAATCTAAACTCTGTCCTGCAGGTAAGCAGGGTCTTTAACTTTCTTCATCTGGATCATGATACCTGGTCAAACAGTGGCTGATGTAAACTCACCCTCTATCCATCCCAGCCTCCCCACTTCCTCCATGAAGTACATCTGTGGCAGACACCAGCCTAGTCAAGAGACTAGAACAACTGGGATCTCATCACAGACATACATGCATACTCACCCACCCACCCTATCCAGTGATCCCAAATCACCAGATCATCAGGTACTGAAGCTGCTCCCAAGACTGAAGCTGAAGCCCTCTTTCATAGACCCCTCCCTGCTTCTACGTCTGGTCAATTCCAGCCCTACAGGAGAAAATATAGTGAAAAATGCGGGAAAAGGACTATTCTCCTACCAGATCTGAGCAGCATCTTTGGGAAACAAATAAGAAAAAGGAGTTGGTGCTATGCTCTTTGTTTTTCTAAAAAGCCTATCATTTTCATTTTATTGGCTTATTTCATAAAAAATATCTGCAATAATTTTAGAGCGGCAGTATTTGCAATATAACCTAAATATAAAGAAATCCAATACAAGCAATCAATTATTTCCAAAAAAAGTTCTAAAATAAAATAGAAAGAACCTATAATATCCAGATTCTGGGGGAATATTTATTTACATTTTTGCTTTTTTTAGTTATTTTCGTGGGGAGCTAGTGGTGAAAAGTGAAGGAAATGGGAAGGCCTTGAGAGATTGAGAGATGAGCACATCTCCCATTTCCCTAGCGATGACATGACCTGCTGGAAAAGCACATTTCAAGAAAAAAGGCTTATCAAGTCCCCAATTAGTTTTACGGAAGCTAACAATTCTCATACATCATTCAGAGGAGCTGTATAAAGATTTACTATTAACGAAATGGCGAAATCTCAATTATTGGTCCTGTTTGTTGTTTTTCCTCCTTGAACTCAACTCTTGGATATGGCAAGGCCCCTCAGTTTGTACCTCTAAGACTATGCAAGAGACAGAGAGAGGGAGAGAGTAAGGCAAGGATTATTTACCAAGAACCTGTGTGCCAGGGACCACACCTACCATTTTCATAAATGGAATCTCAATAAATAGTGTTGGGACTAAAACCTTAAATGTATGGGAAAAAAATCAGATCTGTATGGCACATCACAATAAATTCACCCTATCCCAGATGAGTTGAAGGTTTACATGAAAAAAAAAATTTTAAATGATCAATATACTTCAAGAAAATAAAGGTAAATATTTGTTCAATATTGCATTGGGAAAATTCAGACTATTTTCATATAAACAACATGTAAACTACACCAGGAAAAACAAAAAAACAAAAAACAAAGCCCTTCCTAGGGAAAATCTATTCCAACAAAAAATTTATATTTTTCACTGAAAGAGCTATTGCAAATTAATTTTTAAAAGACATCAATAGAAGAGAAAACATGGAAAGTATAAAAAAGACAATTAACAGAAAGATAATACAAGTATGCATATGAAAAATATTTGGCCTCACTATAATAAAAGACTGCAAATTAAAATGATGAAATACTGTATTCCATCCATGAGAAGGGCAAAATTGACAGAAATTCCACTGCTAGTAGGAACGTAACAAAATAGAGAACTATTCCAGTTCATTCCTGCAGCACCTGTGCACAGCAACAGGAAAGTCAATATGACAGTTTGTATCAATATCATTCAAAATGTGCTATTACATCATCCAGAAATTCCAGTTCTAGGATATAGAATCTAAAGAAATTGTTGGACAGGTGGCCAAAGACATATGTAATGGGACAGTGATCATAATGTTATTATACACAACAGCAAAAAAATAAAATTAAATGTAGAGTGGTAGGAGATGAAATCAGTTAGTTATGTTGACTCTATACAATGAAAATATACCATGACCAAGCAAATCAATGCAGATGAGTATTTACTGACATGAAATGATGTTTCTAGTATAGTAAATGAGAAAGTCATGCCATAAAATCTACCTTGTCATAGGAGGGACTATAGTAAAGGTTAAGAGGGATCTCTGTGCTCAAATTCTAGGTCTGTCACTCACCAGCTGCCTAACCTTGAGCCTCAATGGCCTCCTCTGGAAAATGGGAATGATCATAGTACAAGCACTGAGACCAGTGCTTAGCCCATAGAAAACAGTAAGTGTTAGTGTTACTTAAAGGTGAAAGTTATCTGGATTACTTTTATGCCTGCGTACGAATGCCCACACATATGCTTTCAAGTGAAATTAGTCACCAAATGTTAATAATGGTACTTGCTGGGTAGTAGGGATACAGTGTTTGTTTTATTATGTGTGTATAAACAGGTAAAGAAAATCCTATGCACATTTGGTTACGAGCATATCATAGCTATTAGTTGTCAAAGTTTAAACCTAAGTGTTTTTGCTAAATTATTTTTTAAAGTTTTAGTATCAATTTTACTGTCACAAAGAGCAGGAATACAGACTGTTCCATTTCCTCCCTATTCTCAGTATCAGAACTTCATATCCTGTAGGCTATTCTAATACTAAAGTTATCCATTTTATATGAATTTTAAAATGATATTAACTATTAATACTTTGCTGAAAAAAATTTCAGATCCCCAAGATAATTGTGTCAAAACATTCCCCGACAAGACTTTTTGGCTGAAAGGTCTACATTTATAAAATGAAGAATTGAGGCACATTATTTTTCCTTCCTAAATCTGCAGAAAAATATGAGCATCCTGCTCTCAGTTGCTCACAGACGTGGAGCTTATTACCTGATGCTGGAGGCCAAACTGGGATCTCATTTCTACTTTATACTTAAATTACATGTTTTTGTGGCCAATTTTTCTTTTTTAAAATGCAAATGTAAAAGTGATACTTTTTATCCATCTGACTAGCAAAAATTAAAGTCAGATAATAAAATGTTGGTGAATGTGTAGGAAGTTGAAATTTTCATATGTTGCTGTTGGGAACAATAAATTAGTCCAGATGCTTTGGGGAGACTCTGGCAGTATTTTTTAAAATAAAAAATATGCATATCCAAGGTTGGTATTATATGATACTATGGAATTATTTAGTGCCTTTGTAAAGAGACTCCAGAGAGCTTGACTCCCTCTTCTGCCACGTGAGGACACAATGAGAAGGTGGCTGCCTATGAACCAGGAAGCGGGCCTTCACCAGACACAGAATCTGCAGGCGTCTTGATCTTGGACTTCCTAGCCTCCAAAACAGTGAGAAATAAATTTGTTGTTCATAAGCCACCCAGTGTATAGTATTCTGTTATAGCACCCTGAATGGAGAGAGAGAGATAGAGGGGAGAGAGACAGAGAGAATGTATGATGAAATTAAATAATTGTATCATTTAGGTAAATGGAAAGCAGGTTATTATTGTATTGTTTGAAAATTATCAAAACAGAGTTGAAAAAAAAGTGGCACACCTTCATGTGCACAAGGCAACATGCATCACTGCACCATCATTTATAACTGTAAAGAACTGACAATGGCCCAAATGGCCAACCAACTACATGTTGGATAAAAATGTCTTTACAGCAATGAAAAGGAGTGAACTGAATGTGGAATACAGCTACTTAGATGGATCTTATAAAGCGGTGCTGAATAAAAAACAAATGAAAGCAGGTTGCCAAATGAGTTTTACATCCTGTCTATTTAAACGTTCATTTTTAAGCACACAGAGAAGGTGTTGTTTCATAGTTGCATAGCTATGAAAGATATGGAGAATGGATTCAAAGAAGTCACGGCAGATACATACTCACAGGATGGATGCTAATGGGGTGGGAGTAGGGGATCATGGGGAAAAGCAGGGGCCATGTCAAACCTTACAGATAATACTGGTGAAAGCAATCTAATTCTCAGCCACACATCTGGGGAAGGTGTTTTTTGTTGTTGTTGCTGTTGTTTGTTTGTTTTAACTCAATGGATCAAATGTTTTAGAAGGAAATAAAATGGATTCATCAGAAAACTGAATCATTCCAGGCTACCACCAAGGCAGCACACTGCATCTCCATGTGTATGTTAGCAAATCCCAGGGAACCCCGCTTTCCTCTTCTTCGCAGCCCCAGCCAGGCACAGCTATGTGCACTGAGCTCTCCCCGTTCTTTCTCCTAACCAATCCCAGGCTTCCCAAATCAGAAGCTGGGCTGGAAATTGCCTTATACGTGACTAATATGCCACACACACATCCCACAGTTCCCTTTTCCTTTTCCTTATGGTCAAGCAGGCTCTTCAAGGCCATGACCCTCTCTCAGCCCTTCATTCAGAGGTGGGTGATGGCCAGTGCAGAAGTAAACCAGTGGGGTGGGGATGCCCCTTCACAGCAGCCCACCCTGTGCCTGAGGGCAAGGAGGCATGCAACACATGTATATACTGAACAAGTGCACGAGTGAATGAGTGGACGTGAGAAAGAAAAGGATGAGAAACAGAAAAATAGAAAGAAAAAAAGCAACCGACTCAGTGGAACTAGGATGAGTTGGCAGAGCCAACCACATCTCCCAGATTTATTATACGCAAGAGCGATTCTGGCCCACTGGGCCAATAACCAGAACATGGTGCATATCAACAAAATCGGTCAAGTCAGAGAAGACCACCTTGCTCTTTCCAATGTTTTTATGTTCTAGGGGAACTACAGACATTGTGTTAAGCTCTCTCACTCCCACAATTACCCAAACAGTATTTCATTAAGAACAACATATTGGTTAACAGAGAATAGAATGGCCCACATTAGGGAACCTTTTGGCAGGGGATGAAACCATCTTTTCAAAGAGTAACAAAATAATGATGGCAAAACAAGAGTGGGTCAGGATAAATGGTACAAAGGAATATGCTAAGTTTAAAACTGTTCCTCCTCCAGTGGAACGAGGGTACAGTGGTTAATAGATGATTCTTCCATGGGAGAAAATGGTACCATAGAAGGGAAAGTTACCTTTAGCTTTCATCACTAAACTGGACAATCCCTATTCAAAAATGAAGCGGCAAAAAGAAATTCCTCATAAAACCAGGGTACCATTATTACATGAGCAATTGTTAATATTTTTGAGGAAGAAATCAGAAGGGACCTTAGGAATTATCTTACCCACCCACCATTTGGCCAATGAGCTTAGAAAGCTAAATGTCTTCCCTGAGGCCTTATAACAATTTAGAACTGCAGCCCAAGAATCCAAATCTCATATTTTCTGCATGGTACCACCTCATTCTTTCCTTCACAATTATCCACCCTCTGAAATTTGTTTCCCAGTCTCTGAGGCTTCTGTTAGGAAATCTTTTTTTCAAATTATTCTTAAGATGGTGAGGATATTTGAATATAGATTGGACATTCTACAATATGGAAGTGTTATTAATACTCTTAAGTGTGAGGTGGGGAAGGGCATAAAAGAGAGCCACCAAGCTAGAGTAAGGGATTTATTCTAGGAAGCAGAAAATAGAATGAAAAAGGGAAGCTGAAATCTAACGGTAAAGAGGAAGCGGTCTGAAAACTGAAAAGGGTCTACTAGGGTGTGGCAAAAGTCCCGTGTACCAGAAAGTTCCCATTAGTTATTAAATTCAGCTGAAAAATAAACAACAAAAAATTCAATACTTGTTTCATGCTTGATTCAATCAATATTTTCAATCATTCTTGATATTATAACCTACATTTTTAAAATATAAAATCAAATAAATTTGTTTACAATTTTTGTTTTATTTTTCAAAACGAAGTCCCTATTAAGTCACCCTCAACCCCAGTATATTGACTGTGAAATATTAGGCCCCACTCTAAGTGGGCTCACTTTAGTCTTTTCCTTAATTGGTCATCTTCAGATCATGTGGCCTCCTGTAGGTCTTAACTAGTTTATTCCAGCCCCAGCTAGAATTAGTCCTCAGTATCAGACTTCTACGCTTCTGGAAGCAAACATGGGTACCTGCAAGGAAACGTCCAGCAACTTCAGAGTCTATATCAAACCAATCTGGCATTTGGGTTGTTCACACAAATGCAGTAATTCAGGGACAAGGGATTAAAGTATCAACCTCTCACCAGGTACTATTGCCCAGCAAATGTAAACTCAGGGACTAAAACTCATGGAGCTTGGAAATGCTGTCATCTCAACAATGGAACCTAATGTAGATCCTTTGTTCTCTTCTGAGCTCATACTGTATATTATCATTAGGAGGGAGGTACTGAATCAGTTTCCTTCGGATGTGAGTATTTCCATGGTGACAAGAATGTGTGCCTTTAAACTAAACTCTAGGGCAAATGAACAGAGCATTCAGTACACCAGGCAATTTCTAGATATCTTCAAAGCCTAGGAAAAGACAAATAACGGCCATAAGTCTTGCCAACCATTGATTTGTCTCATTTCTAAGCCATAGGGAGGCCAATGAGGGAGAAATTTCAGAGAACTGCATCCCAAACCAATATTGATCATAGATCCAGTGTAAAATATGCCTGATTTTCAGAGGGGCTTATCTTGTCAAATGAAATTATGTAGGCTTCACCCAGAATGGGACTGAAACTGTGACTGTCATGCATTCAGGCAGGACAGAGCAATAGGAAAAACTTTTTTTTTTTAAACAAGATCTTTCCAATCAGTCCAATTGAAATAGTGCTTTCTAAATACCAAGGATGGTTTATCTCATGTTTTCAAATGGTGACGATAATCTCATGAATCTGAGTGAATACTTTATAAAGTCTATAATCCCTTCTTTTGTGAACTACCTATTAGACAATTTTCTATGGAGTGCAACTTTGGGTCTTGCTGCCATATATGTCCATGTATTAGAGTTTATCTAGAATTACTTTAAAGACAGACCAGCACTACTTTTATAGACTCTCTTGGCCAAATTTGACGTGAAGCTGGATGGCCACAGATTAGGAAGAGTCTTATCAGGAACTACAATTTTCACAAAACTATGTCAAATCCATTCCTCAACTCAATTGATCTATTTCAACTTTAAAATATAGATCTGCTTTTATTCGACAACAGAAAACCCTCACCAGACAATATGCTTCAAAGTACCTTCCATCAGATCCTTATCAAAATCCTTTTTTTGAGAAATGTCCACAGATAATCGTTTGAAGGACACACAGTCTACCCCTCCACCTATGTTCAAGGTTTACAATCCTGGCCACACTTTAGAATCATCTGAAGACCCTAAGATAGGAGCCCCACCCCCAGGATTTTGATTCAGTTGATGCAAGGTGGGGTCCAGGCAGGATATTTTTAGAAAACTCCCCTCGTGATTCTAAGGTACAGCCCATCTGCACCCAGAGGCTGTCCAGACGGTTAGACCTAATGAACTCACATTTTAAAGCACTTATTATTATACATGAATATATTTCTCCTTACTTAAAAAGTTAAAACATTATAGTTAAATCCTACCTCAGCCACCTCCACTGCTCCCCACAATCCCAGTCCTCTCTCAATGAGAAGTATTTTCCCAGAACCTTTTCTATTTATTTACATTCCAAGGCAGTACTTCTCTGCCTCATTATTAGTATTATTTTTAACTTTTTAAATTTTATTGGAGAACAGTGTGTTTCTCCAGGACCCATAAGCTCCAAGTCATTGTCCTTCAATCTAGTTGTGGAGGGCGCAGCTCAGCTCCAAGTCCAGTCACTGTTTTCAATCTTTAGTTGCAGGGGGAGCAGCCCACCATCCCATGTGGGAATCCAACCGGCAACCCTGTTGCTCAGAGGTCTCGCTCTAACCAACTGAGCCATCCGGCCGCCACCTCTGCCTCATTATTTTTAACTGCTACATAGTATGAACATGCCATAGTTATTTTTAAAAGCTATTCCTCTAACTCTACGCCATCCAGTACGGTAGCTGCTAGCTGCATTGGCTATTGAATACTTCAGTGAGGCTGGTATGAACTTAGATATGCTGTAAGTGTAAAATACACACCAGATTTTGAATATTTACTACTAGGAAAAAAGAATATAAAATATCTCAAGAATTTTTTATTTTGATTACATGTTGAAATGATAATATGTTGGATATATTGAATTAAATAAAATACAACATTAAAACCAATTTCACCTGTTTCTTTTTACTTTTATAATGCAATGATTAGAAAATATAAAATTACTCATGTGGCTCCCATTATATGTCTATTGAATGGCTCTGTTCTAAATGATGGACATTTAGAATATTTGTAGTTCATTTGGCATTGCAAAAAAAGCGCCCCAGTGGACATTTTTCTACATCAGTGGTTCTCAACTGGGGGCAATTTTGCCCCCTACCTGAGGGGACATTTGGCAATATCTGAACACAATTTTGGATGTCACAACTGGCATACAGTGGGTAGAAACCAGGATGCTGCTAAACATCCTGCAACGTACAGCACAGCCCTCCCACAACAAAGAATTATGTGGAGCGAAATATCAATCAATAGTGTTGAGGCTGAGAAACCTAGTTATGTATGAATCTTTGTCCACATGTGGGAGTATTTCTCAAAGGTAGATCTTAAGTCAGGGAATTATCGGTGCTTTTGAAATTTTTATAGATATCACCAAACTGCTCTCCAGAATGCATATGCCAGTTTCCTCATCCATTAGCAGTACGTGAGAATATTCAAATTAATCATTAAAGAACAAATAAATCCTGTCTAGAAAAGTTCAAAAGGTCTCAAAACGTTCACTAAATCGTCTGAGTTCTTACTATCATCAACAGGAGTGACAATAGAACTGTAAGTCCCAGAGTTGTAAATAATATTTGGAGGTTTAATGTCTCCTACTTTTAAAAATTTGTCTTAAACATAATTCATTTGGGGTTCTAACATTGTCAATTTTTAACTAACTAGACTAATTAACTAGTATATCTCTTTGCTTTTCAACTGTGGTCAAAATTTGAATCTTGGGAGTGTGAGCTGCAAGTCTCAAATACTATGCTATTTTTTTTTTTTAATTGTGTTTGTCTTACACCCAGGGTCCTAAAGCATTGTCTGTTTTCTGAGCAAAGGCTGCCCTTGGCATGACCTTCAAGGGTAGTAACTGATAATACAAGTCATGTGCCAGGGCTAGGTGTTTGTTATATTAGTTAGAGATGATCCTGCCAAACAAATCAGCAAATATAAATACATTACAGATCTAAATCTGTTATGGAAATCCATAGCTGAAATTTATATGAAATGCATTGCTCCCATATTTGCATTTTACCTAGTCTTTTTTTAGGAAGCAAGGTTATTTACCTTCTCCTTCAATTTCCATATTTACAAAAATGCAAATTGTAGCAAACATGGTTCATGTTTCAAGTTTTTTACATGACAAATTAAATGTAAGGTACTCTGCAGTCATAACGCTTTTTAGGAGAATTGTGACTCTTATAAGCTTCCTCTGTTGTGAACTCCTAATAAAAAACTAATTTTAACTTTCTTCCTGCAGTGATTTTGAATCATGAATTCATTCTCAGCATGAGAGCATGTGAAAGGAGGTGAGTGCTAGAAACAATTACAATTTGTTCTGACTAGTCACCATTTCCCCCTACATGTTTAAAAATATGTTTTGTGGGGCCATTTCCAGAGTACAAATTTTCAAATTATGGCCAGCAAAAGCTGTTATGAACTTTACCATGTCTTGATCTAAACTGATATTTATAGATTTTCATATTTTGGCCTAAAAGATTCTAGATAATAAAAGAAAGAAGAGGGGGAGGAGGAGGAGGAAGAAGACAAGGAAGAAAAATTAAAGGCTGGACTGTAAACTCCCTGAGGAAAGAGAATTCTCTTTCTTGTTTATCAGTCTATCCACAGCCGCTAGCACACGTCCTGGAACATCTAGCATAATTCAAGTGCTTGATTAAAGAATGTAAGATGAAGTACAGTTACTCAGCTAAAAATGCATGCAGGTTAGACCAAAATTTTGATTTGGAAGCGCAAATGAGGACTTGGCAAAGCTGTGAGTACTAGAAAGTCTGGTGGCAGGTGGGCAGAGCCCCTCTCAACAGTCATCCTGAGGAAGAAATGCCAGCCATGCCTTTCTGGGGTGTACAAAGTGGGCAAGAGATGGTGAAGTCTCTCAGAATCTGTCTCGTTCTGTGCCCACGTGTCCTTTGCAGCAAGCTGAGGAGCAAACATGGCTGCCCCCAGCAAACCTGCTTTGGCTGGCCTAGTGGAGGTAGAAAGATGCAAGTTAAGCATCAAAGTTACCCTTCAGAACCTTTATGGGATTCAATTTCGAAAAGGACTGTCATACCACTTCTGAGATCAGCAAGGGTCTCTCGGCTACTTGATAGTTTCAGGTGAAACTCCAAATCAGACAAGTCTGCCAATGCCCAGGCAGAAAGAACCTTCTATTTATCCAAGCCTTGATGAGGAATCTGAGTCCCACAGGCTCACCCTCTTATTCTATGAAAAGGCTCTAATGCCCCTTATGCATTTTAAGCTGAATGCTTAACCTCATGTATCTCTTTTGCCTGTTTTTTTTCAATGGTGTAGAAAAACAAATGTTTCCTCCCTGCAGATGGTGGCTTGGCCTTACTCTTGCTATTAACATCTTCTGAAACATGCTCCAGCCATGCTCTTTCCTCGATCCTGGCTGTGAGGTGGTAACCAACAAAAGAGGCCAAGAGATCATGGTCCTGTTAGCACAGCGGTACAGAGATCATTGGCACTTGAGCTACTAAGATGGCACAACTTGGAAAGGGAAACACATTACCAGATGTGGCCTGGAAGGTACTGATGCAACAGCAAGTCCTCTCCACAGCTAGAGGGACCAGAGTTGTCGTGCCCAACGGGTTTCCTGAGTACCTACTATACGTCAGGTCCTGTAAAATGGCTATAAACAAGATGGACCTGGTCCCTGCTCCCCAGGAGCTTAGAGAATGGTGAGGGAGAGATAACTCAATAAGAGACCATTTCAGAGTATAGAAGATGGGGGTCAGTCCAAGGAGGGTTTAAGGCAGGGGGAATTAAGGTTCAAGGCTACCTTCGGACTTTGGTTTCTCCCCTGGGTTCAGTGGATTTGAAGGTCCCTGTGTCTGGCTGCAAAAGAAGCCAGACTGAAAGAAGAGACATCTTCTGAAGTGAAATGTATGTTTTTTCTTTACATAAATCACACAGGGGGAAATGTCCATAAATTTTAGGACCGAGAATTTTATACTGATGAGCTTTTGTTTCGTTATTGTTTGCTTATTTGGGGGAAGTTGTTGCTCTCTTTAAAGTAGTCAAATAAATATATATATGTGCTTAATTCTAAACCAATTACCTCCCAAATTTTTAATAACTTTGTTGTGATATAATCTATATATTGCATAGTTTACCAATTTAAGGTGTACAATTTAATGGTTTTTACTATATTTATTGAATTGTGCAATCATTAACATAATCTCGTTTTAGAACATTTTTGTCATCCTAAAAAGAAAACTTGCACCCAATTAACAGCTCTTCCCCATCCCACTATCCCAGCCCAGGTAAACACTAGTCTGCTTTCTGTCTCTGGAGATTTGCCAATTCTGGACATTTCAGTGAGATCATGTAATATGTGGTCTTTTGTGACTGGCTTCTTTCACTTAGTGTAACGTTTTTTGTTGTTGTTTTTTTTGAAGTTCATATGCTGTAGCATGCATCAGGACTTCATTCCTTTTTATTGCTAAATAATGCTCTATTAAATGGCTACACCACATTTTTTTCATTCAGCTGGTAGAAATTTGGGTTGTTTGGACTTTTTGGCTATTATGAGTATTACTGCTATAAAAATTCATGCACAAGTTTTGTGTGGACATATGTTTCAATTCTCTTGGATGGATACCTAGGAGTAGATTGGCTGAGTGATATGGTAGCTCTATGTTTAACCTTTGGTTGAACTGACAAAGTATATTCTAAAGTGGCTGCATCATTTTACATTTCCACTAGCAACATATCAGCTCTCAAATTTAAATGTTTCTGAAATAAGGCTATAATTTATAATCCAAGTGCATGTTTAATATAGTGCATTCTTTAATAGCTGTTCGTTGTTAAATTAACGGTACACCACTAATTAGTAGCATCTAGGATAATAGAAATGTAATAATAAGTTATTTACTGAACCCCAACTAAGTAGTAGGCACTCCTTTAACGCTCATTGATTCTGTAATAGAGGTATTAGCTTAATTTACAGATGAGGAAACTGAGTTTCAAAAAATGGGCTATAATTATATGGCTACCATCCCTGCACAATGGTCACATTAGCATTTGAGCTTGGAAAATATTTTGGGGTAAGTGGGATTTAAGGGGGGCTTTGTTTGGCAGGTGTGGGTAGAACAATGGTAGAGCAATGCTCTAAGACTAAGCCATCCAATTTGGCAGCGACTAGTCACCTCTGGCTACTGAGCACACATTGGGAAGTGCTATAAATACATACTGGATTGCAAAGACTTAGTACAAAAAAATGTAAAATATCTCATTAACAATGTTTATATTGAGTATATGTTGAAATGATAGTATTTTAGATATATTGGGTTAAATAAAATATATTACACCTAAAGATCAAGAGAAGCCCCCTCAGCCCCAAATTCTCCACACTCATAAAAATGCCAGCATTTTTACAATATAATACCCAGGCCACTTCCCCGCACATAAAGGGAAATTGAGAAATTGAGTCATATGCATAAAACTGATACTAGAAAAACTCCTCGCAATAGAGGCAAGGGCAGAAGCTTGGGGGAAAAACATTGGTAAAAAAGGCAAGGAGCCAATGCAGGATCTTGTAATGCAAGAGTGCAGGAAAATTGAGAAATGAGGCTGCCTGGTGAGTTAAGACAGTGTCAAGAAGGAGGAGGGAAAACCAGTGGTGCCAAATGCGGAGAGGAAATGGAAATAAAGATGAGACAGTGCTTTTAATTTGGTCAGTAGGCAGTTACCCCAGGCCTCAAAAAGCAGTATCGACACAGTGGCTGGAACAGAAGGAAGCAACGGGTGTGGGTGGCAAACATGGACGTATCTGGGTGTTTTGGAAGAAAAATGGAGATGATTGGTTGTTTGACGAGAGACGCAGATCAAAGGAATTTCTTTTCAGCAACAGAGCCATTTAGAAGTCAGACAGAAGAGTGATTCTAAAGATCAAGGCAAGAAGAAGAACCAATGAAGGAGCAGGGTTTGGGAATGATGATGATCACAGATGGAGCCTTTGATAAGGTAAGGGGAGCTGATGTTCACCAGAGGTTAAGAGTGGTACTCATTTAAGCCATGGAGCTATTTCGGAGCAAAGGTGCCTGAGGACATGTAAGAAGGTTTGGTCCTGTTGATGATGGATTGAGAGTCCCCATGAATGGTGTTGAGTGGCAGGGAGAGCCTGGCTGCTATGGGACTCCGATAAACGCCGTCTCAGAAGTGGGCCCAACACCCAAGTTACCCAGGGTTACCCAGTTCTAGGTGCAAAAAAGTGCCCACAGAATGTTGAAGAAGTGAAGCCTTACTAAGACTCTAGAACGGGTACAGGGAAAAGTGAAACCAAAACTAGAAGGCAGACTGGTAGACTAGGCAGCTGCTACCCCAAAAATTATTGCACAGGACAAAGGCCAGTCTGTCCCACTTAAGTATTAAAGCAGCTAATAGTTGAATGAAAAACAGTGATTTTGTCATGTATATTTATACACAGCAGTATAGTCATTTAAATCAATAGTAAGTCTTATGTTAATTTATGAGTGGGAAAAGACATAGAAATATTAAGAGTAATACAGTAACTATTTTCCTTCATCCCTTTTGCTTTTCAATTCCATCATTCATTCATTTAACCTGTGTGGTGTTCCTGTAATATGCCAGGTTCTGGAGAATGGGCATATGGAGAATATGAGAGAGGAAAAAAAGTAGAATGCACATTTTATTTAACCTGAAACTAAACCTCTATCTTGGTAATTCAAATTCAATGAGTTTGAGGCCGTGTTTATAGACAAGCCAAGAAAATAGTCATTGGTCCTCTCTTTAGGGGCCTGGAGGAAGGTCACAGATGGACTGTCAGAAGTCAGAAGTCCTTGACTTAATGCTAGATGTCCCATGATAGGAGAATCTGTTTTCATGCCGAACACGTGTACACTGTAGAAATGTTGGTATTGTAGCAACATTGAGTAACAATCAAAAGAGAGTAGTGGCTGAGACCAAAGGACTTAGAGGGGAGCCATGTGAATTAGAAAGCCCATAAAAATTACGTAGGTTAAGCAAAAAATCAGGTTATTTGGGAAACTACCATTGGTCTTCATTGGCAGTGCATGATATTTTGGCCAGCAAGTGATAAGGAATTGAAAAAGGAACAATCATAGTAACAATAGAATGTTTCACAAGAAAAAAAAAAAGAACAAGGGGAAGAAACAGACCCAAACTGTAGAGAGGAAAGATTATAAAATGTGTCTGTGAAAGTATTTAGACTGGGAAACATATCAAAAAATAAAAATAAAAAATCCAGACAAATCTTACATTTTTCCCCCTCTCTTGGATCGGCCCTACCTTTTGACATCTCTCTCTTCCCACCTCTCTTTCCTTCGTAAAATAAAACATACACACATATCTATGAGTATATGTACACACATTATATATATATATCATAGTTCTACAGATTATGTAATGATACACTAATTCCAAGTTTACCCCAAAAGATATTTTAGAAGAGGCAGCTTTGTTTCAATGTGCTGTAAACTAAAAATAATTATATCAGAATCACAATCTGTAATTAAAAACTGAAATTAACTAGCTACAAATACAAAATCAAATTAGTTTGAATTAGCCAATGTAATGGAGTCTATCAAAAAATTAAATATTTTACAGAAATAATTAGCCTAAAAGGCATCCCATGCCTTCAAAAGATTGCAAAAACCTGCCATGTGTTTACTGGAGATGCTGCATATTTTCAACGAGGTCAGACAAGGTCCAACTAGAAAGGTGAACACAGGATTCTTCCGAATGCTTTTGGGTCATGATTTAATGAGCATAGCAATAATTTGCTGAATGTCCCACTGGTGGCTTCATGGAGATATTGCAGGTAGATAAGCACAGGTCTGTTATAGGTATAAACCATGAATAATAAGCCCACAGCACAGTCAGTGCTAAATAAATACTTAGTGATGTCATTTCAGCCAAAATTAGACTACAGGATACTTTAATTCCTGCTTGAAAATTATTTTTGTCAAACCTTGAAAATTTCCAGAGAATAAGTTGAACTTTTCTCTGTAAAGAATGTTGGGATTGCAGGAGAGGACAGCATCAATAGTGAAGATCTAGGTTTTAGTTTCCATTGGGATAGAATCGTCCTATGCTCGAGGAATTGAATATAAATAAGCTGGGTCCATTTCTCAGGACATCTGCAGGTTCTGTAATGGAGTGAAGAAGGAATGAGGGACAGCAAAGCATGAGCAGTAGAATAAGGAAGATCTTTCATCAAAACCTCTAAGAGAATAGGATGCTTGACATCAGTTGAAGAACCATCACAGTTCAAAGACAGTCATGGCCCAAAACAACTACTGTGCTTCCCCGAAAATAAGACCTAACCGGAAAATAAGCCCTAGCATGATTTTTCAGGATGGCATCCCATAAACATAAGCCCTAATGCGTCTTTTGGAGCAAACCTTAAGATAAGACCCGGTCTTATTTTCGGGGAAACATGGTAGACTTTTTGTACCATTTAGTACCACCATTTGTTTGTTTGCTTGTTTGTTTGTTTGTTTGTTTCAACATATGTCTGCCTCTCTGTGGTTATTAGACCAGAGGTTGGGGTTTATTTGGGGGCTGGCACGCTACTAGTTCCACCTCAGTGACAAAGGGAACCAGGAGGGAATACAGCACACAGTCAACTTAGCAAAAGAGAGAACCTGCAGGACACACAGGGGAGCAAGTTGCCTCTGAATATAAACAAGGGCATGGTGCTAAAACTAGTCTCGGCAACAGAAACATCAAGCTTGCCCTTAAGGGTATTTCACGTGTGAAGAAAAGGGCAAGATGGGTTGACAGAAATGGTGATTTTCAATGCCTTACTTAAGAATTAAAGAAGCTGTTTGGTAATGTCAGGTGAAATAAAAATTTTTTTCCCAGGTTGCAACAAATCTGTAAAGGTGGTTATATATGCATTAGTGGTAGAACCAATAATGATTAATAGAAGAACAAATATTTATACAACCTGGAACCCATATATTGTACATACTGTTTCTCCTCTTAATTCTAATAGTTGGGAACATAAGGATTAATATGCATACATTTTCTTCTCTCACTTTAAAATGGGTGGAAACATAAGGATTCTCATCAGCTGAAACTCTCAGGAATATTCATTAATCTTTGAGAGTCTTGTTATATGTAATTAACAGTAGCCAACACATCAGACAAGCTCTGATATAAAATCTTGGTAGGTTGTTTATTTATACTCAATCTTATGCAGGCAGGCAGCCCTCCTCCGTGATGAAGCTATGCTATCTACAATATGTGGTCTATCCAACCTTGAGTAACAAAGGAAGAGAAACACGGGGAGACACCTGAGCTCCTAACTGCATTGTCCCAGAAGGGACTTTCTGTTCAGAATCACATGGCTTCAATATAACTGCCAAGGAGGAGGAAAAACACAAAGGGACACACAAAATATTTGGTGAACACTGACACCTGCCACTCACTCCCAACTTGTTAAAGAAGAGTGAATCAACTACAGATATGCCCATCGGGAGTAAAGAAAATAAGGCTGTTAAGGAAACTTTTAACTTCTCTAGAGGATAAATTGAAGCCTCCAAAGAAAGCTGGTGACAAAAGGTATGTGGACAAGTTGGTAGAAGGTTATGGTTTCACACTTCACGCTCTTCCTCAACATTTGTAGTTGAGGCTTTTGCCCAGGCAAGAAGCAGAAAATAGCTGTTGGGGTCCCATTTGATTTCACATAGGGCTAGAATCCAAGTTTCTCAACTTCAAGTCCAATATCATGAAAACTAGACATTGTTTCCTTTTAGAACGCGGGATTCCTATTGAGACATAAGGCTGCCTAAACTTTCCACATTGAAAAAAAAATTAATTCCAGGTCTTAGAGTACTGTTGATCAACCCTCATAAATTATAATCACCTGAGATATTTTTGCAACTAGGAATGTCCATCTCAGGCCATTGTAACTGAGTTACAATGTCTAGGGACAAACCGAGGGAGTGATTTCATTTTTAAGCTACCTGGGTAACTCTAAGAGGAAATTAAGTTTAAGAACCTCTATTAAAAACCTCTATTTTAGAAGAAACTCACCTCATCTAGAAATTACTGCTTTCTATTGGATTTAAGGCTGGGAAGCTTTAAGAAGTATTAATGCTTGGGATCCACCCCAGATATTCGAATGTAATTGGTCAGGGTGGTGGGGGCTGGACTTTGGGATATTTAAGGTTCTTTAGGTGATTTTAATCTTCAGGTGATTTTTATAAGAACTGCTATTTTATGGCAACAAAGCCATCTCTCACCCCTCTTGTCAGACCAGAGGTGGCTTGACTAAATTGGGGTGGGGGAGCAGCCCCGGGGTCGGCGCTATCCTTGGTGCTGAAATGCCATCGCAATGAATTTTTCATTGGTAAGAGTGGTGAACATTTATTACTAAAATGATAAAACATAAAATTTTCTACTGTTGCATATTTTAAAACTGGGAGACATAAAGCTTCTGCCAAGCACAGAAATGATATTCTGTGGGTTTTCAGTTCTATATTATGGCTTGTTAAGGGAGAGGGATTGAAGGGGTTAGCGAGGGGTGGATGGGGATGAGACACCAATGTTGAAAGAGAGAGAATGCTTTGCTGTTTATCCAGAGATCAGGGCATAGATTAAAATAATTGTGACTGGTGCTCTTTGAGAATCCACATATTTTTATTTTTAGCTGGTGATAGTTCCCTGAATATTTTCTTAAGTATAAATTGTCAGATTTTTAAAAAAATATAAGATACTTTACTTCCCGATTAAAGTTTGAAAGCATAATTGTTTATAGCTTTTAGTTTTCTGCTTAAGAAGATGGACATTACATAGTTTGAGAGACTATTTTCACAGATTAACATCTTCATTTTAGACTATATAATGACACTACCAGTGAAGATTTCTAGTTGATGCATTTGTGTAGTGTTATAAAAAAAAAAATGAGCTAACGTGGTGCTATAAGCTCAATAATTAGATATGGCCAGAGGTTAATGTTCCCCACCTTTCTCTCCACATCCCTTATGTGATTATCACAAATGAAATTGTCCAGTCAGTAATCTTTTATATTCCCCATGGTCTACAAACCTACACTTATTCTCTCAAACTTTTATGGAGATACTGTATGTTCCATAACTCCATCCAACAACAACTCAGTAACAAAAGGTTTGGATGAATGCTTTAAACCTTTCCCAATTTATGACTGTTCTTGGAAACAGAGAAAATGTTTTCCAGAGTAAATGATGTTAGGAAAACATGAGCCTCATCTGCTAACCTAAAAATGTCAAACACCTGAACCCCAACTAATAAGCCAATAGTTCAGAAATGCATGCCCCTTCTTTGCTAAATTCTAGCATTTTCCATATTGCAGAAGTATGCGTATGTACAGAAATCTAATAAAACACACAGAAGTATCCTCTGGAACAGTTATGTTCCTAGTCCTCGGAAAGCACTTGGAAATTAAGGGCTTTAAGTTAGACAGGAAGGCACTTGCATACACTAATGTAGATCCATAACATGTTTGAAAAGTTAACGGGGAAAATCCCTCAAATTAAGTTAAAATCACTCAAGAACTCATTTTACTTAGTACCAGGCTATACATGAGCTTGACCACCTGAATTTACTGCTTTGAGGGTAAGGGAAGCACCTGCTCCATACTTATTTAAATGTTCTACACTTCAAAGGAAGAATTTCAGATAAATCTCATTTTCCCCTAAATGGAAGTTCAGAGCTTTGCCAATTTGGTGAGTATAACAATACAATAGAGTGCAGTTCTCAGACCTTGACCATAGCTTATTCTTCATCTATTCAGACATTTAATGAGTGGGTCTAGTAGCCACAAGCCTTTTAATGGATTCAAGTCAAAGTGCTTTTAAAAATGCACAAGTCTAATCATCTTCCAGTGGTGGGGCACCTCTCCCCCACCTCCAAGGCTGTCATCAGTCAGATAAGACTTCTCTTTGCCAAAGGGCTTTCAGGAGCCTGCTAGTTTACCATCAACATAATTAGAATCATTTTAGCATAGCTTCCGTGAACTTTTGATATTCCCCATCTATAAATTAAACACTCTGGGAACCTCCCTATTGAGTACTTTCAGAGGGCTCTGTAGAATCTAGAAGCAGGAAGACAGAAAAAGATTTTGAAGGAGGTAGTTTGGAATTGCTGGTCGCACTATCATGGCACTGGGGGGCTGTTTTAATGGTGAACTCATAACTTCCTCAAGTTCTGACAGAGCCCAGCACCCTAGTGTCTGGCTCTGCCACTTACGCAGCTCTGCTGTAAACTTGTTTTTCCCATCAAATGATCTCAAAACTCTTGTTCTCCAAAGAGTTATGTTTTTTATGGAAATAAACAAAGAAATCATAAATATTCCTCTCCTGCCATTATGAGTTCAAATCACTGTAGTGTCAGGATGCTCATTATCAGAAGCCACAAAGAGTAGGACAAGGGTGACAGAGTGAAACAGTGAATAGTCATGGCAACAAGATTAAGTCTTGTCTCACTTTTATCTGAGGACCTTTGGGACTGCCCTGCATCAGTGGCTCTGTGGTTTTAATTCTCTCACATAATTCTAGAAAATTCCATTATGTCTAGGGCCAATGACAGTTTTATATCACTTGAAAAACTTGTTTAGAACTTGTTCTGTGTTGTGCTTCCAGTATGACTCAAATGTTGGAATAGGTACAGTGGTGAAAAATATCAATCTATAATGTGAAAAGAACAGGTTTGGTTGGTCACATGCTGTTACCATCTTAAGATATAGACTAGCACGGGCTGCCCTAAAACTCACAAAATTTTTAAAAATTGAATGAAAGTGAAAATAATTGTTCATGAAAGTATATCCAGTATATCCAGATCCTCAGTTTAAACAGTGATGTCTGTCTTCCAACACTTTTCTCACTTAAAACCTTATCCTCATATAATGTCTCCCATATTATAGTTTAGTTGAAACCCTCAAGCACCTCATTTCTGCACAAACTTTGTCCTTATAAAGAAACAGGCTTCAAACTCAAAGAGAATTCATTATCAGGAAAGGGAATGGACCAGTTGGGTGAGAGGCACAGAGACTGCAAGTCCTCCTAAAATACTTCAGTAAAACTAGAGATCCATAGTTTTCATACATGATAAATCCTTCCAAGCTGACTCTCATCCAAAACAGAGCCTCATGGGCTTAGAGAATGCTGTGGCTCCTATCCCAGACCATAGGATAACACTGGCTAAGATGCTGAATCACTGCCTCTGACCCATCCAGCTGTGGGAGACTAGGAGTGAGATGCAGACGATGGCATGAGGATGTCTGTTCTGGTGAGAAGGAGCCACCCCAAAATATGCCTTATTTTGTTTGTTTGTTTTTTGAATATTGATTATTTTAAGCTGGTTACTTTTAAGAAATGAAAGACTCAGTAAGAACATTTGAACTTCCCCCTAACTGCCTAAAAGAATTTTGATAGAGGACCTGCTCTAGGAAGGAAGCTATCATCATAGGTAACTATAATTTAATATGAGTTAAGTGTGGTAGACAGGAGGAACCTAATAAGGTCTGTTTGATCCAAGTCCTCTCTGTGTCCCTATGTTGAAAACGGGCAACCATTTGTTTACCAAACATTTTCTTTTCCATCTCCATGTGAATCGCCTTCCTCCCTTTTGAAGTTTAAACTACTACTTCCCTTTCTCCTTAGTTCAAGATGGAATAAGCCTCAACTACCTAATTAATTCCCAGGTCGCATATTCTTAAAGAAACTCTATATGTACATACATAATTAAATGTGGTTATTTTCCCCTATTAATATGTCTCATGTCAATTTAATTCTTGAGCCAGCCAGAAGAACTCTGAGGGAAAAGAGGAGAAATTTCCACCTCCCCTCACACGGATCTCTGAGATCTGTGGCATTAGTCCTACTCTATGCCACTCCTCTAAAGTTGGAGTACCACACCATGTGGCTAGCTCCAAGGCACCCTGAGCAAATTAGGGGTCTTCACTCCAAGGCTGGGTACAACTGATTGCAAAGGAGCAGAGCAGATGGGGTCTTCAGGTGAGAAAACTTTGTGCCAACACAAACAGCTCACTTACTCTCTCACATACCTCAACTATTCCTCCAAATCAAATAATACTGGGACCAGAAGTTCTAGGGAAGGTGGGGGATGCCCCAAATTCTGCCCTCCCCCAACAACAAACAAAAGCAAAAATTTGAAACCAGGGACCAACTGCTTGTCCAAGCCGATACTACTTCTGGTATCATGACAGCTTGGTGACCTTGCGGCACGTTCTTTCAATTTCCCAAAAATCAAGTTTCTCCAGTCTTGTAAAGTGATGTAAGCTTTGTAAATTCAAAGGAAATCTCGATGCCTGCAGTCCCTGGTCTTGGGCTTTTCAAAACCCTATTATTCCCCCTTTAGCCCTTTACGGTTGCTTTCTGTGGCAGGAAATGCCAAGTGGACCCCAAGTTCCCTTCCAAATACATTTCATTGACAGACTCTAAATAAGAGATGCAAAATGGGCTGCATTTCGTAAGTTTCCTTTGGGTCTGCTGACTAATTTCTTTAAGTCAATGACAAGTATTAACTTGTTCAACTGAGAACTGTTTAGACAGAAGTTATTGCTAAGAGTGGCCTGTTTGTACTTTCCAGTGTGGACAAAAAAGGGGTTCTACGGAAAGTGACCTCACAGGGTCATCTGATCATAAATTCCTAACTGGGCAGGTCATGGTGGGTAGTCATGCCCCAGGCCTATAACTTTTTGGTAAAGTGTTTATCTTTGCCTTAAGCAAGCCCTGTCCATTGTTTCTGTGCATATAGTTTAACAAACCTTTGAAATGCCTCTTTTCAGACCCCTCAGAGCACATAATCTAGTTAATTATCCTGTAATCCAATCCCCAACTTGCTTTCTCCCACCTTCTTGTAATCTTCCTTCCATTCCCTCCTTAATTCAAAATGCATAAAGGAAGCTGTAAACTGCCCTTCTAGGAAACATTGTTCCAGAGAGTATTTGAGATCTTGTTTTCCTGCAATTGTCATCAGTTTGGCTCAAATAAATGCTCATAAAAATTCTCTACAGATTTGGACATTTCTATGTCAATACCACCTATGCCCCTTCCTTGCTCCCACAGAATAATTTATACCCTTCTCCACATAACTCTTTAGGACACACTGAAATTCTGTCATTTATTCCTTCAAAATCTGTTAAGCACCAATTATAAACAAGGTTTTTGGAAGTTTGGGATTTGGAATTTTTGCCTTCCTCTCGCAGGTTGGAAATATTATGGGTCCACTTGGGGCTTCTTTCAACATTCACTTAATATATAACTAAGGTGACCATATGTCCTGGTTTGTCCCAGGAAGCCCTAGTTTTTTCCTGTTGTGCTGGCATAATTAAGTGCCCACTTTTACTCTCAGACTGTCCCAGTTTGACTGATAAATTATATTGCCACCGTACAGCTAAGTAGATCCAGTTCTCATAGGCTTGGGCTGCGGGGTGGGGGGTGCAGGAGGAGAAGGACCCACATTTAGAGGGACCACATGAAACCTTATTTATTTGCTAGTCTGTGACAGGCTGTGGGAAGGAAACCATGAAGCTCGCTGCCACCTTTTAAGAGACAGGTTTGGAATCATTTATTTTCAGAAGCAGCCATCCACGTATAGAGAGGTTGAGGGCATAAACTCCACCGCCAGACATTTCCTAGCTACATACAAATGGGCAAGTCATTTAATGTCTCTGTGCCCCAGTTTCCTCATTGTAAAGAGAAGATAATATAGTACCTACACCATGAGGTTGTTGTGAGGATAACGTGAGTCAGTGTGCCCGTGCATACCAACCATTAGAGAGGGTTTTCTGCCACAAACGATCACAGCTACATATGGGCCCAACATACAGGAGATCTCACTTTCAGAGATTTGGTGCAAAATACTTGATGAAATCAACCCAATCAGATTCTCTTTTAGGAAATAAATGCTTGTGAATGACGCAGGTCACTGAAGTTGAATCTCAAGTGACAGGAAGCTCTTGTTCCCACACTTTGGCCCAGTCACAGACTCCTTAGGTCCCAGGGCTTCTGATCCTGCGGAAGAATCAGCCTTGATTCTACATTCCTGTGGACTTTTGTTAGGATCTTTCATCACCCAAGTTCCTCTGTTGGTGGAGCTCTTCACCACCTTAAATACAGGGGTACAGACTAAGCTTAATTCACAGTGGAAGAGGTACAGGGGAAATCTGAGACCCCATATCTTGACATCCACTGGACCCTTCCACTTGTAAAATATCAAATTCTACAATCTTACTTTCTGACGACAACTTCAGATCAACTCAGCTCCCTGGTTCCCTGAACCCCTCATTGTTCCTCATATTATTTTCCCCCGGCTTCATTTCCTCTTCTACTCAGTCTGGATTACATGGTTCTATCATTTTAACACACTTTCACCGTCACTTTACTTTCACTTCCCAGTGTTTGTCCAGCCAGGGCACCCAAAGCTTCCAAACCTGCACTGATCCTACTCTGCACAAGAAGCTCCAAAGACAACACAGAAAACTCAATTATACTTTACAATTTCAGTGGGCCCTCCGTGCCACACTTCCCCTCAACTTTGGTCAGTTCCCACCTTCATCACGCACCTCTACAACTTGACCAACCTTTCCCCTCCTCCTCTGCTCATGGGTTCCCCCTCCCCCACTGCTTTAGACCCCAGGTAAGCACACCTTGGTTTAAGAGACATTTTCCACCTGGATAAAAATCCAGTCTCCTTAGTCACTGTCCATCGGCCTCTCCTGAGATCCTGTTTATCACCTTGGCCTTGCAGTTGGCCAACACTCAATGCCAATTCACATGTCCATTTTGCATAAGCTGTTCTATCTATCTGGATTTCTTTTTCTTCTCTCCAGTCTACTAGACAAATATTATCTAACTTTCAAACACACCCCCATTTGCCCCATCATCTCACCTGCGACAAAATTTAATCATTCACTCCACCCTTATCACTTGATCCCTCCTACATACTTCAGTTGTTGTACAATGTACCTGTGGCTGCTGAAATATCTGTCTACAAATATCTGCATCTGCTGAAAAATACTGGGCTCTCTAAGTCAGAGGGCTCATCTTATCTTTTATTCTCAGGGCACTGAACGGTACCCAAGATGTGTCAAAAACCATTGATTGCATTGATGGAAACGTCCGTCTGGCTGGCAGGGCTGGGTTTTCACAACTCTACTCAGCCATGTTAAGTCAGGCTCCCACTGATTTCTGCAGTGCTAGTGTCTGAAATCTGTTTTGGTTAAACTGCATACAAAAGGATGCACAGAGATTTCCCAGCAGCACTCACGGGGACAAGGCCTAGATGGCTTGGGATATGTAAGAGCTTCATCCCATCTCCAATTGGCCTAATTCCCAAACAAATTAAGAGCCAGTAAAGCCTTTGTTTTGTGAATCTGCTCAGGAAATGGAGGCAAGGCCTTAAAGACTGAGTTCATGTTTGGTGGGACAGGAAGAAAGAAAACAATCACGGGAGACAAGAAAGCATTACATTTATGCCTAAAGTCATTAGTGCTTCAGCTAAGAAGGCAGATAAATTGCAGGCAGCTGGGAAATGTGGAAAAGCTCTGGCAACAAAAAAACCCATTCAAGGAATCTGGACTAATCTGATTGTACATTGCAAAACAACTGCTTTCTCTGTAAATTCATGAAATTCCAGTAAACTTTCATTTGGGATTTTAACTGTTTCTGTTTTATCTTCTTGTTGGTTGAGGATTTTATTTTTAAATCTTTTCAAATTAGTTCCATTGGCTCCAACTGACCCACTTCTGATTGTCGGTCTAGGCAGAGGCTGGACAACCTACCTACTACGTCCACATGACTATGATGAGATCCCAACATTTCCTCTACATGCCTCCTGCCTTCCACAGCCCCTTCCCCAAAAATATCCTTGGTCAGCTTTTTCACTAGTGTTTCTAAAACTTTTCTGTGCATACAAACCTCCCGGGGTTCTTGTTAAAATGTAGATTCTGACTCAGTAGGCCTGGGGTATGGTCTGAAATCTATATTTCTATCTGACTCCCAGGTGATATCAATGCTGCTCTGGGGACCACTCCTTGAGTAGCAAGACTCCACCCCCTACCACTGCATCCCAAGTAGGTCATCCAGGGAACAAATGAAATATTCTAGCATTAAACTTCCACCTACATTAATTTTATCTAAAAATTTTAAATCTCGACAAACACAGGGATCTTCACTTCGTCCATCTGTCAGACCGACTCCCCTCAGGTTTTGTGAAACGAATCGTGAGAAAAGGGTGGAAATAAAATTCATTGACTCAGACATGGACCTACTTGTTCACTCCCATTCAGCTTACTGCAATATGCTGAAATGTGCGTGTCACAGAATGTATGGGATACATTATGTAGTTTCAGTTAAACTAACCCTCACAAACTATATGAAGCTTAAGTAATGCCAAGAACCTGCTAATTAAAGATAGCATTAAAAATTGACATCTGTCAACCAAAAAGATGCTCCAGAAATCCAAAATTATAATGAAAATTCTTTGGAATATGGACTTACAGTCATCTTTAATTATGGCCTTGAGAGTATATTGCATCTGGAAATAATAGCAGTATATGCATATAATTTTTAAGTAATAATTCCTACTTTGAGGGGCACATATGCAAATATTATTTCACCAGTGACATACACAGTGAAGCTTTGGAGACCACTGCTCTATACTACCAGCTGGTCTCCCTTGTAGCATGGAATAAACATCCTGGCATCCTATGGTCAACCCCCCTACCCCGCCCCAACTCACTTTGTCTCCGGTGTTATGACCACCCCCACCCTCCACTCCAATCAATGTTTCAGCTGATAGTGCAGTAGGAAAAGCCAATGATCCCAAACTCAAATGCCTCAGGGAGGGATCACAAAATCATGAAGAGAGAAGAGTGTTAAAAAAAAAAAAAGAAAAAAAGAAAGGAAACACACAACAGCAGCATACATGTGATGACAAGTGGAAAATAACTGTAGGTCTCGGCACTGAGAAAACAATAGGAAGCAGCAGAGACTATGGCAGCATGGAGAATGCATGCCTTCTATTCTTGCTGTTCTTTGCCCAGATGGGCACGCAGATCCAGAGTTGCCAGATCTGATATTTCAGGGAAAACATATATGGAATTTTACTGGCTGTCACAACAATGTTTAAACATAGGAAAATACACACACACTTGAACTTGCCAAGACTGCAAGCCACATTTGGACCATAAGCCATCAATGTGCTCTACCTACTGTGTAGAATAAAACATTTAGCTGCAGCCACATAACCATAATTAATACAAAGAGAGGCAGGAAATGAAGAACATATGAAGTCAGAGTTAACACAAAGTTAAGTCCTGTGAAGGGGAAGGAAAAGAGAAATAAGCACAGGGAAAAGCAAAATGAAGCATCCAAGCTATGAAGAACAAAAGAGCTAAGGCAGAGATTCCTGTGTACTTCCTCCTGTTTTCCCTCCTGTGGGTTAATTATTCGTCCATCTCTCTTCCCCAGAGTTGTGGGCCCACTATGTATGGCCTTGGGGAAGTGACTTGTGCTCACTAATATTCATGTCACCATTTTTTTTTTTTTTTTTGAGCAACAAGACTACTTTTCCCAGCATTCCTTGCAATAGGTGTGGATGTATGAATGAATTTTAGCCCATGGAATGTGAGACGTGATGTGCAGAAGTGAATGAACACACACACACTCACACATACGTGCACGCGCAGAGCCCTCTCTCTCTTTAACTGCATGAGGAGACCAAGGTCTGGAGGAAAGTGGAGCCACGTGACCTGAGAAGCTGAACTCTGCTGTCACCATCCCAGACCTATCTGGACTATGATGGGTGTGAGAAATAGATTTCTATTTTGTTCAACTACTTTGGTCTCAATCCTCCCCATGTGAAATGCATTTATCTCAGCCTGGACCTTCTCTTGCCCAGAATCTTTCCTTCTTCAGCTAACCAGCCCATTTTCTCAACCATTGCTCTAATGGCAGGATCCCAGACTCCTTGCCTCTCATCTCTAAGCATGCTCTATTTTACTTGCATGGCTCTCAAGGTAGGGAGCACAAAATGGAATTCCTTATCTGAAGTGGGGTATGACTAGTGCAGAACAAAACAGGATTATCATCTCATTTTGCCCAAATGGTATACTTCTATTGATGGAGCCTGTGATATCTATCCACTAAACCCTATGCTTTTTTTTTGTTTTGTTTTTTTGTGTTTTTTTTACTGGTGTTTGTCTTCTGCTACATCTTCCCCATTTTATAATTCCAAATTTATCTCTTGGACTGTTAGAACTTTTAAGTCTATCATGTTAGGTTTATTTTGTTATTCTATAGTATTACCTTCTTTGTACGAGTTTGTAGATCCTTTTTGCTTTTGCCCTTCTTCTCCTAATAGCACTTTACTATATTTCAATTACATGCAGTTTCGGTATGGTACTAGCAATCAAGAACATCTGTCACCTTCTGACCTAGCAACTGAACATTACTCAGGCTGTACCAGCCACTCGCCCCTCTTAAATCGGGGACAGAAGAATTGAAAGCAACTACAATAGATACACCTTGAAAGAAATGCCTCAAATGGATGATCCATTAATTCCTGCTACCCAGAATCCCAGAGCATCTTCTCCACACTTGCTTGCTTGGTATTTCCTTGAATTCTGTGAGTCCCTCTTTATTTGTTTTTTATTGCTGCTATAACAAATTACCACAAACTCAGTGGCTTAAAACAACACAAGTTAAGGGTCTAGCATCCAGCGTATATAAAGTTAACAACAACAACAACAACAAAAAACAATTTAAAAATGGGCAAAGGACTTGAATACACCTTTCAACAAACAAGATATACACATAAAAATTGGCACTCAACATCAGTAGTCATTAGGGAAATGCAAATCAAACCCACAGTGAGCTACCCACTGGGATGGCAATATTTAAAAAAAAAAAAGGAAAATACTAAGTGTTGATAAGGATGTGGAGAAATTGGAACCTTTGTATATTGCTGGTGGACATATAAAATGGTGCGGGTGCTAAGGAAAAACAGTCTGACAGTTTAAAAAGTTACAGAGTTACCACATGATCCAGCAATTCCGCTCCTAAGTATATACCCAAAAGAATTGAAAACAGGTACCCAAATAAGTACATGCACATGAATGTCCAAAGCAGCACTATTCACAATAGCCCAAGCTTCCAGTAGTGGACAAATGGATAAACCAATTGTGGTATATTCATACAATAGAATATTATTCAGCCATAAAAAGGAATGAAGAAATGATGTATGCTACAACATGGATTAACCTCAAAAACATTATGCTAAGTGAAAGAAAATAGACACAAAAGGTCACATATTGTATTATTTAATTTATATAAAATACCCAGAACAGTTAAATCCATAGAGACAGAACACACGTTGGTGGTTACCAGAGAGAAAAGGGATAAAGGGATGGGAAGCAATTGCTAAATAGGTACAAAGTTTCCTTTTGGGATGATGAAAATGTTTTGGAACTAGATTGAGTGATGGTTGCATAACTTTGGGAATGTACTAGATGCCACTGGACAAGTTCACTTTAAAATGGTTAATTTTATGTTATGCAAATTTCACGTCAATAAATGCACACACATGCACGCACACATGCATGCACACACACAAAAATTTGTTAACTCATGGTTCTAGAGTCCTAAAATCAAGGACGTGACAGGTCTACATTTCTTCTGGAGGCTCTAGAGAAAACTCATACTTCGTCTTTTCCAGCTTCTAGAGGATACCTGTATTCCTTGACTTGTGGCCTCCTTCCACCAATGGCATCCCTCAAACTCTGCTTCTGTCATCACACTCCTTCTCTAAGTCTGACCCTCCTGCCTCCCTCTTATAAGGACCCTGTGATTATAGGGGGCCCACCTGGATAATCCAACATACTCTTCCCCATTTCAAGATCCTTAATCCATCTGCAAAGTCCCTGTTGCCATTTAAGGTAATGTATCCTCATCTTTGGGAGGCCATTATTCTTTCTACCACACTCCACTGTCCCTTCAACGAATTCCTTTTCTTGCTTAAGTTAGCGAGTGTCTGTTGCATGTAACCATAGAACCACAACCAATAAAAGGATATTTTTCAGCATTGCATTGGGAATGAATGCGGAACATGAAAGCAGCAAGCAGGATCTGGTGATTTCTTGACACAACAGGAGAATGACTAAGGAAATCTGTAGGAAACTTATGTTTGGAACAGTGCTTTCCCCAGAAACAAGGAAGCCAGACGAGCAGATGCTTAAACAGTATCTGAGGGCTGAATGAATAAAAGGATGAGAACAAAATATGGAATGTTGAACAACAGCATTTAATCAGAGGCTGCAGCAATAAGGATAAGGCCGCACAGAGGAGAGTAAAAACACCAGGAAAATGTGTTAAATATAAAACCTAAGCTAGAGCATTGTTTAGCACCTACAGCATGAAAGTTGCTACCTACCCTTCTTATGGGGTGACATCTCCCTAGTGCTAAGCCTGAATCTGAATCAGAGGTCACCTCGGCCCCAGAAAGTCCTTCTGCTGTCCCCAGATAGAATTAACATTTTTCTCCATCCCACAAGTATGTACTCAGTGTTTTCCACGCTGCTCTGAACTGTAAGATTCATGGCCAATTTCTTCAAAGGAGAGAACATGCTTCAGTTTTCTCTCGGCCACTGCCTCAAAGTGCCAGGGAGCACAGTGGGGCGTTCACATGCTAGCCACATTGAGGAAAGCAAAGTGCCAGCAAACAAACTTGAAAAGTCAAGTTTGGAATCACAGAACCTTCGAATGCCCTAGGAATCTATTTAGTTCACTAACTTGGAGGACCAATTTACCGAAACCTGGCATTGGTTTTCACAGGTGCATTACTCCACAAGCCCTGGTGAGCAAATAACCAATTGTGGGGACAGTTTAACTCCCTGACAGGCCAGGCCACTTCATTTCCCTGAGCCTTTTAAAGGCAAAGCTATTTGACTGCCTCTGCCTTAAACAAACTGTTAGTATAACCAATTCATTTGACTTTGACCTAGAAATTTAATTCATGCACAACGGAGTGAGCTAGCTTTTTATTAGGAAGTCAGGGTTCCTGGAAGAGCAAAGAATACTCTTTGTTCAATCTATCATCTTGGGGTTCAGGCATTACTTGTATTTCATTCTCAGAAGCCATAGTGTGAGTCAGCTCAGCCTTTATAGATATGTGTTTGTAGAAAGGGGTGGGGGGTGTTTGTTCATCCAGGTGGAGAGAGCAGAGAGGATGGCTGGATATTGCCTGTTTCCTCTCCACTTGGGTTATAACCTTTAGTCAGTACACACTGGGTAAACTAGGTTACCTAAAGCAACACTGACTGTTGGAGTTGCCTGCCAAAGCAGTCTCTAGGATTTTAATTAAGTATAACCATCCGAGTTATTGCCTTCAGCACCGAGAAGATAACTTCCTAATATGATGCTTTGCAACATACATCTGTATAGTCAGGAAAATATTAAACAAGAGTACCATTGACTCTTGAACAACATGGGGATTAGGGGCACCAACCCCCATGGAGTCAAAAATCTACGTATAACATTTGACTCCCCCAAAACTGAACTACAGTCCCTCAGTATCCATAGGAGATTGGTTCCAGGACCTCCACAGACACCAAAATCAACAGATGTTCAAGTTTGCTGTATACAATGGCACAGAACAATGTATACAGTCAGCCTCCACAGCCTCGGAGTCCCAACCTCAGATCGAAAATACTGTTTTTCAATCGCAGTTGGTTGAATTTGAGGGTGTGAAACCCAGGAATACAAAGGGTCGACTGTACATATGTTTCTTGAAAAACATCTGTGTGTAAGAGGACCAGCACGTTCAAACCTGTGTTGTTGAAGCGTCAACTGTATACTCATGCCCCCACCCCCCGCCAGAAAGGAGGAGAAAGCCAATGCGAAAGATAGGAAACCAGTACAATGTCACTTTAAACTCAGCCAACTTCCCCATCGTTTCCCTAACCCTTTGTAGTCAATTCTTAAGAGAGTGCTCCCTGCAAAATAAAGTTTCTGGGCTTGGGCTTTGTACTGAAGGAAACTGGTATGGGCTCCTTGTTGTGGGAGCACCCGTAAGATTCACAACAAAACCAATGTGACCTAAAGACAGGTGGAAGCAGTTTCACGTTTCCTATGAGCCATGACACTGCCCCGCCGCCTCGCTTCTCTCCTGGGGAAACGTCATGGCATGCTGACCAGATGCCTCACATTTTCCACGACAGCCCTGATTTCATTTATTCTGTCCTACTGTCCCACAAGTCTACTGGCAGTGGTCCAACGCCCACTGTGTGAGCCAGTTTCTGTGCCAGAGTGATGGGCAGATGCAGCATAGCAAGGGGCCAGGGAAGTCACCTTTTGAAAGACTCATTCACCCATGGAACAAACAAAGGTAACGTTGAGGCCACACACGTCAAAAAAGATTGTGCACAAAGTAATTAGGAAGGTACTGTTATCAGTAAAACACCCCCCACAATCAGCTCATTTTCAAAGAACTAAGAAATTCCAGACTTAAGTGGATCTTAGACCTCATCTTATTCACTTTCACATTATAAAACCACAAGGCCAAGCATCAAATAAGTAAGAATAACACAATGAACACATTAAACATTTTTTAAACATTTGAAATCACTACTGGCACGGGTCAGGAGTGTAGACAATATGCCAGACCTGGCTTTGGGGTAAGAGATTCCACATTCTTCTTGAGAAATAGGGAAACACAAGTCACAACCTTGAAAAAAAAATCAGTAACTTAGGCATCACATGTTTAGTGACAAACAACAAATGACAATGTTAAGATGCTCTCAGAGGTGAGCCCTGCCCTCCAGGAAGGCAGACCTAAACACTGTATTTTTTGGACAATCACCCATTACATCCAAGGAGAAATGCATTGGTCATACCCTTCCCACAGCCAGTGCTCTACCTCCTACATCAAATTGCTTCCTAATATTAACCCTCCCAGTAGAATTGAACACTCCATCCTTTCTCTCAGATATTTGAATACCTAGTGAAATTACAGAAGAAAAAGTTACTGGATTGAAAGAAATAATAGATTTCTCCCACTCCCTTTAAACAAAAAAATCTGGGTATACCAGAGGGGCTCATTATCCAAGCATTAAAAATTAAATGTCCCTGGGTTCAAATCCTGGCCCCTCCCTCCCTAGCTATATTATTTGGGGGAGCTCCCAGAATCCTCCATTTCTCATGTGTTAAATGCACATAATTAACAAAATCTATCTCTCCCTTAGTTTTTAGGGTGAAATGGTTTAATCTGCGCAAAACATGTAGCACAGGGGTATGTAATACAGCAACATAGTGCCTAGCTCTCTGATGAATGCTTCTCTTACAGTGGATCAGATTATTCTTCCATCTGGTAAATCCACTCCCTTGATCAAAAACAGTCATTAGCTCCCCATTCCGAGAGGATAAGGTTCAAACTTCCTATCTGACATTCACGGTCTTCTGACCAGCTTTCCAAGTAGATTCCCCATAAAGCCCTTCATACACTCAATGTTCCAGTTTGATGAGAACCACTTGAGTTTCTTCATGTCTAACACTTCCCTCTCTGTGCATGGGGTGCTTGAATCTATCCCTTAACATTTCTCTCAGAGGTCGTAACCTAATAATTGTGTGTCTGTGTGTGTACATGTTTACTCTCATGTGATCTTAGCTTGTTTTTATTAATTATCAAAAATTGGAATAGCTCACCTATAAGAGGAGAGTTCTACATTCTCATGAAATACAAGATCTAACCACTTTGGTCCTATATTCCCAGGCAGCAACCATGGGCTTTACCTGAAAAGTTGCCACCCTTGTAGGAGAGATGAGCCTTCTCCAGTTTACCCCAGTCACCACCACTCCCTACAGTATTACACCAACCTGACTTGCTCATAAGGTTACCTGCTTGGTCCTCTGAAGGCATTTGAATTTGCAATCCCTGATCTACATCTTACCCATCCTACGCCCTTCATAAATTTTTCCTTGAGTCTTCTGTACTCAAAATATTTTTTCTTCTTCTTTTTCAGTTCCCATAGCTATATTTGTTAAGGTACATGCCAAATGCAGTAACACTACACTGCGGTCCACTGTGGTATAATACTTCATATTCTTGCTTTATTGCCCTTCCTGAAGTACATACCCTTTGAGACAGAACTGATGACCAGACTACCTGGCTTAACATCAAATACAAGCAGATACTTGATTAATAATTTAATTGAACAAAAATCAGGTATGTAATCACGGGAAAGTCACATCTCACAAGGCATGACTTTTCTCTCTTGACTGGGCTTAGTTTAAATGATCAATTATTCCTTAGGAAAAATTATTAGGGAGCTGGTGTGGGGGGCAGAGAGAGGGCAGGAAGCAGGGAGGAAGGTCCCCTAGGTATAGAGGACGTCGCACTTACAGGCATGATGTGCAACTTCAAATTTTGTCCTAGATTCATTTGCAGGAAAAAAAATTCCTTCAATTCTTTAATGATGGATGTGTTATGATTCTATACCTAGTTAGCACTTTATTTTGTTCTGTGGATTATTAGACATGATTACTTTAGAAGCACATAAAAACCATGAGGTCTTGAGGCAGTGTTATTACCCTCAATTACAGAGGTAGAAGCCAAAGCTGTACTTTGCATGAACAAAACACCCTAACACTCCTGACTTCTGAAGGCTGAAATGATGAGAAGACAAGCACAGGCACAGCAGCGGGCACTCAGATGTCTGAGCAGAAGGCAATGTGTTGGTCTGCACCATCTGAGCTCTGATCTGGGCTGTCACAACACATCCTGCAAAGGCTCACAATCACTCTCTTTTGTACAGATTCTCCTTTTCAACTGGGATGTTCAAGTACATACTGGCAAAGAAGAGAAAGGGTGAGAGAAAAACAAATCAGGTCAAATATAAACATAGCTTTAAAAGCTTGCTCTGAAGTATGTTTTTATTCTTCCCTACTAGTGAGCAAATGAGAAGGTCTAATAAAGCTAAAATCACCTTATGTTGTACAGTTGTTCAATGTTCAGAAAGGACTTCATAGCACTACCTCCTTTTTGCTTAACGCACCAGAATCTAAAAAGCCCGTTCACCAGCAAGGCCACATTTGCTGGGAGTTGGGGTAGGGAAAGAGTATATCACTGCCAAGACTAAATAAATTGGAAACGGTTACAGAGATAAGGAAATAATTCAGCAGCAACATGTTGGAACAACAGACTCAAAAAGAGTCAGAATATAAAAACTCTGAGTTTACAAACTGGAGTCGACCTAGTCCTTGAATCTAGGCTTAGGTTTTTCCAGATATTCAATTCGTCTAGTCCAAGACACAGATTCTGTCTGTTCTACTGAAAAAGGCAGGATGGGAGTTTCAGAGGTCATCAGCACTCCCCAGCCCCTAGACATCAGCTCAGGGTGGTGGAAAGGAAAGGTAACTTGCCATGGATCCTGCTACTGCTCTGGTCTCCAGATGGCCCTAAATAGGATAAGAACTGAAACCAAATCAGTGTGTCGGACACCCAAAGTTTCACGTGCCCATGTGTAGGCTGCTGGGTTTTGAAGAACCTGAGCTGACATGACACCAAAGCCACACAGCTGGTCAGTCTTGGTAAAACATCCTTCACCCCTCGTCTTTCAATTTTCAAAAGGGTCTCACGCACACTACGAAAATGTAATACTTTGGCTGGTGTCTACAAAAGGCGAAAGAAATTAAAGAACTAGTCAACTGCCACGAGAAACCCGCTCCTGAGTTACAACTGAGTTTGTAACTAGCAACCGTTTCTTAGAACGGAAGATCCTGGGCTTGCCCTTGGCCCTGACAGGTTTGCTCAAGTTTCAACCATGGTGCCCTCCCCGTGTGGGTAGGAGAGCTGGCTACACTCTGCAAATCCATGCCCACTGCAGACAACTCTGTTTTTGTTTAAAGCAAGAAGATATTAATGTGTTATAAAAATAAAGAATACTGACGGCCCTTGGGAATAGAAAATAAGTGACTAGCATTTGTGTAAGTGTGGGGATTAAACTGAGCTTTTATTGTTGCCTCTCTGCCTGAAATGCCTTTCCCCAGAATTTCCACCACTCTTCAATGTCCATTCCCATGCCACCTTTTGCCAAGAAATCATCTCTACTTCCAAACTACTAAACACTTCATATCTCTTGCTTGGCACTAGGTATGCCCTATGATGTTTCTGTTTGCCATTTTTCAGGCCCCGGTTGGAAATGTTTGTTACTGTTGCCACATCTTTTATACTTGCATTCTCCATACCACTTGGCATGATACACAAGCACACACCTGATGCTTGATCACTATTTGCTAAATTAATGTCTGGATTTATTCCTTGGCTTAGCTCACAAAGGATTTGAACAGCTAAATGAATGAATTACAGATGGGAATGTGCCTTTTCTACCCCAAATGGGCTATCACAGCTCATGAGCACAGAAGATGATTCTTGGTGACAAATGCCTTCAATGCTTCTTCCTAGCTCTTTATTCATATTAGTGATAACTACCATCTAGCCAGGGCTTTCCATGTGCATCATGCTGACCGCAATACACACACACCCTTCATCTTATAGGAGATGAAGCCAGTGGCTATTTAACTTTTCGAGCCTGAGCTCACACAATTTCGAAGGAGCAGCAGAGCGGTTCAGCCTCACAGCCCCCTGCTTCTACGCTTCTATCCAGCCCATCACTCTACTCCCTTCCAAACCATTGTTCCCAAAGTGAGATGCTAATTGTGTGATTATAAAATACTGCACTTCTCATTTCCTTTTCACTTCCTACCACTCTCAACTAACCCACACTATCACTTGACAGGCACGTGAGTGTGATAAAGTCAATATGGGCAGCACCACAGACAGGAAATGAATTTTACTGTGGCAAAATTTGAATTGCAACCATTTTGACAAGAGAAAGATAGGAAAGCAGCACTTAAGGCTTTTAGGATGTTTTCAAAAGACAAGCGCCTCTTCATAGACCTGCTGAGTTTTTATCGTTGTTGTTGTTTTGTTTGTTTTTTTTTTTTAAAACAAAGACAAGATATGAGTCTTTTGGAAGACTGCCCAAGCACAAGGCTGTTTATCTCCTAGGACAGGGAGAATGGAAATGGCACACTGGGGTTCCCTCAGACCCACAGGGAGGAAGTTGTTATCTCCCCTGCAGGCCGAGAGTCCATGAACACGTCGCTAAGTGTACTGTGTGAAAATATTCAGCACTGCAAACACTTCTGAACAGAAAAATGCAAAGCCACTTCATGTTCTTCTGTACTAGGACATGCTTCTGTCCGAATGCCAGCTCGACCTCAGCTCCTCATCTAAAGACAGTGTCACTAAACAAACGTCATTGCATTGAATATAAACATAAACATTAGAATGGATAAAAAAGATAAACATTAGAATGGGTAAAAAAGATACCATTTTCTTAATGATTGAAATTACGCCATGTTCATTAAGCTGATTATAGAAACCTTGGAAGGATAACAGTGTTTTACACTCATTTCTTTCTGGCCAAAGAGACTTGCTGCATGGAATATGGTACTGCACAATTGATATTTGTTGACTGTTGCTACCTAGGGTTAGAAATAAAGACCTGACGGAGAAATCACACAGGTTCCCTTATCCAAGGCTCTGGCTTTCTCCTATGCCTCCTCCCCCAAATATCCCATATCGAGTGCTTCCGATGCTGTCATGTGATAAGCCATAGTAAATTAAATGCTCCTTGGGATCTAACATCAGGGGAAAGAAATAGGAGTAAGACATTAAACTGAACCCAAAACATTCCAAAAGGGAGTAAAAAAGAAGTTTGGTCATTTTACTGTCTATTTTATTTCAAGTCTTGAATTTCAGGCCTGGTTGAATTCGTTGAAGGATGATTTTATAGTTATGGGCAGCACTACAAACAAGCAACAATTCCTCAGGACCTAATTAGACCCTTCGGAACTGCCCTGACAAGCCAAACATCTTGCCCACATTTAGGTTCTTTCTAAAGATGCTGCATTTGCACGACATAAAACTTTTTTTGGTCTCACGGCCTGAACTTCTCTGGAGAACTGATGAACAAACTTAGCAGGAATGGAAGTAACTGAAGTGGTCTTGAACAGGCACAGTAGAACTTTAAAGACAAAACTGAGTTTGGAAAACAAAATCAACAGCATCATACCCAAACATGCTAATGAACTTGACGAACAGCCTCTGCCTCAATTCAAGATTCTTTTTCTGACTCATCTTCTTCAGTAAGTTTTTAAAGTATTTGTCTTCCCTGGTGTTCCATCTTTAGTGCTCTTCTTGGTAAGATATACAGAAAAATGAGATACTTGATAAAATTCTCCCTTTTAGCTTTCTCCAACACGTTTTTTTTTTGTTGTTGTTAAAACAAAAACGCATAGACACAGACAATAGTTTAGTGGTAACCAGAGGGTAAGTGGGGAGAGGAGGGTAAACAGGAACAAATACATGGAAGGAGAACTGTCTCTGGGTGGTGAACACACAATGTGATACATAGATGGTGTATTACAGAACTGTACACCTGAAACCTAGGACTTTACTAACTAAATCTACTAACTTTAGTAACTTGACTAACCATTGTCACTTCAATAAACTTCAATTTAAAAAAAAGAAACTTTTTTGAACATATGGACTCTCCTTGTGTTTGTACTGAAACCTGGCTTAGCCCATTCAGTTATTTTGTGTTAATTTGGCAATACTTCATGGGGTTGGGCAAAGAACTCATTGCTTTTAGGGGCTCCACCACCTCATAAGTTTGGAACTGATGCAAGTATACTCCTGACTGAGTCATCTTTGCATCCTTGTATCCCACAACAGAATGGGGCACATCAGATAAGTATTTCTCAGTTGAATGGACAAGCTGAAATCCTACTCATCATTCAAGTTCCATCTCAAAATCTCTTCCCATGAAGACTTCGCCAGTCACCATAGGTTGCACTGATTTCTGACCTCTTGTGTATTTTATGACTTTATAAATCTCCCCAATTAGTGTGTATGTTACCTCACAGAGAGTGCTTTCTGTTCAATAATACTGCTGAATAAATACAAACTGCAAATTTGTCTCAAATCCAGGAAACTAAAGGATTTCCTAGCATATATTTGGAGGGTCCCATTGCTCCTGAGACTCAGGTTTAAAAAAAAAAGACAAACGAGGAACAAGGATAAAACCAGTCCTTATAGAGTTCTTACTAATTCCTGATCCAACCATGAATGGAATACAAAATACTGACTGGGCTTCAGGCAAAGAGCCAAGAGGGGTCTGTCCTTCCGGCAGTCTATGCTTTGATCAGTTGCTTTAACAAGTAGTCTCTGGGAGTCCCCCAGTTAAGTGAAAAGCACCATGGCAGGTCCAAAGTCAGACTGACCAGTTCATTCAACACCATGATTCATTATTTACTTGTTGAGTACCTATTCATGTCTAAATAATGAACCATGAGCCATGTATATAAAAATGAGTGCCACTGCCTGTAATCTCAAGGGGATCTCCCATTAGGGGAGACTGATGTGTAAATACTTATTAAACAATGTAAGAAATATGAAAATAGATGAACACACCAAGTACTACAACTATTTAGAGAAGGAAATAACTAACTCCGTGGAGAGGGTCAGGAGTTTTTTCACAGAGTAATTGATATTAGAGTTAAGCCTTGCAAAATGAATGGGATTTTTATGAAATGTGAAGTCAGTATTCTGGGCAATGAGAACAGCATTGGTAATACAATAGCATGCCTGGAACAACCATTGCTATTAACATCTTGGTCTGAATATAATCCTTGTGTATTTAGGTCATTGGGTAAAATAAAGGCCCTGGGGGAAAAAGCCCCACAACAAAGAAGGTTTGAATAGGGGGAAGGAGAACGGCTAGACCCCCTTCCTGCAATACTGAGCATCCCCGTAAGTGCAGGCAGCTCACACTCCACACAAAGGGTGACAAGTGAGGGCTGAATCTGGCCTAGTGGATTTGCTCTGAAAGGTCATCTTTTCCTAATTCCCACAAAAGCACTATATTGGGTCACTGGGGCTCTGCTGGTAAACAAAATTTGATCGCCACGAAGAAAACAGAGATGTGTGGGGACAAATGACATCAGCTTTGTAATTTACATTAGCTTAGCCCTGAGGGTATAGCATCGGCTAACCCCAGGGTAGTCTATGGTGGTCTATTTCCAGCAATGGGTTGGTCAAGTACACATGTATTGGTCAAGGGTGTGCTGGACCATGAGCTGACAGCTGCCATCAGGCCTCCTTCAGTCCAAGTCATTTCTCCTGGTGAGCTATTCCTTCCATCCATCATCTTACCAAATAACATCAAGGTTTAAGATTAAAGGTATCCCCTTCCCAGTAGATGGTGGCTAATAACAGAAATCAAGAAAATTTTAAAAACTAGCCAAACAAAAAATTGTAACTGAAGTAGGCATTTGCATCATAAAGTATCTCAATTTTTAAAAGTGAGGTAACAACACTTTTCCTCCTGTTTTAATTAAGATCTAGCAGTGAATCATCATGATGTCCTTGTTTGGGGGCCTTTACACAGCTGCCTAGTTTTTTAAAAAAGTACTAGAGGTCCAGATTTTATTATGATGTCCCAACTCTGTGTCTACCTAATGGAGTAAATAAAAGAGAGGACCACTGAAGCATATTTCTTTTCATCCTTGCAATTCAAACTTGTAAAATTTAATGATGGTCAAGCCCCTATCCTGACAATCGAGCTCACGTATTCTTATCAATAAAAAGCTTTTGTCAGTAAAACTAATTTTTTAACCCTTTTCTCTTAGGAAAATTTGAGAGCAATCGATTTCTCCTTTACTATCTAGAGAACACAGGGTCATGTAACGGTTTTCTTTGATACAACTGGGAAATTTGTGGCCTCCAATTCCTCCTTCTGGGGCTCAAAATGTGCAAATTTTCTAATGCTCATCACAAGGCACCTCAGAGCTGCTAAATCACACTCAGGGGAGTCCAGAGAGCAAGATGTGAAACCAGAGTGTAAAAAACAGAGTCTATGTGATAGAAATCTAGGGATCTTCAGCAAAAGGAAGAGAAGTCAAAGGAAGAACCCTTTTCACTCAAGATTAGTCAGTCACTAATATCAGTGTTCACTGACAGAACTCATTTATTCTGATGAAATAAACATTATTTGAAAAACAACTCTCTGGTCCTCCACAAAACATATTTTAGGAATTAAGATTTCCAATCATTTGAAATGGGAAAACAACACATATTTGTGGAACAACAGGGTTTTATTCTACACAGAAAGAACTTTCTTAATTTAAGAAACTTTATCAGGGTCACTCACATGGGCATCTGAGCTGTGCAACTACACAGGGCTCCATGTACTTGAATTAATGCTCTGCTGTTGCCATCTTGAAATTCTTCATAATTTTTGCACAAAAGACCCATTTTCACTTTACACTGTCCTGCAAATTAGGTAGTCAGTCCTGAACATTATATAACCCGCCATCCAGTTCATAAATGCCCTACACATCCTGGATTATATGTCCACGTTGCCAACTCTTTATTGCCTCCTTTAAAGCAGGGCAAACATCTGGTCATACCAGGCTCCTGACAAATCAGTGGTTGTCAAAGTTTGGCCCACAAAGCTCTTCACGCAGTCAGCAAGCTCATACTGTTATCTGTAATATGGGCGTGCTTATTCTTCCTCCGTGAACAAATTACCTTTGTATTAAAACCAGACATCACTTCTTACTGTTAAAAAAGCAGTGTTCTTCCTCCTACCTATACAGTAGCCTCCCATCTGCAGGGGATACATTCCAAGACGCCCAATGTATGCCTGAAACCATGGACAGTACCAAACCTTATATACACTGTTTTTACAATACATACATACCTATGATAAAGTTTAGCTTATAAATTAGGCACAGTAAGAGATTAAGAATGATAATAAAATAGAACAATGATAACAACATACTGTATGTAATAAAAGTTATGTGAATGGATGTTGTCTCTCTCTCTCTCCCTCTCTCTCTCTCTCTCTCTCTCTCTCTCAAACTACCTTATTATATCACCTCACCCTTCTTGAGATGCTGTGAGGTGATACAATGCCTACATGATGAGATGAACTGAGGTGCATGATGTAGGCATTGTGACGCAGTGTTAGGCTACTATAAGGGGTACTGTGCACAAGCACTGTGTCAACTTGACAGTTGATCTGCTCATCAGACGGCTACTAAGTGACTAATGGGCAGGTGGCATATACTATATGGACACTCTGGACAAAGGGGTGATTCCCGACCTGGGCGGGATAGTGCGAGATTTCATTATGCTACTCCGAACAGTGCACAATTTAAAACTTATGAATTGTTTATCTCATGAATTTTCCATTTAATATTTTCAGACCACAGTAACTGAAACTGCAGAAAGTGAAATTGAAGATGGGGGGGAGGGACTACTTTACCATTATGACGGGTTTTGTGTGTGGAAATGGAAAGTTGGTGCGGTGTGAAACATTTTGGTCTGGTGACTGTAAATGTCTAAGAGCCACTGATGCAGACTCCAACCACACCTACTTGGTTATGAGGAATGACCCCCGATTTCTACAGTTGTGGAAGAAAAGGGGGAACTCGAGTACTAGCCTGGGTCAGTGCTTCTTAAACTGGAGAAGAGAAACACAAGGGCAGCTGGCAGAGTGCTGGGGACACAAAGCCACAGAGGAAATGTCTAGAAAGCATACATTCTTCATTGTAATTCATCTGGAACATTATCTTTAATATGGAAACAAATATGTTAGAGCCTAACATAAAATTTCCATTAATTTCTGTAAATACAAGATGTCAGAGGTACTTCCTGCTGAGATACTGCTGCTTGAGCTTATACCCAAATCCCCAAGGTTCCTCCTTCATTTTCCTCTACTGTTAAGGATACTTGGATGAAAAAGTTTCAGATGCTCTTTTCTGCTATGACAAGAACCACAAATATGACAATGTCTCAAAGGATGACAGTCCTGGGGTTTGTATTTAGAGGAAAGCAAGTATCTGCTAGAAATTGGTGTTCTCAACACCAATAAAAATGTCAGGACCTCAAAGGTTGAGTTTGAGATTCTCTCATTTTGGTAAAGCCTTAAGCAGAGGTCCACAGGAAGCAGAGCAGGGTGGGATTAAGGATTGAGGCTGTTCCTTACACACACCATCACTTAGGTGAATCTGGCCACATGGACAAGAAAACCCGCGGGATCACTCCCTCAAGTCCATCATTATCTCAAGTCCATGGATATTGTTTGAAAACATGGCAGGATAAACACCATCTGGCTTCTCTTTCCTAACTAACTGCCTGGCAGTCCTGCTGGTTTACCTTTCAGTTCTTACCAACGAAGCAGAATGACATGAAGCAAAAACACATAACCCAGAACCCAAAAACGTGGGATTAAGTCATGGTTCCTTCCACCACTGGCTAAATGTGTCTGAGTTTCTTCAAAAGGAAAATAGAATAATACCAATGGGGTCATTATAAGGATAAAATTAAATAGAGGGCAGTACTAAGGAAACTATAAGGTGCTAACAATTATTATATCATTCTTTCTACCCTTATCATTGATTTTAACATCACCCAACAGTTCAACTTAACCCTATAAAAATTGTTAATTAACCCCATACAAATACTGATGAGGCAGAAAAGGGTTAATAAAAGTGCACCTGAAGGGGGCTGCCCAGGCCTACATCCTGTCCCCAAGTACCGCCCAGGCTCATCCCCTAGAAATAAATCTAAGATGCCTAAACCCTCATTAAAAGAGGAAATAAGACCCAACTGGTTTTAACTGGTTCTTCACACATGCGCAAACTGCCAAAACCCGCCCGTTAGTTGAACTCTAGCCTAATTATAATGCAATTAGAATGGAATGAACATTAAGGCTTGGCCCTGCTGTGGGTTTTCTGTATGCATTCTGGGTAACAGCATGCGCAGAAAGAAACTAGTTATATAACCAACATATGTCAATCAAATGACCTCAGTCTATACGTCACATCTCCTGCCATAAGGAAATTTACCTACACTTTCCTATATAAGGAAAAGCTAACCTAAAGTTAGGTGCAGTCCTCTGCCCCAGTAATGTCTAGGCCAGCTTCCTTCTTCTTAAATAATCTTACTTCCTTGCACTCCTCATTTCAGGCTGAGTCTGTGAATTCTTTTCCCCTTTTGAGAACGACCAAGGGTTAATTGCAATGACACAACAATTACCTAAAACCTCAACATTAATTTTTAATTAAAATATTTAAATATGAAAATCCAACTGGGCCATGGTGAATAAGGGAACCAGCACTCCTTTACTGTCCACAAATTTGTCAAAATTTCTATAGGAAAGAGCCCATTCTGCACCTCAGCTATGCTGACCAAAGAGAGTTACCAATCCATAGATAGAAAGACGGACACAAGCGACTCCTTACTGTGACCTATAAGTGCTTAGAACAAGATGTCAATGCAGAGGTGATATCCCAGCCACTCCAGATTTTTAAAGGCCTGGGTCCCTATCCTTCTATTATAAAAGCTTTTCATTCCACAAATTCTAATGTTTTAAAAATAAATAGCTCTGGTAGACAAAAATGATTGCTGTGAACTCACACTAAGCTGCACATGCACAGCAATGGAGCCTTCCCTGCACACAGATATGAACGAGAAGCAAGTGCTTGGGAGAGCAGCTCCAGGACTCTAGGGAGGGGAAGAATGGACGGAAGGTGAAAAGGTCATGGAAGAGGAGGATGGAAATCCCAGAAAAACCTCCCTTGGGCTCACTCAAAAAGGACAATCAACCCAGCAAGTAGTTTCAGACTCACTTATGTTTCTCTCCTTTCATGTTCTGGATCTCTGCATTTTGAGGTATAGTAAGTCCCTACCATTTCCCTACTGGACTAGCAGGGACTCTCATAGACTTGAGTCACTGTGAGAATTTTCTTTTCATCTTTTTTTTTTTTTTTTCAAGAAGAGTCTAAGCAAGAATGTTTGCTTCCCATGATAGTCACTGACTGCTGTGTGAATGTCAGTTTGTCCCTGCGACCTACAGTGTCTGGCACCCAGAAATGCTCAAGAAGTATTTGTGGAACTTTTCAAGAGGCCAAAATCCCTGTTTTCTGGTGACATGTCTCATAAATCTTTGAGTCATAGAGAAGGCTCAAAGAATTGTTGCATGAACATTACCATGAGATTTGCGCATTTTTTCTCTGTCATTGACCATGGATGAGGATGAAATATGGCTGACAAAGACCGATCCAATGAGAAAGGAAATGAGTAGCATGGGTCAGAAACCATACTGAGCTGGAAGCCAAGGAGCCTTGATTCTAGTTCTGATTCTTTACTAATTAGCAAGTTTCTCTTCTCGGTCCCAGTTACCTCAGCTGGAAACAATGAGGTTGAACTGTATGATTTCTAAATTCCTTCTATGTTCTAAGATTCTATTATAAGCAGCATTATATTTCTATTCCAAAACAAAACTAGATAAAAGACTATCCACTGGCAAAGAGTAATTCTTGATAATTCTAATATATTCTGTTGAAAGATATCTCCCTTTCCTGTTCATGGGAGGGAGACATTCAAACAATGAAGTAATTCAGGAAATGTTTGCCAGAGCAAGATGAACTAGATTCTTAAGTGGGCAGCCCTGCAATGAAACAGAAACATTGTAAGTGCTTTCTTATTCTTCCAAAAGGAAGAAAACTATTCTTTCCTTTTAAGGCCTTGACCAGGAGAAGGCAATTTAATTGATCTGGAAAAAATTACCAGCAATTAATAGTTATTATTTTTTAAAAAGGAAAAAAAAAAAAGCTATCTCTTACAAAAAAAAAAAAAAAAAAAATTTCCGGTTACTAGGATTAAAAAAACTCATTCTTACTGAATCTATCTAGTACGAGTATGTACAAATCTCTTTTAAGTCAAGCAACATTTCTCCCTACAAGCCCATTAAGTTGGTTGTTATTTTTGGAAAACCAAGTTAATGAATATTATCCTGTTATTATACAAAACTGGAATCTCAGCCCCTTAGATACTTTCTTCATTAATAGGCATAGCCCCCTTCTTTTCAGGAGGTGAATGGCCATTATCATTAAAACAAGTATAATGAATATCAAAACTGAGATCTGTTTTCAGATGCTGTGTCTCCTGCATACTGGTACACCCACTGTGTCTTAGCAAAGGCTCAAAACAAAACTGTTGCATGAATGCTGCCACCAAATGGGCTAGAAAGGGCTTAATGAGTTAAAGTTCTTGGGTTGCCATTTTCTGGGCAGATGTTTTGAAAGGAAAAATGCTGTATGGCTCAAAAGCTTCAACCGCCCTAAGCCGCCTTCTGTTGTGCACTACAAGTCTGTGTCCTGGAAAAATTCCGATGTTGAATTCCTAACCCCCTACTGATGACATTAGCAGGGGAGGCCTTTGAGAGATAATTAGGTTTATATGACATCACACAGGTGAAGCCCCCATGATAGGATTAGTGCCCTTCTAAGAAGAGGAAGAGACACTAAAGCTTCCTCTCTCCACCAGCAAGAAGGCAACTATCCACAAGTCAGGAATATGGCCCTCACCAGAGCCCAACCATGCATGCTGGCATCTTAACCTTGGACTTCCCAGCCTCTAGAATGGTGAGAAATAAATATCTCTTGTTTAAGCCACACAGTCTATGGTATTTTGTTACAGCAGCTCATATAGACTAGAGATATCAAGTGGCATGCTGAGAAGGCACAAGCAAGAAATCACAGTAATAAGTGATTGCTAATGAATTCTGAAAACAGACGCCATCATAAATCAATGAGCAGGCAAAGTGTCTTGACAGAATGACTATTTGAGGCAGATGATTCAGGTAAGTATGTGTGGGAGTTGGGATGGCTTAGTGAAATTTCTCGAGGAAGGCATGCTGGGTGAAACATGTTCATACGTGTCTTATGCAGAGTAACATCATCTGCACCTCACATACCTTAACATAGTATAAAGGACAACTGCGAAACCAGAAGGAGGTTTCCTATAAAGACCAACTGCAAAGACCCTCACAAACGTTTCTGACTGCCAAACGTCTCTTCAGGGTCTGCATGCTATATTAGTTTCTTAGGGCTACCAAAACAAGTACCACAGGCTGGGTGGCTTAAACAACAGGAATTTATTTCTCATAGTACTGGAGGCTGAGAAGTCCAAGATCAAGGTGCTGGCCAATTACGTTCCTGATAAGAGCGCTCTTCCTGGCTTGCAGTTGGCCGCCTTCTCACTGTATCCTCACCTGGGGGCGGGGGGGGGGGGAGAGGGGGAGAATGGGGGGGGGAGAGGGAGGGAGGGAGAGAGAGAGAGAGAGAGAGAGAGAGAGAGAGAGAGAGAGAGAGTTCTTGTATCTCTTGATAAGGGCACTAATCTCGTTGGATGAAGGCCCCACTCTCATAACCTCATCTAACCCTATTTAAATAGCTCCCAAGGCTCATCTTCAAATACTATCACACTGGGGATTAGGGCTTCAACGTAAGAATTTGGGGGGGACACAATCATTCAGTTCATAACATGCTCCTCTATACTCACAAACTAAAGTTAAATAAGCCATTTATTTATTAATGCCCACATCTATATAAGTTGGATCAAATACAGGCAACCAAGTAAACTACTTCTGTTAATATGTTTCTGTTATAATGATATAGACCAGAGCAAAGAAAAAGAATCATCTATTGGAAATATCTGTAAATTGTAAAAGATTCAACTCTTACTTCAGAGAGAGCTAATGTATAAATGCCACCAATTTTTCCCCCCTCACTGTGTTAAAGAGGATTCTGGTTTCACTTCTTAAGATTCTTCCCCCTCCCTCATATTTCAAGGATGATTTTGCTCTTGTCAAACTGGGGCTTTAATAATACAGGAGCAGTAGAGGAATAAGAAGAGGATAAAGACACAAAAGACACTCTCTGACACTGGGCCACACGGCTCATGGCTTCAATCCACTTACATTAGTTTTACCCTGCCTTATTCGCAAGTGGCTTTAAGGCAACTAGAATTCTGGTGACTAAGATGGTGCTGTCAAGAACTAAGAAAGGTCTAAGATTTAACCCTACTTGAAAGCAAACAAGTTAGCCTGCCACGGTTTTCATGGGTGCTGGCAGAAGGGTGAGAGACAAAGAACTTTATTACTCATAGCATAGAAAGAGCATGAGCAGCAGCATATTTGTATCAGTTCTGCTGCCCCACAGTCTCGAGGGGGCTCTGTGGACAGGCCCAGATGGATGCCTGAATGCTCTGTGGTTGCATTATAGGAGAAGAACTCTGAGCTTTGGAGACTTGAATCTTTTATAGTGGGTGGTAAGTGTGCTTGCCCTTTACTCTGGAGAAAGGCACTCTCTCTATCTTTCAAGACTGCTTGTTATAGGAACATCCTTCAAAAGAAAGTCTGGGAAAAGAAGAGTTAGTGCTTCGTTGTAAGACATGCAGAAACCCAACAGGGCTGTGGGGAATAACCTCCCAACAGTGGCCATAGAGGTGGGAAGCAGAGATTTCAGACAATGAATCTCCCTTGGCTTTAACTGTCCTCCTTTTGTATTGCCCCCTTTCCATCCCTTTTCTTATAAATGTGATCTCCAGATTAAAAGAAGAAGGGAACAAAGAAAGGCAATGAAAGTGATACCTATTTTTCTGCTATTGGTGGATTTGAGTAAGTTGTCCTTCTTCGTGCACCCACCATAGCCTGATACCAAAGTTACAATGGAAAAGACTATTCTCAGTGAACCAAATAGCATTTAGCCTTTGAATTTCTACATTGAGCTGCCATTATGGACACAATTCTGCTTAAAATGCTCTCATGATCTGGAAGTTTCTAAACTTCAGTTGCCCTCAAAATGCAGAGTATGAACCCATGATAAATGAAAAATTAAAAAAACAAACATCAACATAAGAAAAAAGTAAAGAGGAAACAACAGATAATATTGTCACTAATAATAATAATACAGTCAATGAGCCACATAACAATATTTCAGTCAATGATGAAACATATATATAATAGTGGTCTCATAAGACTATAACTGAACTGAACAATTCCTATTGCCTAGTGATGTTGTAACATCATGTGACAATGCAATTCTAACATGCTTGTGGTGATGCTGGCATACAAACCTACTGCACTGTCAGTCATATAAGTATAGCACATGCAATTATATACAGTACATAATACTCGATAATGATAACAAACGCTATGTTACTGCCTAATATATTTACTCTACCATACTTTTTATCATTATTTTAATGTGCACTCTTTCTGCTTATGAAAAAAAAAAAAAGGTTTGCTATAAAACAGTGTGCCATGTTATACCAGCAGGAGTCTCATACACTTTGTGTTTACCCAGTCTCTTGATGACATCAATTTTGGGCTTCATTTAATCTTGTGTTACTTTATAAATTTAGCATAGCCTAAGCATGCAGTGTTTATAATGTCCACAATGTTTTAGTGTACAGTGTTTTAGGCCTTCACATTCACTTCCCATTCACTCGCTGACTCACACAGAGCAACTTATAGTCCTGAAAGCTCCGTTCATGGTAAGTGTTCTATACAGGTGTATCATTTTTTTATCTTTTATGCCATATTTTTACTATATTTTCCTATGTTTATATATGTTTAGATACACACTTACCATTGTGTTACAGTTGTCTACAGTATTAGTAACATACTATGCAGGTTTGTAGCCTAGGAGCAACAGATTATACCATATAGCCTACTGTGCAGTAGGGCTATACAATCAAGGTTTGTGCAAGGGCAGTCTACGATGTTTGCACGATGAGAAAATTGCCTAACAATGCATTTCTCAGAACGTATCCCCATTGTTAAGTGGTGCAAGACTGTATCAACAACAGTTATTATTGAATGGTTATAATAAGCCAGAACTATGCTAAAGAAACACATATATAAAATCTTATTTGATTTTACAAATAAGGAAATAGAGTCTAAAGAAATTAGGTTACTCATCAAGAGCTATACAGATACTATGTGACAGTTGGAATGTAGACACAAAAACTAAGCTCTTATACAGTCTACCAGTTTGCCTCTGACAAGAAAGAAAAGGTAATAAAATCATACCAACCCAAAGAACCAACATCAAAATTCTCACAAAGACCAAGGCTAGTAGGTAACCAAAGTGAGACAACCATGGAAAGGATTTTCCCCAAAAATCCTGTTCCAGGCATCATTCTTACCAACCTGGCCATATACAGAGCTCCAAACACAGTCTATATCTATAAAGGCCAAATACTTCCCTAAGGACTCTCTCTCATGCTCTTTGAGTCTGAAACCAGGCAAAATGTATAATTAATAAATAAAAATGGAAAGCAAATACCAAAACCTAAAATGCAAACAAATACAAAGACACAAGGGCAAAAAAAAAAAAAAGGAAGACAAAGACTCACTCATCCATGGGCTGAACTTACAGAACAGAGACTGGCTTCAGGAAAATTCAACCATAATTTGCCACTAAATAGCTCCCAATACTTACCTCCTCGTCTTGCCAAAGCAGCATCATTAGAGTTTTAATCTTGTTGGAAAACATGTTGGAGATGAGAGGAACATATTCATTAAGGATTAACAGCTGTTTCTCCCACAGTGTAAGGGAAGCAACAGCAGCTAATAGTGTAGTTAGTCAGTGAGAGTAGCAGAGAGGTTATTGCTATATTTTTTTTGTTTGGAAATAGAGTATATTAGTCAGAGTAGGCTAGGCTCTGTTGCAGTAACAAATCCCAATATCTCAGTGACTTAACACAATGAGAATTTTTTTTTTTTCACACATATAAAGTCCAATTCATGTGTTCATAGTTAGGCAGCTCTCCTCCACGTGGTGACTCAAACCACAAGGCACTGTTTATCTGGTAGCTCTGCCTCTCTAGCTAATGGCCTCAAAGATGACTACAGAAGGAGATGAAGAGGATTGTGAATGGGAGATGTATTATGGGCCAGATTTATTGCTGCCAAATACATGGTATTTACCTAAGTAGAAAATGAGAGATGTCAGTTCCGATATTCTAGCTTGTAAATAAATGTCCTTTAAGATCGACTTCCCTGTAATGGCTTAAAAACCATTCTCTCCTGATGTCCCAATGAATAAATGAAAATGGTGCACATCATGTCCACCTACATTCTAAGGATCAAAAGGAGACAGATGTCCCATCCATCTCATTGTCTGTCCTACAGAGTCAGCCAAACCATGCTGCGTCCTCAGTTCTTGGGCGATCTGGGTCAGAGTCACGTATCTTAGTGTTTTCAGTGTAATTCCCCAATAAATCCCGGGTCCCCATGCAGCTCAATTTTGACATTGCATCACATTCAAATAAACATAGTGAGACAACTAACATGTACTTAATTCTCCAATTCTTTCTCAATCTTTACAACATGCCAAAGGAGAGGTGTATTCTTAATTTCCAGGATGTATCCTCAAAATGTTCTCTCCTTAATATCTGTTCCTTTAATATCTTCCACAAAGAGTGAAAACATTCCTTGAAACTCTTCTGATTTCAACACTCCCTTCAAAAAAGCACCCTGACATTCAGCCCCATGGCTTTTCTGTCTTTCCTCTTCCCCACTTCAGTTCTACATTATAGATCAACTTGGCCTCCCTCACTTCTTTAGCATTCTCTTTGCATCAGCCACTGCCAAGATTTTCCCCATAGAGAGCTACCAGCTGACATAGTGAAAAAGAACCTTGTCCTCAAAGAAATAGGGGTGGTAGATCGCAAATACTCCCAAGATCATAATGTTACTGCTAACGCCAAAAGCATTTAAAGCAGCAAAAGCCAGCTTGCCTCCTAAAGGGTTATGAACTTGGAAAGACCAAGGGGCTTATAAATAGAATTTAACCAAAAATCCATTTAGATTTGTCAATCTTACTCTTCTCTGTACTATAGTTCTTGGCACAAAGAAAGTTTTCAATTACCTGTGGAACAAAGGCAAGTGGTTTTGTGGCTGAAACAAATGTGCCAGAAGCACAGAACCTTTACACAGTAAGAAATGTGACCAGCCACTTGATTCCATCATTCTCCAGATTAGCCAACAACTTTTTAGAGAATAAACTCTCCTGGCATCGATCAGAAATTATCCCATTTAATCGGGACGTAAGGAGAGAATCTTTTAAGCCATTAAAGGGAAATCGATCTTAAGGGACATTTATTTATAGTCTAATATCAGAAGTGCCTTCTTTCTCTGCTTAGGTACGTAGCACCAACTTGACAAAGTACTGATCAGTTTTCCCACCTCCAGGACAACTTTCCCAAGCCCAAGCATCAGGAAACAGCACTTTCTACTCTGCCCTCACCAGCCACTCAGCATGTGCTTCATTCTGCTGCAGACCACCACTCTAAGTTTGTATCACCGCTCCAAAGCACATGGGACCCTCTGGCACAGTAGGATGACCAAGCAGGAACTGAGTCCACACTTGCCCCAAACATGTCCCAAGGCCTCTGTCCCTTCACCAACCTGTTTATCAATGTACACAGTCTGTACTTAGAACATCTCAACTCATTGTTGGTGGTTGAAAATGACATATACAGAATTCTATATACATATATACTGGGGGCCAAAAAAATGCATACACAGGACTTGTATTCATGTTTTGGTATAGATTGCGTATTACAATTTTAATAGCTTTTTCCTTTCTTAAAATGTGTATACATTTTTTTGGCACCATCTGTGTGTATCTGTGTATCTATCTATCTATCTATCTATCTATCTATCTATCTATCTGTCTGTCTATACCATGTTTCCCCGAAAATAAGACCTAGCCGGACCATCAGCTCTAATGCGTCTTTTGGAGCAAAAATTAATATGACCCAGTCTTATTTTAATATAATATAAGACCTGGTATAATATAATATAACATAATATAATACCTGGTCTCATATTAATTTTTGCTCCAAGAGACGCATTAGAGCTGATGGTCTGGCTAGGTCTTATTTTCAGGGAAATATACACACACACACACACACACACACACACGTATATATAATTACATAATATATATAATTACATATAGAATATATATTCTGTATGTATAGAAATATACATGTATATATTTAAATAACAAGTGAAGAATTTTACCATACCCAAGGCTTCACTATGCATGCAAGCCTTCAGAGTACTACAGAATCATCAGTTTTTTTGGTTTGTATTTATTTTTTATCAGAGAGAGCCCAAAGTATAAGATAGAACATGGGATCAAACAGAGAGAGCAAGATCTTTTATTGTTTCATAAGAGTAATTCAATTTTTTCATATCTTGGTCTTAGAGCCATACTTTGTGATATAAATGTGGAATAAAGGAATAAAAGGTCTGTCTGAAATCTCATAGTTCTTAGCCATAGAGTAAGATCGGGCGTACCCAATCTGTGGTATTTATGCTGGAAACAAGTAAATCACGTAAGACCTTATCAATCCAGACACTGGCTACTGTAAAACATGCTGTATAGTGTTCACGGAATGGTAAAGTAGAATGGAAACATAATTCATGCAAGAGATCAAGGATATCAACACTTGGATTATTTGCAAGTGACTGGTCCATGAAGGTGACTCTGACTTCACATGGCTTGGTCATGTCCTACCCAGGGGTAGAACCATGGGTGACACTCAGATTGAACAACGTTTATGGTATGGCAAAGGCAATACTCAATCAGAAAAGATGCTAGTCGCGACTGGAATGGAGACAAGGAAGTCAACCGCAGTGAGAGCCATTACTTATTAGTTGCCAGGTAGAGAGAGAGCTGACGTATTCCAGAGCTCAGGCCCTGCCAGCTAGCCTGGAAGCAACAGGGCACTCAGACTAATGGCTATTTACCAATTGGCACAGGAATATTTCAATATTTAATGCTCAGCACAGGTATGCTGATGCTTACCAGCTAATTACCAGCCCTTGTTACAGCTCTTTCCCAAACACAGAACCAAGACCACATAGCAGTAGAGGGAAAATACTTCTTTATCTAAGTTACAATGCCCAGCCCTGTCACTTACATCACTATTCAGAGCTAAGCATTATAAAGGCCTCATCCTTATCCTGGGGGGAAAAAAATTAGTCAGTAACCAGATAAAACCAGAACTCTACTTTCAGCTCTCTGTGTCAAAGCAAAGTCCTTTCTCCAAATGTCTAAGAAGAAGATGACAAATCTCTCTAGCCCCAATTTCAATTCTAGTGTCCGCACTTACGTGGACATACTGATCGGGAAATGTCTAAAAACAGAACTGTTGATTCCCTGTCCCCCTCCCCTTCACTCTCACCCACCTCAGTAAATGGCATTACTATTGACCCAGTTGTTCAAGCTAAAATCAAGGATCATCCAGATTCTGTCCTCACATACCCCTGGGCCATCTATCAGTACAACCAATCAACTCTACCTTCAACTTATATAACCAAATCTAACCAGTTCATCCACCTCCATAACTCCTATGCTAGTCCAACGCACCATGACAGGGCACCTAGACAATTTCATAGCATCTTGGTCTTCCTTCTTCCACTCTTACCACATGGAGTCTATTCTCAGTCCAGTAGTCTGAGTTTCCCTTTTAAAAAGACAATCAAATCACCTCCCTCTGTTAATCATTGCTCTCCCTTGGGCTCTTACAGCACTTAAATTCAAATCCAAACTCCTACTTCTCCAATTATGCTTCCTATCATCTCCTCTCCCCCTCAACAGAACACAATGCCTTTAGCTCTTCCTGAAACCCACTGAACCTATTACCATCTCAGGCTGTTTCCCCAGCCTGGAACACTGTGTCATTCCCTGGTATGCTGTTCCCTGGGTCTTCATGTAGCGTGACCTGTCTCTCAACCCAATCTCCCCTCAATAGTCACCTCCTCAAAGAAGTCTTCCTATTAAAACCAGACTCACAAATCCCCCATTCTCCACTCTCCAGCCCCTTACTCTGTTTGATTTTTCTTCATAGCACTTGCCTAACCTAAAATCACCCTACACATCTATTTATTGTCACACTACAGAGTAAGCACCATGAGGGTAGAGGCTTTGAATTGTTCTCTTCGGATTGCCAGAGGTTTAGAACAGGACTGACCCACAGAAAGCTCTTGGATAAATAGGGAAGGAATAATTGATTTTTTTTAACCCACCCACTAAAGCATGGTCACTTTCTGAAAATCCTTCTTTGGTATGCACACATATCTTGACATCACAATTGCTTTTGTGATTCTTAAAGAATCATTTCATTGTTGAATTCTTTTCTTGGCATACATTCTTCATGCTACTTCAGCAGGGAAAAAACAAGCAGTAATCTCATGGTAAACTACGAAAGTACATGTGCTTCTCATGATAGATTCTTAGAATTGCAGAGCTGAGGTTTTAGTGACCATTCACCACCATGATCTCATTTTACTATAGCTCACAAGGGTGTTCAGAGCTGTGCCATCCAATATGGTGGCCACTAGCCACATGGGGCCATAAAACACTTCAAGTGCAGATTACTTGAATTGAAATGTGCTATGAGTATAAAACATATACTGTGATTCAAAGATTTAATATGAAAAAAGATTATATCTCATTGATAAATTTTATTATCAATTATATGTTAAGTGGTTATATTTTGATATATTGTGTTAAATAAAATATATTAAAATTAATTTCACCTATTTCTTTTTATTTTGCTTTAAAAATGAGACGAAAATTTTAAATTACATGTGTGGCTCACATCTGCAGCTCACATTGTATTTCCATTGGATAGCACGGGTTTCAGTGAGATTAAATGACTTGCCCAAAGTCCCACTGCACTGAACCAGAAGAGACAGGAGCACATGCCAGACTTTTTCCTCAACTCAGACTTCTTCCCACTGTCCAAACCAGCTGTAGATGGTCTATGGTAGGTTTTTTTTATTAGGGGCAGAGAGAAGAGTAATAAGAGCAAGGAGTCCCAGGAACCAAACTACCTTGTCAATCAAATCCCAGCTCCATATCTAGTAGGGTGTGACTTTGGGCAGCTCATTTAATCTTTCTTTACCTCAGTTTCCTCATCAAATGTAAAAAGTATATTGTATACCTCAATAAATTGTGAGGATGAAATAAATAAATAGATATAAAACCCTTAGAATCGTATCTGGCATATAGTCAGTGTTATAAAAGTTTACTGCTATTATTATTATTAAATATTCGTATACTTTAAAGTAAATTGAAGGCTAGATTTGTAACTAATGACAAATAGTGTTAGTTTAAAAGTCCTTTTTATGTCAATAGATATTTCGACAATGAGAAGTTCTGGTCAGATTACCAAATTCAATATATTTCTGTCCCTGACAAACCTATTTCAATACACAGAGAACATTGCGCATGTAAATGCTCATATTATATGAAAATTCAAGCACAGTTAGAGAACAAAGGAGTATGTAGAACTCTATTTATGCCATTAGTCACCAATGCAAACAGGAACCAGATACTATTTCCTCAGTTGTGCTGGAGACACACACCACACACACATACAGTGAGTCAGTTTCTACCCTGAGCAGTCAAGGTAACTAACACTTCCACTTGGGCTGAAGAGTTACTGTGGAAACTCAGAGCCAGAAGAAGTTAGAGACTGCCAAATCCAGCCTTCTCACTTGACTGATAAGGAGCCTCTGTGACTTTGTGACTTGCCCAAGGTCACACTGCAAATTAGCAGCGATACTGGGACTCATACCAAAGACTTCTGGCAATTGTCCACTGGGCTTTAGACAATATTCTGCTTTGTCAGGCAATTGAAAGTTTAAAAGCACGCACAGGAAAAGCAATTCATTAAATAGGCAATGCGGCAAGTGTAATAAGAAATATTTAGAATTTTGAAAAAAATACAAATCTGAAATAATATTTCTAATTATAGCTCTAGCAGATATCATAATATAAATTAAGATATTCTTTGATTTTTCCTAATCATAATAATAATTAAAAACCAAACCCTTCCTGTTTTGGTCAACATGATTCTCCATAAAGGGAAAGATGACTTTAATAGAAATTTCAGATGCTCAAGATGTACATTTTAACTAAACAAAGGAATATCGTTTTCTTGAATAGTAATTTTTCTGGATATTTTCTGGTTTGCACCAAGAGATAACGCCAATGCAGATAGAATCAGTTTAATTATCCTAAGGGCAAATTTAAATTACCCTGTAAGTGCTAACTTACAAATTAAATTATTTGGTATGTGTGTGGGGTGTGTGTGTGCACGCACATACACACGCACGCATGCATGCCTGTACACACACATAGAATGTATTGGCTTCTTCGGGACCATGCCTATTTTATAGCCACTACCTTTAGTGTCCAATCTTTTCTTGATGAGCTTATGTCAAATAAATGAAAGTCACCTCCTCATTTCCTCCACCTGCCCATCCCCTAAAACAGACACTATGAAATTATTAGGCAAGGGAGAAAGACTTCCTCATTACCCTAAATGAACTGTAATTTGAAAATGGCCAGGGAAAGTTCAAGCGGTTTTCTCACGCATGAGCTACCTAGTATAGACAGTCTGCACTGCCACAGTGACAAATACAAAGGCAGAGAGAAGATATTAAAGGGAGCGAGTCAGACATTTTAGACATTTTAGAACAAAGAAGAAGCATTTAAACCCAAATGCTTGCTTTGCAGGCTTGCAGCTGGTGGAGTTTGGGGGAAGCTTATGGTTTGTAATTAGGGTTTTACATTTAATTCACTTTATATCACCTTGTGTTTTTTTTAACTCATTCTTAAATAGCTTAGCATTTCCATTGAAAGAAGAAATGTGTGAACAATATTAGACTAACAAGATGTGTTCAAACACAGGATATCCAAAGCAGAACACAGACAAGCATTAAGAAATGCTTATATCTCTCACCTCTTGAATTTGAGTTTTTCTTCTTTAAAGTTAAGTGACAGTAAAAGAATTAAAAATGATACTCATGAGACAGCTAAAAGAGCTCAGAAAGTGTAGAATCTCTTTAACACAAATTAGGTAATGAAGAAACTGGTTGCCACTGCAGGTGGCAGTGGATACAGAGTCCAATCAATTAAAATGAGGTGATTAAAAGCTTTTTTTTAATAGTAGAAACTGGAATAAAGAAGTAAGTGATGCTTTGGGTTGCAAGAAAATGTATGGACTTCAAAATATCGTCTGAAGTCTTAGGTTGAGATTGCAAATCTTTTCTTGGTTGAGTTGAACTTTACAAGATGAAGGAATAAGAATATCTAAATTATACATATAGTAATAATACTCTATAGTTAAATTTAAGAATAAGTATAGTAGCTATGAGTCAATAGAGTTTTGTTGATGCTGTTGCTACTTAAGGTATTTCAACCTGTTATTAAATAATCTATTAGAGTTGAGATAAATTTATAAGCATTAATAGTATAAATGCAATTATTTGATTTGATTACATCTAGAAATAGTATTTTATTACATTTAGAAACAGTATTTGACTGTTTAAAAGAATAAGATTAATTTAATGTATAACTTTAGGTTTATGAGATCTACTGGAGTCTCTTACATGCTTTGCCAGTGGTTTGAAATATTTGAGGATACTCAGGTTTTTTGAGTGTGTAAATATGTTTTAAAACGTTTAAAGGAAATTTAATAATTTACTGAACTGAATTAATAAATGGAGTTAACTTAGTAAATTAAAAACAAATCAAAGAATTAAGTGAAATGCATCATTATTTTATACCCCAAAATTGCTAGATTTTAAAAAATTAAAACGAAGATTAAAGTAAAGGCTTAGAAAACTAAGTTTTTACATTTTTCAGCATGGATAAATTCAGTATCAATTAAAACACACAGCTTCCAATGTTTATTTGTTCACAGAAAAGCCCCTAAAGCATCTGCAAACTCAGTGACAAACAACACAGGAGAGCATGTTGCATATCACTAGAATGTTGATGACAATGCAAGAATGAGAGACCCAGATACAGCATTGCCAACCAGCTGGCCAATCACATCACCACATCAGATTCCTCTACCCCATATTACATTCTGACTTTTCTGCCTTAGAAGTGTATATGATTTGGAAAGAACTCCCAGATATACTGTTGAGTATTAAAAAGCTAAGTGTAAAACATAATGCATAATGTTTTATTAACTAGGATAACTGTTTAGCTGCTATCTAAGAAGGGTCCGGTCATTCCTAGTTCAGAGCTTATATCGCAGCTTCATGGAATCAAGGACATAGGCCTTTTCTACCTCATTGTTATTTCATCCTCAACACCCAACTTCCATCTCCTGGTAAAAGATGGTTGCTCTAGCTTCTACCACCAAGTCAGCAATCATTTCTAGAAAGGAAGAACACTTCCTTTCCTTTTAAGGTCACAACTCAGAAATTGCTGTATGACTACAGATTTACATCCCATGGGCTCTATCTTAGTCAAATAGCCACACCTAGCAGCAGGCAAGCTGAAAAATATACATATAATCTTCAGCTGGTGTCCATGTATCCAGATAAAACTTCTAGTATTACAGGAAGAAAGAACTGACATCCCGGACACTGCTCGCAGTCTCTGCTACAAATATGCCACGTTTTCAGTAAAAAAATTTTAAATGTATATTAAGTATTCATATTTGTGCATAAGAAAATCTGAAAGCGTAGGAAACAAGATTCATGAAATAAATTATTGGTTCTAGAACATTAGTCCACAGTCTAATGTCAGTATGTAATGAAGTTTTCATTAGTCCAAAAGTGGAAGTTTAAAAAAGGACAAATAGTGAGTTAGTCATAAAAGTATGTTTATTCAGTTTAAAGTGTTACCCTCTATTACCCTGTTTCCCTGAAAATAAGACCTAGCCGAACAATCAGCTCTAATGCGTCTTTCGGAGCAAAAATTAATACAAGACCCGGTCTTATATTATATTATGTTATATAAGACCGGGTCTTATATTATAGTAAAATAAGACTGGGTCTTATATTAATTTTTGCTCCGAAAGACGCATTAGAGCTGATTGTCTGGCTAAGTCTTATTTTCAGGGAAACACGGTAAGATAAGCCCTCTTAAGTTAAAATAACCTTTCTTTTATGCAGTAGTGTTAATAGTAAGTGGCAATATATCTGTTCATTCAGCACATTTCTGGAACCCCAGGCACTACAGAATATGCTGAGGATTTGCTGGTTCTAATTGTCCCCACACTCGTCAAATTTAGACTCCAGCGGGGAAGACAGATAATAAGTACAGTATCAGAAATAGTGTTTCAAACTAGGATAATCATTATTTTTAAAAAGAAATGTTGAATGGGCTGTGGGAGACTATTCTGGGGAGACCTAATTTGGATTGGAAAGTCAGCGAAAGCTTCCAGGAGAAAGGGATATCTCAGATACATTCTGAAAGTGAATAGAAGTTAGCTAGAAGACTAGTAAGAAAATGTGCTGTAGGAAGCCAATCGGCATGTTCAGAGGTCTGAGAAGGGTTTGACCTACTGAAGGTCCCAAAAGAAAGCCCTGTGGCCAGAAATGAAGGATCACAGGGAATAATGGCAGAGGGGTGGCAGGGGACAGATAGAGAGTCTCAGGCCGCGTGCAGATTTTAGATTTGCACCCAAGGGTAATCAATAAGAAAGCAGAAATGTTTTGATTAGGAAAATAATAATCCGATTTATATTTCTAAAAGGTTACTCTGGCTGCAGTGTGGAGAATGGACTGGGGGCTTAGGGAGTGGTGGATAATGCAGTAATCCAGACAAGAAATAGGAGGGCTTGGAGTGGCAAAGAGCATGGCAAGGATTGGGCACAGTAGAGATTTGACCTCTGGGGGTAGATTCTGCTGCAGTGTTGGCTTGGGGAGCCGGAAGCAGGACCTTCATTAAGAACAACAGCTCTGGAGTCAGAATGTCTGAGTTCAAACCCTCGATCTACCCTGCCAGGTGAACATTGCCTTGGGGCCTCAGTTTCCTCAGATGCAGAAAGGAGAAGGTAATACTAACTGCACCTCTAAGCATGGGACATGTAGGTGCGATTGCTCATTTAAAGTATCTAGAACAATGACTGGATGTACAACTGTTACTATTTTATTATTATTTCCAATTTTAGTGTTATGTGTAGTAAATCAAGAAAGACTCTCTGGAAATGGTTTGGGCACCTGGGTGGTCAATGATACCCTTTACTGAGATAAGAAAGATAGGTAAAAACACATGATTTGGGGAGAGGAGAAGGGAAGACCCTTTAATTTTGTTCAATTTTGGATATGTTAAGAAAAGAGTTGATAATCCTGTCTAATGTCACATTTTTTATTGTTTTTTTAGACAAACATATTAAAATATGTTTAACATTCTTACTTGGCAAATTTTTTAAATTGATATTCCCATTTTGTTTCCTTTCTCAATTTTTAAAACATAAACTCAAAATTCTAAAATCTGAAAACTACTGTTTAACACCAATTACAAAGATTTATACCAACAAATACAATATATTTCTATGTGGAGCACAAAATGTCTTACTCCTTCAAATATTCCCCACTTAGTGCAATATAAGGTGATTATTTTTGTTAGCTGCACAGAAAGAGGCCAATTTCCTATGAAATTTGCTCAGGTAATGATATGGCTCTTAACATACCAAACTAGATTTAAACTTCAAAGGATTTAAGTCCTTGTAATGACTGATTCTCCTTTTAGAACTTCTAAATTTCTTATTCATAAAATTAAGTGTGAGACAGGCCTCTAAAGTCATAGGTCTAACTTCTTTATTTTATAGACAGACCTATACATATTTTAAAAATTTATATAGGCCATGATGAGTTATGATTTTTTCAAATTATTTCAGAATAAAGCAGAAAAGAATAATTAGCAAATTTCTCCACTATAATTCCAGTCACACATCTAAATTTTATCATATATAGTTACTAGGAAAAATCTTTAAGGAAATGCAACGAATATTTTCTAAATATCATTTTATTGCTGGGACCGAGGCTCGCTTTTCATATTTTGACACCACTAATCTAGGTATAAATATATCAATATGAGTAATTAGCCAAGATATTGGACATTTAACAAAAATCAATCCTAGGCTTTTCTAATTTGACTTTCTTGAAGAACCAGCCTAGGTCTATCTTCTTTTCATGAACATTCCTAGACCACCACAAACAACAGATATCTCCAGCTCCTATAAGGAATTTTTCATACTTTTCACTTAGTTATTTCATGTAAACCACTATAAAGAGAGACATACATATTCATTCCACCAGTATTTGAGCTAAGCTCTGCTCAACACTGTGGGATCAATGTGAGCAAAGCCCTCAAGGAGTTCAAGGTCTCATCTGAATGAAACTCTTCCTAAACTCATCAATTGCTTAGATGTGTCAACTATGCAGACATTAGAGCTCTCACAACATCTGGTGTCCTTTTTTCCCCCCCCTTAACCTTCTTTATATGACAGTCCCTCTAATCCAGGAAGCAAACTTTTCAAAGTTTCAAAAATAATTCAAAATAGAATCTAGTGGGCTAATGGCAATACACTGAGGTTTCTTCCCTAATTTCAGCACTCATATTGGTTTCCTGAAATTGAGTACCTATGTCAATACTATGGAACAGTTTTGCTTTATCTTAAATTTGTACTATCTGATTTGGGAAAAAAAAGAGAGAGAAATAAATTACCTTGTAACCTTGATTCCAAGACTTAATACCACACAAACGAACATGTTTAAGCTTGAGATGATTTTGCAGTGAATTGCACATTTACTATGGTGGTGTTTGCTCTCCTGAAAAGCTGTTCTCAAATCACTGGCAAGTCTTACAATCAATGTTGCCTTAGAAACAAAGGAATTCAACATGAAGACTCAGACTGACTTAATGAAAGAATGAGTTGGCAACTCAGACTTGACTTTTAGCCTTGGTTCTACTGCCAATTAGCTACTGGCCACCAACACCTGTGATATCTGCCGAATCTCTTCACTTCACTGGACCTTCTCTACCCCATCCATAAAAGGAAGTTTTGCACTTGTGTTTCTCAAACTCTCTGTGGAAAGGGACCAGTTTGTAGACTGATACATTGATGAAATATAATAAAAATACCCTCAGATGCCACAGCACTGTTAAATTGCTATAAAAGTTTCTAGATGCTTACTCTCGATATCTGTACTTGTCTTGTGTGCACAGACTGGCCCGGGCCCACAACTGCATTTTGAGTGGCATTGACTTAGCCTACTAAAACTTAGATTACTATGGAGACTAAATGATGGCTCTGCAAATGATTTACCACCTTTGTTTATTTGATTTTGTTCAGTGATACAATTAGCTTATGTTTCCCAATTACCTAGTAGCTGAACAACAGAAACGAAAATTCTGGGATTGAGTTATTTAGAAGAAAGGTGTTACTCATCGCAGATTTGAAAGAGCAGTGGCATAGTTAATCAATCTGTGGGTCACTGACAACTGACCAACAATACAGAAGATGGCTTTCAGGCAGAATAACGAAAGATAAATGTTTTCTTTTCCTCTCATTCATTAAAAAAAAAAGTAGAAAATATGAGAAATTATTAGTTACTTAAAAAGAAGAAAAAAGCTTGACAACCAGAAATAATACTTTTTGGATGGAAATACCAGCCAATGTTCCCTAGACGGTGAATTTTCAAAGAGAAGATGATATGTGGTAGCTCTTACTAGAATATGCTTCCTCTGTAGCACTTAGTCCATGATAGAAAAACAACTACTTAATGGCTATAGCCATAAATCCATTGCAATTTATAGAAGCAAAATTTTTTTAGTACATTAAAGTACAAGAATTCATGCAAATGTAGTCACCTGTTGCTTTTGTAAGGATTCTGGCCAAGGTAAAACATATGTATATGCTTGTTCTTCCTCTTTACCCACCAACCTGGGGACAAAGGCTAAAACACCCCTACAAATTACCCAGCTCAGACTCTGAAGACCTTTCATCAAGTTGATGAAAGAGAGATTGTTTCAACTTCAAGAAACAGAGCACCTCCTAGGCAGGTCCGTCCCAAGGGCCTCCTGGATAACTGCTGAAAGATAAGGATGTCTGCCTTAGAATCTAGAGTGACAATCAAAGGCTGTGGGATCCTGAGTGCCAAGCCAATGCTATCAGACAGAGGTTCTCAACCTGAGCACGTATCGGCATCACCTGCAGGCTGGTTAATACAGGTTGGCAGCCCCGCTCCAGAACTTGATTCAGAGGGCCACAATGGGGACTGAGAGTTGCATCTCTAACAAGTTCCTGGAGGGCTGTGATGCTACTGGTACTGGAAACACACTTCAAGAATCACTGATACAAAACATCTGATGATAGAATTGGGAAGACCTCAGAGGTCACCTGATCCAAACCTTCCATTTTATAGGTAAGGACCCTGGGCCTCAAAGGAAGTGTCTTGCTCATGGTTGTATATCCAATACTCAGAGGATTCCCCACTGAACAAAGATACTCAGGTCTCCAGAGCCTTAATGCACTGCTTACTTCCTGATTCTGTTATGGCTACACATCAGGACCCTGCTCTCCAAGAAGGGGTGCCAGCAGAGACTTCATGCTGCTGATGCTCCTAGCCTCACGTCCTTCTGGGAACTACATGCTAGTTCTATCAGAGACTTCGTACTGGTAGGCAGGTGGCCTGAGCCCAGACAGGATTGGCAGCACAACGGGAACTGTTTCTTGCCTAGATTTTTAAACCCAGGAAGACTGGCTCCAAAGAACATGGTCTCACAACAAGGCCATGCTGCCTCTTCCCCAGCTCCCTGGCAGGTGGGCACAATCAGATGGCCTGAGGTTTTGAGAAGTGACACAAGGATGCAGGAGATGGTGACAGATGATTTGCAGCACTGCTGCGGAGGTAAGCATCCAGCGCAGGCTCAGAGACTACCTGGGTGGCTGTGTGCTTGGCGGTCTGGTCTATTGCCAGTGTCAAGACTCCCTTGGATCCTGCCCTTTGGCTGAACCTGCTCTCCAATTGCCATTGATTCTGAGTGCTTCCTGCTTCCCCTCCAATAAATTATTCTTCTGCTTAAATGGTCCGCAACCAAGAACCCCGGCCGACATGATAGCCCGTTAATGTATTCATCAGCAGAAAGTCAACTGCTCATAATGGAAGTTAGGGTTCCCGCAGTGGCTCCTGCACCGACTTATACTGCAGAGCTCTTAGATTTCCACAGATGCACTAGATTCCTTTGACAGTGTTTGCAGCAGTGGCTACTTGACTCATAAGGAGCCCTGCCCAGGCCATGTCTGTGATGTAAGTCACCTGGTGAGAAGTGATTGCTCCAAGAGTCCACCCTGATCCCCAGCAGGCCATTAGCAAGTAAGGCCCAGAGGGCTTGCAAGCTTAGAAAGGAGTGGAGCCAAGTCACGCTGATGGCTGTGCCCTGGATCTGCCCCGGCACATGCTTTTTCCCAGTCTTTATTACTCAAGTCCTCTAATTTCATGAGATGCCCTGGTGGGAATCCTTCTAATAAAGTCCCCTTTTTGACTGAATTTCCATCTCTATTTTATCTACACAATAGCTTTTCTACACTGACTCACTGAAAACCCTTCTCTGCCTTTTCAATCTAGTTTCCTTCCTCCCTCCAACCCCATACATGGGAGTTCTTACAAGGAAACTTTTCTCTTGTCGGTCAGGTATTACAGAAAAAGAGAAAACAAAAGGTGATCTAGACCAGAAGGCATCTTTAAAAAAGAGAAAGAACCTTTTGAGGGTTAACATTTTTTTACATTGCTTTTTGACGAACTCTACTGTCAGATTTTTCCATTTCATATCTGCTCACAGCCTCAAAATTTTCATCCTCTAACTCCACGCTTTAGAAATGGGGTTCTTTGGGTACTTGGATACTGGTGATTTATTTGAATTCGTGGACTTGTTATCTTTCTTTCAAGTGGCTTAAGCATCTTAAAAGGAAAGGTTCAGTTGTTCTCCACTAAAAGTAACCAAGGCCTGTAGAGAAACAGCTAAATCCTGGACTGGGAAGGGTGGTACAAGTAACTGGTGGTACAAGTAACTGGAGTAAATGGTTATGCCTGAAAGTAAGGAAATGCTCAAAAAAATGATGGGAATATGTCACAGTGACACAGGAACCAGCTTGAAAGGGATCTCAATATGCAAAGCGGATACCATTTGGCACCAAAATGATGAAGTGCAATAATGAAGTAAAGACCACTGGTTTAAAAAGATCTAGGGAATTCGTGAGTTTGTATGAATAAATAGGAGCAAAGGGAAGGCACTTACAGTACAATGTCCAGTGCCGACTGGTAAATGTGGAGAGAGTGTTGGAGTTGGAAAATCATTGTTCTGTAGCCATCATGTTATAGATTGGATCAGGAATCATCAATTGATACGAAATCTAGAGGGACGTTTTGATGAGGAGCAGGATACCCACATGGTCTTAGAAAATATTTCACATAAAATTATTAGACAGCAGAGAAAACAGGCAACATCTTGACAATTTAACATCACCAACAAGGGGCAAAAGGACATGGGATGCCTCTAGAGGTAACCCCTGAGGACAACACATCAGCTATCCAGAGTTCCAGCCAAGAACGCATAGTTGGAATCTCCAATTGTAAGAAAATCATCAGACAAACCCCAAATGAGGAACATTCTATTTAAAAAGAAGGGACTATATTCTTCAAAAATTTTAAGTCACAAAAGCAATGAGGGCCTGTGGAAATGTTCCAGATTAAAGGATTATACATATGATGAATTGATACATATAACTTACCCTCAAACCTTTCAGAAAAAAATGAAGGAAATACACAAATGAGAAGGAAAATGGGGTAAAATTTCAATAGATCAATTGGGTAAAAGGTATACCTGTGGGTTTTTGTACTATTCTTATCTTTAAATATTGTTCCCAAATTTAAAAAAATAATAATGATTTGGGGCCAGGAGAGTGACTGCAGAGTGGCACAGGGAAGTTTTTGGGATGATGAAAATATTTTATAACATGATTGTGCTAATGTTTACACAACTGTTCACATTTGTCAAAACACATCAAATTATACACTTAAAATTGGTGACTTTTACTGTATGTAAATTATACCTCAATAAAGCTTACTTTTCTGTTATGGCTACGCATTAGGACCCTGGTCTCCAAGAAGGGGCGCCAGCAGAGACTTCATGCTGCTGACACTCCTATCCACATGTCCTTCTGGGAACTGCATGCTAGTTCTATCAGTGACGTCGTACTGGTAGGCAGGTGGCCTACCAGCATAAAGTATAAAGGATGAAAACATCCATTATCTGAAATGTTCTGTATTCATTTAAAGGCAGAAAGAAGAGAGACGACTTGCATTTGTCCTTGAAAGGCCTCTAGAAACTGCTGTGTCATGGATGGAAGAGGCTATCTGGTGAGGTTGGTTTATTCCAGCCAGGATGGACATAAGCCACAGATAAAGTCACATGGTCCCCTTTCCGAAGTATATTATGGCACAAAAATTAAGCATTCCATTAACATTTACTTTGTAGTAAACACAGTAGTGACACAAATAGTTAAAACACCAACACTCACTGTAATCTGCCACTGAGGGTCCTTCATACTACCTCAGGTCCTACGTACACCACTTATTGTCCTCAGAAGTTTCTCGTGGTAGGCAGGGACAAGTTTGCGTGTGTACTGAACAAGCCCCCACATCAGCATCCTCCCCTCCGCATTTTTCATGTCCCTACTCAGAGGATCCCTCCTCCAGAGGCTCCCCCTTCACACACTGCCTGTCCACCAACTTGTCATCTCTTTCACGCATTTATGACCAGCATCCTTATAACAGTTACTTGTGAACAAGCACCTCCAACTCAATGCTTGGAAATGATCCCTGGCACTGGGCACTATGCCTGGCACTTTGGAACAACCTATTGGATTAAACTAAACAAAGAGGAAGGAACATGGACATACTTAACTAATTCGCTCCTTTTCCTCTTCACAGAGCCAGAAAATTCTGTCACCTTCTATTGAACCTATTACATCTCTACCAGTTCCTATAACAGACTTCAGCCCAGGAACACAATAGCTCTGAAATGGGATTGTGTTCTAATCAATGGAATAAAACTTTCTGGGACTCCGATTTTCAATTCTTGGTTCAGTAGGAAGAGACTTTAAAATCAGAGCTTATGGCTCAGAAAACAGTAAGGGAGACTTCAAAGAAAGACATTTCTGTTAAAGCACTACCAGGACTATTGAGACAAACTGTTATGCAACCTACAACTGAGCAAATAAAATGGAAAATGATACCTCACTGGTGGCTAAAAAATGCTCAAAAATAGCGAATATAGCTGATATATACCAAGTGCTCATTGCCAAACAAAGCCGAGAGAAGTTAGTTCACTGCTAAGAAAGGGTAGAGCAAGGGTTTGAACCCAAGCAGTCTGGCCGAAGAACCTACATTTTTAATTCCTATACCAATATAAGTTAAATTCCAGTTCCTCAGTAAACATTCCTTCCAGACAGTTCCAACATAAGGTCTGCATCCAAAATTAAGCCATCAGAGTTGCTGGAGACATTCAACCTGATTAACAAGCAACATTTCCCCAAGCCTTATTTAATACTAAAAAAAAAAAAAAAAAAAAAGTAAGTAAATAAATACATAATCACATTCTCCCCCATTTAATTGCCATTGGCCAGACACTTTCTTCCTGTTCTAAATAGTGCTCATCAGGGTTCTTATCAGAACTCTTTTTGTCCGACTTTTATCTGAGGAACTGATAAGGAATTTCTTTCTGCTAAAGTTGATCATCTTTATTTCCCATCTCTTTCCGCTGAGAGAGCATCACGCTGACCTCTTGCAATTAGTAGCCCTAAGCAAACCAACAACTTATATCTTTCCTAGGGACACTAACCCCTCCTTTAATTAAGCACAAACAGGATATGGACTGACCTATTGAACGCACTTTGGAAACATCCTCAGATTTCGTTGTAAAAGCATGCTTCCTTGTGAAAGACTTGGTGGCTTTTCAGGTCATTCTGTGCTCCACACAGTATCCAATACTCTCTTTTGCAAAGTGGAGCTTTCGCCTGAGGCATTTGAGCACATCACCTAATCCCCCCACTATAGAGATTCAGGTAAATGAATTTTGCATGCAAACTGCATGACCTCAGACAAAACAACACAAACCCTTCCCTGATTCCTGTATTTTCTGAGTCTCTGACTCCTTTATTTTGAGGAAGAAATGGAACTGTGCCCTTCTCCTTTAAAGACTGAAAGAAATCAGAGGTTTTAAACTCCATCCTTCTGGGGTTCTGGACAGCTCCATGTGGCTTGGAAACTATTTCTAGGAGTTTCTGAGTCACTAGCACTGACACAAGGACCTAATCACAGCAAGGAATGATGAAAATGGAGGTCTTGGGAGGCCAGGCAGTCCTGTCTCTAGAGGACAGGAAGAGGGTTGGGGTAAGGACCTGGGAAGGTGAAGAAGGAGTTAGTCCCCAGGATTAAATTTGACTTCCAGGGCAAGCAATTTACTCGTAAACATTCCGCCCCTCGTTTAAGTGTAAATGCAAGCATTTTATTTCAAACAAATAGGCTTATTACCAATACAGTATAGCTCAGTGAACTGCTTCATTTTTCATAAAAAGAGCCAACATTTGCCAAGCTCCTGGTATATTCCAGACACTATACTTCATACACTGACACAAATCAAAATATTTCAAAATGAAAGAGGGTTCAGCCTGTCCTTGACAAGAAAAATTATGCAGCTAAAGCTAGGCCTGCCCCTATCATCTCTGGGACCTGGGGCAAGAGTACCAATGAAGGTCCAATAATTACTACTTTAAAGGGCTAATGACACAAGTAAATTGTCACAAAATCCTCCATTGAAAACAATGTAGCTTTATAACCACCTGGAAGTCCAGGTACAATTTAGAATTCTCAGACACCTCTCAGAGTACTGGGCCAGACATGATAGACCAGACCTGGCCAATGGGCAGGATCCCTTCCTTTCCCTTCCTCACCCAGGCTCCCTCTTGCCCACACCTGTGGACCCTCAGCCCACATTTCCAAGCTCTTATACAACCCCGCACAGCTCCCCTTTTGGGCACTCTTCAGGGATGCATTCTGCCCTGCCAGCTTGTACAGGCCCTGAAAGCAGGCTTGGGGACTTTGGGGAGGGAATTCCACTGAGGTCTGGGGTACCAAGCGCCAGAGTGGACTTTGGGAGGGCAGCCCATTTCATCCGCAGACACTTAGCCCAGTGGGGAGGAGCACAGCCTGGAGAAGGCCAGACCCTGCCCTCTATAAACTCCAGGAATAAGAGCAAGAGGTTTTCTTTCCCAAGGCAACACTGACTAAAAGCTTTCTCCATTTTATTCTAACTAGATGGACTTTTCTTTCCTTGATGCTTTCTGAGAGGGTAACTCCTTATATCAAAGTCGAATAAATTGGTTTAAGGGAAGAGACGTCTGAAAGCGATGAAATGAAAAAGTAGAAATACTTGCAGCTATCTAGAAAGATTTGACAGCTGATATCCTGGTCTGCAAGAAGCAAAAGGTAAATATTCCTCAAACCTCAAATGGATTGAACAAGGTTCTACAAAGACAGAAAGGTGGGTCCCTTGCCCTAGGACATAAATTGGGCAAACCTTAAACGTTCGTTTTTTGAACTTGGGTGTACTACCTAGAGCTGGGCAGGGAGACCAAAAGTCAAATGAGGAACTAGCCAAGGCAGCTGGGGCCACAAAGTCTGAACTCTAAGAACCAGCACCCGCTGAGTCAACTAGGCAAAGGAGATTTGGGCCTGCTGCAAACAGAACGACCTTGCCAGAGGGAACCAAGGCCAAGGGAGGCAAGCAGAGGGGGGGGGGGGGGGGTCACAGTGAGAAGACTGGCCAAGATCTGAGCTTCACCCCCATGATTGACCTGGTATTTGCTTTGTCTTTTCTCAAAGAAAGCTCGCCAATTTTCTGGGCCTCCATTTTTAATCCTCTAAAATGGGGATGATTACCTGCCCGCATCACTGAGGGGTGATGCCCATAAGAGTTTGGCAGTCCCGCACTTGGTAAGGGCTCAGTCAACGGTACTTTATTTAGAGCTGAGAACGCAAGGGCCAGAGCTGAACCCAAGAGGTGGATCACGCAGCTCCCCATCGCCCACCCGAACATCCAAGATAGGGTTCTGCAGAATCTGTGTGTGCTGGACACAGAGGGGTGGGGAGGTCCAGGCTTTAGGGAGAAAGGCAAACTAGAACTGATGGGGGGAGACAGACAGAGGTGAAGTGTTCCGTCTCAACCCCGTTTTGGGGTGGTCGAAAGTCGCCCAGTTGGAGGTACAAAGGACAGGGGTCTAAGGCATCTGAGCCCCGGGGATTGGAGGAAGCCGCGCTGCACCCCGCTCTGCCCCAGGCCCGGCGAGGCAAGGTGTCCCGCAGGCACTCACCTAGCAGCAGCAGCTTGAGCTCTCGGCGTGCGTCCTTCTTGTCCCGACGAAGCTGCCGCTCTATCTCGGCGCTGATACGCTGCGACTCCTTCTCTTCCGCGGACAGACAGCAGCAGCCAGCCATGGTGTGCGCAGCAAACGACGGGGCGACGCGGTGCGCAGCGCCCGGATCCTCCGCCCTGCCGCTCGCAAAGCCGATCCGCGACGGGGACTCGGGTTCCGAGAGAAAAGACCAGGACCGACTTGAATTTCGGAGAAAGAGGCCCAGGTTTCCGGGGTTCAGTCCCTCCTAGCGGGTGGGCTCCGAGGCGGGGGCGAATCCCGAGCGCTGGGAACGCTCAAGTGCACCCGGGATCTGGGCTCACGCAGCCCACAGCTCGCGGGAGGAGAGGGCAAGCTGAGGTTGGGGGCGTTGCCGGTCCCCGAACGATACGCGACCCTTGTTACAGGAGCCGGACACCCAAGCACAGGGCTCAGAAGGCGCGTAAAAAGTTGGGGCGTCGGTGCCCGGGGGGAGAACGGGCTTTCCCGGACCTGGGGGTGTCCCAGGTAGGCCCAGGGACGACTTTGGTTGGAGGTAAAGAGGCTGGCTGGCTGGCCCTGGCCTGGAGAGTCCCGAAAACCTCAGCAGTAACCGCAGAGTAAGACCAAGTGGAAAGGTTCCTGCTGGCGCTTATGCCTCTAAGTGGCAGAAGGAGGCGGAGCGTCCCGAACCAGCAACCCTGGCGTCTGCCGGAGTTGGCCTTGTGTCACACCAAGCCAATGGCGCCTGCGGGCGAAAGGGGCGAGCAACGAGCTGGGGTGCGGGCTTGGGGGGCCTCGAGTCTTCGGGAACTGCCCCCACACCTGCCTCCCTGGCTGTAGCGTTATTGGCGCGGAAGGGCCTCTTGCCGAGGTTGTTGTGACCAGCGCGCTTTGGTCGCCAGGCCCTGCTCGCTACCCAGATCCGGGTTCTGACAGGTGAGCGAGTTTTGAGAACTCCCAGCCTCAACTCCTCCCAGCTGCGAGAGGAGTGGAGTGGAGCGAAGCCGAGCGTCCGCCACGGGACACCAGAGGCTGAGCTCTCCACCCCGACCTGAAGTTAAGGATGACACACCAGTCTCACCACCCCACACACGCTGGTTTCCTAGACGGGCTCCTTCCGCTTCCCGCATCCCCAGCCCAGTTCGGGCTTGGCCAAAGCACTTGGTCAGCTGGGCAGCCTGCCTGCAAGGTGCGGCTGGGCCTGAGCCCGCTGGCGCTGAGCTCAGAGAAGCAGCTGCCACTGGGTTCAGTTAAATAAGAGAAGTGCCAGAGCGGAGAGTAAATATCCTCCCAGCCCCTTCCTACACCACCGGACGATGAGAGCTGGGGATGGGAGGAAATGGAAAACGGCTGGCTATTTTGCATTTTATGATGGGAAAGATTCCTGCTTTGTAGAGAGGGCTCATACGTTTCCAGCAACACCTGGCATGTTCCCTGGCCAAGCCCTGGAGTCTGACAGCAGACTTGCAAAGATGGGTCTGCACAGCTACATTGCCATGGCTCCTGGAACGTCAGGATCATGTTTGAGCTGCATTAATAAAAACTTAAAGATTGAAAAGCACCACTTTGTACTCAAATGGCACTATAGAATTCAGATTACAATATCTGATTTTGTCTTCTGTGTAGATTTTGAGGCAGAGTGCAAGGAGGTCCACGGGAAAAGCAGAAATAGGAAGGTTGGAGGGAGGGGATCTTGTCTATAGCTATGAATGTTTTTTTCCCCTCACCTCTTCAAGTCATCATATGCCATTTAAACCACTTCACAGCGTTAGGTAATTAGCTAATGCTTCCTCTATTAAGAGCAAGCAGTAGTGTCTTTCATTTGAGTAGCATATATTTAATCAATTCAAAGGGAGAAGCACATTGAGCGGAGAGAGTGGTGTGTGTCATTATATAAAGAACTTGGCATCATGATGCTCTCTACCTGAAGGCCTTATTTATTTTACAGGTTAGGTAATGTAGACAAATCAGGCATTAAAAATGAATGTGCATACATTTTTAAATGCGTGACTTTATTTTCATTTCCTTGCAGGCATAAGTTGATAGTAACAGTGACCCCTACAGGAAAACTCCTGGACATTTCCCATTTGATCCTTGGCCATTTGGCCACAGGTTTCTCTCTTAGCCCTTACAAATTCATTTACAATTTGAGAATAAGACCTCTTAGCTTCTCAAAATAATAGTTGCATCAAAATTATTAGTATTTTTAAGTGATTAAAATGTGGGCAAATTTACGCTCCAAGTCAACCGGATAACTGATCTGTTAGATCCAAAGTTGCTAAGATTTTATAAAAGATATGAAACATATTGCTATGGTAAATCTGTGAAACTTCCCTGGGCTGATGAACTTGGTAGTATATATCAGAAGCCTTAAATGTATTCATCTCTTTTGAACAAATGGGTCATTTCCCCCCTAAGAAATAATCAGAGAGGAGCCATGATTTAAAGGTTTTATTTCTAATAATAATAACAATAATGCAAAACAACCTAAGTGCCCAACAATAGGGAACAGGTCAAATAAATTATGGTCTATTCATACAATGAGATATTATATAGTTACTCACTATGTGAATATACGAGTAACAAACTTGTGAATAACAAATATTTGAGGGAAAAACCTCAAAATATATTGAGTGAAAAAGGCAAGATACAAAAATATAAACAGTATGATACAAATTTTATTATGGAAACACATACACATTTTTAGGAAACTAAAGGGATATATAGTAGCAAGATAAGTCGCTCTGAGTCATAGCTTTTTGGTTGACTTTAATTGACTGATATAAAATTATTTAAGGCAACTCAAATAAAGTCATCTAGGCCCCACTTTCCTCAGCTATAAAATGAGAAGTATGAAGCATATTAAACTCAAAGGGATTTTCCACCTCTAACATTCAATTCTTTCTTTGATAATTTTCACACTTATAAAATAATATTAAAAATGATCATAAACCTAGAGCATTGGTAGCTAGTGAGAACTATAAATTTAAGATATCATAAGTCAGTTATTTTTATATTACTATTTTTTATTCACGTCTCTAATTTCCTTGTCTTTAGGACCTGGGGGTGGGATGAGAATAATTTTAAGTTATTAATTCATTTGCAACATCTTACCAGGAAGAGATAGTTTTGAAAAGAGGTCTTAGTAAACGAGAATATTTGTTTTCCTAAGTTATTCACAAAGTGCTTCAATTCCATTTCATTCCTCTTGAAAATCAGAGCACAGCCTTGACATGTGTTTCAGATACCTGCCAAGTGCTGGGCTATAAAGGTGAACTAATTGTCTGATACTCTTCTGAATGTCTTTTGAGTCCCTGCCTGGCCCTGTACCAGGCACTGGGGATTCAGATAATGAGACCTTCCAGACTTTAGGTAGGTTTCAATCTAGTGAAAAGAGGTAAGACTGATACCCTGAAATCTGAACCCACCCCTCCTTGCTTCCTCCCAGAGAGCAGAGAGTGAGAGCTCAGAACCACAACCTACAGATGTGCATAATGATCCCTTCAGCTGAGCCTCATTTCCCATCACTCTGGTATAACTCCAGACAAATGTAACCACATGCTCTCCCCACCTCCATGTCCTGGCACATGCTGTTCTCTCTTCCAGGAATGCCATTTCTCATCCCAGGCAAAGTTAGGTACTTTCTTTCCCAAACACATCTCTTCTGAGAAACCCTCTCCACCCTGGTCAGATAGACCCATCTTTCTCTGCTGCCGGAGCACTTTCTCTGTGCCTCTATTCACCATCTTGCTCTATGACACCTGTTTCTTTCCTCGACTAATCCATTAGTTGTTCACAGGTGGAGAGCTTTTTCTTGTTCGTATTTCTAAATTAATAAAATTTAGTTGACTGATTAAAATTGAAAACAAGAAATATTAGCCTGAGATAAGAGAAAAACTGGAAGAGAGAAAAGAAGGTTCTTGTGGTGGATGACAGTGAAAAACCAACAAGCAAGTCTACAGCAAATCAATGTATGATTTACGAAGGACTTGTGTCCCCAGTTTGCCTCCTTAGAAGGAGTGACTGCCCTATTTCTAATTCAGAACTCCAAGGAAATGTGCAAGTCGAGGGCTGAAAAGATGCTGTTCTCTTTGACAAATGTAGCGTCTTAGAATTTTAACCAGTAATATAGAGTAAAAATATGACCTTGGAATTCACAAAGCTAAAATAGCACTAATACTGATGCATGTATGCTGCTCTAGGGCAGTGTTTTTCAAACTGTAGTTGTGACCCGTTCCTGGGTTATGACTTTTTTTTTTTTTTAAGGAAAAGAACAGAATAGAAATAGGAAATATTAAAGTATGCTACATGTATTATTGTTTCATGAAACTTTAGTTTCAGATGCATACATAAGTATCAACTCTTAAGCAGATCAGTCATCAACAGGGGTTTGCTGGTCCATATCCCAGGTGGGTTGGACTGAATGATACCCAATTTTCTAAATCATTTTTCTGAGCTCAACATGTTCCCAATTTTTCTTCAATTTTCTAAGCCCAATGTGTTCTCTATAATGTCTTGAGTCCTTCTCCCTGCTCACCATTCCCCACCCTTCCTCACCCAATTATCTCAGCTTCTAGATGAGGATGGTAAGTTAAAGATGTTTTTGTGTTCTCTGCCTATTATTGACTTCAGGTGTGTTGATGGAGTAGTGATGGATATTTAGATGAATGGGTAATCATTGTAGCTGGTGAATCATGTAGCTGGTACTCAACATATATTTTTCTAAGGCAGTCAACTTGTCAACATGCTGCTCCAAAATATTTTCTGCCTGAAGACCGAAAACTGTTTATTATATAACTTCTACTGAAAATACTAGAATTACAGTTATGCCCCGCATAATGACGTTTAGGTCAATGACGGACTACATATATGATTGTGGTCCCATAAGACTATAATGGAGCTGAAACGCCTGTAAGAAATGGAGGGATGTGTATAATAATTCAGGAGGAATTCTTTTCTCTGGCAGCAATATCTGTGGGGCTTGGCAATAGACTTCCTCTCACTCACAGCACCTCAATCTGTGAGTACACAGATTACATCCCAATCAGTTGTCCACTGACCTGTTTCAGCCATAGAGGTGCACTCAGAGGGCACTACAGCCCTCCCAGATCTAGCACGATAATCATCAGAGTTCATTGCTGTAAATTCTTCGTTGAGGACCTAAGATCCTGTACAAGGACACAGGTCCTCAGACATGACCCTAAAAAGTATGCAGTGCCACTGCCACTTTAGTAAAAGTTTTCTGTAGTAGTGTAGAGCCTGTCTGTCCCTGCACATTGGAAATATTTTCAGGTTGTAATGATGTAAAGCATAGATACATTTTCTTTCTTCCATCAATTCAATGCCAGAGAGAGCAATTTGTGCCAGACAGGGTCAATGGAACCAAGAACAAACGTCCAAAGTCAAAATATTGAGTCCTCAATTCTCCGCCCTCTCCATGTTAAACACCCTCTTTTTTTTTTTATGAGTACCGCAAAGTTCCTTAACCTGACCACTGCCCCAACATGCAATAGCCAAAACCACATCGCCATGACAATCCCTGTTTCTATATCCCTTATTGATTTCTTCTTTCTATTGATCCTCAGGCCACCTTTCACTCCCTCCTGACAATCACTATTATGATGACCTATGCTTTACACAACCAGTTTCTCCTTGATATTTCCGATCAATTTAGCCCACATCCCTGTTCATGGAGCAGCACTGACAACTTTGATGCTCTATTTCTGACCTTGTCAGAAGGAAGCAAGTGGAGGCCTTGTGGGACAGTGTTTAGAAAGTCTGCAGTAATGTACAGTGATGTCCTAGGGCTTCACATTCACTCATCACTCTCTCACTGACTCACTCAGAGCAACTTCCAGTCCTGAAAGCTCCATTCATGGTAAATGCCCTATGCCGGTGTACCATGTTTTTTTCTTTTATACCATATTTTTACTGTACCTTTCTTATGTTTAGATACACAAGTACTTATCACTATGTTACAATTGCCTATAGTTTTCAGTACAAGTTTACAGCCTAGCAGCAACAAGCTGTACTATATAGCCTGATGTGTAGTAGGCTATCCCATCCAGGCTTGTGTAAGTGCACTCTGTGATGTTCACACGATGATGAAATCACCTAACAACACATTTCTCAGGACGTATCCCCTCGTTATGAGACAATAAAACCCACCTTCAAACACACATGACTGGGAGTGGGCAGGAAGAGCTATAGTTTGTTTTTAAATCTTACTTTTCATGGGGATTAAGTCTCTCAAGAATTTAAGGAGTACAATCTTTCTGATAAGAAGTTTGGAGATTTTTATTTTGCTTATTTTCTTTTCCTTTTTTTACTTAAGTCTCTCCCCTCCAATTACATCACTCTTCTCCTGAACAAACCAATGTTAACAACCTAGTACGTTTTTTTCTTCTTTATTTTTTATGCTCTTATAATGATACATAAGCATAAAAAACACAGGAGTTTGTTATCATTAATTTAAAAATGAGAACATATTACATGAACTCCATATTTTGCTTTTCTCATCCAACAATACCTTATGGGAATCTAAGTAAACTGGTTACTAAATCTAAGTAATCTGATTCAGTCTGTCATACATTCATACATAGTATTCCATGATGCGAAAGGCCCATATTTTATTCAACTTTTCCCCTTTGAGGAGCATTCATTTTTATTTCCAATTTTTGGCCACTAAAAACAAATCTGCAAGAGTATCTTTGTATATAAATTCCTATGCAGTAGTGGCCTTTATTTCTACCCTATTTCCCGAAAATAAGACCTAGCCAGACAATCAGTTCTAATGCGTCTTTTGGAGCAAAAATTAATATAAGACGTGGTATTATATTATATTATATTATATTATATTATATTATATTATACCCAGTCTTATATTATAGCAAAATAAGACCAAGTCTTATATTAATTTTTGCTACAAAAGACCGTTAGAGATGATTGTCCAACTAGATCTTATTTTTGGGAAAACACAGTATGGGATAGATTCCCAGGGGGGAAAAAAGACTGCTGAATTGAAGAATATATATATATATATATATATATATATATATTTCATTTTAAAAGATATGGCCAGATTCCTGTTTAAAAGACTAAAACAATTCATATTTCCACTAAAAAATATGAATAGCCATATCCCTACCAGCAATAAATATTATCACTCATTAATTTTTGGCAGCCTAAAGGGATACAAATAGCGTTAAAGTGCTGCTTTACCTTATGTTTCTCTGACTACTCATGAATTTGTCATTTCTTATAGCTTGATAGCATTTGCATGTGCCACCTTATGAACTGTTTATTTATATCCTTTGCTTATTTTTAAAAATTGGGTCATTTGTCTTTTTCTTGATCTATAAGAGCGCTTCAACATTACATATCAGCTCTTTGTCATCTGAGCTACAAATTTTCAAATACATTTTGTCCTTTATAATTTTTAGTGGAACCTTTCATCATAGAAAAGATTTTATTTTTACATGTCCAAATATCTCTAATTTCTTGTACAGCTTCCTGAGTTCCAGTCTTTGTAGGATGTTCTCCCCATTTCTAGATTGTACATTCAGTATCTTAGCTTTTCTTGCAAGCACTTTTATTATTTTGTTTTTTAACATTTAAATATTTAATCCATCTGGTGTTTATTTTTATAAAATGTGTAAGATAGGAGACTAATTTTATTTTCTTCCAGATGGATAGCCAGTTGTACCAACATCATTTATTGAACATTCCATCCTTTTCCCAATGAATTAAACTTCAATCTTTGTCATGTATTACATTCTCATATTGACTGAAATCCATTTCTTTGAGTCTATACTGTTTCACCAAGCTATTTATCTATTCCTATATCAATGCCATCTTGATTTGTCTACAGGGGTTCTGTGGAATATTTTTATATCTGATGGGACATATCACCTGTCAATGTCCTCAAACTCATCTTAGTTGTGTTCATTCTTCCATATGAATCATAATATCATTTATCAATGACTTCTTCCCTGGACTTCAAAGCATAACGGTAGCCCTAACTTTAACTGCCTTCTTGACACATTGGCTTGCACATCTAATAGGAACCTTAATTTAACAAACCCAAAACAAAACTCTGAATTTGTTTTCCAAAATGTATCTTCCTGCTGTCTTTTTCCATCTCAGCACCACCAAGCACCTAATTGATTGCCTCTCTGCTCCAACGCCCGCACCTAATCTTAGCAATTATAGATTAGGCCTTAAGCCACATCTGAATTTGTTTTGGAACCACTGCATGCAGCCACCAGCTTTTGCACTGAGCGGACTAGGGAATGTCACACACATTTAATCTGTGTGAATGAGGCTCCCCGAATTGTCCTGCTGTGTTACTGTTGTCCTCCAGGTATATATATTTCTATTTTTGCTGTCACCACTTCTGTTCTGACCAAGCCAACAGCACCTGACCTGGACTAAAACAATAGCTTTGTCATTGTTCCTCCTGCTTCCACTCTTGACCCCCTAAAATCCACTCTCTTGTCACCACAGGACAAGAGAGCCACAATGAGCTTGTAAAATCCCAAAACATAGCCCATCATTCTCTAGATTAAAATCCACCAATCGATTTCCATCAGAGATTAAAATTAAATGTCCTTGTTCTAGATCATGAGGCCCTACACGATTGGCCATTGCCTACTTCTCTAACTTCATAGCCTAACATCCTCCTTCCTGTTCAAATACACTCTGGTCACACATATTTGTGACCTCATATATGATTTTCTTTAAGGATGGTTTAGAAATGGAAAAATGTTAACAAATTTGGCAATTACTTGGGGTCTATCACCTGCTGCTGTTATTCATATGCATAATACCAGTTATTAGAAAAATGGAACTGATTTCATCTCAAGATCTTCATTTATTTTTACCTTTGAACGGAGACATTGTTTTTAAGAAAAAACATGCCATGTAGATTGTCTAAAATTAAATGCATTTAAACTAAAAAAAAAAAAAAAAAAGACCTTGTACCCTTTTTTCTCTGGACATAACTCAGGGCCTTTGCACTATCTGCTCTGCTATCTGAATCATGCTTCCTCCAGACCTTGAAATATTTGTTTTCTACTTGTGTTGTCAGTCTCAACTTAATGTGACTTACCAAGTGCAGGCTTCCCTGGCAACTTGGCCTAAAGTAACCACTCCTCCCTGCCACATCCACTTGATAGCATGATACTCATATTTTTATTGTAACATTCATTACTATCTAATTTTTCATTTCCTTCCTTCTTTATTAGATTATCGTCTTCTCCCATCACATAAAGAAGGTAAACTCCATGAGAGGGTGGGTCCTGACTATCTTATTCACTGGTGTATCCTTAGGGCCTAGATTGGGGAAGGTATATCATCTTAAATTGTACCACCAAACTCTATTCAGATCCCATTCTCAACAATAAAGTTAAGTCTTGGAAAAGTCAGCAATATGAGATTTGTGATTTGATATTTGCCTGTTTTATACTACATTATGTAATAGGAAAACAAAACACCACTCTGGACCCTTGATTTGTGAAGCAAGGACCCTGCCTGTCCTTGCCAGGATTTGTTGATTACAAGCAACAGAGACCTAACGTAAATGGACTTAAGTTAAAAATAGAATTTATTGGCTCTTAGGACTGAGAAGTTTAGGGATGGTCTTGGTTTTAAATTCTGCTAGATCCAGGTGCTAAAGCAATGTCATAAGGAAGCTGTGTAGTGTTCAATAAGTATCCGTGAAATTAATGGATAAATAACACTTACCTCATTGGATTGTTGTTGAAGAAGAGATAATAGATAACAAAACTTTGACTCCTTGCCTGAAAATAGTAAGTACTCATCAGTAGTAGATAGTATTATTTTTAAAATAATACATTATCATCATCATCATCAATACTTCATATTCGCACAAAAGATACATTTGTGATTACTCTGGTACTGTAGGGAGAAGGGAAAGTTCTCACTTTGCACAATCATTTGGAATAATTCCAACTGTCTGGGAACAACGGCAGACAGGAATCGGGCTTCCCAACAAAGGCAGAGAAGTAGACAAACACCTTGCATGGCCAGCTGATCCAGATAGGAATTTAGCCATTGAGTTCTCTTGAAAGTAAATGTTGATTTTAAATATCTGAATCAAATATGCAGTTTTTTTTAAAGGTCAGCATGAATGAAGTAAACATCAGAGGATACTCCCAAGTTCTCCTCTCCTATACATTGTATACATGCAGTCTTTTTCTTCATGATTTGAAAATCTGGAAGTTTGGTAAATACCAGTTAGAAATGTGGAGTTAAAAAGAAAATATGCAGTTGCCTCCTATCTTCTTTAGTATTTGAGTCACTCTTTGATGTCTTTAGACACATGGAAGTCCACCCACCCCCTTTTTAAGGTCGTTGATGTGGATTACGATGGCCAGAGATTCTCAGACATAGCTTCCTTCAAGAGGCGGGGCATATGTTCCCTCCTCTTGAAGCTGGCTGAGCTATGTGGCTGTGTTTGTTTGTTTGTTTGTTTGTTTGTTTAGTATATAGTTGTTTTGACTGATGGACTGTAGTAGAAATGGCACTGGGTCAGTTTCTAAGTGTAGGCCTTAAGAGACTAGCAGCTTCCATTTCCTGTCTCTTGAATCACTCACTCCTGGAATCCTGATTTGCCTCATAAAGAATCTGGAGAGATCCCACGGAGAGCCTGTGAGACTACATGGCTGAACTCATCCTTCTAGCCATACCCACCAAGGTGCCAGGAATATGGGTCAAGCCATCTCGGCCCTTCAGCCTAGCCCAGCTGGACATCACCAAATGACCCCAAGTCAATACCACGTGGAGCAGAAAAACCACCAGCCAAGCTTGCACCAAATCCTGGCCCACAGATCCCAATATATAATAAAATGGCAGTTGTTTTAAAACACTAAGTTTTGAGGTAGTTTACTAAGCATCCATAGGTAACCTGAACCCTCTGGTGACATTTCCTTTAATGCAATAGTTAGTAATCTGCTAAATCAGGTTACTTCTGAACTGATACAGAGCCAACTGAGCACACCGAAACTAGCCACAGTAAGGTCCTGGAAACAAGTTGGACAGTACAAGTAAATGGTTTGATGGCCAGAAAGGTTATATTACAACAGTTTCCACTTTGTGAAGAATATACCTCTTTCTTCTGAGTACCTAGAATGTGCAGGTACTGTCATGTCAGTGAGGGTATGGAGTACCCAGCATACACAAGCAATCCAAAAAAACTTGATAGTCATACACCAACTTTCTGAGCTATGTATTAAGCACTGATATAACAACGATTGTGAGAAATAGGACTTATTCTTACAGCTTCTCTGCGAGGTATAATTAATTCCTGCTAACATGTAATGAGTTCTCACTCATCTTTGAAACCCCTACCCCACGCCATAACATATTAGCAAGTGCCTTGGACTCAGTAGAAGAGTTAAATATTTGTTTAATAAGTCTCTTTGTTAAACACTTATTATGCCCTCTATTTGCAAGGATTGCACCTGGCCACAGGGGTTGGCAAGCTTTTCTGTCGAGGTCCAGAGAGTAAATATTTTAGGCTTTATGAGCCAAGAGGCAAAAGTGAGTATATAATATAGGCACTTATATAACCATTTAAAATGTAACCATTTAGAAATGTAAAAATTACCTTTACTTCACACCATATAAAAAATTTGAACTCAAGATGAATCAAAGACAAATGTAAGAGCTAAAACTGTGAAACTCTTAGAAGAAAACAGGTATACCTCTTTATGGCCTTGGATTAGGCAATGGTTTCTTAGATATAATACCAAAAGCAAGAACAACAAAAGTAAAAATAGATTAACTGAGAAAGAAAAAATAGACAAATTGGATTTCACTAGAATTGAAAACTTTTATGTATCAAAGGAAACCATTAAGAAAGTAAAAAGGCAGAATGGGAGAAAATATTTGCAAATCATATATCTGGTAAGAGTTTAATATCCAGAATATAAATAAATGCTGCAGGTCAACAACAAAAAGGAAAATAATCCATTAGAATTTTTAAATGAGCAAAGGGCTTGAATAGACATTTGTCCAATGAAGATGTACAAATGGCCAGCAAGCACATGAAAAGATGCTCAGCCTCATTAGTCATGAGGGGAATACAGATCAAAACCACAGTGAGATACCATTTCACATCTACTAAGACAGGTATAATTTTTTTTTAAGAAAAAAGAAAATAAGTCTTGGTGAGGACGTGGAAAAATTGCATTGCTGGTGGAAATGTAAAATGGTGCAACTGCTATGGAAAACAGGTTGGTAGTTCCTCAGAAAGTTAAACACAGAATTGCCTTACAACCCAGCAATTCTGTTCCTACGACCCAAGAGTCCTAACTGATATATGAACACTTTTCAAACCACTTTCATGTTCACTATCTCCTTTAATTCTCACAGCACCTGAGGATGGTGGCAGAGTGAGGGCTGGAACCAGATCTCCTGCATCTCTACTAGGACCCCTTTTGTCGTGTTGCACAGACTCATGGAGAGAGCTGCTTGGTGCAAGCGTCAGCCTTGCTGTAACAAATGTGTCAAGCCTTGGCCAAAGTCAAGGACATTCTCGGTGCGGGAAAGAGTTCCTTCATCATGCAGCCAAATGCTGAGAACAGGATCCAGAGAAAATAAATGAACAAAGGAAGGCTGTTACACAGTAATGTGATCAAACGGCATGATTTATTTGCGTAATGGTTGCTGAAAAAGAATATAGCATTTAACCATTCCTTTCTTCTCAAATCTGTGTCGATCCTTTTAAATTCAACCAAGGAGATAATCTAACAGAGAATCCTTTTGATTTTCACTTGCTACTATTCATATAAAAATAAATCAAGAACAAGTCATAACACCAGCCACAAAAGACCACATACTACTGTATGATTCCATTTGCATGAAATGTCCAGCCTGAAGAGGCAAATCTAGAGAGACAAAGTAGATTAGTGCTTTCCAGGGGCTGGGGAGAGGGAAAATGGGGAGTGTCAGCTAAAAGGTACGGGTTCCTTTTGGAGGTTATAAATTGTTCTAAAATGAGATAATGGTGATGATTGTACAACTCTGTAATACACTAAAACACACTGACTTGTGTACTTTAAACTGAATTTCATGCCTTGTAAATTATAGCTCAATAAAGCTGTTAAAAAAAGAACAACCCATAGGAACCATTACCATTCTCTGTTGCATAACTCTACCTTCAAATGTTAACAGGAAACACAAATAACTTTTATTTAATATCAGCAATGTGCCAGTCATTCATTATATCATTTAATTATCCCAACAATATTATTAACTAGGCATTATTATTCCATTGCACAGATGAAGAAAGCAAAGCTCCAAGAGATTGTATCATTTACTCAGAGTTACATAGCTACCTAGGACTTTGAACCGCTGGGAATCAAATCCTGATCTATCGGATCCCAAAGCTTTGGGCTTACATTTTGGGTTTATTTTTTGATAATGTGTCTTGTTTTTGTTGTTATGGTTTGAATGGTAAAGATTGTTTACTGAATAGAGGCAGACACTTCCTGGTTTCTGAAACATCCTGAAACACATGTCTTGATGAAGCAGTGATTCACCATGTCTCCCATAACCACCTTATCAAAGGCTTTCTTTGTGGCAGAATGGCTGGATCATTTCACTAGAGACTAGGGGATAAAATGATACCACTTCCCCTGCACCTATTTTTAAAAGTTGAGTGTTTTCAAAATACTCAATTCAGTTGTCTGGGGGTTTATCTGAAAGTCAGCCTGTAGACTTATGGCTCTGCCTGAGTTCATAGCTCTAGGCACTCAGTTTGGATAAAACTGTGTTCTCAAGGTCTTTTTGAGCTGGACACTTTGTCCAGCCTCTGTCTACATCGAAAACTTTCAAGATTTCCCTGCACTTCAAAGATTAGCTGCTTTAGTAATCATCAGAGAGGCTCCCCTATAGGATATATTTTAATGTGCTGGTTGGTTGGTTATCTTTTTCTTTCTGCAAAATATGGACTTGGATTTATAGGATGGAAGAGGTACTATATTGCAGAATGTAAAATCTGTCTTAAAAATCGCCCCATATTTGGCAATGAATGTCTCTCTCTCTTCTTTAGCAGATTTCCAATTGCACTTCATAGATGGATTTCAGCTGGTCAGTTCCCTGTTATATAAACTTGGGAATGATTATTTGGACTATATTTCAAACCAGTCTTCCTTGAACTTCAACCGCCATGCACTGCTAAAATGCACCAGAAACTCTAATTGTAATTCTTTGCCAGAGTTTAGAAATACTACTTGACACTTTTCAATGCCAACATTTCCATTCTTCTGTCTATAGATTTTTCAGACATTTAGAAGCTCCTTTTTTCCTGTATATGCCTTGAATCTCTTTCATTGTCTCATTGCTGGCCAGTAATCCAGCTTCCCTCTCGTTGGAGAGAGCGGGGAGGAGAGGTGAGTTAGACTAAAAATAGAAAAAAGGGAAAAAAAAGAAACTCAGGAGGAGCTGGTTTAAAAGAGTATAGAGTTCACATAAGACAGTGATATGTTTTGTTTCACTATCAAAGATATTTCAAAAAACTAAAGTGGTGAAAGAAAATCTACTGTATTTATTCATATTTTTGATTACCATGTTCTTTCCAACATGTCCTCAAGGCTCTGTTCTTTTCCCTCAATCTATTCTCTTTGTTGTTCAGAATGGTTATTACTATTTTTCTGTCTTTCAGTTCGTTCTTTCTTTTGTCCCCTCAATTCTGCTGTTGATACCATCACTAAATTTTTTTAGTTCAATTATCATAGTTTTCAGTTGTAATTGTTTTATTCTACTTTATATTTTATATCTTTACTGTGCTTTTTATTTCTTTGCTGAAACTTCATTTTTATTTTGTCTCAAGCAAGTTCATAATTGCTCATAGGAGCATTTTTATTATAGCTGCTTTAACACTTTTGTCAGATAACCTTAATATTTCTGTCATCTTGATGTTGGTATTTCTGGATTGTCAGTTTTCATTCATTTTGAGATCTTCTCTGTTCTCAGCATGACGAGTGATTTTCAAGCAAACTCTGGACATTTTTGTATTATGTTGTAAGACTGAATCTTATTTAAACCTTCTGTTTTAGCTTGGTATGACACCATTCCTATATGGTAATGGGATACCACTTTGTTCCCGTCAGGTGCAGGCAGAAGTCCAGGTTCTCCACTGGTCCTACATAGACACCAAAAGATGGAGACTCCTCCTTACTGCTGCACAAAGGTGGGAGTTCTGGCTCCCCATGTGGTTGTCACTGACACTTTGGTGGTTGTAGCCACTTTACTGTTGGGCAATCATTAAAGTCTGGAGTCTCTAGTATGCTTCCTCTGACACCATCCCAGAAGGGAAGGGAAGAGGCATTTTGTTGCTGCTGGATGGAGGGTGGAGGTCCAGGCTCTGCATGTGCTCTCCACTGATACCAGCCAGTGGGGTTTATAGTCCCGGTGTCCTACTTGGCCTCTCTGATATCACCTTAGCAAGGGTTGTGGGATATCTCATCACAACCTTGTGAAGGTGGAAGTCTGGCCTCCTCACCTGACATTTGCTGGCATAGGTGGGAGCAAGCCCACAATTTGTCTGGGATGTTTAGCTGCAATAGAGAGAGCAGTAACTGTCTAAAAATGTTCTGTCTTGCTAGGCTGCCCCTTTCCTGGTCCTTCGGCTAGAGAGAGCAGACTTTGGGGGGAGCTTTTTTATCTGCACCCATTGGTATTTCTGAGTTCCCAGCTTCTTTAGTTGTAAGGCAGGGATATATGAAGTAAAAAGAAAGCCAAGGAACTCACCATTGGGTCATTATTTAGGTCCTGAAGTCTAGCCAGTCTGCCTTCTTCTCTCTACCTTTCAGATTCTTGTGTTTAGTTTATATATAATGTACAGGATTTTCAGTTGTGCTTGGTGAGAGGAATAGCAAAAGGATGTCCGTTCTAGCTTCCCAGAAGCAGCTGCACAATTAAATCAATTCTGATTAAATTTCAAATATGCTTTCTTTATTCTAGTTGAGTTCATTTTTTGATAAAAATAATACATTGAAGGAAATTTCTAACTTTTCTACCATCTTAACACAATGGCTTGAAGATCATCTTTCTTCTTGATGACGCCTGACTCTCCTGATTATTGATTATCCTGATTATGAAGCTTTCTGTCTTTTGCTTCACTGTATAGATTGCAAGTGGTATTATAGAGCTCGTAACCAGAATGTAATTAGCCCTGTTAACAATGTACGTAAAGTGAGATTCAATAGGATCAAGAACCTAAGAATTCAAATTTTAGTACATTTCTTTTGTGATTTTTCCTTTGTCTTCAGAGATTTCTTTTTCTTTCAAATATAAAACTGTATTCTGGATAGCTGAGTTTGCCAGAGATATGACTTTTCCCTGTGTATCATGGTGTATATCATAGGATTTGTGCCATCTTAGATGGCAGAGAAAAGTGACATATATCACAAGATTCATTCCCAACACTCACAAGTGTGCCTGATGTAGCCCAGGGGGTCTGTTTTGTTGTGTGTGGTGCGAAGGTATCTCAATACTCCCTAAAGTTCTCTAAATGTAGCAAAATGGGTTAGAAGAAGGGATTTTAACCACAAGTTCATTTAATCTTCAATTTTGCACTCACAAGAAGAGAGGTTTACACTTTGAAGATATGATCTACAGGAAACAAATATAGGGAAGGATTTGTTTGGGACAGGAAGGAAACTTATATCTACATTCCATTTCCAGATTCTCCATTAATCTTTGTGCTCTTAGTCTAAAAATTCTCAATGTCATGTGCTCCTCTGCCCATGGTGTCTGAATTCCTTTAGGAAAAAAGAGTTAGTATGGTGACCCCTTGCCATCACCACAAATATATTCCCAATTCCTTCTTTGACCTATGCCTAGCCTCCATATGTCCTCTGGATTAGACCCAGTTGGGAAGCTGATATTTGAGTTACACATGGGGAACACATGTTCAGTGCAAATTTTATAATAATGAAAGTCCAACATTATACTCAGTAGGAGATGAGAAGTAACTTGGAAACAAAATTGGTTGATGAGGCTAGGATTTCCTTCTCAAAGAGCTGGACTGTTGGCTGTGTCAGGCAAGATAATCTTTAATATTTTGTATTCAAGGTAATGGATTTCAAGAAGCAAAATAGAATCAAAGTAATATGCCCAAGAAAAGAAAGTGTTAATTCTGACATCCACTTGAGTTTTATTTTATTAACTGACACCAGAAAGGAAAGAGTTATAAGAGCAGTTTACAAGTTAACCAAGAGCAAGGCCTGTATCACAGTGGAGCAGAAAGCCAGTCAGAAAAACATCAGTGTACACATAGTCTAGTTGGTATTTCATCATCACTCAAATGTACTAATGCTTAAAGAATGTGCTTCACATAGTTTGCTTTCCACATCATTTTGTTTTCCCAAAACACATCTATCTCTTAGAGGATTCATGGCTTCCAGCTTTTACTTTTGGAAAGTCTTGAGCTATTTAGCCACCATGACTCCATCTAGAAGCAGAAGATTCAGGCTAAGGCACCATTCCTGCTCTCAGAGTTCTGACTGACACTGTGCCGAGTGACCTCAAAGATGGAGTGATCAACTCTTGGGCCAGCCACACAGTTGCACACTAACCTAGCTGGAGGAAGGAGGGGGATTCTTAGTGTAGCACTTGGGAGAAGACTCAAGGCCATCTCTGCTTGTGAGCTTTCAGCTTGAAAGAATATGTGACTAAAAGAATATCACTGTTGCTGCCCAGTAGGAGTCAAGGAGTGTTGAGAAATGTGTGCTAATGGCCCTGAACCTGGAGGTTTCCCTACTGAAACAGTTAACTCCTGCCTGACTCTTTTACTATAAAAATTACCTGGAAGACTCTAAGACGTATTTGCCATGTGACACAACTCTGACTGATTAGTGCCATTTCTGTTCTGAGAGGGGTCTCACCAGTTGGTATTTTCAAGCTGTGGCCAAACGTGCTAATTGGAAAAAGCTTTTTGATTCTGTATTTTTTTCCTATTGCTGTTGTAACAAATTAGCACAAATTCAGTGGCTTAAAACAATGTAAATTTATTATCTTACAGTTCTGGAAGTCAGAGGGCTGATTGGAAGTCTCACTAAACTAAAACCAAGGTGTGGGCAGGGCTGCATTCCTTTCTAGAGGCTCTAGGGGAAAATGTTTTCTTGCCTTTTCCAGCTTCTAGGGGCTGCCTGCTTTCCTTTTGCCTTGGTCCCCTCCCACCTTCAAAGCCAGCAATGGCCAGTTGAGTTCTCACATCACTCCAACCCTGATGACTCTTCTGCTTTCCACTTCCACTTTTAAGCTCACTTGTGATTACATTGATCCCACTCAGATAATCCAGGTTACTCTCCCTCTTTTAAGGTCATGTGATGAGCAACCTTAATTTCATCTGTAACCTAATTCCCCATTGCATGTAATATAACATATTCACAGCTTCTGGAGATTAAGTTGCAGACATCTTTGGGGGAAGTGTTATAATTCTTACCATAGACTGCCATTGCCCTTGGAGATTCCTGTCACCAAAGTCTAGTAGTTTATAGTTGTGTTTTTACTTGTTGTCATGGAGGCTCTGAGAAACCTTCCTGAGGCATCCCTAACTGTCGAGTTTGATTCCCCAAACCTCTTTATCATTGCCTGGACCTTTTGTTTTATTTGGAGCTTGGAAAGGAATTCCTTCCTACATGATATACAGTTTTCTTTCTGAGACTTGACAAACTGGGCATAATGTATCACACAAGTCTTATTTCACTTCAGTAAAGAAAGTAGCGCTAGTGAGAGAGAAGGGAATAAGAAAAGAAGAATTTATCATCTGTTTATGAAGGCCTTCCATTCATCCAGATGTGTGTATTTATTCAGTCAACAAGTATTTATTGCGTGCCGGCCATGTGCCTGGAAATGTGATTAATACTGGGAATACATTGGTAGGCAAAACAGGCCCAGTGTTGAAGTTCCTTGCAGTCTAGTGGAAGATACAAATATCAATCAAATAATCCCAGAACCAAATGTAGGGCTTGTGTTCAGTGCTACAACAGAGATGTGTATGGCACAATAGACCATCATAAGGGGATTGGAGCTACCCAAAGAGGCCAGGGAAGGCTTCCCTGAGGATGGGAAAATAAATGTGAGATTTGAACTCAAAGTGAGGAGTTAATTTGATGGTGTAAATAAGACAAGAACAGTCAGGGAGAAGGGACGAGCATATGCAAAGGTCCTACAGCAGGATAAGGGATGTAAAGAAGGCTAATACATCAGGAACACAAAGAAATAAGGTGAGCTTCCTGTCAGAGGACCCTGGCTATGTAGACTGTGTAAAAGGCTTTGTCTTTAGCCTAAGAAGCCATTTAAGGGTTTTAAGTTGATGGGGGTTGGGGCGGGGGGGGGGGAGGGAACTGTCTTATAGGTGTATTGAAAATTTATCTGGCTGCTCTGAAGAAAACATTTTAATCAGGCCATCGAATGGGTCAACACCGACAAGTTAGGAGTTTATTGCCATAGTTAGGTGAGAAATCTTGGTATCTTAAAACAAGGTAGTAATGATAGAGACAGATGTGCATTAAAGAAATATTTAAAGGTAAAATCCTGATGACATGATGATGGATTAGACTTAATGTGGGAGAGAAATGGGCAAAAAAAAAAGGAGAGGTTACGTCCTTGTTAACTTTGAGCTGTCTTTCATCTACTGACATGTCATGTAGGTAGTTGAATATATGAGTCTGGAGTGAGGCTTCTAGAAATTAATTTAGGAACTGTTGGCACATAGGTGGTCATTGAACTCTCTCCTCAGCGAGTTGAAAGGAGAGAAAAGGGGCTAGGAGTAAGCCCCAGAGTTCTCCAACATTTTATGGCTTGGGGAAACTGTGAAGAAAATAGAAAGCTAAGGAAACAAGAAAAGCAGGAAGAATTTCATTAACAGAAGTAAAGAGCTGATTTCAAGAAGCGAATTGTACTTCGTGGTGTTCCTACTTCTGAAATGTAAGATAAGTTAAGGTCTGAAGGCTATTTGCTGGGTGTAGTGACACAGTGATCACTGCTGAGCTCAGTGAGAGCTATCTCAAAGCACCGGTAGAGTGAGATGCCACACGGGAGGAAGGTGAAGTGAGGAAAAGGGGGGAATCAAAGTGAAGAATGTTGAGCAATGGTTATGAAGAGAAAACAATAGGGTAGTAATTGAAGGAGAATGAGGTGATAAATGTGAATTATGTTAAGTTGGTGATGGTGTTGTACAGTCTTCTATATTGTTGACTTATTTTCTGTTTATTTGTTCTAACCGTTGCTGAGAGAGGCGTGTCGAAATAAATCTCCAACAACTAATTTTTGTCTATTTATTCTTTCAATTCCATTAGTTTGGGCTGCATGTATTTCGAAATTCTGTTATTAGATGCATATATACCTAGGAGAATGACGTCTTCTTGATGAATTGACTTTTTATCATTATAAAATATTCCTATTTATATCGTAATATTCCTAAAGTGTACTTTTTTCAACTACGTATTTATATAAGCAGCTTTTTCCTTATCATTTATATGATACGTTTTCTAATCATTTTACTTTTTTAAAAAATAGACTGTATTTTTTAGGGCAGTAGTAGGTTCACAGCAAAACTGAGCAGAAGGTACAGAGATTTCCTATATGCCTCTCCCCACCCCCAATATACACAGCCCTCACCACTATCAACATCCCTTACTAGAGTGGTACATTTGTTACAATTGATAACCCTCCCTTGATACATCATTATCATCAAAGTCTATAATTAACTTTAGGGTTCATTCTTGGTGTTGTACATGCAGTTGACAAATATATAAGGACTTATATCCAACATTATAATATCATACAGGAGAGTTTCAGTGCCATAAATATCCTCTATGCTCTGCCCTTTCATCCTTCCCTATCCCCTATCCCCTGGCACCCATAGGGATTTTTTTCTTGCTGTCTGCACAGTTTTGTTTTTTCCAGAATGTCACATAGTTGGAATCATGCAGTATGTAGCCTTTTCAGATTGGCTTCTTTCACTTAGTAATATGCATTTAAGATTCCTCTATGTCTTTTCATAGTTTGACTGTTTATTTCTCTTTAGAGTTGAATAATATTCCATTGCCTGGATGTAGCAGTTTATTTATCCATTCACCTACAGAAGGACATCTTGACTGCTTTCAAGTTTTGGCAGTTAGGAAGAAAGCTGCTATAAACATTTGTGTGCAGGTTTTTGTGTGGACATGTTTCCAGTTCTTCTAAGTAAATACGAGTGAGTACTATTGCTGGATCATATGGTAACAGTATGTTAAGTTTGTAAGAAACTGTCAAACTGTCTTCCAAAGTGGCTGTACCATTGTGTGTTCCCACCAACAATGAATAAGAGTCCTTCACATCCTTGCCAGCGTTTGGTGTTTTCAGTGTTCTGAATTTGGCCATTCTGATACGTGTGGAATGGTATCTTATTGCTTTAATTTGCATTTCGCTAATGACATACAATGTGGAACATTTTTTAATAAGCTTGTTTGCCATCTGTATATCTTCTTTGGTTAAGCGTCTGTTCAGGTCTTTGGCCAATTGTTAAGTGGATTATTTATCTTCTTACTGAATTTTAAGAGTTCATCGGATATTTTGGATAACAGTCCTTTATCAGTTATGTCTTTTGCAAATATTTTCTCCCAGTATGTGGCTGATCTTTTGACAGTGTCTTTCTCAGAGCAGAAGTTTTTAATATTAATGAGTTCAGTTTATCGATTATTTCTTTCATGAATTCTGCCTTTGGTGTTGTATCTAAAAAGTTACCACCACACCCAAGAGCATCTAGATTTTCTCCTATGTTATCTTCCAGGAGTTTTATAGCTTTACACTTTATGTTTAGGTCTATGATCCATTTCCAGTTAATTTTTGTAAAGGGAATAAGGTCTGTATTTAGAATTTTTTTTTCGCGTATGCATATCCAGTTGTTCCAGCAGCATTTGCTCAAAAGACTATTGTTTCTCCTTGCATTGCCTTTGCTCATTTGTCAAGATCTGTTGGCTGCATTTACGTGAGTCTGTTTCTTGGCTCTATATTCTGTTCCATTGACCTGTCTGTTCTTTTACCAATACCACATTGTCTTGATTATTGTAGCTTTAGTAAGTCCTTAAGTCAGGTAATTTCAGTCCTCTAACTTTGTTCTTCTCTTTCAATACTGTATTGGCTATACTGGGTCTTTTGCTCCTCCATACAAACTTCAGAATTAGTTTTTCAGTATCCCCAAAATAACTTGCTATGATTTTGATTGGGATTGCATTGAATCTATGGATCAAATTGGGAAGTACTGACATCTGGAAAATGAAAACCACTCTATTGAGTTTCTATCCATAAACATGAAATATCTCTCCATCTATTTAGTTCCATGTAACAAATTGTTCCTAATTCTTCCCTCCTATCCCTTGTATCAGTGCCGTCATCAACTTCACTTACACATAAGCATACATAAGCATATATATGCATATGTAATCAAATGCGTTTTGCTGTTATCATTTTGAATAAATGATTATCTGTTAGATCAATTAAGGATAAGAAAAATAAAAGTTTTTATTTACCCTCACTCATTCTTTTTCCAATGCTCTTGCTTTATTGATATAGATTTGAGTTTCTGACCTATATCATTTTCTTTCTCTCTGAAGAACTTTTAACATTTCTTGCAAGTCAGATCTACTGTCAATAACTTCCCACAATGTTTCTTTGTCTGAGAAAGTTTTTCTTTCTCTTTCACTTTCAAAGGATAATTTGAAGCATGCAGAATTCTAGGGTGGTCATTTTGTCCCTCTCAACACTTTAAATATATCTCTGCACTCTTCTTGCTTGCATGGTTTCTGAGAAGTTGGATGTAATTCTTATATGTCTTTCTATGTAGGTAAGCAGTTTTTTCCTCTGGGTTCTTTCAAGAGTTTTTTCTTTATCTTTCATTTTCTGTAGTTCCACTATATCATGCTAGGTGCAGTGTTTTTGTTTGTTTGGCACTTATCCTTGGTGTTCTCTGAGTTTCTTGGATTGTATTTGATGTCTGATATTAATCTGAGGAATTTCTTGGTCATTATTGCATCACATATTTCATCTGTTCTTTCAGTTCTTTCTGCTATTCCCATTACTTGTCCATTATATCTTTTGTAGTTGTCCCACACTTCTTGGATATTCTGTTCCACTTTTTCCCAGTCTTTTCTCTTTGCTTTTCACTTTTGGAAGTTTCTATTGAGATATTACCAACCTCAGCTGCAGCCATGCCTGTTCTTCTTATCAAAGGTATTCTTCATTTCTGTTACTGTGTTTTTGCTCTCTAGCATTTCTTTTTGGTTCTTTCTTAGAATTTCCATCTCTCTGCTTTCACCCATCTGCTCTTGCATACTGTCTATTTATCCATTATATCCCTTAGTATATTAATCATGGTTGTTTTACTTTTCCAGTCTGAAAATGTTAATATCACTGCTATATCGGAGTCTAGTTCACTCTGTCTCTTCAAAGTGTGTGTGTGTGTGTGTGTGTGTGTGTGTATGTGTTGTAATTTTTCACTGAAAGCCAGACATGATGTACTGGGTAAAAGGAACTCTGGCAAGTAGGCCTTTAGTGATGTGGTGAGGGGAGGGAAAGTGTCTTGGACTGTTAGTGAGCCTGTGCCTCTGCCCCAGAGCTGAGAACTTCACAAGTGAATCTGTTTTTCTCATGCCTTACGCTGGGCTGGAAGGCTGAACTGGGACTGGAATTAGGTATTTCCCTTCTCCTAGGTCAGTTAGGCTCTCACAAACCCCCATAGTGTAAACTCTGGTAAAATAGTTTCTGTTGAGGGCAAGCCTTGTTAAGAAGTATAAAATGTTCTGGTGTGTTTCAAAATGGTTACTTTTCCCTCCCCCCTGCCTGAAACCCCAGGGCATTTTTCTCTGATCTTCACTTATGAGAACCTGTCCAGGAGGTAAAACTCACAAACTTGTGGCGTCCACCCTAGAATTTTAAACACACAGATTTGTCCACATTGAGAATCCAGTAGTTGGTGGATTACAGTTTAGGTTTTCCTGCTCTGGTACTTGTTCCCACAGAGGCTTCTGTTCACAGGTTTCAGATCCAGTAAGTTGTGATTCTGTCTCTCCAATTTGGGGAGGGGGGCAGCACTTTGCCCTGTGATCTCACAATGGATCTAAGAAGGGTTAATATTTCAGCTTGTTCAGCATTTTATTTATTCTTAGGATGGAGTGGCTTCCTAAGCTCCTTACATGCTGGACTAGAAACTGGAAGTTTTCCTTTAACCATCCTTATCCATGTGTTTATAGTGTGTTTCTCATAAACAGCATTTATTTAAGGTTGCTTTTTTATTCAGTCTGATAACTGCTGCCTTTTGTTTTGATTGGCATTTATATTTAATGTAATTGTTGATATGATTAGGTTTAAATCTACCATTTTGCTATTTTCTTTTTATTGAACCTATTTGTTCTTTTTCTTTTCTCTCTTTTTCTGCCTTCTTCTGGATTAATGGAGTATTTCTTTTATTATTTTACTTTCTTTTCTCTTGGCTTATTAGCTATACTTCTTTGTTTTGTCATGGTTGCTCTAAGGTTTACAATATGCATCTTTAACTTATCATAGTCTACATTCAAATAATATAAACTACGTCACTTGTAAGAACCTTAAAAGAATATACTTCCATTTCCTGCTCCTATCCTTTTGTTGTTACTGTCATACCTATTATTTCTACATATGTTATAAATTCCACTATATATTTTTATTTTGGGGCTTTTGAGTTATCTTTTAAATAACAAAAACATGAGAAAAAAATCTTTTATGTTTACTTACATATTCATTACTTCTTTCTTTTTTACAGTTCTTTGTGAGAAAGAGATCCAAGTGTTTCTCTAGTATATTTCTTTGTCTGAAGAAATTCCTTTAACATTTATTATAGTGAAGATCTACTTGTAGGACATTTTCTCAGCATTTCCTCCCCCCCCAAAGTATGAATCTTTAATTTTTGAAAGATTTCTCCTCCTATGGGATATGAATATCTAGGCTGATTTTTTTTCTTCAAGCTCTTTAAACACTGCATTCTATTGTCATAATAGTTTCAGATAAGACACCTCTGTTAATTTTCATCTTGGTTCCTCAGGATATAATGTGTCATATTTCTTTGGCTACTTTTAAGTCATTTTTTCCCCTTTATCATTGGTTTCCAATAACCTGATTATGATTGGTCTTAGTGTGACTTTTGTATTTATCATTCTCGGGTTTGTTGAATTTTTAATACTCTCGGTTTACAGTATTCATAAAGTTTTAAAAAATTGCCATTATTTCTTCAACTGTTTTTTTCTTCTTTCTCGCCTCCTGGCTCCCCCTTTCCTCAGCTCCTGCTTCATTCAGGAAATCCTGTCATGTCAATTTTCTCTAAATGTCATCTGTGAGTTTTTAATTTCAGGTATTGTATTTTTCACTTCTTGTAGTTTCATTTGATTCTTCCATTTCTCCCCCTCATTATGTCAATGTTTGTTTGTTTGTTTGTTGTACTTCTCCAACAGATTTACTTATTTATTTTTGGGAAATAATGGAATTTTGAGAGGGAAAAAAACATAGGGTGGAGAGGTATGGAATAGAAAATAATACAAATGTAAGCTGTTCTGCTAATTTTTATAACCACAACAAATGAGTACAGAGAATGCCCTGTACAAAACAGCACAATAAAGGTCCAAAGATGAAGGTGTTTCCTTAGGCAAGGCTGAAGACTTCAGTCTTTGGATTTAGTTTTTGGATTCACTATTTGGATATAGGCTGCAGTCCTTGTTTTTGGATGGGTCACTGGGTGTGTGGCATAGTCCATGCTTCTAACCAGATCTGAACAGAAGAATGGCCACTTGGCCCAGGTAGAAGTAGACGAAATGTTTGCTTTCATGTGTTGTGTAACTACCAAAATTCCGCCCCCTGATGCAGTACCAGATGGGGTTGTACTTCTTGTCAACTCCTTCTTAATATGGGCCACAATGCCCTTCTCTGTGCCTTATTTCTCCAAAGCCCAAGTGGCACACTACATGGAGTCCTGCTGCATCTTCTCCAACATACTGGCATTTTTGATCCTGGCCTTTCTGTGACACATCGCTACAGTGAAGCAGGGGCTGGCTGACTGCAAAGGTCTCCTGGGGGAAGAGGCTAGCGAGGCTCAGATCCAGTCAGAGGTACCATCTTCAACTGTTTTCTTTTTTCACATTGAGGTATAACTGGCATATAACATTCTATCAATTTTAGGTGTACAGCATGATCCAATATTTATATATATTGTGAAATGATCACCACAATAAGCCTAGTTAACATCAGTCAGAATACATAGCTACAGAATTTATTTTCTTGTGATGCTACCTACTCTATTAGTAACTTTAAAATATGTAGTACAGAGAAGGATGGAATCCAGGATAGATGGAAGAACTCAGATGCCTCCTCTGAGCCTGGAGTAAAAAAAGTATTCGAGGCTCTCTGAACCTATGAGGAAAGGTCAAACATCATCTAATGAACTTTGAACAAACCTTCCCTATTGAAAAAAATCTCAAGGAGAAAACCAAGATGGCACAGTAGGTAAACACTGTGTTTACCTTCTCTCACAACCACATCAAAATTACAACTTATCTACAAAACAACCATTATTGAGAACCGCCTAAAATCAAGCTGAACTGAAACCTTTCAATTAAGGACGTGCAGAAGAAGCCACCTCCTCCAGACTGGTAGGAAGGTCAGAGACGCGGCACAGGCTGGTCCCACACCCACATGTGACCATTAAAGATCGGGAGGGCTATTTCAGCTGAGGGGATCCCCCCACATCCCCTAAAGGAGAAAGAGATCCCAGCCCCAACCCAGCCCAGGGTTCCAGTGCCAGGGAGAGAAGTCCCCATAATTTTTGGTTTTGAAAAACAGTGGAGATTGTGACTGAGTGAGACTGAGTACAGCTGCACTCACAGGCGCTCCTCTTAAAGGGACTGCACGTGGACTTACCCACCAACAGAATCACTTGCTCTGAGCTCCATCCCTGGGGCGGCAGCTGGAAAGGCAGCAGGGACAAACGGTGGGGAGTTGAGTTGTCTGGCTTCGGACGGGGGCTGGAGAGACAGCTTTCTCCTGGATGGAGGAGCTGGCTGGTGGAGGTCATTGTTTCTTTGTTGAGCCCTCCCCCTTCCCAGCGTGCAAACACAGGCCGCTGCCCTTTCTGAGTCTCCGTTGTTCGTTTGCCCTGCCCTGGTGATTTGAGACCTGGCCCCGCCCAACTTTCCTGCACACCCAGGTGCTTTCAGTGGCTTTTTCGTGCAGGCTGCCTAGGGTCTCTCAAAGGTTTGCGGAACCCAGATAAGCAGCATATGGCTTGAGCATGTCCTGTACCTCAGGCTGAGCAGCTGTAAGCCGGCACTAGGAGCAGCTGTAAGCCGGCACTAGGAGCAGCTGGCATTGGTTCGCGGCTTGGCCTCTCAAAGGTGCATCCAATCACAGCATGGGCAGCAGACATCTGCGGAATCCTTTCTGGCTCCTGCTGCTGTGTTTCCCAGAAAATAAGACCTAGCCAGACAATCAGCTTTAATATGCCTCTGTAGCAAAAATTAATATAAGACTGGGTCTTATTTTACTATAATATAAGACCGAGTCTTATATAAGACCCAGTCTTTATAATATAATATAATATAAATATAATACCAGGTCTTATATTAATTTTTGCTTCAAAAGACGCGTTAGCACTGATTGTCTGGCTTGGTCTTACTTTTGGGGAAACACGGTAGGTGGCCCTGGTTCGGGCATGGGCTGTGACTAAAGAAGACCTGCAGCAGATCCCCTCCAAGGTGGTCCTGGGGCTGGCCTCCCAGTGGCCAGCTTCAAATAGAACTGGAGCATCTCCTAGCCATCTCCAAGTATGACACACCCAAGGGGGCGGATTGGGCAGGCACCAGAGTCCTACTGAGGCAGATCCTGCTCTGTAGGGTCAGCCCCTGCACAACAACTCTTCCTCTGTAGTCAAGGCCAGTCCTCACAACCAGTGAGCCCAAGGGTCAGTCCCTCACATTGATGTGCAATTGTTAACCAAGGCTCAACTACAAGAGGAGGGCACACACAACCCACAGAAGGGACACACCTGGAGCACATGGGTCAGGTGACCAGAAAGACTGCGCCACTGAACCCCACAGCACACCTACTACATAAGACCACTCTGCTAAGACCGGAAGACATAGCAGCCCTACCTAATACATAGAAGCAAACACAGGGAGGCAGCCAAGATGGGGAGACAAAGAAACATGTCCCAAATGAAAGAAAAGAACAAAACTCCAGAAAAAGAACTAAAAACAAAAAGTGAAACAGAGATAAGCAACTTATCATATGCAGAGTTCCAAACACTGGCTATAAGAATGTTCAACGATCTCATACAAATGGAGATAGAAACCGTAAAAAAGAAACAGTCAGAAATAAAGGATATAATAATGGAAACGAAGAATATATTCCTGGGAATCAACAGTAGATTAGATGACGCACAGGATCCAACGAGTGATGTAGAAGATGAGGTAGCAGAAAACACCCAACCAGAACAGCAAAAAGAAAAAAGAATCCAAAAAATTGAGGCGAGTTTAAGTGACCTCCAGGACAATATCAAGTGTACCAACATTTGCATCTTAGGGGTACCAGAAGGAGAAGAGAGAGAGCAAGGAATTGAAAACCTATTTGAAGAAATAATGACAGAAAACTCCCTCACCTGATGAAGGAAATGGACATATAAGCCTAGGAAGCAGAGAGTCCCAAATAAGATAAACCCAAAGAGGCCAACACCAAGACACATCATAATTAAAACACCAAAGTTTAAATACAAAAAGAGAATCTTAAAAGCAGCAATAGAAAAGCAGTTAGTTACCTACAAGAGAGCCCTCATAAGACTGTCGCTGATTTCTCAAGAGAAACTTTGCAGGCAAGAAGGGAGTGGCAGGATATATTCCAAGTGATGAAAAGCAATGCCATACAATCAAGATTGCTCTACCCAGCAAGGCTGTCATTTAGAACTGAAGGACAGAGAAGGAGCTTCCCAGAGAAGAAAAAGCTGAAGGAGTTCATCACCAACAAATCAGTATTACAAGGACTCTTAAAGGGACTTCTTTAAGATGGGGGTGGGGGAGCAGTAAATGACTGGTGAAAGGGGAAGGGATTGAGAAGAACAAATTGTGTGTTATACAATAATCATGGGGATGTAGGGTATAGCATAAGGAATATAGTCAATGATAGTGTAATAATTAGGTATGGTGCCAGATAGGTACTAGATCTATCAGGGTGATAGCTGAGAATGGGGTTGGAGGCAGGGTAAAAAAGGTGAAGACATTAATAAATACAAATTGGTAGTTAATACAGTATGGGGAATATAATCAACAATGTTGTAAAGATCATGTAAGGTGCCAGATGGGCACTGGTCTTATCAGGAGATCACATCATAGATTGTGTAGATGCCTGACCAATGTGTTATACACCTGAAGAGCTGAAGTAGAATAACATTGAATGTCAACTATAAGTAAATATATAGGTATATATAGTCAGGGATATGGAGTACAACATAGAGAAGATAGTTGATGGTATTGTAACAGCTATATATGATGTCAGAGGGATAGTAGCTTGAGGGGTGGGTTATCACTTTATGAGGGGTTTAAATGTCTATTATGTTGCTTTGTACACTTGAAACTAATAAAAAATAAAATAAAATATGCAGTATAGTGTTATTAACTATGGTCACCATGCTTCACATTATATCCCCGTGACTAATTTATAACTGGAAATTTGTACCTTTTGATCCTGTTTACCCATTCCACCCACTCAACTCCCACCTCTAGGAACCACCAATCACCAATCTGTTCTCTGTATCTATGAGGTAGTGTTTTTGCTTTGTTTTGTTTTCGAGTCCACACATAAGTGAGGTAATATAGTATTTGTCTTTCTATGTCTGACTTATCTCACTTAACATAATTCCTTCAAGGTCCATCCATGTTGCTACAAATGGCAAGATTTCATTCTTTTTCATGGCTAAATTATATCATTTTATATATGTATTTATATATATATTATGTAAAAAATATATATTCATTATATATAAAAATTATATCATTATGTAATATATATATTTATGTATATATTATATAATAAATATATATTCATTATATATAAATTATATTATTATGTCATATATATATATATATTCCATTCATTTGTTAATAAACACTTAGATTGTTTCCATATCTTGACTGGTGTAAATATTGCTGAAATGAACATGGAAGTACAGATATTTTTTCAAATTAGTGTTTTCATTTTCTTCAGATAAGTAGCCAGAAGTGAAATTTCTGGATCATATGGTAGTTCTATTTGTAATTTTTTGAGGAACCTCCAAACTGTTTTCCATAATGGCTGCATCAATTTACGATCCTACCAACAGTGCAGGAGGGTTCTCTTTTCTCCACACCCTTGCCAACACTGGTTATCTCTTATCTTTTTCATAATAGCCTGTCTTTTTTATAGTAGCCATTCTAACAATTATGAGGTGAAAACTCTTTGTGGTTTTGATTTGCATTTTCTTGGTCATTAGTGATGTTGATCATCTTTTCGTGTGTCTGTTGGGCATCTATATGAAGACATATAGATGAGTCCATTGATAATCTTTTCAAAGAATTAGGCCTTAGTTTTATCGATTTTTCCTCTTGTCTTTTTAGTCTATATTTCATTTATTTCTGCTCTGATCTTTGTTATTTCCTTCCTTCTACTGACTTTGGCCTTCATTTCTTCTTCTTTTTCTAATTCCTTGAGGTGTAAAGTCAGGTTGTTTATTTGAGATTTTTCTTGTTTATGGAAGTAGTCACTTATCACTGTGAACTTCCCTCTTAGAGCTGCTTTTGCTGCATGTATCCCATTAGTTTTGATATTTTGTATTTCTATTTTCATTTGTCTCAAGATCTTTTTTTATTTTCTTTTTGGGTTTCTTGGTTGACCTCCTGGTTGTTCAGTAGTGTGTTGTTTAATCTCCACATATCTGTAATTTTTCCAGTTTTCTTTTTGAATTTATTTCTAGTTTCATACCACTGTGGTCAGAAAAGATGCTTGATATGATGCTTTCTGGGACTTCAATCTCTTAAATTTGTTAAGGCTAGTTTTATGGCCTAACGTATGGTCTATCCTGGAGAATGTTCCATGTTCACTTGAGAAGAATGTGATCAAGTTTTTATTTAAATCCTTGAGCATATTTATAATAGCTATTATAAAGTATTTGTCTGCTAATTCTATCATCTCTATTAATTCCAGGTGTCTTTCCCATGACTGATTTATTTTTTTCCTGGTTATGGGTTTCATTTTCTGCTTGTTCACCTATCTACTAACCTTTAATTGGACAATGGACATAAATGTATATTATGTTTTTTAGTGCTGGATTTGTTGTATTTCTTTTGGGAGTATTAGACTTTGTTTCAGCAGTCAGTTATTTGTGGATCAGCTTAATTTTTCAAGGTTCATTTATTTATTTATTTTTTACATTTACTATGGTGGGTTTTTCCTGCATCTCTCAAGAGGGTCATATGAGTTTTATCCTTTACTTTGTTAGTGTGTTATATCTCATTGATTGATTTGCAGATGGACAACTGAATGGAAATAACTGAAAAAAGCATTTAGGAAGGGAAGTTGTAGTCAGAGGTTTGAGTTAATGCTTTGATGGTAGAGAAGTTTCAAATTCAAAGAGTGGTCATGGAAATGCGTGGCTAGAGTGGAGTAGAGGAATTGATTACTATAGATGAAAATGTAGAGGAGCCAAAGTCCAGGCTGCCAAGTGGGTTATTCATATAGATTCTGAAAGTACCTGGGGTAATGTCAGGGGTGGTTAACAGGTGGTAGCAACAAGGAGGAAACTGGGCATTTTTATTTTCTAGAACATGGATCAAAGTTTTGCAAGGTCTTTATAAAACCCTCTATTCTCTTAAATGGCCTAATGATGTGATCTTATGTGGTTTGTGTTTTCCTACTAAAAGACCTATGCATATTTAGTATGTGTTTTAATGATTTAAAAAACTCGTGATGCAAGACTCTTGAGTGACTGAACGAACTCCCACTCCCAACTTTCTCCTTAACTGGCCTCTTTCTAATGTTAGTCATATGATACAGATCTGGCCAATGAGATGTGAGCCGATATCTGCTGTGGAGTGTCTGGAAAAGCTCTTGCTTTCCAGATAAAGGTAACCCCATCTCTTTCTTCAGTCTTCCTTTGTGTGTAGTAATGATGCTTGGAACTGCAACATCCATCCTGTGACCATGAAGAAATGGCCTGAAAACTTTAGAGACATCAGCCCTGTTGTAGTTGAGTCATCAAAGAGTAAGCAGCACGTACTCTGAACTTCTTGATATTTGAAGGAGGGGAAAGCCTATCTGTTTAAGTCGCTTGAGCAGACTTTTGTGTCCAAAAAAAAATCTTAATATACATGGTAAATAGCAGGTGTAAGCTCAAAGATATGAGTTCATAGCAATGAGCTGGCCTCTTCTGATGGTCAAAAGTGTGCCCCTCAGTCCACATCATACTATTTAGCAACCTGACCTCCCCAAACTAACCAATGGGACAAAGAGATTTCACGTAAAAGAATGCCCAGGATTATAATAATAGGAATTGATCACTTTCTTTTTAGTCTAGTCCATGGGTAGTAGCCTATATTTGATGGATTACACATAATATAATCTATAATACTTGCAATACAATTTATCTCTAAGGCTAATATTTAACGCCAGCAGATTCACAAGTGAGTTCATGGAGAAATGTCTCATTTAAAGTAATAAATTAACTCTAAAGGGATATCAAAAAGATGTCAAAAAGGAAAAACAATCTTCCCATTCTTCAATGGTTCTGTGGATGATGTCAGACCAGGCACTCCTCGGGGTATTTCAGTTTATCTTAGAAAGGCTAATAAGTAACAATAAAATCAAAGGTAAGAAGCTAGGAAGGATCTCACACTGCCATCTGAATAATTTAGATGGAGACATACTTAAAAATTTTAAAATGATGGAGAAAAAGGATAAGAAATTATAACATATTTCTGGTCGCTAATTGGAACGGGAGAAGTCAATCTTGTTATTTTCCTGAATCACTCATATTTTGAACCATTAAATTAGTCTCTTGGTGCCTAATTCCACAAAAAACAGTCAATTTATTTTACTGTAATTTTTTTCTCCCGAAGTTTGCCTGAATTTTCTTCCAAATTCCAGACACATGGGCACATATTCTTTTATATGGATGTCTTTTAATAAATTTTTCCTTAAATATTATGCCATCACTGGATTTTGTTGTTGTTGTTTTCTGGAAATACCTCCTCACTCTTTATAGAATTATGCCCAGCAAAAGTGCTTGGGTAAAATAAATCTGATCTTATGAAGTAATTTGGAATCCTGAGAGTGCCTTCTAAAAAGATAACAGCACTTGATTTTGAATACAATTTTATTTACCTTTGAACCATCCCCAAATGTACAGGCATGTAACCCCTCAAAAACTCATTCCTTTACAATCTAGTCCAAGACTTACTTAATAATTAGAAAGCTAAATAAAATATAAGTACATTCCAACATATTTTAGAACAATATATTCAGACATTAGTACTAACAAAATTGTGGTATTATAGTTTTTGCATTGACAGTGAGCCTCTCATTCTAAAGTCCTATTTCATCAAGATTTGAAACAGTTTCCTTATTGTATTTTTTCTAAAGACATACCTTTACCAACCATGAGAAACTAGAGAAACTTGTTATAGTTTTAAAGAAGGCAGATACTCTTTCAGAACATGTTCCTTCACTTTTGTTACAGTTTTCAATCTCTTCTCTGACTTTTCTCCCAACAGTTAAATGTCACCATATATGCCAATTCTCTGATAGAATATTCTTTTCTCTTTCTTCTCTGCCTCTGATTATGTCAGCACCATCCCCTGGCTGGAGAATAAGACAAGTGCTTTCCTGTCTCCAAGGTGGCAGCCAGCCTGACGTGTCTGGAATTGATTCGTCAGGGCTGCCGTGAGGGCTCACCTGGAGGCCGTGGCCAGGGCTGGGTACGTGGAAGAAGGGAGTCAAGGAGCCCTCTACACAGAATGACAACAAGGCTGAGATGCCTGCATCACTTTACTTCAACAATTAAAAATAATTAAAGACAATTAAAGATAAAAATATTCTAGTGTTAGCTTCCAGGAAAAGGCAGAATATTTTTTCCTAAATACATTATTGATATATGTAGTCTCTCACTGGGGGCCTTTATAGCAAATTCATTTCATGCTAGGGTTCCAAGTACTAATCTTGAACATCAACTATCAGTTGCAGTTGGGAGTCCACCGAAGGCAAAGTGACTGGTTCCTGACAAGTCCCTGTGGGCACTTCCCCACAGGAAAGCCATCCCTGGATGGCCTTATTGTCTTAACTTGGACTTCCCCTGCGGCAGACCTGTGTAAAGGATTTTGGTACCAGTTGTTTCTTTGAGAGGTGACCCCAGAGAGCAGAGGGAGAGTGTATGAGGCAGGGGAGGGAGGAAAACCAATAAATTTAGCCTGAACGAATGGGTTCCAGCCAAAACACGTGGGCTCAGGCCCACGGGGAATATTCTGAGGGAGTGTGTAGAACAAGCCTGGGGTTTGCCCACTGAGAGCCCAAAGCTGCAGTATGTATCCACCAACTCCTGCTCCTCACTGGTTATGCGTCACTCCTCAGGCGTTGACTTTTGATTTCTGGTCTGTGGTCAGAGAATGCTAAAAGGAGGCAGACAGCTCCTGACCTGAAAGAGAACTGTCTGTAGTAACCCCCGTGTGAATCAGAGGACGTGGAAGGGTGGTGACCCTCAGCCATTCTGAGAATAGTGATGCAAGAGCACAGCTCCAAACCCTGTGGATCTGAGTCTGTGCTTCTCTGCAGGCATTTGTGTGGTATGAGACTTGTGTGGTCTGAGCCCCGGGTTCTGGGAATTCCTCATCCTTCATGGGAAATGAGCAATCTGCACAGGGAAGAGGTAACTCAGGAAGGGAAATGGTAACACCCACCAGCGATCATTCACTAAATCATACAGGTTCAGCTTTATAATTGAGGTAAGATGACATCCACCTTTTGTAACTTCTGGGAGACCCTGAAATACAGCCCCTCTTCACTCAGAGATATTGAAGCACTCAGAGATATTGAAGCACCAGCCTAGGTGTGTCTGCCCTGTTAAGAACATCGATTTGCCATAATTATGTAGGTGTTCTTTTTTAGATAGGGCAGAGCTCTTTAAAGATGGCACCTGGAAAGACTGGCAAGAGGGAAGAAAATTAAATGAAAATATTAGCCACAGATTTTGTGATATTTTGTTTTGAGCATGTCAATATGAATTATTTCCTGTGAGTTAAAATGCTTCTAATAACCAAGGGATGAGCAAGTCTGACTGCACATACTCCTGTGTATTTGCACGTTTACCTGTGCACACAACTCCAACAAGATCAAGCCATTTTCAGATTCTACATGTATGCCCACATGTATATAGTGATCAGTTTTTATAAGATTTAGGATTAATCTCATCACCTAACTGACACGAACATTTGCACAGGCTTTTCCTCTGTTCAGCAACAATTGAGCTGCTTGGAGACACCACACACACACACACACACACACACACACACACACACGTGCACTTACACTCACAAAGTGTTAGGTAAATCTGATATCCAAATTGATTCTACATTCTCACTCCCCAGCTTGCTGGCTATCCATTCCTGCCATTCCCTTTGAGAGCTTAAATGTTTCCTATTTCTGGCCAAGCTGCACTTCTTTGAGCTCATCATGAGCATCTTCAGTAATTGGCTCCAGGTCACAAGGAGCAGGAATGCACATGCTCTGGGCGCAGTGAGCCAGGTAGGCTTGTCCTGCTGCCATTTCCCCAGGTTTATGGAAAGGCGTTGTTGTAAAGGACTGAGGGTGCTGTGCAAGCTTAGCTGGAGAGCCCATTGTTATTAATAATATCTCTTCCCTACTCTGAGTTCAGTGATGTCACGAATCAGTAGCTTAAAACCGGGCATGGTGGAAGTATCGCACCGTGAGAATAAACACACACTACCAATTGGTACCACAGTCTTGTATCGCCCCCCACCCCTTCCCCACTATTTATCACAGAGTGGGCCCTTTTGCATTCCACAAAAGGAAAGCAGACTCCTTTTGCTAGTGCTGCTATGATCCCAGGAGTATAATCATGGCTGCTATCACCTCTGATGTGAGCCCTGCACCTCAGGTGTGCCACGGCTGGTACCCTGACTTGATAAAGTGTGGCAGGGGGTGTAGGATTCCTAACAGGCGTGGCCTCCCAGGTGAGGCACACCCCAGAGCAGAGGCAAACACGATCTGGTCAGTGGCTATGCTAGCTTCCAGGTAGATGGTACAGTGTGGAATTCCCATTTGTAGACTTCTAGGGTTTGCCAAGCCTCATTTGCCAGTATGTCTTTTCCTGGCCCCCTCATTTCTAAAGGTGCTTTAAATATCCACCATACACGCATATTGGGCCAACTGAGAAGCGAGGGACGGTCTCAGAGGCCCTTTATGCCTGTCTACCTGGGTGGGAGAGGTCCATGTTCCTCTAAGCTGCAAACACCTCCTCTGGGGCTGGAGAGGACAAATAAGGCTGGGAAGTCCGCACTGAGGGATTCCTGCCAGCACTTCTTTATCATTTGGTTTAATTATCCTCATAATTAAAAGGGATAAGTTGCCTTCTTGTACCCTGAGGCTAATGGGACAGAAAGACAGTCTGTCTGGCCTTTGCATTCTTAAAGAAACACAGGAAAAGAGAAAATCAACACAGATTGCGTTTCAAGTCTTGAGGCATAAGCATTCAAAGAAAAATCTTCAGAACTCCCTGTGTATCTTAGATTTTAGAGACCTACATTTTATAAACAAGGCCTTCATTTGCAGGACCTAGGATGCTCCCTTAAAATTGAGTGCAGTTCCTTGTAATAGCTGAATCCATATTTTAATTAGCCATGGCAGTGAAACAAAGGAACAATGGTAATGCATAGGTAATTTAAAACAAACCAACTGGACAACCACCCTTTAACCACTCCCTTCCACTCTCCAACTCTGATCAAAAGTTCAATAAGGGCTTTAAATATGGAGTAGCTGATGAGCATCATAATGACTCAACAGTAGACAAAACAGTAAGACACTGGCTGGCTTACCTTCAGAAATTGTTCTATAAACGTTATCAAACGAACCATTGCTGTTCCTTAGTATCAAGTTCCACCTCCACTCTTTGCTATGGTTTAATTGGTTTCTCAAGAGGCAGCACTCAGGCTATCGCAACCTAAGAGAAAGATGGGAGGAGGCAGGGAAGATGAAGAGCCAGGCGGAGAAGCTTTCAGACCAAATACGTTTTTATTGCTTCCAGAAGGATACGACAGGAAAAAAATCTGACGAGGCAGGCTTGCTTTTTGAGTCAAAAGGTCAAGTTAAAATATTTGGCTCAAATAGTGTTCAGCGAGTGACTTTCTGTTCTTTCTGTGGATAGAGGATCTTCAAGATGATGCAGACGGACCAAGCTCCTAGAGTGGTCAAGCCCCAGTCAGAAGGCTACAGAGTGGGGAGAGCTGCGGGGCTGCTTAACACCCCGCTTCCTCAGCAGAGGTTGTGGGAACTGATCATTCCAGGCCTGAACTCAATGTCAGTCCCCAGTCACACCATCCCCTACTAGTAACCTCCAGAGAGAAGGCGCTTCATCAGCTGGAAATGGTCTCCCAAACGTGTAGGGATAGGACAGGAGAGCCTTAAACCAAAGGCTTTTAAGTAAAAATGACACTGTTCTCTAAAGTATTTGGACGGAACAGTATTCTGAAAAACACAAAGTTCACAACAAGGGCTGAGCTGTCAAGTTAGAAAGACTTAACCTCAGGGAGCAGGAATAGCTTTTGCTTGTGTTAGGGTTTTAAGTCCCTACAGAAGCCGCAATTTTCTAGAAAGACACTTGCATCAACCCCAACTTCACACAACTGCTAGCGAAAGAAAAGCTACGTTTTAGCTGATCTCCAAAGCTGAGATATGGTGTTTCTATAAGTCACAGACATAAAGGATGCCTACACCAGGTCCTTTTACCCACGTGGAGTGCACCCATTCACTACCACTGCCGAATCGGGGAAACTCTAAGCCAAGCATTATTTTTACAGTTGCTTGCAACTTAAATCAGAGCTTTTTTTTTTTTTTTTAAACAAATGTGATCAATACTACCAATACGAATATTTCTACTAAAGGAGACTGAAATTTCTGATTATTTTAGAATGGAAAAGACTTGTTTTGGCTGTTTAGAAACTATTAAACCTGCCTACTTTGGAAATGCATGTGCACTATATAGTGTTTTAAGGAAGGAAAGATTTATTCCAGTACTGCTCATAATAAAAAAAAAAACTTTCTGGGAGAATCTTAGGCAACTTCAAGAGAAGCAAAACTCAAGAATGAAGAATACTGTAGTACAAAATTATGGCCAAAAATACTGTATTTTTAACCAGCAAGATCATGGGGGCATTGTTATACAACATTAGGTGTTTTTTGCAAAACTAGTTCCCATCCCCAAACAATAGACAATACATGCATTTGAATGACATTTTAAAGAACAGTAAATGATTCTTTTAAATACTGCAAGTTAAAAATGTTTTCTGACAAAACTCCCTAAATACATAGGTCTAGTAAGTTTCCAACGTGGTAACAGGTGAGGAATCCAGCAAGAAGTTGCATTTAGAGTTTTTTGAGGAAAAAAAAATCCATCAAAAACATGATTCAGCTAAAGCAACCTCAACAAAGTTAACATATTTTTTGTCCCTAAACTTAAAATATTCTAATGAAGAATATCTTTCTCCCTGTTATTTGTTTCTGTCTTCCATAGCTTATGAAAATCAGAATTATTTTTATCCAAGTAAGACCAAATTTTACCCAATAGGTGTTTTAATAACATGTACATGTCATTTACTATAGGGCTGGAATAATGTGGGGAAATAGAGGTACATGATAGATAAGGAGGTAAGAAAGAAATTATTATTTGAGCACCTACTATGTGCTAGGTGTGTATGCATACTTTGAACAGATGATTCTAGAGGCAAGAGGGTTATTGAAAGGGCATTGGTAACTGGGAAGAAGGCAGGAAATGGTTTGTTATTCTGTGAGAAAAACAAATGACAAGTTTAGACTCTGTATTAAGTATCTACTAAACAGCAGGTGTCTAGCTCCAAAAATCTCTAGTTAATCATATACAACTAAGCCATTTCTTTTCCTAATTTGATGGAACCAAAATGAAATCCTGAAGACATAGTTGCCAGGGCAGACCCATTAACGCTACATATGCTGGAAATATGTAGAGATAGATAAACATACAATATTACTTGTCTTAATTTTTTTGTGTGTTTCTAACCAAAGATACATCTTTGGAAGAAAATATTAATGGATACCAAGCGCACCTTATTTGTATCAATTGAGATGTTGTCGATTACCAATTAAGTGGTTTTAAACCCTCATTTAATTTTAAGAAGAGCAGCAATATACATTACAATATTTGGGTACACTTTATTTTTATATGGGTTAACATTCTGCTATATTTCATTTCATTCATTCTTTTTTGAGAAACTGAACACAAAGGGAAATGGAGAGTAATTTGAAGGTTATTTCCAACCACTATGAGTCTTGCAGTATCTCATTATGCAGCCCTTTCTTCCCATTTTTTTTTTTTTGCAAATAATAGTCATTTTGACCCAAATCCAGCATAAATAGCATTTCACTGATTCCTAACTTAAGACAACTAAAATTTACAATCATGTGGCAGTATAAGTTTTAAGATTACAGTTCATACACCTTGACAATCAAGATAGTCTGAAGTACAAAAAGTAAATTGTCCTTTAGCTGAATTACCTTTTTCTTAAATATTAGACCTGCCAGTTAATCTACAAAAAAATACAAGTTTCAGGTGTCCTTCAAATACCTTTTGTAGATGTCATCTGCTAGTAAACAACATATGCAGGTTCCTAAGATTCCCCCCACCCCACCCCAGTCTATTCATGACATTCAACAGAGCTCTTTATATGGAAATGTTAAAAAAAAAAAAAAAAAAAAAAAAAAAAAGTTTAGTGGATTTTTCACTTTTGAATGGGTCTGTTATTTCCCTTTGTTTCAGATATGAGGCACAAACTTCTTAATTTAAGCTCTGTAAGGCATAGTACAAACCTCCAATTTACAAATAAGGAATTCTCTGTGGGTTGGAACTGCCGTATCACGCAAAAAAGGGAAAAATCATCTGTAAACTGGTACACTGCAATGTATTAAGTAAGTCATGAACTGGCTGCTTGCCTTGGTATGCTGAAGAAAGGTCTCTGTGTGTTTGTTTTTGAATAAAACATGCCCAAGTCACCATAAAACTCGCCACAGGCTTCCATTACCTAGAGCATCAATAGGAGTCCAGTGGCACACGCTTATAACGCTTGCAATCACAATATAATATAAAGCATGAGTAAACTTTGTTTTTATACAAAACTGAAAAGAATCCCTTCCCTCCCCCAAGCCCCTTCAATAAAACCCGAAACAAAGAAACAAAAAAGAAAATCCTTTAGCTTCGATTGACTAGTGTGGATACAATTAGGTTTCTACGTATCACTGCAGCTAGGGTGATCAATTTTTTCCATTCTCAAGAGAAGGGATCTTGTCATGCACCCTACGAGGAACAGTGAAGCCACAAACCTCAATTCTGCATAGCTATTCCATCCCAATTTCATAAAGACAAATATAACAATCTTTCCCTGTTTTGCTCGGCTTCTTCGAGCTTTGAGATCAGGTTTAATTGACTACAATCTACTATAGCTCTATTAAATAGAATATCTTGATTCCCTACAACTGTAACACTTATGATCTTGTGATGAGGTTTTCTCTATACACACTGTAGGCCTTCGAATGTTTACTTTTTTTTTTCTTTTCTTTTTTTTTTTTAATTTTTTTTGCTGCACCAAATTTAAGATTGCCCTTTCAGGCAAGCAGTGGTCTCTAGCTGTTAAAACATTTCCTTAGTGGATCACAATAGCTTCTAAAACTGCCTTTCTAATAAAGGCCATCAGAGAGGTAATACTAAACTGTGCATTTGCCAAATAAGAATATGAATTGTATAAAAGCTCATATTCCAATCCTAGGTCAAATGGCAAAAGTTCTACAAAGTTGGTTTCCATGTTTGTATAAAAGCTCCGACTGATTTATGTATTTTGCTATGAAATTACCTTTGGGTCTTATAATCAGTATACCTCTACTCAGGAATGTGCAAATGATTTTATACAGCACGATGCTAGTACCGCTCTGTACGATAGTAAGGTTTTTTTTTTTTCTTCTTTTCTAAATGGAAAAAAAAATATCCCTAGTCAGAAATAAACTGACAAATTTACATTCTCCTCTCTTAAAAAAGTAAATAAAATAACATTATCCAAAATGTGAATTAGCTATAAGACATACAATACAATTACATAGATACATATCAATACAGCACATTCAATCTGCCAAAAAATTAATGATTACAAAGCCAGTATGGATGCTGCAATATCAAGAGAGAGATGTATGTACAATGATTAGAGCAATTGTAATTGCACTATACCTACAGGCAGTCTGTTTCTTAATTACAGATGCTTTCTGAGCAAAGAAAAAAAAGTAACCTGTGTTGTCTGAGGCTGGGAGAGTAAAGAATGAGAACTTTCCATTACTATTTAGTAACTCTGGTACTCATCTAATAATTTCCTCCTTCCCTTTTGTTGTTCCAAGAGATTGATCCATGTGGAAGTTTAGACTCGTGCCCAATAGTATTGTAGTTAAAATGAGACCAGTGTCATGGCCTGATGCTAACTTCCCAGCAGTTTAAAACAATTATGATTAATTTTCTTAAATCATACTTCAACTCAAGCTGCTTGACAGAAGCTCATCAATACATGGGCTGTACTTTTTGCATTTGTTGAAAATTGCACATATAGAATTCCAAACATCTCTCTTAGTAGGTTCAGTTACATAAATACATGTTCTACACAATAGAGAGGTTACTTTTGAGTTAAGTTCATAAATCTTCCTTAAGTTCAACTTAATCAGTCACCAGTTTAAAAAGATCCAAAAGTGGTAAACTAGCAGGAACTTCAGATTTGCAAATTAAAGGTGTCAGCTTAATACTATCAATCATGTTCTTGGCAGACCTACTGGACCTTAAAGAACATACAGAGAGTACAATTGGCTTCAAATGAAGAGACACAAGCAGATTTCATGTTGCATCACAGAGGACACTTTTCCACATTGCTGATATGGACACTCAACATGGAACATGGACACTAAACAATGTGATTTAAGGGCAAAGAAAAGAATGGACCATGAGAATCAAATTTACAGTTGCCAATCGTTTGGCAATTGGTGGTGCAGGTTCATTCACAGCCAATCATTTCAGGCTTCACAGTCTTATTCTCTTACATTTTAAGATACTGGCTTTTATCTTTTAAGCTCTTATTCTGTTTTACAAAAAGCCAGCTTTGGCAACACACACCCATAATAAAAGTCATCTAAAAATTGTGGCCCAAACAATAAGAAAAACAAGGAAGGAAAAGTCTTAACGGGGAAAAAAAATTAAGAGCCACTAGGAAAAGGCTCTGGGTAGCAGCCATTGGGGTAATGTAGTGTCTGTTGGCTTAATTTTTGGCATCTGCAATTTAAAGAAGAGAGGGTGAAAAGAAAAAAAGAAAAAGAAAAAGCAGCAAGGAAGGGAGGAAGGACAATGGCACATGGCATTTCAAAAGAAAGGACTCTTTCTGTGTGTCTTTGCCCTTGCCTTACTGACTCCTGCACATTCTCTGAGCAACCATGCTATGTCTGAAGGTAGAAATCCAAAAGAAATGACAACCGTTGGATGGGCATCCATTGTCCCAGGCCTAAGGGAGGCAAGACAATATATTTATATATATATAAAAAAACTCTATACGTGTATCCAGAGCAATACATTTAAAACCATAGTATTAATACTTATAATCCTTCAGCAAAAACCACAAACTGTTAAATTAAGCTGATGTTGATGGCTTAAATCAAATGGCATTGTCCTAACTTTTTCATTCATGAAAAAAATCTGACCAAGAATGGAACTAGAAAAAAGGCCATTGTAACCTGGGAAAAATCAGGAGGGAAGTATGGGTTAGGAAAAGGGGAATCAGCTTTGTTTTGCTCAATAGAAGAAAGAGAGAGCGAGACAGAGAGAGAGCGAAAGAGAGAGAGAGAGAGAGAGAGAGAGAGAGAGAGAGAGAGAGAGAGAGACAGAGACAGACAGAGAGACAGAGAGAGACAGAGAGACAGAGACAGGGAGACAACTCTTATCTTTGTGAGTGCATGACCAAGAATTTAAAATACATTGAGTCACAAGGTTTTGCCTTAAAAAAAAAAAAAGATAGAGAGGAAATGTGCTGGGACTGTACTTCAGCATCCTGTTTTTCCTCTGAATAGTTTAAATAAAATCATAATATGTACTACAAACTCTGTGGACACACTCACACAGAGTCCAGGACGGCAATAAATTAGTATTATGCAAATTGTTTTCCACAGAAATACAGTCCCTCTCGTCTAGCTTCAATAGCCCACCAAGGAAGGGAAGGGCGGTGTCGAGGAGGCACAATTAGACCAGATTATACTCCTTCAGGTTCAACTGGAGGATGGTGTCCTTGACGGCAGCAAAGACAAAGCGGATGTTCTCGGTGTCTGTGGCGCATGTGAAGTGGGAGTAGATAATTTTGTCACTGTCTGGGTTCAGGTCCACGAACATCTTCAAGATGAATTCTCGAGCTGCCTGGGCATCTCTCTGGGGTCCTGTTGGCCAAGGGAGGAGGACAGTTTGTTAGCTCATCCACCAATGCATTCACTCGACAAGTGTTTATTGAGTCATTGCCCATGAAGATGATGTCTGCACTGCACATTTTTTTATAAGGTACCTACATTTTTTTTCAATTTCAGTTTATATACAATATTATATTAGTTTTAGCTGTATAGCATAGTGATTAGACATTTATATAACTTAGGAAGTGATCACCCTATGAGTTTAGTACCCATCTGACACCATACACAGTTACTACATTATTGACTTGATTCCCTAATCTGCATTTTAAATCCCCAAAACTATTTTATAACTACCAATCTGTACTTCTTAATCCCTTCACCTTTTTCCCACCCCCAACCCACCTCCCATCTGGCAACCATCAGTCTATTATCTGTATGTATGAGTTTGTTTCTATTTTGTTTGTTCATGTATTTTGTTCTTTAGATTCCACATACAAATGAGAGCATATGGTATTTGTCTTTCTCTGTCTGACTTATTTCACTTAGCATAATACCTTCCAGATCCACCCATGTTGTTGCAAACGTAAGATTTCATTTTTTTTTATGGCCGAGCAATATTCCATTATATATGTATCACATCTCCGTTATCCAATCATCTACTGAAGGACACTTGGATTGCTTCCATTTTCTTGGCTATTGTAAATACAGTTGCAATGAACATAGGAGTGCATATGTCTTTTCAAATTAGTGTTTTGGATTTCTCCAGATAAATACCCTTAAGTAGAATTTCTGGGTTATACGGTAATTCTATTTTTCATTTTCAGAGGAACCTCCGTACTGTTTTCCATAGTGGTTGCACTAATTTGCAATCCCACCAACAGTGCTGAAGGTTCCCTTTTCTCCACATCCTCGACAACACGTTTGTTGATGATGGCCATTCTGACAGGTGCAAGGTGATCCTCATTGTGGTTTTAATTTGCATTTTCCTGATGATTAGTGATGGTAAGCATCTTTATTGGCCATCTGTAGGTCTCCTTTGCAGAAATGTCTATTTAGGTCCTCTGCCCATGTTTTAATCAGATTGTTTCTTTGTGTTAAGTTGTATGAGTTCTGCACTGCAGATTTGATCTGTTAGAATCATCTTCCCCAACACTATCATGTGTACTTGCTCCTCTTTGTCACTTTATCTTGCCCATCTGTCCATCCATCCACAAAATGTGGTTAGATGAAAACAGGCTGATGGCTTGAAGGCCAGGCTAAGTTTAGCTTTGATTCCTTGGGTGATAGGGAGCCACTGCAGGCTCTTCAGTAGGGGAGTCAGAGTGACTTCTACTGGACTGAGTTAATTGTATTAGGCTCAGCTATATAATGTGTGCATACAGACAGACATAGCTGCCTCAGGCTCCCTTATCAATCCACCCCCACATGTACCTCCATTATGGATCACTATACATTCTCTAGACTGAAATCTCTGTCGAAATAGAACACCTGTTCCTTAAGGTCAGGTTCATCTATAGTCATCTCTTGCAGACATCTTGTGTTTTTGAGCACATCATGTTTATGTAGTATTCAATTCATTATGTGTGATGATAAAAAAAATATTGGTTTATATTTTTGTACAACTTATATGGGGTCTCTGATGTCCTAGCTGCTTAGAAGAAAGACTGTGATGTATTTATCAGGATACATTAAAATGTATTTAATAATTGTGCAATGGATTTTTAGATATGACACCAAAATCACAGGCAAAAGAATAAATACATCAATTGAACTCCATCAAAATTAAAAACTTGGTTCATCAGAGGACATTATCAATAAAGTGAAAAGACAACCTATAGACTGGGAGAAAATACTTGCAAATCCCATATCTGATAAGGGGTTAATATCAAGAATATATAAAAAATATATATTTCTCCAAAGAAGATATACAAATGGCCAATGAGCACATGTAAAGATGCTCAACATCATTAATCATTAAGGAAATGCAAATCAAAACCACAATTGTCTACTAGAATGGCTATAATAAAAAAAGTGGAAAATAACCAGTATTGGCAAGGATGTGGAGAAATTTGAACTCTTGTGCATTGTTGGTGGGAATGAAAAATGGTGTCGCCACCGTGGAAAACAGGTTGGTGGTTCCTCAAAAAGCTGAGCATAGAATTACCACAAGACCCAACAATTCCATTCCTAGGTATATAAAGAGGGTGCCAAAAAAAATGTATACACATTTTAAGAAAGGAAAAAACTGTATTAAAATTGTAATACTCAATATATACCGATAACAAAAGATGAATACAAGTCACGTGTATATATATTTTTTGGCACCCTGGTATTCAAAGGAATTGGAAGAAGGGACTCTAACAGGTATTTGTATGTCAATATTCACTGCTGCATTATTCACAATAGCGAAAAGGTAGAAACAACCCAAGGGTCCAACAACAGAGGATTAGCTAAACAACTAGTATACACATACAATGGAGTATTACTCAGCCATAAACGCGAAATTCTGATGGATTTTACAACATGCATGAACCTTGAAACCATAAAGCCAAGTAAAATAAGCCAGACAAAAAAGAACAAATATGGTATGATTCCACTTATACAAAGTACTTAGAATTGAAATTTTGATCAATGATTAAGAAGGCTGGCCTGAAATAGTCAATGGAATTGGAACAGCTATCTATATATGATGTTAGAGGGGTAGTAAATTGGGGGAGGAGGGTTATCACTTTGTGAGGGGTGTAAATGTCTATTACATTGTTTTGTACACCTGAAACAAAAACAAAAACAAACAAACAAACAGTTTACCCCCCCAAAAAAAGAAAAAGGCTGGCATCATATTGAATGAAAAAGTGTCATCATTTAAAATGCTAAAATGCTTTAATACATATAAAATAATTTAATGTCCTATCTTTTTCAATGTATTATGGTTAAGTTACTAATTCCATAGCAATAATAAAAATACTTAAAAGTAAAACTAATAGATTATTAAGAGCAGGGGCAGCTTCTCATTTTCATAAAAGAACACTACCTTTCTAGCTTATGAATAAACTTCCTCCATGTGATTTTGTACTTGCCCTATATGGGAAAAATGGCCTACCTTTTCTTTCTTTCTCTCTCTCTCTCTCTCTCTCTCTCTCTCTCTCTCTCTCTCTCTCTCTTTTTCTTAATTCTAATGAATATCAGGATTAGCCTCAAGTTTACTAAAGAGCACTTGGAGTGTGTTATGTTTTTAAATATAAATTATGTTATTTGAATAAACAAACTACAAAGAAATCATTATAGCCATCACAGCAGGAAAGGAATTTTACAGTCTCTGTGAACAATTTTGCAATTCAAGCCCATGTGGAAATGGTAATTTCCCTTCCTAAAGTACAGAAATGGCATTCATTATGATTAAGACCTTGTAAGTGCAGAAATGTGGAAGTGTGAAATTTTTAATATTATAAACATGTTTGTTATAAAAACATCACTGCAGAGAGGGCCTCGAGTTTTTTCAGTCTTAGCTCATCTTACAAGGGCTTTGAGTCTCATGAAATGACAGCTGCATTTGCTTTATGCATAACAATCAGTGTCTTTTTTATCATGGCCGAGTTCCCTATGTGCATTATGTGTATACTGGGGGAGATTAACAGTAAACAACATTTTCAGATTTTAAGACATTCAAATGGGCACATGTTGGAAGGAAAATGCTTACAGTAATGGGAAATCTGGGAAATCATTGGACAAAAGAAATAAATATAAAGATCAGGAAAATGTTGCATAGAGAGGGAGAGAAAAAAACAACAACAGTACCCCAAACACTCATTGAAAAAAAAAAATATTGCAGAAAAATACAACCAATGTTTGGTGTGGTTATGTCTGCTGCACCAAACAGCTTGAGTCTGTGGGGCAGGCTGTGCTGTATCTGTCCTCTGTCTTCTGGTATGCAAGCACATCATGAAAACACGCTGGTCTACAGAAGGGTGCTCTGTATAGGGGTGGGGATCATTTTCCATCTACTGATTTCCACCAAATTCTGCAAAAAATTATGAATCTCTCTTTCCATGGGTGTGAGCCAAACACGTGTGTTTCAGTGTAAGCTAAAGGCTTTGTGCCCATCTTACTCAGGTAGACATTGTGTTTAAAGAACTAGCCTGTTGCTTTGGGCGAGCAAGTTAACTACACACGAAGTTACTTCCAGTTTCATCAGGTACACTGAGGAATACAGTCTCAGGCATTTATAATTTGGTGGCAGGCTTGTGACAAATTAAAAGGGGTAAAAGTGAAAACACTGTTTAGGCTAGGAAAGTATTTGTTTTTAACGGAATAGCAAAGCACAAAGGAAAATATACTTGGAGAGAGGATGGGAACTCACGGCTAACAAAAACGGAACTATCTCTAATACCTGATAAAGTGCACAAACATTTCCATTTTGTATTCACCAACCTTCAGAAATCTTATACGTATTTTGAAAGGGACCTTCAGTTAAATAGGTGACCTTCTCTTCTGTGAGTCAGCACTGGACCAAATGCATGTGGGATGAAGGGAGGAGTAAATCTTCATCCCTGATGTGTTTATATATTCACAGAAAGCAGTGAAGCCAAATTGAATCTAAGTTTTTTGAAGTAATTGCCTTTCTGAGGGAGCTTTTAGAAGTACAGAAACACTGTTAAACTGATATGCCTCTTAGATATCATGTTGATACAGTAATTTTAAAAGTAGTCTGTTCTCTTGCTGTCCTGCGCCCTCTGTAATAGGTCTTTTGTGTGTCTGCTCTTCTGAGGCAGGCACTGTGCTAAGTAAGTTAACTACATGATTCCATTCAATTCCTTTCTGCTTAGGAAGAAAGTGAGTAGTTGACTAAACTTGGCCAAGGCATCACTGCCAGTAAGTGGCAGAGCTGGAACTCTGACAGTCAAAGCTTGTCCTCTAACTACTATTCTGCTTGGACCAGGGTTTGGCACACTTTCTCTGTAAACGGCCAGACACTAAATATTTCAGACATTTGATCTCTGTCACAACTACCAATTCTGCTGCTGCAGTATGAAAGCAGCCACAGTGCCTAAATGAATGGGTGTGGTTGTTTGAATAAAACTTCATAAAAACAGGCATCAGGCCATAATTTGGGGGTAATCTAGACTCAAGTATGTAATGGGGGTAGGGGAAGATATGTGTGTGTACCGAGCCACATAAGCTCTTATGGAGCAGCGGCTGTGACTCTTTCACTGGTTTTAGAGTGGCCGGATGCATTTTGTTATTAATTAATAGACAAGCATTTCTCAGAATGGGTTGGGAGTCATATTCAATTGTTCAACATTTCACAGTCTAGTTAGGGAGGCAAGATCTGTTTACAAAAAGGAAGTAAATAATGCAAAGCCATCCATATGAATACTGAAGTGGGTGCTATTTATTCTAAGTGCTACAGAAAGAGCTTAAAGGATGGGCACTATCCCTCAGGATGATGGGATTTCATTGGCCCATGAAGCCTCCCAAAAGTAAATACTTCCTGAATATTTGCTATGTATCTAAAATGTCACACATATGATATCTATTATAGTCTACAAAATGATCCCATAAGGTTGGTCCTAAGGCCCAGAGAAATTAAATGACTTGGTCATGATTCTATAAAAAAGAAAGAACCAGCACTGGCATTTGAACCTGGGTAGACTGCTTTCAGAGCATGTGCTCTTGACCACAAAACTGTGTTCTTTCCAGAGACAGACTGAGGTAGACTGTCACCAAATGAAACGGAGATAAGGACGAAATTACAACGGTTGATACACAATTGCTCAAAATTACTGGACTCTTTCTCTTAATATACTTATTTCAAAACATATAAGAAGTTGTTTTCTTTTGCTATAACTTTCAGCATTTTTAGGGAATAAAATGTTTCATATCATTAAAACACAGAGCAAACAAAAATTCGCACTTCCTCCGTAACACCATGCATGCTTCTGAGGGCTAAGGCAGCAAAGGTGCACTGCAACATTTTAGCTCTTGCATTGGTCTTGGGAGGCAAAACATCTGATACTGAACTGGCTAAAGAGTGCTGACTTACCATCATATTCTGGGAAGTAGTCAACTAGGTGGGAATACATAATTTTCTCCTCTAGAAGATCTTTCTTGTTTAAGAACAGAATAACCGAGGAGTTCTGGAACCAGGGATATGTGATAATTGTTCTAAAGAGTGCTTTGCTTTCCTCCATCCGGTTCTGAAAAAAATTATCAGAAAAACAAGGTGTGAATTACTTATTACTCAATCTGTGAATTGTGTTTATTTCAAAAGTCCAACCCATCTTCTGTATGTGTTCGATTTTTGTAGCCTTGGTTTGAGCTGTAGTAGCTTTTATCAAGATTTACGTGCAAACGATTCAGGACACATACGGGCTGTTTTCATTATGCAAACGCTCAGGCTGACAAGCAGAAGAGAATAATAATAAATCTGCTGAGATAACTCCTTCAATCTTAAGAGAAAACAAAGCCCACAGAATCATGTTAAAACTGGCACACTGATAAATTTTCATGAGAAATTATTCGTTCATGATCAAATACCTAAGATCTGAATTTAGAAGTAAATACCAGGCTTCCTTTTGCATATCCTAAGCAGTGTTTAATTTGGGACATCAAAATTAACTCTTATTTAAATGATGAAAACAAAGTTAATTCTTTGTCCAAAGTGCACCTATATTTCCAGAATTATTATTACTTATTATATAAATCTATCCATCCATCCATCCATCCATCCATCCATCCATCCATCCATCCATCCATCTATCTATATACACACCGGGGGTGCGAAAAAAATATATACAAGTGGACACTTTGGTCAACGTTGCTCAAGCAGTAGTTTGCCGTAATCAGAAGTGTCTGGATACTGATGGTAACCACACTGAACACCTCTTGTAATTGCAGAAATCAAATGTGACTAGTATTCATCTTTTGTTATCGGTATATATTGAGTACTGAAGACTAGCTGAAAAGAATTCCTATAACTAGGATATAAAGAAGCCACAGTGAGACTGGTATGAGGGGCTGAGATGCAGAATGGGCCGGACCCATACCCATGGTGTGATGATTAAGAATTTGGAGGGATGTATCGGCTGGGAAGGTTCCCCTCTGAGGAGAAAGGGTCACAGCCCCACACCAGGCTCCCCATAACATCTTGAAACTGGTAGGAACTGTGTCTGAGAAAGACAAAGGGCTGCGGGGGATGGAGACACTCTTAAAGAGCCTGCACAAGATTTACTTGCTCACAAACTCCCTCACTCTAAGCTCCAGTAAAGTGGCAGCAGCTCAAAAAGTGCCAGGGACAAATAGGGAGGAATTAACTAAATGGACTATCTTCAGGGCAAGGGCTGGAAGGACAGTTGTCAGGGCAACTTTTCTCAGGGGCAGAAGCGCTGGTAGGCTCCATGTCTATGCTCTCCATTAACCTTATTAAAATTGTTTGCCCTGACCCACCAAACACCTGCCTGGCCCAAGACTCTTCCAGTGGCATCTCCACACAAGTGACCTGCTTTGGCTTGCATTGTGGACTTTCCCAAAGTGTCTCAAAGGTCCATAAACCCCAAAAAGCAGCAGCCGGCCTTGGCGTACCTTGTGGATTTTGCTAAGCAGCCCCAAACACAAGAGTTGACCGTTCTCAACTTGCATTGTAACTCCCATCAGGTGGCCCCAAGCCTGGCCTAAGTGGTGGCCAGTCTTGGCCTACAACATAGTTCCAGATAAATGGCCGCAAGTCCTGCACAGGTAGCAGCTGGTTTCAGCTCATATCGTGGTGTCCACTGAAGGGGTCCCAGCCGGGCAGCTGGTCTTGGTTTGTAGCATATCCTCTCCTAAACACCTCCAAGCCCAGCACAAGTGGCAACCAAGTGCATATCACTTTGTAGCATGTATCAAGACACCTCAGCCTCCAGAACTGTGAGAAATAAATGTTTGTTGTCTATAATCTAACCAGTCTATGGTATTTTGTTATCACTGCCCAAACAGACTAAGACAATGATGATGAGGTAACCCTTCTCCCATGGACTAGAACCACAGAAAAGGTAGAGCACTAAAGTGGGAAGTATTCACCTTTATCCTAGGCCCTGGTAGGACAAGTCACCTGCTCCACACTTTGCAACCATGAATGGAATGGTGTGACCACTGAGTGTCCTTTTACTGTCATTAGAAAAATCCCAATTCAAGCAATCAGTGAGGAGGTGTTATACCTCTAATCTTTAACATCTCAAAGTGATTCTCAAGATTTCTGATCTGAAGAAAACATTGTTGTTTTATGCAATCCCCTGCTAACACATGACTGACTAATACTGCCTATAGGGTAAAGCCTCAAGTTCCTCAGTCTGGCCTTCACATTTGAGCACAACCTGACCCAACGCCCATCTCCAATCTGCACCCCTCCATAAATGCTCTCTTCTCCACATAAATGGACTCAAAGTCGTCACTGTCACACAAGCATGATTGTACTTTCCTGACTTGTGGCCTGAAATGCTGTCCCCACTCCGAATCCTCCAGATCGAACTGACTTCCCCAAGATATCCTTTCCTGAGCCCCTATTGGGATTGCTCCTTCCTTACACCCCCAGCATACATTATCTTTTTCCTTGTTTGCCCATCATTCAGTAGACACTGAGGGTTTGTAGGAAGCTGGGAATGACAGTATGTTGGAGGTGCGGCCTGTATCCTGCAGGATAGTAGAAAATAGGAGTGTCAATGTGTAATTACAGGTCCATGGGATGGGCCGATAAGAGTGGTAAACAGGCGAGTGGAGGTCACAGAGGACAGATTTGACTGGGGAAGGCTTAAAAGCAAATACAGTTTTCTAGAGTTGAATCTTGATAGATGGAGAGATTGTAAGGAGGAAAGGAGAACAAAAGCAAAGGAGAATTTAAACCCACACTCCTTTGAAGAGATCTATGAAAATTCTGCTTCACTACTTCCCCTCAGACATAACTCATTGAAGTGCACCTTATAAATTACCTTAAAGGTCATCATTATTTTAAAAGACCAAGACTAATTGACTTGTTATGGAATAATCCATGATAATGTAAAATTTGAATCAAAATTATCATTTGTAGCTTATCAAACACTGACTACTTAAAAAAAATATTCACACACATCCTTAACATGGATGTTAGTGATTTAGGAACAAACATACTCTCTCAGGTATTTATTTCATTTACACATGTTCACTGGGTAAATAGATACAATGAGTCCGAAGCCTTATGAAAAACAATTTGCAAGCCTGGTCTGCATATGGGTTCCTCCCTCAATTATTTAGGAAAAAGCTTGGTGTATTGACTTTATATCTCCAGCAGGATCACATTGTTATGTGTCCTGTCTGATGTCAACATTACCAGAATTCAAAACATTCTGTGCCAAGCTCCTGTAGTTGGAAGAGGAGGGGGGAGGGAAGGGTCAGGGCTGAGCTGGAGACTTGGGTTTGAAACAAAGGCTCTGCCTTAAATACTCCATGTAACCTTGGGCAAGTGACTGAACCTCAGTTTCCTTGTATCTCCTAGGGTTTGGGAGGAAAGAATGAGGCAATGCATGCAAAGTACTTATCTACGACGGCAGCACATAGTAGCTTTCACTGGTAGCCATTATCAGAGATGGAAAAATTGCTACATCAGAATCTCTTGGTTAGGCAATGCACTTAACCTCAAATCTTTAGCCAAACTATTGAGTCAGTAAAATCTTTCTATTCCTTGAAATTGTAGAAAGTTAATCTAGTCATGATTTCAAGGCCAGATACATCTGATTTATGAGAAACTGGAAAATCATACAGATTTCTGCCAAGTTTGTTCACTTAGAATGTTTCTTCGAGTATCTATAATATCTCTAAAAATGTTCAATACTCTCAACCCCAGAGCAAACCAAGAAAAAAACCAGATACAATATGTAAATGGAGCTGTTAGAGAGACAAATAATTAAAGACACTCCCTAGCCATTCCACTTCTGCTATCTAAATCAGAAAACAGGAATAGAAATGATAAGAATACCAAACTCAGCTGGACAGATATTATTTCCTCCGTGATTTTCTTAGTCTTTGCAAATCTTTGCAAGTGATTATTTGAAATCAAATTTGGCATACTCTCTAGGCCTGACGACAGCTCTCGAAGGTTCTAATTATTATAATTTATGCCTATGGATCAATGTATTCTACCTGTACAGGATGTTTAGAGAAGCAAAGAAACTGAATATATTTGCCTATTACCTCCATATCTAAGGTTTCTAGGCAATGAGATGAGATCACAGAGCAGGGCCTTGTAAAGTGAACTGGTGCAAACCAGCATGTGTTGTAGAAGAGGGTGGAGGAGGAAAGAGGAAGACTGAAAGACTGGCGGCAAGGGTCCAGGAGAGGCAGTCACACACCCTCAGGCTAAGGAGAGTGGAGAGCCTCACTATGAGCAAGAAAACATGACAAATGGATAACCCCCGCTCTGATGTGGAAGCCCACAGTCCCAGAAGTTAAAGACAGGCCTACTTCCTTAAATATTTTCTAGTAGTTTAGTTTGGTCAAGTGACTAAGTAGCAACCTTGTTTCAAAGACTATTTTACAGCACACTGATCTTTCTACCCTATGCTCCATATCCTACTAATTTTATGCGTACATGCCAGTGAGCTAACGTTTAGCCTTATACATAAATTCCTTCTTTCTGTTCATAACGCTCCTCATCTACCAAGTAGGATTCAGATGTTTATGCCTTGAGTAATCACACCATTGACTTTTCAATTCACTGGCCTTTCTCCCCATCTTTCCCGTAGTCCATCTACACCCACTATTCTGTGCCACCATTTTGGGGCAGTTTCACTAGTGGCTCAAGAGAGTTCACCATCTTCTTGTTCTCTGATGTGATATCTCAGGGCCAAATGCAACTGTTTCCCTGACTCTACTCAATCCACACCTTTTAAAAATTGTTCTATCACACTGCAAACTTAAACCCTATGTGCTATCACTTTCACTCTAATTCTTCTACTAAGTGTCTACATACCAGATAATTTCCCTTAGCTGGTTCATTGGACATTTTTTCCAGCCTGACTCTCACGAAGACCAGTTCCTTCCATATTTCAAACTTATCTAAGTTGATGGCTATAATTTCTTTGTTTCTACTGGAGCTAATTGGAAAAGATTTATAAATTTTTACATAATGAAGACATAGATTTACCTTCAGAGTTTACACAGAACAATAACTTATTCAGCATTCCAACCTGTCACAAACTTCTTGGCTTATGTCCCCAATCACACAAAATAATATTTTAGCAACAACCAACCAGGTGTCCATGAACTGAGTCAGCCACCAGGAGAGCCAAGGAAACAACTGGACAGATCTATAGAATGTGGCTGATACTCGATTGGGTAGATTCTAACTAGGGACCACAATGGGCTGTAGTTAGACCCTGTATCAAGAATCCAAAGGCACAACTTGGCTGAATAAGCACTGAGGTAATTTGCTTATAGAAAAAGCTCATCTACTGAGGTCGACTTAGTATCTTTTTTCTAGATTTAGCCAGAACCAAACACAAATTAACTTAAAATGGATGACAAAGAAGAAAATAACAGATTATTTCCATAGCTACCAGTGATTCTTCTTTTCCTTGAGCATCACTGGTAAGGCACAGTAAACATTTAATGCTGGCACCAGGACAAAAATTAGGGCCAAGAGACTCATCTATTACCCACTTGTTTGGAATTGTGAAGAACAGTAAACAGAATAAACAGGGGTATGGTAATTTTGAATAACAATTATATGCAAACTCCTCCAAGACTGAGTACCAATTCCATGGACCACCATTCTCTAACAACCTGCGTTTCTGTAATTCTGATCTGACCTGAATGTTAATAGCAGCAAAAAAGAACTCAACTATAGAGAGCAAATTTTGGTTGGCGTTCCCCAAACTATACTTGTATTCATTTTCTAGATTTTTTTTATTATTAAAATTAAAGTTTGGGGCAGTCCGGTGGCTCAGGTGGTTGGGGCGCCATACTCCTAACACCGAGGTTGGTGGTTCCATTCCCACATGGGTCAGTGAGCTGCGCCCTCTACAGTTAAGATTGTGAACAACGGCTCTCCCTGGAGCTGGGCTGCTGTGAGCAGCTGGAAGTTGGCCTGAGCTGCCAGAGGTTGGTGTGAGCTGCCGTGGGCTGCTGAGTGCAGCCACATGCTGCTGTGAGTGGCTGGCAGCTGGGGACAGTTGCCGTGAGCTGTTGTGAGCAGCCGACCAACGACTAGCGACCGACTGCCTCAGCCTGGGGAGTGCAAGGCTCATAACACCAGCATGGGCCAGGGAGCTGTGTCCCACACAACTAGACTGAGAAACAACGGCTTGAACTGGAGTGGGGTGGGGGTGGGGGTGAGGGGAAGGCAGAAGAAGGGGAAAAAAAGTTAAAGCTCAATGATCTTTTGCATTATAAAGTTTATATATGGTAATAAAAAAAAATTTAAAAACCAAAAGAGCTTAAGGAAGGGAATAATTCCCATGGTTGAATTGCCCACATGAAACTTGTTTTTTTGTTAACTTTTATTTTCCTCTTGCTTTTGAACTATGTATAGTTTTTGGTGTTACTTTATATCTGTGCTGTCTAAAAGAACTTTTAGATTATAGAAAATCGTTTTTGTATTTACGCTTTCCAATTTAGAAGCCATTAGCTACATGTGGCTACTGAGCACTGAAGTGGTGGTTAATGCAACTGAGGAAATTATTTTTAAATTTTATTTAATTTTAACTAATTAAGACATAAATAGTCACACGGGGACTGTGGCTACTGTACTCATACAGTTTTAAAGGATTGTGATTATCTTGTATATAAAATTTTATATTCTGTAGTTTGCTCTCAACATTACATCCTAAGACTTTTCTGTTTTAAAATTCATACATATATTGATTTGTTTCTTAAAGTTATAGTGAACTTAACTAAATCCTGATTATAAGATAGCTTTTTTACGCTAGTATAAATAGCACTATGATTTATAACTTTGTGTATAAAGATTTTCCTGGTTATAATTTTCCTTATATCAGTATATCAGAGCACACTGCAAAACTTAAGGTTCTTGATAACTGACTACCAAATAGCTGTCTAGAGGAGGCGAACTAACGTATGCATCCTGTAGTAATGTGTGAATTTGTTCTTTGTACTATTCCCTCTCAAGAAGAGTTCTATCCTTTCAAAATCTTTTTCATATCAAATTACATGTGGCATGAAATGACATATAGGGTGAAGAAAAATGATAGCTCACTGTCTTGGTTTGAATTTTTTTGAATATCAGTGAGTATGAACATAGGACTTGCTAACCTGTAGTATTTTCTTTTGTGAATTATCAGCTCATTGCCAATGAAAATTATCTGCTCACGTCATTGTTCTTAATGTTTAGTCACAGATTTATATGAACTCTATTCTGAAATTATTAACCATTATTTCAGTTTATTTTACTCTTTGTCATTTTGAATTTTGGTATTTCAAAGAAGTTTTCTGGAGTGTGTCTGAAATCATATTACATCACTTCAATATTTTTAACTTAGAAAACAGTTCTACTTTATTATGAAAATCAGATTTTCGTTTCCCAATGGGTATTTTCCTTAAAGCCAACCTGGTTTTTTGTACTAGCTAGTTTGGTAAACGTAAGCCATAGCTCAACCAGAAAAAGCATTCTGCAAATTGTACTACAACTGTTAGCAAGAAAGAGTGTTTGAATGTCAGCTTCTTTTGTTTTGCTTGTCCACTTTCTGATTGCACAGTTGATGAATAGTGACTTTATGAATAGAAGTCAGTTGATGAATAGAAGACTTTAGATAAAGAGATATAGAAATAGGCTGCAGGGATAAAGGTAAAGGATTAAAAAGAAAACAGGCTTGGATGATACAACCGAGTTTGGAAACCCTGAATAGCCTGAAAAGGTCCAAGGAAGATTTATCTATCTATAAAAACCAATCACGTACTCATCAGTACATCACACTGAATCTGAGCAAATTCTGCCAGGAAAGTGTAAATCTGGGGAAAACAGGGTGAAATGAAATAAACTAAGGCAATACAGTGATGTATTTCTTTACTGCCTCAAAAAAATTTTTACGGATGCTTCAATTTGGCCCAGAAACATGTATTTGCCTAATTCTTTGGCAAACACAATAGGGTAATATCAGTGTCAGGATAAGAATTTGATTTGTCTGTGTCCAAAGAGGTAATTTCAAAGGACTTGTATAAGTTGCATTTTGGGGCCCTATTCAATGGGGTACCACTTGACCTGACCCATACATGATCACATACACACAGAAGTTATCATTAACTCTTGGTTCCTAAATCTTTCCTTTTCTTCTGCCTTTCAAAGACTGTGGGCATACGGCTAGAATTTCCACTGTGAAGGATCAGACAAAGGTAAAAATGGAGAATTAAGAAAGGGAATCGGAGTAAGTTTGGAACTAAAGGATGGCAGTAAGCAGATACATTGATCAAATGACAAGAAAATTAAGCAGAAAAGAGGTGTAACCTGTTGGCTTGAAAGTTTGTTTGTAAGGAATATACAAAATAGTCTGAAAATAAGTTGCTTGTAAAATGAGCTTGGTGCATTATACTCCCAAGGCTATATTACACTCTTAAGCATAATGATTTGTCATATAATTAATAGGGTTTTTTAAGAATAATAAGCAATGAAACTTTTTAGACTCTGACCTGTATGTTTAGCTATATGAATGTTATATTTATTTTACATAAAATTGAATATGAATAACTAACATTTGTTTAATGCGAATATACACCAGGTTGTTTGAAGCACTTTAGTATGTAAAAGGAGCTGGTAAGCTTTTCTGTAAAGGACCAGACAGTAAATACTTTAGGCTTTCTGGCTATACTATCTCTGTTGTAATTACTCAACTCTGCTGATGTAGCAGGAAAGCATTTATGGACAACACATAAGTTAATGAGTGTGGATGGGTTTCAATAAAGCTTTGTTCTGGACACCAAAATTTGAATTTCATAATTTTCATGTGTCACTAAATATTATTCTTATTTTGACTTTCTTCAACCACTTAAAAATGTGGAAACCGATCTTAGCTTCTGAGCTATACAATAACAGGTAGTGGGGCTGGATTTGGCCTGGGGGCCATAGTCTGCTGAGCCTTGGTATGGAGCAGCATTTAGTAATTCTCACACCAACTCTAAGTAGTCCTTATTGTGATTCCTATTTCCTAGGTAAGGAAACTGATAAAAAGCAAGTTAAGTAACACATCTAGTAGGTAGTTAAATAACTATTATAGCTATTTTAATCATTAGCAACATTCCAATTTTATACACACACACACACATATGTGTATATGTATATACATATATACATATATGTATATTTATATATTTAAGAGTTTGAGTATATTTACTTATAATTTATGTTCAGATAATTTATAATGTAAAATGAAGCACATATATGTGAAAATAAAAGCAAAAATTAGGTTCCCCCTCTAAATTTGTTGTAATATCTCTGAGCCTTAATTTTCTATCTTTTTTTTCATAATCCTCAGTTAGATATTGAGTTTCTATATTTATTTTTCCTTTTATTTATTTATTTTTTTAAAGGAAAAAGCATCCATTTTCTTTTTTTCCACAGCATGGAGGATAAAACATAAGAAAGAGAAATCAATGTTTTTAATTCATTTGCTTAATTTTTAGTGTCGGGCAGTAAGTTTATTTACCCAGATGTCAGACACATATAAAAATGCCTTTCCAGATGGCTTAATATCATACATCTGGAGTTTTAAACCAATAAAATTATTGTGAAATAGTCCTTACTTAAAGATGAAGATATATTTTTCATGTTACTTTAAGTAGCTTTTAAACAACAATTCTATAAACGTCTTTAGTTAATAAGATACTAATCTATGTGTGAATTTACTCTGCCTCTGCTTTTACTCTTGGTTCCTCTAGATGACTGACAATGTGAAAAAAGGGGCAGGGAAAATAAATATGAAAAACTCAAACCACTCAACTTCAGTTTATATGTCTACTAAAAGATATAATTATGGGGTTTTCTGGTAAACTTTCAGCTAAAATTTTGTTGTATACATTATCTGCAGTCTTCAGTAATTTATTTGACGATTGTTCTATTAGCAGTGGCTTTATTTGACAATGGACACTAGAAAAAAGTACTAGCACCTTTTTAAAAACAACATTTACTGTCTGTATAAAAAATAATCGGGTTTCTGGTCAAGATGGTGGAATAGGTAAATGCTGTGCTTACCTCCTCTTACGACCGACCATATGAAAATTACAACTAAACTACAGAATAACCAACATTGAGAATCGCCTGAACTCTAGCTCAACTGAAGCCCTACGACTAAGAACATAAAGAAGAAGCCACCTCGAGACTAGTAGGAGGAGCAGAGACGCAGAACGGGCAGGTCCCACATCTGTGTGTGCCCATGAAAACTCAGGAGGGAGGTATTTATCCGAAGAAATCCAAAACACTAATTCGAAAAGATATATGCACTTCTATGTTCACTGCAGTGCTATTTACAGTAGCCAAGATAAACAACCTAAGTGTCTATCAGATGACTGGATAAAGAAGTGGTACACATATACAAAGGAATATTACTCTGCCATAAAAGAGAATGAAATCTTACCATTCGCAATAACATGGATTGACCTACAAGGTATTATCCTAAGTGAAATAAGTCATACTGAGAAAGACAAATATCATATGAACTCACTTATATGTGGAATCTAAAGAACAAAATAAGCAAAGAAACCCAGGAACAGACCCATAGATACAGAGAATAAACTAATGGTTACTGGATGGGAGGGGGGTTGGGGGGCTGGGTGAGAAAGGTGAAGGGATTAAGAAGTACAAATTGATAGGAGAGTCACAGGGATATACAGTACAGTATGGGGAATATAGTCAATAGTATTATAAAAACTATGTATAGTGCCAGATGGTTAGTAGACTTATAGGGGGATCGCTTCTTAAATTATATAAATGTCTAACCATTATGCTGTATGCCTTAAATTAATATAAAATAATATTGAATGTCAAAAAATTTCAAAAATGAAAGTATTCTCTGATCATAAAAAAAAAAAAAAATCAGTATTCCCATCTTGAATGACTTATTGGTAGGTACAAGAAATTCACCCAAATGCATGTGGACCGACTCAAAAGATCTCTCCCTGGAAAACTATAAATTACTCAATTATGCTTTGGACAAACAAACTTCGAGAAACAATGGACTCCCAACCCCCTTTCTAAACCCCCAGCATTCTGTATAATGCACACATGACAGTAATTACTATATAAGGTGCAAGGGTATTCTAAATTTACAAAGAAACTAAATTTTTTTCAACAAAATATTATTAACCACACTAATGGAGAACTAAGAACTGATTGTCAAGTGTTAACATGGAAAGTTTTAGTACTTTGCCCTACAGAAGAATTTTCTCCTCTTTGTTTTTTATTCTGATAAAAATTTGCAGAATGATGTTTAAATATTTTTAATAAAATGTTTTTATAAAACATTTGCAATATAACCTTATTACTAAATTGGGCTGTCAGAAAAACTATTTTTAAAGTATCAGTGTTCCACTCTGTACAGAAAATTGTAATGTGGGTGTTAGGCAGGAAGAAAAGATCTTTTCCAGAAGGAAGAGATAAGAGCAACACAAATAAACTCAGAGGTAAGTGCAACACAAATAAACACCTTTAAAGACAAGTAACAGAAATATTAAAATCACACCAAATTAGCTTCTTTTAGAGTGAAGCAGTGGGGTGTGTGTGTGTGTGTGTGTGTGTGTGTGTGTGTGTAAAATTCAGGTATCATGGAGAAAGCAGACAACTTGGAAAGACCTGAGGGAAGACCTGGAAAGATCCACACATGTGCAAACACCAGTAATTCACATGGAAAAATCTGCCTGTGGTCACTGACACACAATCATTAGACGTTATCAGGTGTTACTACAGAGATTCAGCAGGACAGGGCTCATGGTTAGAACACAGCCTCGAAAGATAAATCCAATTTAAAACCTTTGAGGTGCAGTAACTTTTCAGGTATCCAGACAATATAAATGTGTTGAAAAATTTATGAACTCACAAATACAAATGTGCTGGAGAGTAGAATATTTGAATAAAGGTAAAAGGAGAAGGGATCAGAACTAACTCTAATGTTGAAATGGAACAGATGAAAGAAATGGATACTACAGATATCAAAATTGCCAGAGGCAGAGTGAGACTGAAAGAGTTCAACCATTGAGGATGGATGTGTTTGTGAGCTGGCTAACATTCAGTTTATGGTGGAGGTCCACTTTGGCTGATGGTCTTTGCTGATTGATTGGTAGCGGTGCCATACTTGTTAAATATGTAATGAGTTTCTAAAGTTTTGTTAAGTTTACAATCTGTAAGTTTCATTCAACTCTAAGAAGAGCATTTGAAATTCCCCAATCTGTCCTTTCCACCTCCCACCAATATTTTGATCTTTAAGGCCGAGTAAAGGATTAGGAACTGTTGTTCCTGATGCAACTCTGAACTTTGCAGTGGAAGCTCAGAAACTGTAAGGGGAAGGAATTTGGGGTGACAGTCACCATATGCTCTTAAAGGCTATGATAGCAGAAAGGGAGCACAGGTCCTATACATACATATTTCCGCTGACTTTAGAATGTAACCTAATAACAACTAGGATCAGGATGAAAGATGAAAATGACAGAGTCTAAATTACCCTTAAAAGTGTATTTTGAAGGTACCCACTGGTGCCTACAAAACCATCTCATTGTGCCATATGTCCGACACAGACTGCTATTCTTCTAGTGGTAGAAAAGATCATGGTTTCCTTAGTGAGCACCAGGTGAAGGTTGGTTTGGGTTTGGGTTTGCAGTTAGGGGCCTTGTTAAAACACTGAATTAGTGTTACTGGAGTACCCCCCCAGGCTCACATCCACACTGTGAGCTGCTCACACGAGGTGAGGCATGCAGGAACTGAGACCAACTGCAGGAAAAACCCACTCCATTTCTCCATCTCACAGTGTTTCACTGCATCCTTTTTCTGGGTGAAAGGCAGCCCTCTTTCTCTCTCTTCGTCCTTTTCTCTTTTTGAGGACTGAACATCTATAACTATATTTTCATAAATTCATTTCTGATGATGTGACTCTACTGTGTAATTCCATAGCATGTGTTTCTAAAAGTGACACTGACCCTAAAAGATTCAGACAGTCTCAAAAGATATGACATGGACTGCTTAAGCCAATGCATTCTGATGAAGGTGAAAAGAAACTTTCAAAATCATTGTGGCTGAAAAGGAAGGTTTCCTGTGATCTAAAAAGACAAAAGAGGGGTTGAAGGGAGGAACGATGAAGAAAATCACCTAATCAAAAATATTTAGGTAATATAAGGATTTGAAAAGACTTACCATCAGGTTCTATGCTTAGTAGGTACTCAAAAATTGTTACATAAATGAAGGTAAAAACTAGAAATGACTCAAAAAAATTTTTCAAATACCACGAACAACTTGAATTTGAAAGACATTTTCAGAAACTTCCAGGAAAAGACATATTTACTCCATTCTGTTCCGAGACCTCCCCCAAATCAAACCAAACCTAGTGAAGAAACTAGGAAACTCCAACCACAGATGTGGAAGACTATCTGCCAAATATGTGATATCAGCTCTGACCCAGAGAGGATGCTGAAAGCCATTAAACACCTTTCCATATTTCAGTTAGCCTGAGATTTGTGTATGTAAATGTAGGATCCAGACACACACATTCCATATCTCCAGTGGTAAGTGATAAACTTCCACTCAGAACACGGAGGATTGGAGGTTTTACATTAGTCCTTGGAGAGGCTGAAGAAGAGTATAGTAGAGGTCTAGTTCCATGGCTATACAAGAAGCAGAACTGATGAGAGGAACAGCTGAGTTATGCCATCTTTATACTTTCCAAAACGCAGACTCCTAACCCAGAGAACTGCCTGGAGAGGAGGCAGGGAAAAGAAAGCCGATTAGTGACTCACTAGTGCAAAATACCTAGAAATTTCAAAACTGTGAAGAAAATTTTCCAGTATGGAAAACAGAAACCTAAGCAAACAAGCAGGAAAAGAAAAAGAGAAAGAGATCAATGCAGAAAATTAAAATATGTTGGAAAGAAAATAAAAACCCTCAAAAATATATCCTTGAAAAAAGACAGGATACTGATTCAAAAAGGGGACTTTTTGGAGAATAGCAAGAGCTTTGTAGTTTTAAAACAAGAAAAGTCTATAAAAGCCAAAATACAAACAAGAAAGATGGTTTGGAAGGTAACTCTAGGAAAATTTTCAGGAAGCAAACAGAATCGGAAAACTGGAGAGAAAAGTTGAGAAAAATGAAAAAAACAATCAGTCAAGGTAGTCCTCCAGCCAAAAGAAGTTATAGCAAGGGAAAATGGAGAGAAAAATTTCAAAAGAATAAAAAAATTAAAATTTCTTATAATTAACTCTAGGTTAAAGGGCCCCAGAAGGGATAGGGCAAAGAAAAAAAAAATCTATACCAAAACTGATCCTCCCTTAAATTTGAGAATATCTAGGATACACAAAAGTTTTTAAAACTTTCCATAGAAAATAGGGTTACATATGAAGAATAAGAAGCAGAAGAGCCATGGATTTTTGAAGGGAACATTGGAACACAATGGAATAATATTCTCAGAATTATTTATATATGAGAATTCTATACCCAGCCAACATATCAATCAAGTTTGAGGGCAGAACATGGACATTTTTAGACAAAAATAAAAGTTTAAAACTATTTCTCTCGACCCTTACTCAGAAAGCTCCAGGAGGATATGCCCCAGTAAATAAGGGAGTAAATCAAGAAAGAATAAAATATTGGATTCAGAAACAGGGAATTCAGCACAGGAAAAAAGTTAACCTCAGGATGACAATGAAACAAGGTTCCAGGGTGACAAACATGTAAGATGTAAGAGAACAACCAGTCCTGATTAGAAGATACAGGATTCCACTGTGTTTCCCTGAAAATAAGACCATCAGTTCTTATGCATCTTTTGGAGCAAAAATTAATATAAGACCCGGTCTTATTTTAATATAAGACTGGATATGATATAATATGATAGAATATAATATTATAATATAATACCGGGTCTTATATAAATTTTTGATATATACACACATGTTTATTTTTGATATATAAACACGCTCTAATTAGAGCTGATGGTCCGGCTAGGTCTTATTTGCAGTGAAACATGGTAGAAGGAAGACCTCCGATTAAAAAAAAAAAAGGAAAAGGAAAAGGAATTGATATATTATCTGATATGCTGACTGTGTTTTGAAAGATTTCACAGATCTGTTGATGAATTAGAAAAGAATCAGCTAGCGATATACATACACAAAAAGAAAAAAAACAGTAAAAAGAAAAAACAAGTAAGGCAATTACTAACTCCAGAGAAAAAAGGTGACCAAAAAAATGACTTAAATCACAATGTACTACTTAGCTCATCAATGAACAACATTTATACTGTCATATAGTATAAACACTGAATTATAGAAAATTGTTATGTAACTATGTTAAAAGGGTGGGAGAAGAAATGGGTGAGAGTGTTCAAACACCATGATCTTTATCCACCATAACAGCAGGACAATGCACTTGATAAATAAAAAACAGTAGTATAAATATGTTTAGAAATATTAAGGAAATAACAGAAACCAAAAGATAAGAGTTGAGGACAGTGTCTCTTATCAGAACTGTGGAGGAATGGCAATGGAGGAAGTGCCATTTTAAAAACAACACCTTTTAGTTATTTCAGCTTTGTAAACCATTACTTGTTTTAAAAAATACAAATTAATTTTCAAGCTTAAAAAAAAGATGTACAAAAATTGGGCGAGCAGGGGAAGAGGGAAGGGAGCGGAGTGGAGACGTGGCCCACATCTGTGGCTGTGGGGACGTGGCCCGCATCTGCGGTGGTGGAAACTCGGCATCTATAGCTGCAGAGACGCAGGGGATCCCAGGACAGAACAGGGAACACAAAAGCCAGGAGGTGGGCTCTTTCCCTGCGTCCCACAGCTGATCTCTCCCACTGAGGGGGCAGCATATCCAGCAGTTGAGGCAATAACCTCAGCTGAAATGTCCAGTTGGGCCCTAGGCTGGACAAAGGACACAAACTCCATACCTGGGCCACTCCCCCCTTCCAATTCTACCCCCGCCCTTCCAGAGACTTAAACTGGCCCCTGAACTGAGGAGTAGAGTCAGATTACAGAGGAGCCTTAGTGCTCAGGTTCTGGGAAGACTGGCTTGCAGCTCTGACCCAGGAAAGAGGCTGGGAAGAGTGTGAGTTTTGCTGGGCTAGGAGAGAAGAGACTCCTCCACCCCCAGCCACCATCTTTTCTGGCCTGCAGGAAGAGTGTGACACAGATGGGCTGGGAGAGAGAAGACCCCTCCATCCGCAGCCCCCACCCTTTCTGGCCTGCCTAGGGCGGGGCAATTACAACTGCGGAGGCATTCCCAGGGATCAGCAGTAAGCTTCAGACACAGCTCTGGGCTGTCAGTAGCTCAGAAATCTCCTGACCGCCACACACACACACACACACACACACACACACACACACACACGGAAGAACTGCCCTAAGACTCAGGAGAACTGGACACAGGGCTGGTGGTGCTACTCTCAGTGTACATATATGCAGGCAAGGGCAGAAACTGCACTGACTTTGTAAAAACTATCATCCAGACCCCTCAGCCCCACGCATCTAAATCTGCAGTCCCAACGTCACTCTGGGCACCAGGTGACTAGCTCTGCCTGCACAATACGCAGGGGACTCTTTGGTACAGCAGAGGACAACCTGGAGATTACTTGGTGGGCTTAAGCCAATACTGGTGCTGCTTTTTGTTTCGTTTTGTTTTGTTTTGTTTTGTTTTGTTTTGTTTTGTCTTTATATCTTTGATATCTTTGCCTGTGTTGAGTGGGGGTTGTCGGTTGTTTTTACATGTGAATGTATTTGATTTTTTCTTTGTTGTTGTTGTCGTTGTGGTGCTTGGTGATTTGCTTTGTTCTGAAATTGCCCTACCAGGGCCCATCTTAAGAGGCACAAGATTCAACATACCCAGAGGCCAACTCCAGACCAAACCGGAGTACTACCGGGTTTGACCTACAAGTGACACATGCAGAGGGAATTCTCTACAGACACAAGAGCCCACAGAAGCCAAACCACGTTTAAGTGGTCAACCCTCATGCAGCAGAACACCCTGCGGTGGACAGAGCCAAGTCTCACAACTAGTCAGCCTAGGAGTTAACCCCACCTACTCACAAGCGAAAAGCAATTAAAGATCTTCTTTAACAGGACAATATACACAACACAAGAGTCACCTTTGGAGCACACGCTGAGGAGAAGAACGAAGTAGTGCAAGTCAAATATAAAGGACACATACTACATAAGATAACCCAGCAAGAACTAAGAACTCTAGGGGATCTACCTAATACATCGAAGCAAACACAGAGAGTCAGCCAGAATGGGGAAACACAGAAACATGTCCCAAACAAAAGAACAGAAAAAACCTCCAGAAATGGAACCAAATGAAACAGAGGTAACCAAACTATCAGAGACAGAGTTCAGAACACTGATGATAAGAATGTTTAAGGAGTTTAGAGAGGACATAAAGAAGGATAGAGAAATCATAATGAACAACCAGTTAGAACTAAAGAACACAATTACTGAAATAAAGAACTCACTTGAAGGAATTAACAGCAGGTTAGATGAAGCAGAGGATCGAATCAGCGTCTTAGAATACAAGTTAGCAGAGATCACCCAAACAGAACAACAGAAAGAAAAAAGAATAAAAAACAATGAAGACGGTTTAAGAGACCTCTGGGATAACATCAAGCGCAACAACATGCGCATCATAGGAATACCAGAAGGTGAAGATAGGAAGGCAAGGGACTGAGAACATATTTGAAGTAATAATGTCCGAAAACTGCCCTAACCTGATGAAGGAAACCAACAAGCCCAGGAAGTGCAGAGAGTTCCAACCAGGATAAACCCAAACAGGTCCACACCAAGACACATTATAGTTAAAATGGCAAAGGTTAAAGACAAAGAGAGAACCCTAAAAGCAGCAAGAAAAACACAGAGGGTTACATACAAGGGAACTTCCACAAGGCTATCAAATGACTTTTCTACAGAAACATTGAAGGCCAGGAGGGAGTGGCAGGAGATACTCAAAGTGATGGAAAACAAAGGCCTACAACCTAGATTGCTTTATCCAGCAAGGCTAGCACTTAAAGTTGATGGAGAGATAAAGACCTTCCCAGAAAAGAAGAAGCTAGAGGAATTTATTACCACCAAGCCAGCATTACAAGAAATACTAAAAGGACTTCTGTAAATAGAAGAAAGATGAAAACAATCTAACTACAAATTTTAAAATGGATATAACTATGTATCTATCAATAATCACTTTAAATGTAAACAGATTAAATGCTCCAATTAAGAGACATAGGGTAGCTGAGTGGATAAGAAAGCAAGGCCCTTGTATATGCTGTATACAAGAGATTCACCTCAGATCAAAAGACACACACACAGGCTGGAAGTGAAGGGTTGGGGTAAAATATTTCATGCAAATGGAAATGAGAAAAAAGCTGGAGTTGCAATACTGACAAAACAGACTTTAAAATGAAGAACATATTAAAAGACAAAGATGGGCACTACATAACAATAAAGGGATCGATCCGACAACAGGACATAACCCTACTAAACATCTATGCACCCAACATAGGAGCATCTAAATATATAAAACAGATATTGACTGACATAAAGACAGAGATCAACAGTAATACTATCATAGTAGGGGACTTCAACACACCTCTGACAACAAGGGACAGGTCTTCTAGACAGAAAATCAATATGGAAACAACAGCCTTAAATGACACATTGGACCACTTGGATTTAATCGATATTTTCAGAGCATTTCACCCCAAAGCTGCAGAATACACGTTCTTCTCAAGTGCACATGGAACATTATCCAAGATAGACCATATGTTAGGCCACAAAACAAGTATTGATAAATTTAAGAAAATTGAAATCACACCAATTGTCTTTTCTGACCACAGTGCTATGAAATTAGAAATGAACTACAGGAAAAAAAACTGGAAGACACACCAATTCATGGAGGCTGAATAACATGCTACTAAATAATGAATGGGTCAACCAGGAGATCAAGGAAGAAATCAAAAGATATCTCGAGACAAACGAAAATGAAAACATGAAGACCCAAAATCTATGGGATGCCGCGAAAGCAGTCCTAAGAGGGAAATTCACAGCATTGTAGGCCTACCTAAAGAAACAAGAAAAATCACTAATCAACAGTTTATCTTCACACTTAAGGGATCTGGAAAAAGAACAGCAAAATAAGCCCAAAGGGAGTACAAGGAAGGAGATAATAAAGATCAAAGTGGAAATAAATGAAATAGAAACCAGAAAAACAATACAAAAGATCAACGAATCCAAGAGTTGGTTCTTAGAAAAGATAAACAAAATCAACAAACCTTTAGCCAGACTCATTAAAAAAAAGAGAGAGGACCCAAATTAATAAAATCAGAAATGAAAGAGGAGAAGTGACAACAGACACTGAAGAAATACAAAAAATTTTAAGAAATTACTATGAGCAAGTATATGCCAACAAATTTGACAATCTGGAAGAAATGGACAATTTTCTAGAGGTGTACAACCTTCTAAGGCTAACTCAAGAAGAAACAGAAAACCTGAATAGACTGATTACCACCAGGGAAATCGAATCAGTAATCAACAATCTCCCAACAAACAAAAGCCCTGGACCAGATGGCTTTACAGGTGAATTTTACAAAACGTTCAAAAAAGAATTATCACCTATTCTTCTTAAGCTCTTCCAAAAAATGCAGAAGGAGGGAAGGCTCTCAAACACTTTTTACGAAGCCACTATCACCCTGATCCCAAAATCAGACAAAGACACCACAAAAAAAGAAAACAACAGGCTGATATCTCTAATGAACATAGATGCAAAAATCCTCAACAAAATATTAGCGAACAGAATTCAGCAATACATTAAAAAGATCATACACCATGATCAAGTGGGATTCATCCCTGGTATGCAAGGGTGGTTCAGCATCCGCAAATCAATTAATGTGATTCACCACATTAACAAAATGAAAAATAAAAATCACATGATCATATCAATAGATGCAGAAAAAGCATTTGATAAAATCCAGCAGCCATTTATGATAAAAACCCTTAAGAAAGTGGGAATAGAGGGATCATATCTCAACATAATAAAGGCCATATATGATAAACCCACAGCTAAAAAAAGACGTACTTGTTCATGTGCAAAAAAATAAACTTCTGTTAAGATACAAACAAAACTGCTGGCAGTAATAATCCAAATTTGGGAACAGAAAAGGAACAGTGAGAATATGGAGGAATTTTTTACTCTCTTCTATAGCCCTCTGTATATTTAGAATTTTTAGTAATGAACATGTGTTATCTTGGTTATTAAAATGATAAAAAATTGACTGATATATTTTAATAAATTAACAATACATTTATTTTATATTTTAAAAATTACATAAAAATCAAAAGGCAAGATATTTAAAGAAAAGACAAGCCAGTTACTGGGAGTGATACATGGTGCAGAGTTGACAAACGTCACAGAAAACCAGAACCTTTTAAGTCCTATTTTGCTCCTGAATACTCTGTCAAGAAGAATCTTCATATTGAAAAAGATAAGGAGAAGATCAGCAAGGCGAACATAAGATTGGTAAGGAGATTATAAGACGCAATTCCAATTGCTCTAAATGATATCAAGACATTCTAAGGCAATACATCCGTCTAGTTTTCGTTATTACCATTTTTGTGAACATTAATTTATATGATTAGCAAGGCCGGCAGGGAATGGGTCCAAGGACCCTGGATACTGATAGGAAAAAGGAACAGAATGGGGTGGTGTGTGGAAGTTTGCCTGCACTGTAGTTGGAAAATCTCAGGTATTCTAAGGATGACACAAAGGCTCTACACACCTATCCATAGCACCTCCGAGACAACAGCAAGGGTAGTTAGGTGAGATGGGATTAGAGACCAACCTCACTGACTTTACAAATGTGTCAGAGCTAGTAATTTCTGCATGAGAACTTATTTCTTGAGCATCTGCTCTGTGATAGGTGGTGGATGTGTGACCTCAACCTTGGGAAATGAAGTATTTGTTTCTCCCACTGTATAGATGATGAGAGCTAAGGCTTAATTTTGAATTTCCCTGTCTGTATAAAGTCCATGTTTTTTTCTACTAAGTCGTGTTAGATGACATCAATTGGTGAGGAATTAAAAAAATATATCTCATTCAAAAAGAGATGTTTTTGATGTTTAAGATGCTGGTGAAATGCCGCATGTTTCATGCTCGCAGGACAACGTGGCATAGAGGTGGGTAGTCGGGAGAGCTTAGTTCTTACCCTGGTCCCCACGGCCACTTCTTGAGAAGTCTTTTCACCTCTCTAGCCTCCAGTTTCCTGATCCACAGATGAAATAAAATCCAGTGGAAAAAATACTAATAAGATGAATACTTTCAGTCATTAATTTTAAATGGATTACTTCAATATGCATTCACCTTTATTTTTAAATTTACATTTCATTGCACTTCAAACACTATTCTCTTTTTTAATTATTATTAAAATTTGTCATTTCGTGGTACTAAAAATCTAAAACCAAGGCAATTAAAGAATAGTAAATGACTGATGCTCTCCTAAAATACCCTGGAAAGATCAAAGGATTCACCACTATCCTGGGAAATGGAAAGAGGTGTTCCTAGCACTCATTTCCCTGATAGTCTCAATTAACTTTTAAGGACAAGCATAAAGCTTTGTGGAACCTGATGCCTTCAGTACGCACCACAGTAAATATGGGGCATAAGCTGCCACCTGTTAGGAAACTGCTGTGGAGAGCGATAGGAGTGGATCAGTTTCAAATAACAGCTTAGGCCCGTAGGCTAAGTATTAAGAGTAAAATCCATTACTCTAGGGCTGGACATCTTTGAAAGCTGTGGGTAACACGAAAAATTACTTAAACCTTCCTTGCTGAAATTCCCTAGTTCTAGAGAGGAAATGTCAACTGCTCTTGTCAAAAAGCATATGGAAATCAATGGCACAACGTGCATATGACCAATGTTTAATAAGTTATAAAATATAAATGATACATGTTCAGTGTGTGGATGTTGGCTCATTGGAGTGCGAGTCAAGTGTGCCATGTGGTGTAGGTACCATCCCCCGAGCCAGTCCTGGGTGTTCTATCAGGACTGCTCCTGCTATTACAGTCAGAGTCCAGCGATGTGAAAAGGTTGTGCACAGGCATGGAGTGTGATTCAGGCTGGAGGCCGGGGAAGGAGGAGGCCTGCAAGAAGGGCATGTCTCCTGCTTGGACCTGGCTCCTGGCATTTCCAAAGGTTGACTCCTTCCAACACTCCTAGCTTCTCCATTCTCTGTGTTCTTAGCCTCAGCATTTGGGAGGGACGTGGGGTCTTCATGCTCCACTCTGTCCCCAGGCTCTCCATGCTGTACCTGGTTTGACATTTTCTCTTTTTCCTTAGCTGCCCCAGTCAGAACATGTGACTGGTGTCAGACCTTTGTGGGGGAAGAGCCTCACCTGTACAGGAGCAATTTGATGCCAATTAGATCTTCACAAAGTGAGGGTGTTGGGCATTCACCCCAGTGTACCCCTTGTTACAACTCCCTTAACCAGGTAACATTTTCATGGAAAACAGGTAAAAAGCTTTAAATATGCTAGCATGTCCTTCTCATCTTTCCCTTTCTCTTTGTCTAGGTTTCTCAGGAATGTGTATGTATAGCGATAAATTTCTGATGAGAACTAGGGCACTTTAGAAACATTCATTTATAAAACAATATGCTAAGTACGGATCATTTTTCTCTAGTTGCTAATACTAGGATGGATTTTCTAGGCCAACAACTGTTGGTGTTAATTCCATTTACTGTGTACACAGTTGCAAAAGTAAATTGGCATTTCTCTAAAATAATGTTTTTCAAACTACTGACGACAACCCATAGTAAGAAATAGTTTACACAGTAATCCAGTCATACACATATATAGGCAGACACATGCAGCTGAAACCAGTTTCATGAGACAACATTTTTCCTCATAATATACAATGTGCTCTATTCTACTCAGTTGCATTCTATCTTCCCTATGGTATTCCAGATACTTATATTTAAAAAAAGAAAAATGCTGAACGAGACCCTTAAAACTGATTTTACACCCAGCAATAGGTCTTGAGTGAACAAAAATATTGTGGGAATTCTGTATTTCTTCACTTATTTAGACTGTTTTCTCAGTTATACTACAATAGCAAATATTTTGCAAGATTGGGCTAAAATGTCTTTTTGGCCAAATGGATACACCGATTTGAAGTCTTGCAGTAGAAATCCCAATCGGCAAAAGAATATTTGATTAGTTACATCTAGTACATCTTTAAAAAACGTTATTTCCATTGAAAATCAGCCACAACCATATTTTCCTTTTATAAGTACCAAATTAATATTACAAAAGAAATCATATAATTCCTTTCCATCAATATGGAGAGATTGCTAATGCATGAACTAACAACTTCAAGTATACTGACCCTTGTATTTGTTATAAAACGATCAAGAACAGACATTTTGCAAACTCAATCATTCTAAAATGCAAAATATACAAAAGCAAGCAAGCAAACACACCTGCCTCTCACCAGCAGTGTTAATTCTAAGGAACTTTTTACCTAATTATCCAATATAGATGGGGCTTTAATATGAATATTTTAGATGTAAAGAGGCTTCTGTGATAATATAATCCCATTAGTAATTATCAGGGTATTATCATTAGGTAACTGAGAAAAACAAGTAATCTGAGTTAGCCAAGGTAACTTCCAAGATGGTATACAGAGGCTGACCCCACGCCCTCTATCCTCCAGCCAAACGGGAGTGGCTCAACCTTCCCTGAAAAGGCCTGTGTTTTTTATTTTATTGCCTTTATTTCCACCATTCTTTCTGGTTAGAATATCCTCAATCCTTACCTCCCTTCTTTTGAAAAAATGGCCTACTTTGAGTCTCATCTTAAAAGCCACCTCTTTCTTGAAGCCTCCTCAGTCATCAAGCTAGAAAAAAAATCTCTGAAATCACACATGGTTTGTTAAGATCATTTGTGGTATTAACCCCCATTGACTTCTTATTGCAATTGTTCATGTAAATGTTATATCAATACTGATAGATCGTGAGCTTTTTGAAGGGTAAAGGCTGTGCCTTACTTATTTCTACACTCTCCCAACACTCAGACAGAACCTTGTCATGTCAGGTGATCAAGAAATTGTTGGGTGAGTGACCATTTTGAACAGGGTGAAAATGTCATATATCTAAAACAGGGACTAGCATGTATTCAATGCTACCCTAAAGTGATTTAAATACATACCAACTCATGAATCTAATAAAGGGAGACCCAGTGCTGCTTTGCCTTTCCAAGTTTTCCCCTCTTAGTATGTATTTCTTTTCAAATCTGTTTCCGCTTTAATAGTCTAAATAGCATGCATCATGTATAGTCAGTGGAATCCCATTTAGCAATTAAAGGTGATTAAGGGAGCTATTAGGCATCTGCTCTCAATATTATTCCAGGAATGGGAATCAGTAATAGCCTACCTTTCCCCACAAGTCTTCCCCACACGTCCCCATTGCTTAATACCTCAATTTTGGAAGTGCTTCCCCAGCTTTCCTTACAATGATTCCACGTGTTCTGTGGAGGTACTGCCAAGACAATACAAATATTCTAGAGTGGGTTGAGTGTCTTCCCTGACTGAATATGCAGGCCTGATAATTTTGTAGTGATAACTAATTCTAGGTGAGTCAGCCGTATAACCATTAAAATGAACAAGCATATGCTGTAATCTTCACTTAAGCAACTTATATGCACTTTAATATAGTTGAGTGTGTCTCACAAAGCCCAGTAAAGAAAAGACATGAATAAGTGTGGTTAACCTAGAAGTAGGTAGAAATTTTATAATGGGGGGTGAGTGGGCAGCAGACTAGGGGACTGAGAGGTTTTCTGAGCTGTGATCTCACTCAAAAGCAATGCTGCCACCCTGTGGATACCAAGAGTCAGAATCTGTATCTGAATCAACAGCTCTCCCTTCTCTTTAGTGATAAACAAGAAAGACCTTCCACTTCCTGTAATTTCAATTTGATGGCTGTTGCCAGGACAACTAGGAAATGAGGAAAGGAACAGAGAGACCTCCAAAAAAAACTAGGTCACCGAAGTGAAGTTATTATATTAATTCTAACAGGAACAGTGGCCCTGCCAAGGGAAATGTAAAAATGAATTTGAAACGAGGTGCCACTGTCCTGAAATATGATGGTTACAGGTACGCTGTGCCCATGTTCAGGCCCTGTGAGAGTCTCATGTATCAAAGAGTGCTTGTAAATGCTTCCCTTGGACTCAGACGACAAAATGACTGTCTCTAACTCTTCTCATGCACACACTGGGAAGGAAAACCTCATTTTGAAAAATCTGTTGTCTCTTGTAAGTCAACCCCTCTGGCAAGTATTTCTTTGTGCAGTTGAATTGTCAAACAGATAACAAAACAAAATAAACATGGTGTAGAGAGGTCCCTAGGCAAAATTACAGTTAACATATCTCAGTAAAAATGGCAGGAGCACTGAAAAGTACCACAGACATTTGAAAAATTTATGATGAAGAAAGAGTTCCAATGGTTCATTAAGAGCTTTATTAGAAAGTGCCTCTATATTTGATACGAAGAAGTGTCTCATTGATGCATTTGGCAGGTAGAATAGGTACTCATTAAATATTTGCTAAATCAATGGAATTGCCAGGCTGAGAGAAGTTCTGATAGGACTGATGTGAACAAGTTTTCATACTCCCACTCAAACATTAAGTAACAAGCCGGACGGGAACGCTGAGTTCATCCAGACCCAATTTCCTCTGTTTACAACACATCCAACTACAACCTGCAGAGGTTGAAGAATTTGCTCCAAAACCCACAAAGCATTTCTGGCAAAGCCAAGACTAGAATTCAATTTTCTCACCCTTCAGTGCAAGGTTCTTTGTTTCCTTGTTTTGCTATGTAGAACTGTCTCTGTTGTTAAACCTCGTAACCCTGAATTACTTTTGCAAACTCACTGGGTTTTTATACAAGTTACTCTGCTTATAAATTTTGTCTTACTTCCTCCAAAGTGATTTTAAATTAAGGACACTTTCAAACTTAGCATGGAAATTTAGTGGTCTTTGCTGAGGATTTTTTTCATATATGTGTAGGGAATTAAAATCTAGTTTTCAAGTCACATTGCTCAGAAACATACTTGAGTCACACGTTCTTCACTATGGCCATTAAGAGGTGGTTCTCTCTCCCTCTCCCTCTCCCTCTCCCTCTCCCTCTCCCTCTCCCTCTCCCTCTCCCTCTCCCTCTCCCTCTCCCTCTCCCTCACACACACACACACACACACACACACACACACACACACACACACGCCTTGAAGAAAAAGGTTTCAGGTTATAATGAAGTAGCTGCCGAAGGTACATCTTCACATTCACTGTTACAAAGTCTAGCATGTTTTCTTGGCTTTAAGATGATAAATGGTCCCTTTGTGAAATTGTCAGTCATGCTTACTTTGCCTATTTGATGGCTGGGTATAGATACCACTGCCTTCAGAATGATGAGGGCTAAGGCTAAGGCTAAGAGTTTCTCATTAACTGGAGAGCAAATAAGCTTTCATATATTTGAAGATGCCTGCAGTCAGACAGCCTCCAAATAATAAATATAAAATTGTTTGGGGAGGATTCTCGGGAATGTTGTGATATGATTGGGGGTGACAGGGAGAGGACGTATAGTCTGATAATTTAAACAATAGTCATAATGTAGGTAAAACTATTTTTTCCCCCTAGAAAGATCTAGAAATACCAATTTGGTATTTATCTGATTATTGTGTTTATTATTCTCCAGCATGCTTCCTAAAACCATTATTGCATAATATGAATGACAGAAAAGGAACGGGATATTCTCCTTTGAGAAACCAATATATCTGAATTAATTAAAAAGATCATGAGCAAGTGGGATATTTAACCATGTTAAATTACTCTATGTACTTACTAAATGCAGCAAAAATTTCCTAATTTGAAACAGTAAAGCCAAATCTCCTAGAACTCTCCTGTGAGGATGGTATCTTTGTCAAATCCCTTTCCTTCCTTTTGTGTGGGGACCGACTTCACAATGCCAAAGTCAAGGGGAAAAATTTCTCTTGAAAGCATATCTCGATCTTTTCCCAGTAAGCCCTGATGAGTGGAGTATTGAGAAATAACATTGGAGGCGTGTGGGGAGGCCAAACTAAAAGTGGGCATTCAGAAACCCTAGCGTCTCTTTGCTGGCAACCCCCTCCCTACTTGTGGTTAGGCATCAGCCCAGGCATGCTTCCTCAGCACTGGGTCCCTCTCCAAGACAGGGTTAGGTGACTTTGTGTTTGTTCCCACCGGTACATACTGCTATGGAAATACTTTGCTGCTACATTGCACTACCACTGCCCACTAACTCGAGTGCCTCCTCCATTGGGCTGGGAGCTGTTAAGAACAGGAGCATTATCTCGTAGACTAGAGTATCCTAAGCATCCAGAAGATGGGACACTCCATAAATAATTGTTGACAAAATAAATAGGTATTTTTCATATGGCCTACCTCATTTAACAATCATAACAGCTATTTTATTTTAATAAACCAGTAAAAAGAGCAAAAACAGCATTACTGAGCTACAGAACTCCCTTGTCCTGCCATAATCATACTCCCAGCCCTGGATATAACAGAACCTTGATGGGCAGTGGGCATGTTCTGACCAGGTAAGTGATGCTTTTTGCTATGTGTCCTGGACAGGATTTGGGGATCAACAGGAGTCACTAATAGGAAAGACAAGTTCCAAGACCTGCCAACTATGTCAAATAAGGAGACTTACTTCAAAGGCACATTACAACCTGGATGGAAACCACACGGAATGGTTGTGGATTTTTGAAAAGCTAAAAATACAGACAGCAACCTGAGTGGGAGGTTGATCTGCCCCTATGGCAGAAGCTATTCACTATCCATCCAAATGGATTTCTCCATTTTTCTTATAATCATAGAATTGTAGCCAGAGAAATGACTTCCCAGTTAGACTCCACGTTCAAGCATCTCTCGAAGTTCTGTGGGACCATATGACTAAGTTCATAGAACATGAACAAAGTGCTATAGTGCCATTCTGTGTCCGTAACTTAAAATAGCTAGCGTAACTCCAACATGTTGTCCTCTCCTTTCAGCTGACTGTCACTCATGTGGCAGTGACCCAGCTTCAAGTGCCCACACGATAACCATGCCCTGGGAAATGGTGGAGCGATGACTTGAGGGAACTGGGCTCCTTACTGGGCATGAGAAGCAGCGCTGCTCTGCTGAACTGGATTGCTTCCCTAAAAGAGAAATGAATGTCTACATTCTGTAAGCCACTGTCTTTTCAGGACTCTTTGTTATAGCAGCTGAGCTTTCCCCTAACTAATAAATTCTCTAAGGAGAAATTTGAATTAGGAGGAGATGGTGGCCTCATTTCCCCTTTACATTTCTGAACTTCATGTTTCTTTATCTATAAAATGAGAAGGGTAACTAAAATCCTTTTTGGCTCTAAAATTCTATGATTCACCATTATTCTTGTTCCCATGAGACCTATCCAATCCCACCCTAATAAGTACCCTGTTCCCTCAAGTTTGCTTTCGCTGTGCCTTGTCAAAGCCTGCTCCACAGCTTTCATATACACTGATAACAGCTTGTTATCTCAACCTGGAGCTTTTGCCATTTACTGAGGATCAAAGCCTTAAATTAAAGGATGAGCTCCTATTTGAAAGCTCAGGTACCAACTGGAGTTGATGAGATTTTGGAATGGCAAAGACTTTCCATGAAATGATTCCAGTGAAATGGAACCTTCAAGTTAAGCTCTGCTTGTATTAAAACATAAATATGAAAAACAACAACAATAAAAAAACACATAAATATGCTGAAAATGTGTTATAACGGTCTGCCAACAGATGAGAACCTACCCTGACAAGTACTACAAACAACACCCCAATTTGTTTTTTAAAAACAGAAAGGAATTATCTTCAAGGATCCAGGATCACGTAATAATTTCTCTCATGGCTACCCCAATATTTACCCTTCACCAGACCTGCAAATAATTATCAACTTCCTACCAGGGTAAAAATCTCTGCCTCGTATTTCCACAATTACTCCCGTATCAACTAAGCCATTTTCTCTCCCTTTCTGCTTCCTCCCTAGCTCATTAATATTTCCTGTTAGGAAGAGAACTGCTAATATGACTTTCACATTTGAATCTCTTAGGAGCCCAGTATCTGTTCTTACTGGATCGGGTCTCCAATTCTTACCAGCATAGAAAACACTTACTATAATATTTTCTACCACTACTAACAAGCTATCAGCTATCACAATAGAGCTCTCACTATGTCTTGGATGTCAACTTTTATAAGACTGATATCAACCATAACTGCATTTCTGGCTTCCACCAGCTCTGTGTATCCATTAGCATGCTCTCCAATTTCACTGACTGCAAACAAATCTCCCACAGGCATACCAACTGTTTTTTCAACTTTTAATAATCCAATATGTAGCACACGTAGCACTTGAAAGCCCCTTTTTAATTTCCCCCAATCAACAAATAGCTCCTCAACATATAAATATCATGTACATTTGAATTGCTTTGAAATTTTCTAAACCTGCTAAATCCAGATATGTCCCTAAAGCTAAAAGCAAAATTCTAAGAGATAAAAATATCAATCATCTAAACTATAATATTTCTTGATTACACACTGAGTCTAAAAATATTATATATGAGTATAAAAAATATTATATAAATTTAAACCAATTCAAAGTCAAAGAAAAGTTTATCTGGAAACCTCAAGTACAAAGGATTGTTTCTCTCCAGCAGGGGGGCCATCTTTAATTATTTGTGTGCACTGCCATGCAAGGATATTTGCTCTACATTTGCTTTCAGAATTCTATTTTCACCATTTTCAAATGATCCATTTTCCTCAAATTACCCTTTGTAATAATATCCCTTTCCTCTAATACAGATTGTACGTGTGTTTGACATGATTTTCCTTAAGGTTACCCAGCACAGGCATCAAGGTATAAGGGTTAAATCAACACGTAAATTAAAAGCTCTGAACAATATTATAAATATTCTAAGACACAATAGCAAGGAACATATTCAAGAAACATTACACAAGAAAAAGTAGACATGTATTTACATGGCACAAATGATATGTGTGCTTTAATATCTGTGTTTTAATGGTTTCTAAATATCAAAGTACTAATTTCTAAATTTAATTGCTAGCTTTTAAAATGAAAACTACATATCCATGATAACAAATTTTAACAACAAAATATATAGAAAAATTGTTAACTTCCCGTGTTCTCCTGTATCATTTCAGAAAAATTTTATGTACATACAAACATATTGTATGTATTGACATATAATTTTTAGATAAATGGAAAGTATACTATATGTATTGTCTATGCTTTCCTTTTTTTTCACTTACTAATATGTTTTTGAGATTATTCTGTCGACACATGTAAATCTAGCTTATATGTTTCTTAAAGAGCTTAAATAATTTTCTGAATCAGTTGTCTTGATGTTCATTTAGTTTTTTTTTCCATTCTTTTCAATCTCTGCACTTAAGTTTCTGTACAAATGTACAAATAAGTCAAACTGCTGAGGCAAAGGACATGTGTACATTTTAAATTTTGAAAGATATCCAGAAATGTTTTCAAAAGACTGCTGTATGTTTAATTTAAAAAACAAATCATTTTGTTTGTAAAGACTTAAAACAGTCAACTACAATAAATATACAGATAGAAATAAATAAAAGGAATTAACACAGTGCCCTTAGGATATGAAACAATTTGGATATGTACAAAACCTCTAAAGACATACTTTCTTGGCAAAATTCTGCAGACCCCCATGAAAATACATACTTCAAATTTTGTAGCTCAATGGTAGCAACATAAACATGGTATTCAAAATAATGTCATGCCAATTTTATCAATATTGATCTGAACCTAATACCATTATATACAGAGCAAAAATCATAATCTTATAGCTATCTAAAATCTTTACAAAAATTTAGCAGATTATGATTTGGGGCTTTTTAATTCATAATCAGAAAACATCTGAATGTTGAATGAACATGACAAATTCAAAATCTTTTTTGTTTTTTATTTCTGTTAAATTCAATCATAGCAAAAGTGAACCCTCTTCATTTGGTGGGATAGTCCCCTGCCAATAGGATAAAATAGGATAGTCCCTTGCCAATCAGAGTTGTGAGACGACATGCTTTTCTGCTTATATGCCAAACATTTAAAAGCCAGTGTTCAGTTCAGCTCTTAATCAACAGCTGTGGGATGTGACCACAGTGCTCCGTCTGCTGCAGACCACGAGGCAGGTCTAGGAACAGAGCAGAGGCTGGACTGACGGACACTCCCTCCTTTAGAATGAACCCAGGAAACCATGTCCTAACCCCGGGATAACTTGTGGAAAGGCCAGACACTGACACAGACATTTTGGTAATATCTGAAGAATGAAAAAGGAAATAATGAAAAAGTGACAGAGGCACACGAGCTGGTTGCAAAACTTTAACAGTGTAAAACCAAGCTGAAGACTGCAGCATGGGTACTGAATAAGGTAACCCATGGAAAGAGAGCAGAGTTTTTGCCTCACTTTGCCTTCTAGAACTACTACCGTGTTTCCTCGAAAATAAGACCGGGTCTTATACCGTATTTCCCTGAAAATAAGACTGTGTCTTATATTAATTTTTACTCCAAAAGACGCTAGGGCGTTTTTTCAGGGGACGTCTTATTTTTTCATGTACAACAAGCTACATTTATTCAAATACAGTCACGTCATCTTCTGGAACATCATCATCATAACATACTAAATGCGTCCGTCTGGCTGACGATCTTAACTGGGGCTTATTTTCGGGGTAGGTCTTATTTTCAGGGAAAGGGTATGTGCTCTGGTCATAAGGACCTACCATGTAAAGCCATTTCAATTATTCCCTCCAGCCCCTGTTGTCGGTGAGGCAATGAATGAGTCACCTTTTGTGATTTTGCTAAGTGCTGTACTTCTCAGGAAGGTAACTCCAACTTTGTTGCAGGATTACTGCACGGTGATCAATCAAATGTGAAGAGATATAATTTATATTCATTACAAGGGTAAATAAAAACTGTTACTTGGAACAGGACTGAGTTGTGCAAACAAAGTTGAAAATGTCCTGTCTGGTGGGATGATTCTGTAAACAGACAGATAGGGAGTAAAAAACAAAGCACACTGGTAATGCAGTGCCAATGTACTTAGGGAAAAGACAGGTGAGAAACAGTGTGTGAAGATCTGTAAATGATTAGCAGCCTTCAGCCCTGCAAGCTGCTCTGGGAAAGTATACATGTTCCACAGCAGTGCTATTTTTGTACTTTCTGCAATACATTGCTATAAAATAGCTGTATGTTGTTAGTGGTTCTAATTGCAGGCTTATGTATTATTGGTAATGTTTAGTACCAACACTGGTGAGAGTGAAAGTTGTAAAAAGTTAGAAAACGCTTAGTTGGTGCCCAGATTTCATCCAATGCCACACAAAAAGGTAAATAGGAATTTCCAAAATTTTAGGCTTGAAAAATACAAAGCTACACTCCTAAACAAGAAAGTAAGATTAAGGCAGGGAAATCAGGCTTCCAGTATCACAGTTCCAGTCTCAGACTAAATCTTTATATAATATAGAGCTTTAGGATCATCTGTAGACACTTAATGCAACCTCTTAATTTAATGATAAGGGTACCGAGAGCTGGGTATTAAACGATTTCCCCAAAATTAATAGGTAAGTTAGTGGAATTTGTTTTCCTTATCTGTAGCTCAAGGATCTTTCACAACAGCAATACATAGTATCGCGCTCACATCCATAGTTTCCTTTACTTGTGGAAGAAGCCATGCTCACCTGTGCTCTAGCATACTCTAAGACACTCTGAGAAGACTTTTTAATAGTAAGCAGTGGCAAAATGGGGAATTAGATTGATTACCAGATCATGAGTAAAAGCTTTGCATGAAAGCCTGGCTTCATCAGTAAGCAGCAGTGTGACTTTGGGTAAGTCACTTAACCTCACCAAATCCCTACTTTATAAGGAGAAGGTTGAACTACAAGAACTTGAACCTTTAGTGCTAACATTTTATAAACGTGATTAGTTTGTTCATCTTAACATAAACACCATAGTTTTGTGAAGCAACAAGTCTTTGTCAGGACCACTTTGGAATTTACCTTAAGCTTTATGCAAATTATTCATGCAGTAGTTAGAGTACCACCTAGTGGACGTTTGGCTGACTTGACTAGCCAAGAGAAATAAAAATTTCAGTTTATGTAAGTGCTAGAAAGAACTATTTACCTATTAAAAAAAAAACAACAACTCAAAAGATTAGAAGGACATCTAAAGATCTTATTGTTCATTCTCGCTGACTTTAAGAAGGGTCAAAAATAACTATCTTTGACATATGAGAATTTACTTATTTACTAATGTGACTGAGGGCCATTATTTGGCATGCTAGAAAAATAATGACGTCAAGAAATTGATATCACCTATGGAATGAGAGACAATATTTGTAAGTCACATATCTGATATGGGCTTAATATTCAGACTATATAAATAACTCTTACCATTCAACAACAATGAAAAACCTGATTTAAAAATGGGCAAAGGAATTGAAAAGAACTTTCTCCACAGAAGAGCTACAGATGGCCAATAAGCACATGAAGAGATGCTCAAACACCACTAATCATTAGGAAAATCAAAATCACAATGAGATACAAATTTGGATGGCTATTATAAAAAACAAAACAAAACCAGAAAATAGTAAGTGTCGGACAAGGATGTAGAGAAATTTAAAATAAACTCTTGTACATTACTGGTGAGACTATAAAATGGGAAAGCCACTATGACAAATAATACAGCAGTACCTCAAAAAATTAAAAATAGAACTAGCAGATAATCTAGCAATTTTACTTCTGGGTGGAAGACAGAATTGAAAGCAGGAACCCAAAAGTATTGAAAGTAGAAACTTGAACAAATACCTATATACTCATTTTCATAGCAACAATATTTAAATAGCCAAAAGGTAGACGCAACCCAAGTGTTCATCAATGGATGAATGAATAATATACAATGGGATATTTTTCAACCTTAAAAGAGAAGGAAATTGTAACATACTTGTATGCTATATGAATAAAACTAGAAGACATTCTGCTAAGTAAAATAAGCCAGTCCTAAAAAGACAAATACTGTGTGATTTCACTTATATGAGATATACATGAGTAGTCAAATTCACAAAGACAGATCGTAAAATGGTGTTTGTCAGGAGCTGGGGGAAGGGACAGTGAGGAGTTACTGCTTAATGGGTTCAATTCCAGTTTGCAAACATGGAAAATTTCTGGTGATGGCTGTACAACAATTAAAAATGGAAAATTGTATGCATATTTTACTACAGTAAAAAGTTGTATCAGTGTGAGGTGGAAAATGAAGTCTCTGTTTTTAAAGAAGAAAAACTCTTCTTTGTTTCCTTAAAAGATTTTTTTTAAAACTTTTCTTAGTGGTTCAGAGTTCATACATGATACATCATTAACTTACACACGACTGCAGAGAGTGAATTCTTGATAACTTGAAAACACTTTCGAAAAGGGACTGTGTATTTTTCAGAATCCAGGAGAAACAAAATAAACACCATTGTCCCCTGTGACTTCTGACTAATAAATAATGCACATTTGATGAGACTTCTGGGTGTCTCTGGTTTTCTTGAGTTTGATCCAAAAGGGAGAGGTGCTAACCATGAAAATGTTCACTCTATTCCAGGCTGGGCTCAGTGCAGTGCGAGAAGAGTCAGACAACAGCATGGTGTTCAGATGCCTGGAGAGCTGGCTCTGCAGCTTCGCTGCCAGTCTGTAGCCCGATAGCAGGTGTAAACGAGTGACAGCTGGAGCTGCCTTTGCTGGAGGGGACTGGCACTCTGTAAGGAATGACTGGCTCTGAGTGAATGCCCTGTGCTCTTGTGTTCAAAGAGGAGGTGCCTGCATGGGGCTTGTTGCGGGAGTGGGCGGCTATAAAAGGTATGGCTGTCTTTAGCAAAAATTAATGAAGTTAACTTCAGGTTTTGGTAAGCCCTTCTGAAATACTCTCTGTGTTCCTGAACTTAACCCACCGCTACAAAATGTACCTTTGGAAAGAGATATTGGGCAAACTAAATTTCCTTAATATACAAGTGTCAGGGGGAAATGTGTATGAGCATTTTAACAGGTCTGACATAAGCCCAAAGCATGAACTTCTTAACTTCAGGTTTCTTGATGTCAGTTTGCTGGTAAGGGGAAGGATTGGGGGGAAGGTATGGTGGATCTCTGGGTTCCTCTAAAGCAAGGTTTTACAGCCTTGGCACTATTGATATTTTGGGCAAGATAATTCTTCATTGTGGGTGGGCTGCCCTGTGCATTACAGGGTATTTAGTAGGATCCCTGACCTCGCCCACTAGATGCCGGTAGCAGCTCTCCGTCTGTGATCTGTGAGACACCCCCCCCACGCCACCCCCTGCAAATGTCTCCAGACATTGGCCCTTTGCTGTTCCCCAGGGGGTAAAATAGCCTTCCCCTAGCTCTGTTGAGAAGCACTGTTTTAAACCTACAATGTAGGTGGTCAGTTGCTCGGCCAATATACATACATCACTATTCTTGCCAATGAGCTCATCATCTAAGGAATTCAGATCTACACTGAAACTATTAGAAAACGGTACAAGCCAGGATATAAGACTATGTGCTTGAAAGTGCAAACAATGACGATAACTTTTGTCTGATTCCCACAAGAAGCTTCCAGGGCAATTTGATAAAACGAAACGGGAGTATTAATATCTAAAGAGAAGTCTCTCTTTTTCTTTAAGATGACAAAACTGCTTAAAAGAGAAGGAACAATAAAGACCTTAAATTGGCCTGTTTTCAGTGGATTTCATATGCCAAATCTTTTACCTTCTTTATCTCTCCAGCCCATACTGACATTTAATCAACTGGTAAGTCTTGAAGTCATGGTGACCCCCTTCCCACCTGCTCCTTCTGCAAGGGAATCAGCCCTAAAATATTCTCAAAGTGTATGGAATTTATTGAATTTTAATGTTTTGAGGTTGTAGCTTTTACACTGAGCCCCAGGTAAGTAGCAAATTTCTAAAGGGGAGTATTTTTTAGACTCCTGGATTAGAAATAATCATCATCATAGTTAGAATAATCACTTTTGTAGCATTTATTACATGTCAGGGACTCTCCTAAATATTTTATATATATGAAGTCATGGAATCCTTATAATAACCCTAACACTGTTAAAGAATGCACTATTATTATCCCTACTTTACAGCTGAATAAACTAAGGCTCTGCGAGCCTCCCCCCTTCCCACCCCTCGCCAATGTCAAATAATGAGGAAGTAGCAGGTCTGGGGTCTGAATCCTCTTTAGAATTCTAAGCACTTCTTGCCAAAATTGCTAATGTAAAGTTATGTCTGAATAATCCTGGATACTCAGATCTCTTTAGGCCTCGATTCCCTCAACTGTAAAAGATCCTGAACTTGATAATTTGCAAATATCCTTGCCATGCCTACCTCATAACAGATGTCCAATAAATAGTTACCCCTGGAATTTTCTGCCATGAGATATTCAAGTCAGAGGTGTTGTGGAACAAACACTGAGCTTGGGGCTTCTCTGTCACAAGATCCGTCTCATCTTCAGTTTCACTATAAGACAACGGACTGGTTAACTTTAATGGCAAATAGAATCGCAGTATACACTTCTTCTTTGAGGCATTCCTTTACATCGAGAAGTGTTTTCTGAAGAAACCTTCTCTCTCTGACATTCAGGTTAAAGAATCAGTTCTATAGGTTCTACTTAAACACAGCTGAACACTCAGAAAACTAAAGCAACCTGGTGGATTTTTGAAATCTATGGGGAACTTCAGTTAGCAGTAGTCTTCGACTGGTCTACCTGAAGGAGCTACAAGTCACTCTGTAGCCCCTGGTACTGACATCATAAAGATTTCTTTTCCTGTAACATGTTATGGTCTAATAACGCTCTGAATGGAATTCTGATACAATAGTGCCTTCCGGATAAACCCACTGTGATGATAAGCAAGTGGAATGAGATAGCTGACCCAGAGAAGCCTTCAACCCTGGCCAGTGATGTGCAGACATTGATAAAACAAGGGCCTGTGTTGTCCCAAAGTACAGAGTGAACTTAGCCTTTGTTCCTTGAACCCTACTGGAGTAGCACACTATATCAAACAGCTAAGTATCTGTTGTAAGGACAAATCTGCCAAACAACATAGAAAGAAGAGAAGAAACAGGAATTTGCAAACGCCCCTCAACATTCACACAGCTCTATATCCCAGGTGGGCAGAAGGTTCGATAAGAATGCATAGGTTTCTTATCTATTGAGACTATGATACTCATTCAAAAGAAGAACACAGATTGTAATAATCCCAACAAGACTTACCTATTCTCTTGGTATACAAGACAAACGGAATCTCAGTGGGGATTGTGGACCTGGGTAATGAAACAGCAACAAGCACTAGTTTCTCCTCATGATGATGCATACGGGTCAATGGGACTGAATAATTAGCAAAATGATTGGCACAATTTGAGAAATTTCAAGTTAGTTTTAGAATTTAGCATATGGTCTGGAATGTTAAGAATGCTACGTTAATTTCAGTGTTTAAAGTGATGTATATCATTCCACAAGATTAGGTTTAAAATTCATCTTTCATGTTTTAAAAGGCAGTCTCCATGGATGAGAAGAAAAAGGAACACGAAGTCTATTGAAGAACAATCAATTCATTGTCTAATCACGAATAGAATGATTTTTATCTAGTTAGATGTTGGTTCCTTTATAATGTACTCAATGCCTGGAGGATTTGTGCAAAGGCAGGTAAATACTTCCCTTCACATCCCAAGACCCAAAAAAACACAATCTCAACCGAAACCAGAGACCAGAGCCTGCCAGACTCAAACAGACAGAGAGCTTATTATCAGTGTCAACAACAGGCCTTTGTCAGAAAAGGTTCCCCCCACCCCCCCGTGTTTTTTTCATTACCGTCTTTCCCTTTGGAAAGAGCTCTACTGTGTGAGCTAGCATCTGAAATTCCAACCTGTAAATCATTTAGCCGGATGGCTCAGACCACCCTAAATTTCAGCTCCAACATCTTAGGAGCTTTTCCTCTTGTTTTGACAAGTCCTACGGCAAGACCTCGGGCACGACCTCCCTCCTCAGGGGGAGAGGAACTGAACGGCATGCAGGCTCTGGTCATTTTAGTAAATCTGAATGAAAACAAATGATTTATACATGTTTTGTATCTGTGCCAAAAGAACTCTTACTGAGCACAGGCAATGTAAACTGAATCACGAAGCAAATATAAAACTGTTTTAAGATTTTCCTTTTTTAGGTTAAGAAAAATAAAACACTGCTTCACCCAGTTTGCCCATAGTTTTTATTTGGTTGGTTTTTTGGAGTGGGTGGGTGGGGTCCATGTATTATTCTAGTTCAACGGGCAACTCTAAGATGAGATGAGAAGGAAGCACTGGCATATAAACAGTGTATTTTAGAAACTCAGTTTAATGAATACATAACCTGAGTGTGAGCTCTTTGAAATTCAGTGCTGTCTCTTCCCTTTTAGTAAGTTGACAGCCGATTTAAGGGATGTGGGGGCAGTGAGAGGATGGGGCATACATTAAACATAAGTTGGAGCTGCCACGGCTTCAATGATTAGTTTCTGACCGTCCTCATGGGGCATGTCAGGCTGGCACCACTGGGGAACTGAGACAGGAAATCACTGTTAATTACCATATGTATTAACATGATGCAAATTAATCCGGAAGAACATGTTTAGTGTCATTTTTTAAAAACAGAATTCAAATGAAGAGGCATCAGGTGAAATTAAGTTTAACAGGAATTAAAGACTCTTGTCACTAGCACATGCCCGTGAGCACAAGTGAGTGCTAAGGATGTCTACAGCTCTGTGGGTGCAGCAAAACTGATTCCAACTACTGATCTCCCACTGTCATGTTTAGTGGGCAGGACTGGCTCTAGAATTTGCAGGGCCTCGTGCAAAACAAAAATGCAGGGCCCTTATTCAAAGATTATTAAGATGGCGACATCACAGAATTAAACCAAGTGTGGGGTCCTGTGTGGTTGCACAGGGCTGCACACCGGTGAAGAAGCTGGCCCTGTAAGTGGAAGACTTTCTATGTTAAATCATACCAAGTGAGTGGAACTTATACCAGTAGTTGTTTCTGGTAAGTACTTTTATGTTAAACTGAGTCACAGAAAGGAAGGAAAAAAGCTGCCCTTTGGAATCCCGAACCAGAACAAAACAAAAACCCAACCTTGTTGATTAGGAGGTTGGGAGCAACTATTTCCCACCTGCTGCTGTGTTCTACTACATGCTCACGCTTTTTCCCGATGCCTAGGGGAGCTCCCGGGACCAGGCACACTACCTTCCCACTGACGACAGTTATCTGCCAGTGAAGGGCATTGTGCAATGTAGACTAGGAAACTTTCTAAGTTGTGATCCACATTTCATATTGTATTTAGTCCAAACATGCACACACACACGTGCACACACACACACACACACACACACACACACACACACACACACACAATGGAAACAAAGTTTCATGAAATAATTCTCCTAACTGACTGTGATTCCCTTTGAGATTTTCTATTCAATTTTATTTAAATCTGTTCTATTTCATTTTTTAAAAGATGCTGTTCGAGACCTACCATACGGAATTCACAATCTGATAATAATTCCAGCTCACTGATAATGCTGAAAGCCACGATTTGAAAATACCATTATAGCCACTATTGTTTTTCTGCCAGGTGTGCTGTCCTCCATGACTCCCACTCTTCTGGAAACCCAACCTGCCTCTGACACTGGGTCAATGCTAGCTCATATGGAGATAGTAAACATACTACATCCCCCATCCCTAATATTTTCAATTTAAAGTTGGAGTGAAAACTTCCTTTCTTTTGGGTTGCTCTGAAGATGTGATTCAAGGTTTGAGGAGAGGAAGAGAGATGCCCAACCAAATCCTGGTTCCAGGAGCCCCTATGGCAGCTTCCTTGTTGCATGGGCCACTCTGTGCTTCAGCTAGTTTGTAAAATTTTTTGTCTTTTTCAATCACAAAGTCATGATTAATACAAACACTATGATAAATAAAACATGTAAGCAGATAACAAATGTTATGAATATGAGTAACTGTATCTTAAAAGTCATATTGACTTCAGTCCCCCCCTCTTTTTTTTTCATTTTAAAAACTTTTCCTTCTGTTATGGTGAAAATAATTTTGTAAAACAAAAGCTTCCCTGTTTTTTAGCACTTGCACAAATAAGACTTTCCCCATATTTTATCTTATTGAACAGATATCAGTTAAGTTTATTACTCTGGCTGTAAGGCATAAATGTCAAATCAAAGAGTTCTCTTAAGACTGAAATAGCCACAAATGATGTTGTTTAGAAATGAAAGTTATCACAGCATTTCTTTCACTATTAAAATTATTGATATTACGAACTATCATTTACTGAATGTCTCTGTGCTCCAGCAAGTTTACGTATTACCTATTTTAATAATCCTCATGTCACTTTGAGACAAATAATATCCTCATTTTGTATATTAAAAGGGAAGCAAAGGGATATTTCGTTCAAGATTACCCAGCTTGAAATGGGTGCAGATGTGATTCAAACCAGGATTCTTTCTAATTTCTATTTCCCTGTTGCCTCTTCAGAGACTGCCTTGAAGTCATACATCATGGTTGCTCAATATCCCTTAAAAGAAATCCCTGTTCTCTTATTCCTTTTTTAGAGTGACAATTCACATTACGTAAATTGGCAATTCAAAAAAAATATTGCTTTTATTCATTTCTTCATAGGCTAATGTATGAAGAAAACATGTTGAAGATGTCCCTGTAGCAGGTTTAACTGAGGTAGCAGAAGAAACCTAGTGCATGACAGTTATTCATGCCCCTGAATCTTAATCTATTCTCTCGGAGGAAAATTTCATGTAATCTTGTGACCTCCTATTAAATACTGAGCCTGGAGTTCCACCAAATGTGCTATTTTTCTAGAGAATTACAAAGCTACAGATAATGATCTTAAGCTTTATAAAAATGTAGATTCCCTGTTAAAAGGCATATTCTTCTCTTTTTGCAAAAAAGGAAGAATCAGATGGTCCTTAAGAAAGACCCCAGCTGGTTAAATCTGGCCACAGAAGTGGTCCAGATTCCTCTGGCTTTGAGCCCACAGCATTTTCATGTGATTGTCTGCAATGTAGAGTTTTCATTGATCTTGACACCCTCTGCAGTTGCTCCATCTAACATGAACAAACAAGTGGTGAGATAAATCCTGGCCTCATAAAACTGTCTCTTATTTCAATGAACTCCTTAATTTGTATTATTTCTACAGACTGTCTGAGGTTTGAAGACATTTGGAACAAACTGACAGAAAATGGATGTTTTCTAATAGTGCTAAGCTTCTTTGATTAGTCATTTGTGCTGATTTCTTTAGTCACTTGTATCTCCATTTTATCCTCCTTAAAGCAATTAGGAAAAGAGAAAGCTGCTTTGAAAAGCTTACTTTTATTTCACTAGATTTGAATTGATAAAAATTTTAAAAAGACTTAACTTCTAAAGTATCTATTATTTCTTTAATCCACACTGTATGTATGTATATGTGCGCATATATACATACATACATATATACATATACATATATATATATATATATATAAAACACATATATATGTATAAATATGTATATGCACATACATATTTTTTTCATGGAAAAAATTGGAAAATGTAAATAAGTAAAATGAATGAAATATAAAAACAATTGCTTTAATCCAAACATTCAGAGATAATCCCTGTGAACAGTTTCATACTAACCTTCCAGACATTTTTGTATGCACTAATAATAAACACCTGTTACATATCTTTAAAAATTAGATGCATGCTATCAATGTTGTTTTTGAAATCCTTTCTTTACATCAATATATACTAAATAACTTTCTAGCTAATGTAATTATACATCCATATTATCATTTTAGTATCTAAATAGTATTTTATTTTTTAGATTTACTCTTATTTTTTTAACCAATCTTCTACCATTGAATAATTTAGTTGTTTTCAATTATTCACAATGTTGTGATTGACTATTCTCTACATATCTTTGGAATATGTAGCCAATTTAACAATTAGTATAAATCCCTAGAAGTGGAATTACTGGATCAAAGGGTATATCCACCTCAAAGGATTTAAAAAATTACCATATGATTGGCAGATTGTACCAATTTATCCTCCACCAGCAGCATACAAGAATATTTACTTCTACATCCCTCTTTCTTTCTAATCTTTCCCATTCTAATAGGTAAAAAGGCACTTTCAAACACCAATTGTGTTTTTATGGTTATGGAATGATCAGATTTACTTTGAAAATTCAATTTAGAGAAGCAAGGACCTCCAAAAATCCATTCTTCCCCAAAAGTAATGAAAAAAATGGGCAAAAAATTTTAACGTCAACTTTTTCAAAACTTTGAGAATTAACCGAATGCTTGCAATAATATAAAGAGCAATTACTTAAGAAAACCAGATGAATCTGGGTCAGCACAGTTGAGTTTTGTGGTGTTTTGGGCACAGTGCAAGTAGTTTTGAAAACCAACAGCCTCCCAACCACAGCAACTGTGAAAACCAGTAGTGACATTAAATGTAAATGAACTAAACACTCCCACCAATAGGCAGAGATTGGCAGAATGAATAATAATAATAATAATAATAATAATAAAACATGATCCAATTATATCCTGACTATAAGAGACCCTTTTTAGATTCAAAGACACAAATGGTTCAAAAGTAAAAGCATAGAAAAAGACATGCCATGCAAAAGTCACTAAAAGAGGGTTGATGTGACTACACTAATATCAGACAAAACAGTCTTTAAGACAAAAATTGTTACTAGAGACAAAGAAGGACATTTTATAATGACAAACGTTAAATCCATCAAGAAAGTCTAACAATTATACACATAATATGCACTGAAAAATAGAGGTCCAAAATACATGAAACAAAAACTGAAAAAATTGAAGGGAGGAAGAGGCAACTGAACAAAAGTTCAAGACTTCAATATCTCACTTTCAATAATGGATAGAATAAACGAGGCAGAGGAATCAACAAATAAAAAGAAGACTTGAAGAACACTATACAACTAGACCTAACACGTATCAATAGACACTTGACCCAACAGTAGCAGAATTCATATTCTTCTCAAATGTTCAGAAGGCGAAACTCCCCAAATTGATATATGAGGTCAGACAATTAAGTTCGTGAACTTTTTGCCACAATGTTGCTAAGCTTTTTTGATATCAGAGGGATTATTCATTATGAATTTGTACCAACTGGACAAATAGTTAACCAAGTTTGCTATTTGGAAGCCTGAAAAGGCTGCATGAGAAAGTTAGACGACCTGAACTTTTCACCAACAATTCATGGCTCTTGCATCATGACAATGCACCAGCTCACACACACTGTCTGTGAGGGAATTTTTAGCCAGGAAACAACTGTATTGGAACACCCTCCCTACTCACCTGATCTGGCCCCCAATGACTTCTCTTTTTTTTCTAAATTAATTTTTTTTTCAATTACAGTTGACATCACTTGTTTCTTTACCCGAAAATACAGGAAATACTGAAAGGAAGATATTTTGATGACATTCAGGACTTCAAGGGTAATACGACAACAGCTGTGATGGCCATTCCAGAAAAACAGTTCCAAAGTTGCTTTAAAGGGTGGATAGGTGCTGGTGGTCAGTGCATAGCTTCCCAAGGGGAGTACTTCGAAGGTGACTATAGTGATATTCAGCAATGAGGTATGTAGCATTTTTTCTAGGATGAGTTCGCGAACTTAATTGTCTCTCCTCAAACATATTAAACAAAATCCCTATAAAATCCCAGCTGGATATTTTTTTATATTTTTTTACAGACATTGACAAGCTGGTTCTAAAATTTACATGGAAATGCAAGGGACCCAGAATAGCCAAAACAATCTTGAAAAAGAACAAAGGTGAAGAAATCCCACTTTCCAATTTCAAAACTTAAACACAAAGCTACAGTAATCAAGACAGTGTGATACCGGCTGAAAGACAGACATACACATCAATGGAATAGAATGAAGAGTCCAGAAATCAACCCTATGTGTATGGCCTACTGATTTCTGACAGGGGTGCCAAGACAATTCACAGGGAAAAAAAGTCTTTCAATAAATGGTGCTGGTACAACTGAATATCCATATGCAAAAAAAAAAAAAAAAAAGCTAGGACTTTATCTTTTATAACTATTAACTCAAAATAAATCACAATATAAAATGTAAACACTGAAACCACAAAACAGAAAACGCAGGTATTAAATCTTTGTAACCTTAGATTAGGCAAGTTTCTTAGTTCTAACACCTACAGCATAAGCAATTAAAGAAAAAGGAGATATACCGTCAACATTAAAAACCTTTGTGCATCAAAGGACACTTTTAAGAAAGTGAAAAGACAACCCACAGAATAGGATAATATATTCATAAATCATATTTCTGATTAAAGTCTAATATCCATTTTACATAAAGAATTCTTATAACTCAAAATAAAAAGACAAAAAAACCTGTTAAAAAACAGGCAAAAGATTTGAATATGTATTTCTAAAAAGATTACACACAAATGTCCAATAAGCAAACGAAAACATCTTTAGTCATTGGGGAAATCAAAACCATAATAACATACCACCTTACAACTGCTAGTAAGGCTGGAATAAAAAAGGCAGACTATTGTGTTCGCTAGGATATGGGGAAATTAGACCCTAATACAATACTGCTAGGATTGCAAATTGGTACGGCCACATTGGAAACAATTTGGCAGTTCCTCAAAAGGTAAACAGAATTACCAAATGACCCAGAAATTTTACCTCTAGAAATATTCAAGAGAAGGAAAAATATATGTCTACAGAAAAAAAAACTACATGAATATTCATAGCAGTATTATTCGTACTAGCCCAAAAGTGTGATTAACTCAAATATCCAAATATGAATGGATAAATATTGTATATCCATACAATGAAATGTTATTTTGCAATAAAAAGGAAGTACGTTACCACACAGATGAAAACAAAAGGTCACATATTATAAGAGTTCATCTTTATGAATTATCCAGAATTGGCAAATCTAGAGAATTGAGTCCATATTTGGGGCCACTTATCCACAGAGGTATTTGCCGATTCTGGCAGTGACAGCTGAGAGGCTAAGGGGATGGGGCTCTAGAAAACCATCAACGCTTTACATTAGGGGTGTGCATGAGGAGTGACGGTATGCCCAAGTAAACAGGCACAAGCAGACTACAGCTCAGCTCTTTAGCTACCAAAAGTGCTGAAATGAAAAAGCCTGACAATACCAAGGATTGTCAATGATGGGAAATGACAGAAACTTTCGGACACTGCTAGTGGGAGTGCAAATTGGTACATTCACTTTGAAAATACTTTTGCCCTGTTTACTAAAGTTGAAGATATGTATTCCTCATGTGCTGGCAATTCCACTCCTAGGTACATATGCAACAAAAAAGTGTACCCATGTACACTGAGAGACATTTACCTGAATATTCACAGTAGCATTATTTGTAATATCCCCATATTGGGAACATACCAAAAGTCTATAAATAGTAGAAGGGATAAAGAAATTATGGTATGCTTATGTTACAGAATATTACAGACAATGTAAACAAATGACTTACATGGAATATCGAATATATATATCTTTAAAACATAGGGTGGAGTAGAAGAAGCCAGACACAAAAGTTTATGTAAGTTCAAAATAGCATACTGTCTTATACAAAGGTCAAAAAAACATACCATTTGATTCTGTGTGTACAAAACCTAAACACAAGTAAAAAGCAAACTATAGTGTTCAGAGATGCATAGTTACCATGTTTCCCCAAAAATAAGACCTAGCTGAACAATCAGCTCTAATGTGTCTTTTGGAGCAAAAATTAATATAAGACCTGGTCTTATCTTACTATAATATAACTCTGGGTGTAACGTGACGTGACGTGACGTGACGTGACGTGACGTGACGTAACGTAACATAACATAATATAATATAATATAATACCAGGTCTTATATTAATTTTTGCTCCAAAAGACACATTAGAGCTGATTGTCTGGCTAGATCTTATTTTTGGGGAAACATGGTGAGTATCAAAATCAAAAAGAGAAAAGCAAAGAACTGATTATCATAAAGAACAGTGGTTATCTGCAGGCAGGGCACTAGCAGGTCTTGGCAATGTTGTTTCTTGACAGGGGTGTTGGATACACAGATATTTTGTGATATTTCAGTGTGTTGCACACTTTTTATATGTGTACTTTATGTGTATGTACGTATATATTTCATAATTAAAAGGTTTAAAAACCACCAGTGGAGATGGATGATGGATTTACTGTTCAATAGATGGTAGTGAGACAATTGGACAGAAATATAGCAAGAAAATATAAATCCTTATTTCTTATCATACACAAAAACCAACTTTAGGTGTATAGAAAGCCTATGAAAAGCAAAACTATGTAACTATTCGTAGAAATTAAAGGATAGATCTTCATATTCTTGGGGAAAATAAAGAATTTTTGAAGAAAATGCAACAATATAACTAATAAAGGACATGAGTGAATTGATCACATGAAGACTAAAACTCTTTTTTAAGATACAGTGAAAAGACAAATCATGCACTGAGAGATAATTTCTATATGTATCAGTGACAAAAAATAACAACCAGAGTATGTTTAAAATTGTCTGTATCAATTTAAAAACAAACAAACAACTCCATTGGGAGTTGGGGTGAGTGGGAGAACGGGCAAGGACAGGAAAAGGTGTTCTACCTTAAAAGCAACCTCATAGGCTGAGAAGCATGTGAAACACAGTAGGGCTTATTCACATAATGGAAGTATATTATGATCTAAATAAATGAATTAGAGCCATGTGTGGCAACACAAAAAAAATCTCAAAAACAATGCTGAGTAAAAAAAAATTGCAAAATAAAATAGTTTAAACAAAATTTACAATCACGTATAATATCTAGAATCCCAGTATTACACATTGCTTATCAACACAAACGTATGTAGTAGAAAAGTGAAAAAGTATGCTTAGGAATGCTAAATGCCAACTTGAGGCCAGTGGATTCTTCGGTGGAGGAACAAAAATGAATCAGGGAAGATTACACAAGGTCTTTAATTGTATTGTATCATATCATTCCTGTGGAAAAAAAGATTTAAAGCAACTATGTCAACATTTTAAGTTCTCTATAATTTTATATTCTTACTGTTTCACTGAAATAGTTTGTAAAAACAGAACTAAACAAATCTACTTTCCTAGCTATTCTCAATTTTATTCTTAACACAAGCTGTGTGTTTAGACCACACAGTATTGGCCCATCACAAACTTTGATATTATGGCACAAACTCACAACTGAGGGAAGCTTAAGAAACAGCCTTTATGAATTCTAATATTTGGTTTCCTGGAGGAATATTATCATGGATATAACTTACTACCACCCATAGCATCTCTTTATGAAGTTGCAGAAGTAGTCACTCAGACTTAGTAGCAAGAGAAGCTAACATGTTTTAAAGACACAGTGAATCTTTCCTTGATCACTAAAAGATGCTTGACTAAATTTGTGGACTACCACTAGGAAACGTACCTGGTTGGGGATTTGTGTTTCAATTCTTTATCTTGCTCTCTAATCCTTACTGTCCTTTGTTCCAGATTTTTCAGGTGATTTATTTTATCATACTGTGTGTGCAATTATATAAACACACACACATATAACCTTAAAGGAAAATTTTGATAGATTTTACTATATTAAAACTTATACTTCTGTTGATCAAAAGATAACAGTAAGAGAATTAATGGCAAGCTACAAAGTGGAAGATGTTTGCAATACATGTGATAAAAGGGTCACATCCAAGAATGTAAGGAACTCCTACAAATTAGTAAGGAAAAGATAGATAATCTAAAAAAAAGTAAAAATAAAAATAAAAGGACAAAGTTAGTGAATAGCAGAGCTAATATTGCAATCTGAAGTTTTACTTCATTTACTTTAAAAAAAATTGTTTCAGTTATTTGTAACACTATCACCTAGCAATGATGACAATCACTGTTTACATTTGGTCTTGGTAGGAAATCTTCCAAATTCTTTTCTTTTGGGGGTGGAGGGCTAATAACCTTCCCCACAATAATTATATGTATGTAATTAGTTGTGATTATAGAAATCAGATTATACTAAATATACTATTTCATAATCTTTTAAATATAACAATTCACTTTTTAAAAAACTACTGCAGAGCGGTCAAGATGGAGGAGATTTCACATTCCAGTGCAAATGAGATATTTTGGTGAATAGGATCCATCTAAAAATTCTCAAACCACCCCCATAAAAAAGAAAAAACAAAATACTGCATAGATTATACTAATATGAGTTCAATGCAAAGTCTTTAAAAGATTTCTAACATACATTCACACAAAGTGTCCATGTGTGCCTGCTTCCCTATGCCCTTGCCAGCACTAAATGCAGGTCTCTAGTTCAAACTCACAAATGGTGATCAGAAAACTTCCTTCTAGCTTCCTTCAATCAATGAAAACAAAGAAAGTGAGTAGGAGCAAATAATGAGGAAACAAAAATAGTTAGGAAAGGAGTTTCAAATATGGACAAATGGCTGAAAATGAACAAAGGAATAAGGAAATGGGAAAGGGGTTAAATATAAAAATGTAGGGCATCTTTCAGGAATATCCTTGTTAATCAGGCCACGCATCTGAGACAAGTATACCAAAGGCTGAGAACCAAGATGTAGTTTCTGATTTCATAATTTGATTAAGAGTCAATAAAGAAGAGTTCAAATCAATATAATTGAGCCCGGATATCTTAACCTAAGCTCTTACTTGTAACTACTACTAGTAAGTTTCCTTTAGGTATTTCCTTTGGAGTTCAAATGTGTTTCTCCTCAATTTTTAGTAAGCTTTCTCTCAAAGCTGAATTTTATCTGAAAAAAAATTCCCAAAGCTCGCTTAGAGTTTTTAGAGCAGAACAGAGTACATGTTTCACACTTTTAAAGAAAATGTTCAAACTTTGGTTGCAGTTGAAGAACTTCAAAATGACTTCATTTAAAAAGTTAGTGGAGGAGAAATAGCCAAAGGAACTGCATATTGAAGACTATTCGTTTTAAGATAGTTCAAAATCAAATGAGCAATGCAGGAACTCCGAATTACTGGTCAAGGATCTCTGACTGGTCTACCTCTCAGAATAATAAGAGCTTAGAGGTAGAGGAGAGGTATTTCAATTCCTTCTTGAAAGAGAGGATTTTTATGCTATTTCCATGCTCTTGGCCACTCGATACCTCACCTTGCTTTTCTTCTGAGTTTGTCTCTAATTTTTGGAAGACACTGTGAAGGAGGGGAAAGAAAGCTGGTCTAGAAGGACAGGGAATTGAGCCCTGGGTGACCTTGGCTATGGGTCTTAATCTCTCCATATTGTATCTTCGTTGTTATAATGCATACCAGCAAAAACCTGATCGAACTTCACAGGGCAGCCAGCTGGTGAGATTCAAATGAGTAATGGTTTAAGCAAGTTTTGAACAGGCATAAAATGCTTAAGGTATTATAAATGTCTATTTTCTTCTACTATTCTTTTTTTTAAAAATCTACTGAGCAATTTCAAGAATCAGGTTTGAAGCATAAACATTTATGAGAATAATGTTGGGGAATACATCTTGGCAAAGAGAGGCCTAGGGCATGGGATATTCTCTTCACATTTTGATAAGACTAAAATATAACTGGTAATGACCATTTCAAAAGAATCAATATAAGTTAGAAATACACCTTCAAAAAAGAAGTGGAGGAGAAAAAAGTCCAATTCTTTGAGATTCTATAAAGTACCTGGTCTGTAAGAAGGACCCTGAGTCAATGTCTAAGAAAACATCTTTGTATTAATGCTCAGATATTCAGAAAAATAAAGACTAAAAGAGTTTGGACACATACTGATAAACTGAAATATGTTTTGTGAATGCCTTATTGTGTGCTCTGGGCTTTCAGGGGCACTGAAATAATATATGCATGAAAAGATTACAGCAGAATAGTTGGCTCCATGCTGTTGTGTTAGCACAGGGAAAATCAGATAGCAAAGGGAATATGCAAATCAACACAGCTCTACAACCCTGATTATTCTTGCCCACTATTGGATAATGTAGTTCCTTCTTTAGAGAAAAAAAAAAAATTGTATGAAATTCATTCCCCCAAATCTAGGAAGGCTGAGGATCTAGACAGACAAAAGCAGATCTACATAAATTCTGAAGATGAATACATAAAGTTTTAGAAATATTAAAAGCAAAAGCAATAATCTAAACTACTTGCCTGACTTGCTTTTGCTAGTGGTCTGTAATGCATTTTCCACAGTTCCCCAGGATAGAAAGGAGGCTGTCAGTATCCATTCCCAGGGTTTTCTCACAAATATATACCAAGGGAGGTGTAACAAAGTCTTCTTTGGGCTGAAGTTATAAACATCAGGTTTCAAAACCAAGGACAAAATGTTTCAGGGGCTTTTTCAGTTTTGTCTCACCAAAATCAGAGTATTTGAGGAAAGCAGAATTCTATAATTCGAAACTTCCTTAATGATTTAAGAAAGTAGAGAGGCAATGACATTTTCATATATTAGTACAACTGAAAACAAAAAAAAGGATGTGACTACATCCCAACATTAAAAAACACTTTTGACAGTGTTTCCTAATTGCCAACAGTGATGGCTGTAGCTCACGTAGATGAAGTAATTAAGCAGCAGTATTTTTCTTTCTTTGCTTATCTACAATCAGGCTTGATTTGAGGTCTGAGAAATGAACATCATAAAATGACTTTTACCTCACAGAATTACAAGCTAGGCTTTAAAAATATTCACAAGTGGTAGGGAGTCCTAATGAAAACGTAATATATTTATTTATTGTTTTAATTTGTAGCATTATGCATCACCACAGGAATCGAAGTACCTGGAGAAATATTTTTAGATGTACGTAGTGCCTACACATTGAATGGCAAGTTACTGTGGAAACTTCAATTATGGTATCTGATAGTCAAAACAATGTCATCTTACTCTAATTAATATAAAAATATACTCACACAAAAATCTGATCTCCATAAGCAATGTAAGGTAAAAAATGGAATAAATGATCTGTAATGTCCAGATAACTGAAGAACTGGATTGACTAGAATTAGCTGATGAGTTGTCTAAGGAATTTACTTTCTTTTCTGTTTTGCAAATTGTAAAGCGATAAATTGATTGGCATTTAATCACAACATTTATTTCTTTATAGATACAATGCATTTATTTCATATACAATGTGTACTGATAAACCTATAATTTTCCTCTAGCTATAATGTAAACAGTGACATAAATAAAACTATGTGTGCTTCTTATGTCTTATAAAAGCATGTCTCTTTTATGAAGTCTTTTAGGACAAAGCAGATTTTTTTTTTCATTTTTGTATCTCTTTAGATACCTTGGTACCTACCCAGCACATAGCAGACAAGCCCTCAAAGTATTTTTTCTCTTGATTCAACATTTAAAGAAATCAGAAATGTTGTATGACTACTTCCAAAATACACAGTATGTTGAAAATACTACATCCAAGGATTATAGAACAACAAATGGACACAGATACAGATGAAAATAGACACAGATACAGATGAAGACAGAAATACATACAGTAGTCCCCCTTATCTGCTTGGAACACATCCCAAGACTCCCGGTGGATGCCTGGAACTGCGAATAGGATCAAACCCTATATATACTACATTTTTTCCTACACATACATATTAATGATCAACTTTAATTTATAAAGTCGGCACAGTAAGAGATTAACAACAATTAATAATAAAATATTACAATTATAACAATATTGCAATAAAAGTTACGTGAATGAATTAAGTCACGAACTTTCACCTCTTCACTTCAAGGAAGCACGTTATGGCTTCTCCTTGGCATGTCTGAATTGCCAGCATCCTCTACTCTTGTGCCTTGGGGCCACTATTAGGTAAAGTAAGGGTGAGATGAACTGATCTGATAACGAAGGTGGCTACTAAGTGACTAATGGGTGTGGAGGGGTCTACAGTGTGGATACCCTGGGGAAAGGGTGAATCACATCCTGGGTGGAATGGTACAAGATTTCATTACATCACTCAGAATGGTGCACAATTAATAACTTATGAATTGTTTACTGAATTGTTTATTTCCAGAATTTTCTATTTAATATGTTCAGATGGCAGTTAACTGCGGGTAACTGAAACCACGGGAATAGAAACCATGGATAAGGGGAGACTACTATATAGAGATATCATAGCTAAAATTCTGATGGCAATTGACTGACTTAAATTTTGAGAACTGATTTTCAGGCAGTTTGCATTACCGCTACAGAGGGCAAATGGCTGATAAACCTCATCCTAAAAAAGAAGTTCTTTGATTGATTCAAAAGCCCATATACTTACACCCCAGGAAAGATTCTGAAACGCATGAATATGTATGTGTAGGAAAATAAAGGCTATGGGGGATTACATGAGTATTTAATGGATTTTAGTACTTGCAGGAAAATACATAAAAGAACTAAGAAGCCAGAATTCTTGTATCTAACAAATGCACAGTATTAAAAGTATATTTTAATATGCCAGATCTTATTTTAATCGGCTATTAGTCATCTCACTTCCTTCTCTTTATTTTCTACTCTGTTAGAAGGAAAGCTAATAGTTACTATGGGCATGTCAGTCTGCAACCTCTGCCTCTAACAAAATATTAATGGCATCTTTCTCCATTCCAGCACACACATTGAACTCCAGCTCAAAGTCACAGTTTTCTACGCCCCTTAACTACCCTCTATAATCAACTCTGACTTATCATCAAGCCTTTATCATCCTCAAAATCCATATTTCTACCTGTCAGGTTTTCACGTCATGGGAAGTAGATTACAATACTGAAGCAGTTCTCCAGACAGGCATATCAAGGATACTTTTTCAATCACTCACTAATTAGTTGAGACAAAATTATGCAATAGCCTATAGAATCCTGTAAGGGCGGAAAGGCCACATTACCAAGACACGTCATGGCCTTATGACAAATTGATTTAGCGCCCAGCTGCAAAGTCAGTCATGTTTGCCAAGGCAGATTTTGAGTTACAGTACTCTTTGGGACCCACCCTCCACACAAACAATGATGGAGATAAAATGAAACAAAACAAAACAGTCTGACTCACTCCAACCCTCCCAACTTCATCTTGCAGGAAGAAGGCCACAAAACGATTTGATGATTAGCTGAGGGATTTCCATGTTATTTTAATTTTTAGAGCCTCTGGATAATGTTAAAAGTATCAAATAGGGTCTAATTAGACTTGAACACACAGACCTACTCTTACATCTGACAAAAATGCTTACCTTTCTGAATATACCACGTGGTACGACAGGGTTATTTTTGGTCATTTAAAAATGCCCCAAATCAATAGTAAAGAAAAAAACAAAGTTTATTCCATACTGCACACCCTACCTTCTCTCATTTATTTGTATCAGATATTAAATAATAATCCACTGCTGTCCAAAGAGCACTCACCTCATTGTCCGACTCCACGAGAACTTGATCATATTCACTAAGCGCTACTAGAAACATGATAGAGGTGACATTTTCAAAGCAGTGTATCCATTTTCTTCTCTCTGACCTTTGGCCCCCTACATCGACCATTCTGCAAGGTTAACAATATTCATATTAATAGCAGATAAAGAAAAAAATCAACATAAATATAGTTTGACTTACAAATTTAGGACAAATACTCTCTAAAAAGAATGGTCATCCATGTCAATTCTATTAATACTTATTGAACATCTAATTTTCTGTTACCTAACAAAATCAAGACATTCTGGGTAACAAATCATTGTGGCTATTAGAAAGTTACCAGATGTGTATGAAAATTATAATTTTGTAAAACACATTTCTGTGCCAAGCCAAGCCAAATGATGTTTTTATTTAATTAAGCACCAAAGCATCAGAAACGAAACAAGTTTTGTGTTAACCTCTACTGGCAAATAGCGCCTTCAGTTTATTTTCCTATAAAATGAGAATGAAGATCCTCGTAATTTCTCAGGAAGGCTAGAAATGACTGCAAATATATTTACAAGATGTAAGGTGCTGCACATTCCAATGTGGGTGTGTCTGATGCTTCAACTAAATGCAAACACAACTCTATGGATCCTTTATCAGGAGGGTAAGTATTTTGGGCTGTTTTTCCTTTCAATGTTTGTAATAATTTGGACAGGTCCGGTTATATAGGGTAACATGGTGCAGTTAGCCTTATGCACAAACCAACTTGCTAACTGACCAGAAGTGAAGTGTACAGTATCAAGATGCTACAAGAGGCCATCATTTGAACTATTTCAAGGATTTGTTTTTAACATATTAGTTCTGTGCTGAGTTACTGCTCAGGAACCAACACTACCATCAATTAATTGGAGTGACAATGTACATATGAAAATACATAGCAGTACTTATCATTGAATCCAAGTTTCTTCAAACTATTGTTCCATATCTTGACAAAAATGTGTACAATGTTTGTAAGATAAAATATTTTCAGAGATGAGAATATGAGGTGCAAAAGTGTGAGAGTATGGCCCTTTAAGCGGTTGCTGAAAACTGCAGTTGTTCCTGGTGTTCTCCTCTAAGCATTAAACCTAAACTAAGAAATGAAGGTTCTTTCAGTAACTGTTTCTAAAAGTTTTCCAAGGCACAAATAAAGATATCTGAGGGGCAAAACAATGGATCCAGGAGACTTATGAACTATGGACAACAAAACTAGAATTTTTAGGTCTTTAGAAATATTAAAATGGTAGCTCTTCCCTAATGCTGAGATAATATGTTACTTATTTACATGAAGTCCTCATTCCATGAAATCCTGTCACACTACGCTATACAACATGCTTTTGAATGTGGCAGGAAATTATTTTTCCAAGTCATTACTTTTCTTGTAGTGGCAAAAATGTCTTTTAAAAGCTAGTGCACACAATGTAGAAAAAGCAAGATGTAATAGTTACCTGGTTTCAAAAGTCAGTAATTATAAAGCAGTGAGGAGATAAAAATCTCCATAAAATATGTTTTCTGAAAATATTCTATAATATGGTTATAAGAGGAAGAAAACTTGCGTGTCTCAAACTAAAGGTCTCTAAATGTTATGAACTCAAAACTTAAGGAATCCAGAATGCCTGAGCTATAAGGAAACTTGGTGATCTATCTAACACAACCATTTGATAGGTGAAAAAAAATGGTGCTCAGAATTATTCCAAAATGTCACCCACTTTAGGGATATGTCTATTAGAATAGTGTATGGTAGCTACATGTGACCACAGGTACAGAGACTGATTGGAATAAAACACAAAGCGCTCTGGCAGGGGCTGATGGGAGGCTTACTCATCAGAGTCATGTGGCAGAGTTACACAGTAACAGTTACATAACTTCTACTTCCTAACTCCATATTGTAGGTAGTTTTCTTTAATGGGATGGGCTCTCCCAAGGAACTCAACTCTCAGACATATTTACATGTGTCTACTTCTCAAAGCACCCTGTGGTTTGTATTCTAACTAAAAGTACAACTGAGTGATAGTGTAGTAAGAGATTAAATGAAAGTACATCAGCATTGTTTACTTCTTTCTCATCTTAAAAAAACAAAACCCCAAAAAAAACCTCTGCTGAAGCATTACCCAGACAAAATAGCAGCAGTGAAGGAGGAAGTGATACATTTTCATTCTGTTTTCCTATGTAAATTTAGACTAGGTTAATCTATATTCAAAATCATGTATTTTAAACATTTTCAAGCAACTTACTTTAGAAATACAAAACATCCTATATTTTTATTGCTACTGAAAACTTTTTGCATTGGTACCAGAGAACTTGGAGGAATCAATGACATGAAAGCTTCTGACAATATATAATTTCTATTATTAATAGAATCATTAAGATCATTCATATCTTATGCAAATCTGTAAATATATATATTATCCTCATAGTTAAAATGATTCCCAAAAAGTTACAATCAGCACAATGTTTGAATAACTGATTTTTTCCAACTATTAGCAAACGAAGATTTTATTGATTTGTTGGTGATTTAATTTGAAATGAGAAATCTGCCCATACATCTTTCCTCTGCTTCCTGTTTCAGGGACACATTATTTCATTTGTGTATCTAATGACAATTATTGGTATAAAGCTGATATTGTTTTAAAGCCTGCAAAAGATTTCAATATTTATAGAGTTCACCAAAAGTATGCAAGGCATAAGAGCTGGGAAGTGGGTTGTATGGACTCAGTTACTACCTGAAAATGACACTTTGTAAGTCAAAGGGGTATTCGATGATCCCTGTGGTGGGGACTCGAACTCTAAGCACATCTTGTTGCGTAGGCAGGTAGGCGGGGTCGGCAACGCGGTCCAAGTCATTAAGATAGCTAGAGGAGGGAAGACACAATGAAAATGTCAGTGACACCATCACACCACATCTGCCTATGGAAAGAGAAGGACAAAATGAAACATACGAGAAATGAAACGCACATACTAAAGAAAAAGAAATATCAGAAAGTGGTAGAGAAGTTTGGGAAGTCCAAAGATAACGGCAACCTTCCATTGGTCAGAGCAAGGTTACCCATCTATGGATTATCTGGTTCACTGTATCTCTCATTTCTTCTCCTACTATCAATTAGAATCCATGTAAGAGTAAACGGGGAGAAGAAATAAAATGAGTCTCCTACCCCCTACTTGTGTAGCAGGTCTGGTGGGTGAAACAGGACTTTAAAGCAAATAGTTTTGGAATTATTTATACAAATCTAATTTGTATAAATAAACAGATAACAGAGTTACACATAAGGTCAGAATGCATTTTTCTTTTCCTTTTTGCAGAGCATCAGAGCTTCTTTCTGGAATATATCTCCTCATTCCCTAAGAACGGACAGCAGGATACCATATCCTAAATTTTGTGCAGCCTAAGTCATTCATGCTTAGTGAAACCACAAGATTTTCAGTTATTGAGGTGACAATGTTTAAGGTCAGATATTCTGAGTATAATCACCACACCTAAACTTTACACTTATCTGCTTATATTGTACTTTTCTATTCCTTTGGAGAAAATAAAAAAGCATTTTTTATTTTGAAATAATTTTAGACTCATAAGAAGTTGCAAAAATATTAATGAGAATTCCCCTGCACCCCTCAGTCAGTTTCCTTTAATGGTAACATCTTATGTAACGATAGTACATTAGCAAAACCAGGAAACACACTGATCCAACACCATTAACTAAACTACAGACTTTATTTAGATTTCACAGTTTTTACACACACACACACACACACACACACACATACACACACACATATTTTGGGGGTATATAGTCCTATGAATTTTTATCACATGTAGAGATCTGTGACACCACAATCAGAATACACAATTGTTCTGTCACCACAAAGAAATGGCACTGTACTACCCATCCCAACCCTAACCCCTGGCAACAGTATGTTCCCATCAGCATAATTTTGTCATCTCAAAAATTTATATTCCATTTGCTTCTCATTCTTTCAAAATGAAAATAATTTGCAACTTTGAGAATGACATAAGTTGATATAGTAGATTACAAACAGGTGAAAATGACTGTTCTGCACTGTATCCTCATGATTTCAAAGAATCACTATGCTCTCCTTGGCTCTGAGTAGGATGGAGCACAGATATGATTTCAAAACACAACTACCAAGTGTAGACACAAAGTAATGAATGCGTGGATAAGATTTAATGAAAAAGTGGAACCATTAATATTAGATTGGTGCAAAAGTAATTGCAGTTAAAAGGTTAAAAAAATTGCAAAATCTGCATTTACTTTTGCATCAACCTAACAGAATTGGAAGGGGTTAGATCTTAATACCTTTATGACTACAAACAAGAGACAGTGAGTTCTGAGATATATAACAGGGACCGTCTGGTGCAGAGCATGTTATAACTCAGCAAGCACCAATACTCGACTGATGTGACCTACCTAAGGTAAGGACTTTGTCTCACCCACCATTATTCCTGCCTTAGTACCTAAAAGAGTGCCTGGCAAATAATACTTCATGAATATTTGCTGGCTGGCTGGCTGGATGGGTTTCCTATGTTGAGATTTAGTTTTGGAAGTATTTAGTTATTTAAATATTCTTACTAGTGGTGTTTTCATATTAATGACATTATTAAATTTGAAACTGGGTGATGAAAACAAATGTTACATTAAGACTCTAAGATTCATGGGATCATAAAATACTAGAGCGAAGTCTGACTTTTACAAAGAAATATAATTACTGCCTTTTTAGAGGTGTATCAATCCTTTAAGACAAAAATGTATCAGCCTGAAAATTCCTACTGCAAAGCAACTAATTAGTATTCCAGTGGCCTTATCCCAAACACATCAATGATTCTCAAGTTGGCAATTAGCTCTCTACTGACTGATATGAACCAGCCTGATACCTTTAATTATTATAAAACTGACTAGAGGATAAAAAGGGGGAGAAACTGAGAGAATACGGGCATGAGAGGCAGGAAAGAAATATAAAAATGGCACTGGACCCAAAATTTCAGTCAGTATCTTGGCATGTTCTTGGAATTATCTGATGGGGTTATTTAGCAAGCCCATGTTCCAGGAGTTGATCTGTATCTCATTCTACAGATAAACCAGACAATCACACCATAAATACAAAACCAATGGGCTACTCTATGTAGATGGATTTTTCTTATCAGATACTTGATTTGAAAACTTGAAAGGAATGTACATTTTGAAACTTACAAGATCACCATGTATTTAACTACTATATACAAAAATTTAATTCAAATTAGAGAACTTCCAATTTACTTTAGCAACCTTGCTCAGAAATATGCGGCCCAATATACCATTTCTACTAACTTAATCCAGTCCACAGAGCTCAGAACAGAGGGTGCTAATTCCTCTACACAGGTGCTGTTGTGCTCCTGTGGTGAAGAAAAATTGTAGCTTTCTGTTTCTCAGAGATGAACTAAACAGGCTACTCGTTGCCACTCCATTTTCAAACAAGTATTTCCACAGGAGAGTTTAAAGAACCAGCTCATGAAGTGGGAAATTACCTGTCATACTGCACGATAGAAACCTGGCGAGTCTCTCTCCAATTTAGAAGTATGAACTGAGCTCCCTGATAAACGTGCTCAGGTAAGATAGAATCAAAGTACACATCTGCGATTGAAAAACCACCTAGCAGGGTGTAGAGGCTACCCTAAAAATCCTGTCAGTGGTGTCCTTCTGTGAAATGGGGGCATTACTGATATACTGGCTGAATATCTAAAACACTTGTTCTTGCAAGAATATTTTTTCCACTTCACCTTTCTTGTGCTCCTTTTCAATGTCAGCATAGTTCACAGAGAGTAATAACAGCAGTATAACAATAGTGAACTTCTAACCGAGTGCCCAGGTATCATCAACATATTTCATGGTAAGGAAATGGCCATTGAGATGTTCCATACATTTCCGATTAACTGGAAAACAAACAGCAGTTCTTGCTTGATATTCATTTTGCTTTGCTTCAGTTGGGTAGTGGAGGGAAAGGCCCGTTTTCACTTGGAGTAAAGCAGTTGAATTAATATAGTTAAAAACAAACAAACAAAAAAACTAAAGGAACTATATCAATGTAACTGTTAGTTACATTATCTAGAACCAAAATCAAACCAAACCCCAAAACAAGGCAAGAAAAACCAAACAACAAACCCTCCAAACAAACAGAAGATACAAACTATTTTCTCCCAGAGGAAGGTTTGGGTGGCTCAGAAGCTACACTATGGTAATTTGTGAAGCAGGTTAAACCTGCAGGCAACCAAGACCAGCACTTTTCACTGCCAAGGAGAGGCCAGTGTGGAGAGCTTCTATAATAAGTCCCAAACCCACAACTCTTCTCCACCCCAGGACCTAGAGGGACTCATAGCACTTCCTGTATTTCGCATTTGCTTAGGGGCAAAAGCTCCTCTATTCCCTTAGAAATGGAGTCCTGGCACAGTAAGACTAGAGCATCCTCATTTGTTGATTTGTATCACATGCTGAGAAAAGTTAATGGAATAATCTCTTAACCGAATGTACTTTCCATTGAAGCATCCCATATTCTGAGGGAAAACGTTGGTGGAATATGGGGGGATGGGTTCATATTGGATTATTCCATTCATTTAACCTTTTACGAAGAAACACCAAGGTCTGAACAAATTTATATTACAGAGTAAATTCAGAGAGTTAATTATAGCTATAATTTGTTTTGTAGAAATGATTTTGAGTGGCTGCTGAGGTCATTCTCAGGGTGTTGCTATGGTGACAGGCACACGGTACATTTCCAAGGCAATGTATGTTTAACAAGTGGCTGGCAGTAGCTCTCTCTTGATGTCAGGGAGAGAAAGCTCCCATGGTATATGTGAGACTTATTTAACTGTCTAGGAGACAAGACATGGTTAGGACTGTGCTGGAAAATAGGTTTTAGTTGATTAAACTCACCTTATTCCAATTCATTCATGGTGATTTAATGACTTGCCATTGCTTTGAGATATTGATAATGGATAACTTCATACATGATTTTAAAAAAACCTCAACAATTTCTCACGTGTTTGCCCACTTAGGGCTCTCACACTCCATGGAGTCAGGATCCATGACTACCTTTGTCACCAACACTTAGCAGAGGGCCTGAAACACAGCAGGTACTCAACAGGTGACCCTAATTAAAACTATTTTATGAAACATGTTGTAGTGGTCAGAAAGATAGGTTATACTTTTTAGTAGAAAACAAAGGACGAGGGGGGTTACTAGTACCCATATTTATGCAATAACCTCTCTGGGCTATTATTGGCCTGTATTATGTCAGTACTAAATTCTGAACTAAAATGCCTGTGATGAAAGTAAAAACAACACAGACAGGAAAAGCACTATTTGTTTATTAACTTCATTTAGATGTGCTTTCTGCTTTTCTTTAGGTCCTGGCCACAAAATGATATAATTTGCATAAACCATTTTATGCCTATCAAGATTGCTGGCCTTGGAATTCACTCTAATCAAGCAGGAACAGAGGGAGTGAGTGGTACCTTATTAACAGGCAATTCTCACACAATCTCTTTAATGAAAGAAACAGGTTTCTGATGAAAAGCAAAGCAACAAAGAGACCTCTGTAGTAAAATTTCAACAGCTCCTTTCCTACCATGAGAAAAACACAGGGTCATCGGGAATTCAACAACACATTTTGACCATGACATTCTGGTAGGTGGTAAGGATATGAAAATTCCCAGGATATGATCCCTACCTATAAGTTTACCAACTTGTGGGAAGAAAAGAGTTAAATGAAGAGGAGAAACGGTGGGGTTTAATAAGGATCGAATGAACATTTGTATATTTAGAAGAGTCATTTTCTGGGAACCTGTTTGAATGTCTCTAATCCTTGGTGGTTATCCACAAAATATCTTTCTGTAGCATGACTGATTTGTATGAAAGACTTACAGAAATCATGTACATTAGTTTAAAATTACACATTGTAACTGCTAACTTCTTTATACATTTAACTTCAGGATTATCTCTGGTTGTAGAAAAAATAAGAAATTCAGAAATCCTATATAACCCATTACTTCAAATGATTAAAAATACATGAGAGAAGAAGCTTAAACGTCACTAAAACAATATATTCAAATCAAATTCAATACGGCATTTTCTCTGTTGAATGTGTTTTTAAAAGATATGCCAATTGTTCCTTAGTTTTGACAATAGTTGGTCAATGACAGTTTTGAGTTGGCCTTTAAATTTAATCTATGCTCCAATTTGACATGTTATGGAGAACTTATTACATTTTTTTAATTAAAAAAAATACCCCACCACCTATGACAGGAAGGCTAATTGAAATCTAAACCAAGAATAGCATAGAAATTAGAAATTCAACTGGTTTTTTTGTTTGTTTGTTTAATGAAGGAAACATGAATAAAACTAAGAGATGGTTTGGTAAGTAATCTACATCACATTATGGCTGGGGTGCAAACATTAATGAAAGTTACAGACATACAACCCTCAGCAATTATACCAAAAGGGGGAATGTAACTGTGCATGTTAAGTGGAAAAAGCAATCTGACATTTGGTATAAATCCAACCAAACATAGTAAGAGAAGTAAAAATAACATCTTAGGCCGACATGAAGCATGATACGGGGTGTGTACTGGGTTCTTCAACTCCTCTGTAAGCGCCTCCTATTGAGAGGCTGTATTTATAACAGATCTGCAGTTCAAGTCAGATATTAAGATGAAGTTCTGGCACAGAAAATGAATCTTGGTAGAATTTCATATTTTTAATTATTGAAAAGAAGGTTAGAAAAACTAGGTCGACTTTATTAAAAAAAAATTAAGAAGACCTCATTGTGAGAGGTACAGTCTCAGGGGAGTAGAAAGCTAGATCATGCCATGAAATCTTATTTGACACAGTCGAAAGCAGTGGAAGCTAAGGAGAAACCAGAAACACGTCGTTATAGAACAGTTGCTATGTGACCAAAAGGATTCAAAAGAAAAAAGTAAAATAAATTGTCACACTGAACGTAAAAAAAAAATAGAGTTAAAGTAAACAGTTCTGTAACTGCCATCCTGAGGGGAAAGTCAAGCACAGGTTTTGGTATCAAGACCCATCCAGGTCCCTCCCTCATCGGGCAGATCCTGTAGCTGAAATGAGCCTGCCTGGTAACCTGGTTAGTCTGGTTAGCTGTCCAGGATTGCTCATTACACGAACACTCCCATCCCCAGAAGAACTCCTTTTGTGGAGGGCAAATCAACTTTCCTCTTTAACACCTGGCAGACCATGAGTAAACTTAAGGAGGTACATTTATTACAGGTATTTTGTTCATTAGAAGTTATTTGTTTTCAATACAAAATTCCAGGTTTCAAAAAAGATCCCCCAGTGGTAGCAGGTAGGTGACAATCTCACGGTTTTGAAAACTACTCAAGGGAGAATATCCTGTGGCACAAAAGAGAAGCCTAATTTTCCTTCTCCAAAGAATTAAGCTAATCCAGAAAATCAGATTTAAAAACTAAACTAAGTATCTCATAGAAATGTCCTATCATTTCATTTGGTAAATAGTTTCAATATCTTATGAATCTTATATATGGATAGTTGATCCAAAGTCTACAAGAGACTACTGGCATCAAATGGGGAATGGGCTGAATAACTTTGTGTCTGTCAGGTGGACACCAGGGCCAGGACCAGGCCAGGGGTCACAGAGATGGATTCTTAAGTCTGCTGTTCAAGCAAATAAATTGGCCTTGTCATTAAAAACAAAATAACAACAACAGAGGGTAGCGGGATGGGGGAAGAGAAGGGAAAGGAGGAAGGAAGGAAGAGGTTTTTTTCAGTCTGCCTATTTGGCTTTGTTAATTTACTCATCTTTCATATGATAACTTTCAAAGTTGTTGACTAATCTTGACCCAAGTTTTATAGCTCAAAAACATATCATAAACACTAGAGACTGGTTTTTACTCTAGTCTGCCGGCCATGAAGTGTAATGGCTATGCTTAATTCAGTTAATTTATACATATTTATTGAAAATCTGTTCTATGCTAAATTCTAATGCACTTGTGTGTGTTGGAGGGAGGGGGGTTGGCACAGGGAGCTGGAACAAACTACTTAAAATACACACACACACACACACACACACACACACACACACACACACACATGGTACCAAAAAAATGTATACACACTTTAAGAAAGGAAAACACTATTGAAATTGTAATACTCAATATATACCGATAACAAAAGATGAATACAAGTCATGTGCATACATTTTTTTTGGCACCCCTGATGAGATGTGTGTGTGTGTGTATGTAGATATAATTTTTTTTTTTTTTACCTTCGGGACATTAAGCTACCTGGGAAGCAAAGATAGCACAGATGAATCAATTAAGAAATAATTAAGTGCCAAATTGTGAGCTAACTATGAATGCAGTAAGAAGGGAGAGATGATTATGAACTGTAGTCACTAGAGAATAGTGTAGAGAAGTGGGGGATGGGTTACATCATGCAGACGAGAAAAGAGAGATGAGAAGAAATTAGCAAAGAAAAAATTTACTTATTCGTTTATTACTTATTCATTTGACAACTTTCACTGAAAGCTACTCACTGTGCTTAGCAATGAGTGGGAAACACAAAGACAGAAAAAGAACATGAAGCCTGTCCTCAAAGAGCTTGCACTCTGGCAATGGAGATAATAATGCTATAAATAAATATACTGCAATGTAAATGCAATGTGGGTCATAACAGAGGTTCCAGTGATTGTAGCCAAGCGTCAGCCATGAGCAGAAGGTCACTGATTTAAAGCAGGTCTCTCACGGTCATGTCACCTTAACTTGGGTACTGATTCTGTAGGATCAGAAGTTTCATTTTCACAAGGATGATGAGGTTTGGGGAGCTGGTCATACTAACCTAATTGAACTAATAATAGACTAAAATTCAATTCATAGCTTTAGCCACAGTGATAATAAAGAAGAACATTAGGGTTGACCAATCAGAGTCTAAAGGCTGCTTGGTAGGGGGGGAGTAAGAATGCCGGAACCTGAACGACCTTAAGGGTTACATGAAGATAATAAGGTTCCTGGGCTCATCATCTCTGACCACAGGTGGGACCGTCTTCTAGTCAGTTCTAGTTTTATGACCCCGTTAATAAAAGCCTGTCAGTTTTTACCTTCAGTTCAACTGATTGTTAAATCCTACCACACTCTCCTTAACTAGCTGTAGCAGGCACTATAGTGGGTCAAAAGCCAAGACACATGAAACACAATCCTTGCTCTCAGAGTCAAATCAACTCAATGAACATTTCTGGTCATTTATACCATCTTCTGTACCAGACATTTTTTGCGTGGTATTTAGAGGTACTGCCAGGGAATACAAGCTGGAGTTCTCAGATGTTCACTTCTTATCAAAAGTTTTGTTGTGTAAAGCAATTTTTAGGGAGTACTGCTGCAGGAATGCAGGCCATCCATTCTCTCAGTACGCTAAAATTTATCTCTGAGTTAATTTAGAGCATGAGTCCTAAGCTAGGTTCTATCTAAATGGTGTGTGATAAAGACTAACTGGACCTTTAAGCAACATTAATTAGTCCGGAGGGTCAATGGGAGGAGCTAGGGCTGATGGAAGTTCTCCCACTCTACAGAATCAATCGCAAGAACCCTATAGGAAGAATTCTGTTTATAATAAAGCTCTACGGTTCTAACTGCCCCTTCTCTTTTCTCCCTTTTTCCTTCTGTAATACCCCTCGATCTTGGCATGTAGGATGGAGTATGCACATGGCTTTCCATGTCTACATGCACTGAGTTGCAACCCTTTCTATTTCCTGAATAAATCCTTTTTGGTGATGAAACACCTAGTCAATATTATTTTTAGGTCGAATGAGCAGAGGACTAGCTGCATTTCAATATTCAGTCTTCTATGGGAAGGGCTTGCAATTTTTTTTTTTAATCAGATTGTAAATAGTTTAGGCTTTGTGGGCCATACAGTCTCTGTTTCAACTATGCTGTTGACTCTGCTGTTGGGCGCAAAACCAGCTATCAACAATACATAAACAAATGCTTGATTGTACTGCGATAAAACTTTATTTATAAAAACTGGCAGCAGGTTGAATTTGGCCTGCGCATTTGCCAATCCGTTCTGTAGTAACAGCACCCTGGTTTCAGCGAGGTACAAGACGGTACTGAGTAGACAGAGCAAAGAACTGTAAGGAAAAAGCCAAACTACTGAAGGTGCAAACGTTCCGCCAAAACATGAGCAAGCAGCAAACTGACAAAATGAAGTGTGTCTCCCACACTGACTGTGGCCTTTAGGCAGAGTTGAAGAATCGGCACACAGGCGCCAATGCAAGCTCTTTCCCTCCTAAGGCTGTTATGAACATTGGAGTGTGGTTAAGCATATCTAAGCCTTCTCTTCTTATCTCTAACAGCTCCAAGCATTCTGAAAAAAGGAAGAATTAAGACCCCAAGACTTATCAGAATTCACTGTGGAAGTCAAAGACAGGGCTGTTTTGTTTGTTTATTCTTGCAAAAGGTTATTTGGCTCATTAGCTAACAAAACGAAATAAAAATAAAAGTAAATACATCACTTGAATGAAAAAAAATGATATGCCATGTTATTATTGTCGCTCTTTAGAAAAGATCAAACATACTCAAGGTCATTGTGTTCTTCTGAGTCTAAGTTAGCATTTCTAGTTATTGAACCATATAGAGAATGATTTCTCTGTTCATTACATTTCCAGATAAATTTGGGGGTGCCAGATTTTCATTTGACTGTATCAGATAATTAATGGTTTCTCAGTTAAAAACTAGCAGTCAGTCTACTGTAACAGAATCAAAAGACTTCAGAATTTAGAAGATAATTTTAAGATTACAGATAGCATACTGGTTTCTGAGGCAAGTGATGCTTCTACTTAGTCAAGGCCCCAGAGGGGGTGAGAAGCAGAGGGAAATCGACTGCTGGACCCTGACCCAATGTTCTTACCATACAATGGTCTTGTCTGCCTCCAAAAGCCTGCAGTGAGCTTACACTTCTTTTTTATCACCAGATCAAGAGTAAAGTCAGGATGGCTCTGACAGACAAAACCAATACACTCTGGAGTTCAAGTATTTGGCTTATCAGTGAGAAACTTTTTACAGCAAGGTACCTCTTCAAGAAGGATTCAGCCCTACCTCTGAAATTCCTTTTGCATTTTAAATTCAACATTCAAATTCCTTGTGCATTTTTAAAATTAGTTAAAAATTTAAGCATGAAGTTAGAAGTAAACTCCAATGGTGACTTTATGCCCAAAAGTTAATTTATTCATGTACTTTGCATTTATGGGCTCTGGAGTATGTGAAAATTTCAAGAAGGTATCCGATCTACTGAACTCCGTAGAGGGAACTTCAGTAAAGTGAGGCTAGGCATTATTTGATCTCTTAACTTGAACATGGATAGAGCAGTCTTTTGCCAAAAGCCTGCAGAGGGAAGACTTTTCTCACTATATGCCAATGTGATTGAGATTTGTGTTCTCTACTGTCAGGGAACTTTTGGTACTGTAGGCAATGAACTCATTTGACCTGATGTCTCAGTATATTAAAGCAGGTGGTGAATCCTAGGGAAAAAAAAGTAATCCTACAGCCATCTGTTTATTGTGCTCTTTATCTAAAGATATTTGGAGCCCTCAGGCATTTTTTTTTATCAATAACAAAAAAGTTAATAAAGGAATCTGCACAACTCTTCAGCATCTTAGAAGGCTTTTATTCTTGCATTAAGTCAAGTTGGAAGAATGGACTAAATTAAGGCAAAATGCAAACTTATCCCAAACTGCTTATCCATCATCTGGAATTTCCCATCTCCTCATTTCTACCAGAGCTGCCTAGCCTTTGAAGCTTATTGTGTTCAGCAAGTTGGCTAATCAAAGGAGAAAAAGGGAAGCTCAAATCATTTTATTATGTCCTTCTTACTGGCTCTATTTTGACAGCAAAATGTTACTATACAGAGTCCAGTGGGGAGCAGTTAAGACTGTAGGCTAAAATAAAGAAATAACAGTTGGAAATTATTTGTGACTCATAACATCTTCCATGTTGTATGAATAATTGATGTGCTGTTAAATATGGCTAAGTTTTCTGGATGATAATCAAAATTCTGTTAGGTCTGTTTTTCAGCAAATTCGATATAATTTTCCCTCTTGATCTGATACATATGAGATTACCTATAGGCAACATTGATAAAGATTAATAAACAATTTGTAGCTTTCATGGTCAATGATTCATTTAATCATAGAAATGTATCCATTTGTCTATAATATCTATCTATCTATCTATCTATCTATCTATCTATCTATCTATCTATCTATCTATCATCCATCCACCCTCTGTATTTCACAGTGGTTAAAATCTTGGGCTCTGGAGGCAGCAAATCTGAATTCAACTCCTATTTCTAGCACTTACTAATTGTGACCTTGAACAAGTTACTCAGCCTCTCTGAGACCAGGTTTCTTCCTCTGATGAGAGTGATAAGAAATGTCTACTACTTCGGGTGGCTTTGAGGATTAAATGAAATAATGCATATACACAGAATCTAACACATATTAAGTGTTCAGCAAATAGCTGCTATTATTGTTTTTGATAATAGAGCTTTCCAGATCCCAGACCTTCAAAAACAGCAGGAAAAAAAGACTTGAATGCCTTCAGCTCTGAAACTTCATAGTTCATTTCTAATGGCCAGAGAGACAATGCCTACATCAGTCACTGAAATATTGGAAATTACGCATCGATTATTTCATGGAACAATCATCTGTGGAGGTCAAACATGAGCAGTCCCAGTTAGGCACTGAGGGTAGAAGAGAGAGATGACAGATACAAAAGAGATATGTACAAAGTGTTACGATAGATGGCATAGTGACTCACGATCTTTGGTGTTGGGCAAGACTTTCAGTGGGTGTGACTCCTAAATTGGGTCTTGAAGGATGAAGAAGAGCTCACAAGACAGAAAAGAAGAAGATAGGCATGCTTGGCCCCTGTTCTCAGTATTCCTGGCAAGTGGCCTGCACTGACTCTCACACCATCAGGGTCCTGGAAAGAGTTACTGATATGCTGCAAACTTTATGCAGACATACTTGGCAGGCCCTGATTCTCACACTGCTAGAGATTAGAGATCTATGTGTTCCCCCTAAATCTAAACTGAAGAACCACAACTAAAGACAGTCAGTACTCAGAGAACTTGGTCCTAAATTCAGAAAGATTTCTGTAAGGTGATGATACTGTATAAGGAATTAGGTCCACAATATCAATGAAGAATTTATTTTAATTATAAAGATAGAAAGAACAACATTAGGAACCCCACAAGAAGTAAAGGAGGCAAGATAAATTACTAAAGATACACCAGCAGAACATATAACAAAGTCAAAAAGACAAAGGTGTAACAACTGCCTTGAATACAGAGAAAGGGAATATTTTGAGTTATTCTGTGAAAACGAATTGGAAATAAGTGATGCTCAAAATATGGGATCCACCTCCTCATCAGTGCCATCCCTGTACTTCACAGAGCATCTGCTAGGACTACACTGGAAAAATACGTGGAACACAGCAGCAGTTGGGTGCATCTAAAAGCCACCTGTCCTATCTTTGTGCTGGAAGGGTTTTCCTGGCTCGGGAAAAGTACCCGGCCTAAGAGCGGGGAAGAATAAGGCGACGCTAATACTCAGGCCGTCTGGCACAGTGGGATCAAAGGCAGGCCAGCCAGGCTGCTCGGGCACTGGTCTAGAAAGGGAGTTGAAACATCCCGGTAAGACATCAGAAACATGGGGCCAGTCAACTCAGTTTTCCACATATAAAGACTTACCTAACTGGCAGGAATTTATTGGTTCTACTCTCCTTAAAGTAAACAGTCTTCTAGAGAAAATGAAGGGGGAAAAAAGAAAACAACAAAACACTTCATAGGTTTCATTTAGCTAAGGTAACCAAATGTTCCTGCTTGACCAGGAGCTTTCCCAGTTTTTGCCACAATTGCCTCATAATTATTAATAGCAACCCCTTCCTCCCAAAATGTCCTGGTTTGGATAAGAACGATAGAGTCACCATCTATTTAGTCTATGTAAAAAATTAGTATAACAAAAAGATTAAAATACACATCTTCTGGTAGAAAATGTATTTCAGGATAATGAAATAGCACCAGTTGAGGAGAAAACCTTCTACTTCACAGAAGAATGCCAATGTAGACCAACAGATAAAAGTAGAAAATCATTCTTTTACAAATCCTAATGGAATCACTAAATCAGACAAACATTATCAACTGGAATTAAAACTATTAGATCAAGGGCCGGCCCGGTGGCTCAGGCAGTTAGAGCTCCATACTCCTAACTCCGAAGGCTGCCAGTTCGATTCCCACGTGGGCCAGTGGGCTCTCAACCACAAGGTTGCCAGTTCAATTCCCCGACTCCCGCAAGGGATGGTGGGCAGCGCCCCCTGCAACTAAGATTGAACACAGCACCTTGAGCTGAGCTGCCTCCCGGACGGCTCAGTTGGTTGGAGCGTTGGATCTCAACCACAAGGTTGCCAGTTCAATTCCTCGACTCCCGCAAGGGATGGTGGGCTGCGCCCCCTGTAACTAGCAACAGCAACTGGACCTGGAGCTGAGCTGCGCCCTCCACAACTAAGACTGAAAGGACAACAACTTGACTTAGAAAAAAAGTCCTGGAAGTACACACTGTTCCTCAATAAAGTCCTGTTCCCCTTCCCCAATAAAATCTTAAAAACAAACAAAAAAAATCTATTAGATCAAGAGTTGATGGGGAACTGAAGACCCCTCTGTGACACCACACAGATTGCTTTTGGTGGCAGGAGGAAAAAATATGACTTTATAAGCAGGGTGTCAGTGCCCGAATACTGTGGTGAACCCTAACTTCATCAATGATGGGTAAATCAGTGTACAATATCACATAAAACACATTCCACTCACGATGTTTAACTCAAATCTAACCAAGTCTTGAAATGTAACTTCCAGTTTATAGAGAATCCAAGAGACAGAAGAGAAAGTTAAATTGTGCTATGAGGTGGCACTCAGACCAATCCAGGCCAATGCCTTCTACATGCCAGTGAAATGCACAACAGGACTCGACTCGATTAAAAGAGACTTAAGGGACGTGAAAACCAAATGCAATGTGTAGTCCTAAATTGACCAGTACTAAAATACATTTTGGAAGAATGTGGGAAGTTTGAATATGAACTAGGTATAGAATGATAAAAGTAACTGGTAATTAATTTTAGCTGTAATGTGGTATTATTTACTATGTAGGAAAATGTCATTTTTGTCCCTAAGAGATGCATACTGAAATGTGGGTACAAGGACATGATACAATTTTCTTTATTACTTCTGCATAAAGATGTAGTTAGAAAAGAATTAGGTGTATGTGTAGACACATATACCCCCTTATGTATAGTTTAGGAAATCAATTTCTCTCTGCTTTAGAGGAAAGAAATGTTTAAGGAATTATCATTTAAAGGGGCTTAGATCAGCCTGTCCCACGTGTCCCAACACCATTAGCTCAAGCATGAGGGGTGTGCCCAAAGAGCAGGCGGGTTTTTATGGTAGACGTGGACTGTATGACAGAAATCTAAGATGGCAGCTTTCCCAGAACCACAGTGCTAACAGGAGCCTGGAGAAACAGTCTTGGATAGATAGCTCTTGGCTCTAAAGCAAGTAGATGTGGCACCATCCAATTCTCACAGTAACTAACGGGTACCTGTCCAGAAATCTACAAATCTATACCAAGGGAATGTCACCTTGGTGGAGACATGTGATGGAGCCTCGTATCAAGAACACAACCACAATAGCTAATACAGGTGTCCTTGGTGCAAACAGGAATCTCTCAGAGGATCTATCCCAGGAACAGGAGGCAAAACAGTTTGCTAAGGGGGAGCCCTAACCCTGGTAGGCACATAATCATTAAACATCGGTGCTCTGTGGCCTAAACAGTAAGACTTTGCTGTAGGGAGAACAGATATATGACAGGTAAAGAACACAACAGGTGAAGATGGGAAAGAGACAGGATTTGTGATAAAAGTAAAAAGATACAGGTTAGAAATGATGAGAGGTAGAGGACTGACTAATAAAAATACCTTTATAATGGAGGATGTATTCATTAGTAAGGGCCAGGAGCGGCAGCACAGTTGCAGAGTAAGAAGTAGAGAGGAGTTAAAAGAGAATCAGTGATGAGGGGAGCGGAGTAAACAAGCAGACAGGAGAAGACATAATAAGCACGAACAGGGAACGAGGAATAAAACACAACAACATGGGGAGATAGATGAAATTTGAAATGACAAAGGAAACAGAAGGACAGAGGGGGCAGGAAGTAAAAGAAAGACAGCTGGTCAAAGGTTGAGGGGGCAGAATTTGGAACAGACAGAGCTGAATGCATCTTTTTCATCTCTGTACTCACAGAAACTTATATAGTAGGAGCTCAGGAGAGAGGAAAACAGGGAGAAAGTAAAGGAGACAGGAAGAGGGGTAACGGCAGGCAGTTAGATAGCAGAAGAGAAAGACTGGGAATAGAGTGACGCGAAGGTGTGGAGGAAGGAAAAAGAAAACATGGAATGAGTAAAGCACACATTTCAGAGGCACACGAGGGGGTTACTATTAGATAAAATGTGATTGACACAGAGCTCAAGAGCATTCTATGTCACAATCCAGAATTATGTAATTCAAATTTACTTTAAGAATGTAAGAACTGTTTTGACCAGGCAACATGTTTGTGGCTGGCCTGAATCGTAACCTATCATATACAAATGTCTGGAACTAGGGTAAAAACATGATAAACTTCATAGAAAACCGAAGCCGAATAGCTCTTGGATCTTCTATATACCACTGAGGGACGCCAATCAGCGTATGGGGCTCCTTATTTTCCCCATGGTCCTGCTCTCATCCAGAGGGTCATTTCAACATATGAACTGGCCTGAGGCAGCAGCATATTTTCCACCCACTCTTCTGTTTGCCCAGAACCAACACAAGAGGTGAATGTTGGTTAACATAATTAATGTAGACAGAAATTTGGCTAAGTACTACAAAAAATCCATTTTTCAGGCGCCTGATTATCTAGATTGCTGACTACATTGATTACAGTAACCCAGTGATTGCCAAATCTGTACTTTCTTTCTGTTAGGCGAGATTTAATCTAGAGAACTCACAAGTCTCTCTAGGATGCAAATCTCTCCTAGGACACTTGATTTTGATTGACAGCTCACAAAATAATTCTGGCATGCATGCAAAATTAGACTCACATGCAATTTTCATGCAAAGGCAAACCTATCCATCAATATAATAGTGGCTCCCAAAAAGCAGTCAAAGTTGTGTCTGGAAACTGGAAACTAGGAAGTCTGATATTTTAGAAGCCATAATCAAACAGTTGTTTGCAGTTTTTACTGTGTGTGTTTCCTAGCACATGAATAAGATCAGAAATCTGTATTAAAAATTATGATTACAAGATTTCAAATCATAACAGAGTATGTGTTTGAGAATCACTGGTTTGCAAGTTGAGGAAAGAGACAGGTTGGTGAAATCAGATTCCTAGAGTCTTCGATTCATTTTTCCAACAGGAAACAGTAAAAAAAAAACAAAAACAAAAACAAAACACAAAACAAAAAAAACCCCACTCTCCCTAACTTTTGATGACAGTCCCTTATGAGGTTGGCACAAGTTTAATATCTATTCTTCCTAACTTTCAAGTTCAAATCAGGTACTACAGACAAAGCACAGAACACAGAAGTTATCATTGCAGAGCCCCTGCACATGAAAGAGAAAGACCCAAAGGACGTGCTGGATGAATACTTACTATTTGGTAGAGTCAGATAGCTGATATTCTCGTCGCCTATCATAGCATTCCTGGATTCCTGGATCATTCCATAAACTCTTTATTGCATCTACGTATGGATTCTCAAAAGCAGACACCTTCTCCACATCAACTTCTCGAACTAATTGTGCATGAGCCTGTTATTTAAAAAAAAAAAAAAAGCCGTTTTCATCTTTCCATCACTGAAAATTGCTTTTGGTTTACACGTTACGTTGCACACAATTGAGGTCTTCCTGCATGTACTGGTTTTCAGACTGGTTTATAATAAAGTAATGCCTCATTGTTTTTTTCTTAGAGAGAACAGTCTCAAACCTTTCTCTGTAGGGTAAATCTTGAGGCTACTAGTCATGTTTCTGACTAGAGGAAAACAGAGTTCAGCTCCTATCAGAACAATGAGGACATCATGCTACACATGCAATTGTTTTTAGGTGATTATCATAATCCCAAAGCAATTAATATTATTAAAGGGAAAAAAGACAGGAATAATTATCCTCTCTGTTTGTAGTTTATTATAATCAAACACAAAATACACACAGCCCATGGGTATTATTTCTTAGCAGAAACTCAATCAGACTCCTCAACTAATCAGAGCTAGTTTCTATAGTTCACTTTTCGGATAAGGTGTAAAACCACTAGAACAACAGGTAATAGTAATGACTTAATTTGAACAGAAACCATTCCCAGTACATTCCCAAATACCCCAAGTTCTAAAATATTTATTTTATATCTTCCTTATCTACATTATCAGATTGAGGACCCTATTCGATTTTTTAACAAGGAAAAAGGACTTTGTTATTTCATTATACAATATTTAGCAGGAAAGGAGATTTAAAAAAAAAATCAGTAAGACTGAAATTAAAATGTTGTCAAAAAGCTATTAGAAACAATGAACAAAACAGTAATGTGGCTGGCTACAAAATCAACGTACAAAAGTCCACTTGCATTCCTGTATACTAACAATGAAATCTCAGAAAAAGAAATACAAAAAACAATTCCTTTTGCAATTGCAGCAAAAATAATAAAATAGCTAGGCATAAACTTAACCAAGGATGTGAAAGACCTATATACTGAAAACTACAAGACATTTTTAAAAGAAATTGAAGAAGACACAAAAAAATGGAAAGACATTCCGTGCTCATGGATTGGAAGAATCAACATATTTAAAATGGCCATATTACCCAAAGCAATATACAGATTCAATGCAATCCCCATCAAAATCCCAATGGCATTTTTTAAAGAAATACAACAAAA